>NC_135786.1:143825000-144463750 GCF_051106095.1 Pogona vitticeps
CTGCATCACCTCAAATACATCACCATGACATCAGCACAGGGAACACCACCACACAAGGAATACAACAACAAAGCCATTCACACAACCAAAAAACAGTAACAACAACAAAAAAAAACAGCACAATGCAGAGCAATTTAAAATAAACAACCTCCCAATGGGTGTTCAAAAACAAGTGATTCCTTAAAGAAAAGTGTTTCACCCATGATTAAAAAAAAATATGGTTGGGAAATTTTGAATTGAATTGCATTGTGTTAAACTCAAAGTAATTGGAGGTCTATACTGCATTGTAGTCACATCTTCAGTTAAGAAAGGGGCAAGCAAGAAATTCAAGATTCGCTCAACCCTATCTTGATTTTTGGTTACAGGTTTCCACAAATCTGCATGCATTCAATAATTTGGAAGAATATTACAGGAATATGTTTCTTTTTCAACTACTCTAAGTGTTGAGTGAAACAAGCAAAGGACATGAATGGATGTTATTGAGGTCCTCAAAACAACTTAAAACTCTGTAAAAAGGGGTAGTTGTTTCCAGTATGGCCAAATACAGAAAGATGAAATAGGGAGAAGCTGTACTCTCTAACTTCCCCTGCTAAAAGCTTTTCTACAGTTTTTTTGATATAGGGATTTACTGTACTAAAATAAAAATGCCAGAAATAATGAAGCAATAAAGATGTAAGAGAGAAAAACAAAAGTAGAACTTGTATTCGCAAAGGCTTTCACGACCGAGATCTAATGGTTGTTGTGGGTTTTTCGGGCTCTTTGACCGTGTTGTGAAGGTTGTGCTTCCTAACGTTTCGCCAGTCTCTGTGGCCAGCATCTTCAGAGGATAGCACTCTGTGCTCCCGGATGGCCAAACTCTGTCCTCTGAAGATGCCGGCCACAGAGACTGCTGAAACGTTAGGAAGAACAACCTTCAGAACACGGCCAAAGAGCCCGAAAAGCCCACAACAACCAAAAGTAGAACTCTTTCTTCTGAGGTGCCAGGATGGTCATCTGACAGTCAACAGGGCTGAGTTTCATGAATCTCACATGAAGTAATGAAGCAGGGAAATGTGAAAATCTGCTTTCAAATCCTGGGTTATGCGGGAACACTAGTTTGCATCAATACCTTAATTAATTAATTCCTTCATAAAAGGATGATTAACATTACAAATCCCACCCTATTCTTTTTGTAAACATGTGTATGCTCATAACAAATACAGTGTTATGATTCTATATGTCATACCCTAAGGAACAAGCCAAAAACAACATCCCAAATCAAACTGGACTTAGTGACGAACCTTCACAATTACAAGCTACTTTTAAAGCCCAGCTATGTTTTAGAAGGCAGAGTCTAGGAAAGGCAGCAAAAAGCTTTGCTTCCCACCAATCACGTGGCTTATTCCTCCAAACCACAGGCTTGCTCCTCAGAAATAATAATAATAATAATAATAATAATAATAATAATAATAATAATAATAATAATAATAATAATAATAATAATAATAATAATAATAATAATAATAATAATAATAATAATAATAATAATTTATTGTCATTGTAAGTATAAGTATAAGAAAGAGAACCACAATAGATATCGTGCCCCATAGTTAAATGCTTTAGTGTCTTAAAGGGAAGAGGACAATCTATGCTGGAGACATGAGTGACTGATGTATGAATACTAGCGTAATAAACTAATAGATATTTCACATAACCTTCCCCCATAGCTAATGATTTCTGCAAGAGGAATAATCAACAGATCATCCCAGAGAATGCACAACCAGAATTTCTTTGTCAGAAGCATCACTGAGCTTTAATACACACACAACTACCTTATAATTTAAAAACATACACTTTCCCAAATTCACTAATAAGAGAAGCAACTTATGGAACAGACAGCATCCATGACATATAGGTGCACACTCTATAAGCAACACACGGCATAACAAGTGTTACACCTACTACTTTCAGAGCATTTCACTAATTCATGTATTCATTCAACCCATTCAGAGGCCAGTATGGTACTGGGGTTACAGTGTCAGACTAGGAATAGAGAAACCTAATCTTAAAGCTGTAGTCTACCATGAAATCTCCTGGTTACCTTGGACCAACCACTATTTCCTAATCTGTACTGCCTCATAAGGCTGTTAGTACACTGGAGGAGAATGCCCAGACAATTAAAAAAACTACTATGAAATAATTTAACAATATTGTTAATATTAGTCAAAGAGAGATTTAATAAATGCAGCTAAACAGACACTACTTAAGCTATTGCAATACCACAGTTAGATGCTTCCATTATTAAAGCAGTTAAAATACTTTCAGTTCAACCCAAGCTTCCCAAACACAGGCTATCAAAGAAAAGATTTTTCCCCATAAACGTTGCCAGAATCTAGAAATGATATGTAGCATCATTAATAAATGAATACTGACAAAGAATACTCAATTTAGAATTTCTCCAAACTGTGCTACGTGGAAATCTGGAGCTCCTCAGAGATTTGGGGTGTTTCAGAACGACAGATCAGATAAACATTCCAGATCTCCCTCAGAAATAGTGTGTCCCCCACATCAGATACCCCAACTCAGAGCTGCAGCCAACTGTTGAGGGTATTCTAGGACACTGGTTCTTAACCTTGGGTTACTCAGGAGTTTTGGACTGCAACTCCCAGAAGCCTTCACCATCAACTGTGCTGGCTGGGGTTTCTGGGAGTTGCAGTTCAAAAACATCCGAGTAACAAAGGTTAAGAACCACTGTTCTAGGACATATTCTCACTTCAAGTACACTAGCGATAAAACCAAGAGAGAGTCCTACAAAGCTCTAAGTGTCCTGCAGCAAGGCATACAATTCTTCCTTACATTAGACAGTTAAAAAACAACAAATCTGGATAGTATTTGTTTGACAGTAGCTGTTGTTTGTGCAATTATGTTGTCAACTATCCAGAGATTGCTTTAGCACTATGGGATGGTATATATGTCAGAACAACAAACAAAAAACAATAACAGTCAGAGAAAAATATTCTCAGTGTCTAGGTTTTTTCTTATACTGAATTCAGTGAAAATGGTCTAATGTTGATTTTTTTAGAAACAGAGACAGGACTATAAATGTGCCTTTCAGCTCCTCAGGGCACTCCAGAACAGTATTTTTGCATTGTGAATACCTTAGACCCTGCCCCCAGCTCAAAAATCCTTCAAAACATTAATACTGGAGCAATGGCTAGTCACTCTCTGATTTGGCATGGTTCTGCTGGCCTTTTTTGTTTTGTTTTGTTTTTTTGTGGTGGTTTTTTGGCTTGAATTTTGGGCACTTCCAGGCTTGGTATGGCGATCATGGCATGTTGGGACGAAAATTTGGCCCTCAGTCCCAACCAAAGTTGCCTTCCACTAACTTATTCATATATTCTGTACATACCTTCTCTTTCCTACAACAAGCTCAAGGAACAGGTACTGTGTACATGGATCCTTTCCTCTCCAGTTTATCCTCACAACAACCCTGGGAGGTAGGTCATGCTCAGATAACATGTCTGGTCCAGTGAGGTTCATGACTGAGTAAAGATTCAAAACCAAGTCTCCACAAATTCTAGTCCAACACTCGAAGCACTATACCACAATGGTGCATAAGTTATCACCACAGTAAGTTATTTAGCATGTATCAGTTGTTAATGCTTACCCATCAATGAGGTTTCGCCATAACTGTGCACCTGAAAATAAGATACGGATTATAAATCAGTACACAAAGAAGTTCCCCTCACCTGGTCCAGTGCTTGTAATGCATACTTCACCCTCTTGTGACAACGCAAACCAGGGTTCCACTATTCTATAGAAAGAAATCACATCCCATGTGCACAGCCCTCAAATATGCCTACTGAAGGACTCTGGAATGTGGCCTTGGTCCATGCCTTTTAGGAGACTGACTATCTGATTATGTTTCTGAATAAATTTACTCAATCTCTCTAGGGACTTTATCTAGCAGAGCAGTACTTTCTTCAGCAGATTAGTAAAGATAGTGATTCACTGCCATAAGTAAGTCACCCTTCTACTTAATATAATTTATCTTGGAACCTTTACTGCTGCAGGTATGAGAATAAATAGATGTCAACAGGCATCCAGGAGAAATACTTGCATACATGATACTCAGAAACTTACCTCTTGCCCTAGACAACACCAATTCCTTCATCATCTGCATCATGACAATTCCAAGGAGCATGAGTGAAACCAGATGAAACAATCGCCAAGGAGTCAGTGCAAGGAACCTAAGAGAAGAAAAACAGAAGCATCAAGCCATTGTACATATTTATAAAGCTACTTTTTCCATTAAAAAAAATCAAAGTTTGTTGGAGACAACTGCAAGCCTATGGTTAATGTTCTGGCATCAAATATATGAAGAGTTTGCCAGGTGATAAGTTTAAAAGCTGTTCCACTACTAGATTAATTTTTTAAAAAGTCTAATTATTCTACCATTGGATGCAAACTACCTGTAGAAGTAGCAGCAGAAAAGAGATTCAATTCTGATAACACTTTAGTTTGTACTTCCACATGACTTCTCCCAATGGTTTCATTCACATCCTGCATTTACTAAAAGGCATGGATGACTATATGGAACTTTGAGGCACCATAAAAGCCATGAGGTACACTGCAAGACCCTAGCACCAACATGAGTCTAATTTTTCAGAAAGGACTGAAATTATTTCTTTTTTTTTCCAAGTAGAAATTCCATATATCTTTAATATCCTTAGCCTTTACCATTCTTCTTATTTTCATTTTGCATGTTAACTTATTGTTAATTGCTAAACTGCAATTTCTTTATACCAATCTTCAAGATTAATTTGCACTTTTTCAAAGCTTTGCAAATATTAATCTTGCTACTGTAACTATTATAGTTACTTTCTTTTTTTAACTTTTTAATTGATTTAATTACTACCAAACATACAACTAAAACATCAACACAAAAAAACAAAACACAAACCCTCCTACTGAGCTAAACCCGCCCCCCTATGGAGTCAGAGACTCCAACTTCATTGACTCTCTGTTATCTCCAGCTGGGTTCCCAGTGCGAACTGAATACGTATGCATATATAATCAAATTTGCGCTAAACTCCTGTCCTCCTCTGAGCCCAAGAGTATATTAGTTTCCAGCTTTGTTTTACATAGTGTCTTGATTGTTCCCATAGTGTTTCTGATAGTGTGTCCAGTTCTGCTACGTCCCATAGCTTCTTTAACAACTCTTCTATCGTTGGAGTTTCTTCGCTTTTCCATTTTTGAGCCCAGAGTAATCTGGCTGCTGTGAGTATGTACATTAGACAATATTTCATTTTTTTATAATTAATTTCTGGCATAATATTCAATAATGCCATTTCAGGTTTTATATCTAATTTCTGCTGAGTGACGTCTTTCACTATTTCCCACACCTGTGTCCAATATTTTTTGACTTTTTCGCATGTCCACCACATATGTTACTAAGTTCCTGCATTTTTTTTTACACTTCCAACACATATTGCTGTTACCCTCTGATATTTTTGCCAGTCTTACAGGCATATAATGCCATCTATAAAACATTTTGAGGATATTTTCTCTAAGATTTACTGGTTTAATCATCTTATAACTTTCTTTCCACATCTTAGTCCAGTCATCAAGACCTTTGTTATATCCAAAAAATTTTTGCCCATTTTACCATCATCTCTTTCACCCTCTCATCCTCTAGATCATATTCTAATAAATATGTATACCTTTTATTATTTTCTCATCAGTATATAACCACAGTCTGTCCACCTGCACTTTGCCCTTGAAGAAACCCACAGTCCTATCTTTTTTGTATCTTGATTCTAATTTCACCATTGACCACCAATCAACAGCCACACCTAATTTTTCTAACTCTTGTTTATCTTTTATCTTTTGTTCTTTAGTTAACAGATTTTCATATGTAGTCAATGCTCCTTTCTGGTTCAACACTTTTAATGTGAACGCTTCTATAAGCGCCACCCACAATGGAATTTTCTTATAGGTTTGTGCTTGAAATTTTTGCAATACTATCCCTAAGGCCTTCCTGGGAATATGTTCTCCAGAACGTGAGTGTTCCTTATGCTTCCCATACCATACATATGCATGCCATCCCATTTTTAGATCATGTCCTTCCAATTTCATAAGTCTTTGATTTTCGAGAGTTATCCATTTTTTAATCCAGGTCATAGTACTAGCCTTGTAATATAGTAACCAATTCGGTAACCCCCGCTCCCCCCATCTTTCAGATCTTGTAACAATTTAAGTTTTATTCTTGGCTTCTTAGGCTTCCAGACAAAATTTGATGTCAAGCTGTCCAAGCCCTTAAAGTACTTAAAGTTCAATAGCATTGGAAGATTTTGAAATAGGAATAATAGTTTTGGTAAAATCATCATTTTTATTGTTAATAGTATTCCCATAAATGAGAGCTGTAATTTGCTCCATTCCTCAAAATTTTTCTGAATTTCTTTCTGAATAATTTTCTTTCATTAAATTGCTTTGTTTTTTGGTGATGACAACTCCTAAATATTTAATTTTTTGAACCACATTAAAATTGGAGAAAGGATTGAAATTATTTCTAACATCATGCTTTCTAGTCAAAGTCCATAAAGATGTTAGGTCCGTCTGTCTGTCTGTCCTTCCTTCCTTTCTTTTGAAGGCCTTTATCTGACTTCTAACCACACTACCCGAGGCTTGCTATATATAAATTTTATATACAATGGTGCCTCGCTTAGCGACGTTAATCCGCTCCGGAAAAAAGTCGCTAAGCAATTTTTAAAAGCCCATAGAAACGCATTAAAACTTGTTTAATGTGTTCCTATGGGCTTTAAAACTAACCTTGTGAAGATCCTCCATTGTGGCGGCCATTTTCGGTGCCTCTAAAGCGAGGCAACACAGCGGGCTGCCATTTTATTTTCTGGTGGCGATCAGCTGGCCGAAAATGGGGGCTTTGCGGTGATCGCATCCCCGCGATCATCGCAAAGCTATTTTTCCCCATAGGGGCCATCGCTAACCGATCGCTCTGGCGATGGCCAAAACCCCATTGCTAAGCGGGCGATCGCTAAGCGAGGCACCACTGTATATTGTACATAGTATGTAGATGGTCACTTAACATGTTTCCCCAAAAATAAGACCTAACCTGAAAATAAGCCCTAGTATGATTTTTCAGGAGGCTTGTAATATAAGCCCTACCCCAAAAATAAGCTCCAGTTAAGTGAAACCCCACCCTCCACTATTGTGCAGCAACCAGAAGAAGACGTGACTATATTTGAATAAATGCAGATTGTTGTACATGGGGGAAAATCCCCTGAAAATAAAGCCTATTGCGTTTTTTGGAGCAAAAATTAATATAAGACCCTTTCTTATTTTCAGGGAAACACAGTAGTTTGTTTCCATTCTCTTTCTGATTTTCTGTTTTTTGCTTCCCTAGTGTAAAGAAGGGGGCTTCCCTCAAGAACTTTGGTTGGGTGTCAGTGCTGATGCTGTTTCAGTCTACAAGCGTGGAGAAGGCCGGCCGCTGGAAGTGTTTCAGTATGAACATATTCTCTCCTTTGGTGCTCCCTTGGCTAATGTCTACAAGATTGTGGTTGATGAAAGAGAGCTGCTTTTTGCAACCAGTGAGGTGAGAAAGGATTGCCATTGGCCCCTTCTGCTTTGTTGCTCTCTTCAGATCCCTTTACTTATTGGCCAATTGGTATAAAAAGAAAAAGCATAACCACTCTGCCGGTGTTCGGGATCTTCCATGCTTCTGTTGCCTGCACAATTTCACAAAAGGTCTTAGGCTGAAACTTCAGCCTTGTGCATACCTACTTGAGAATAGGTCCCATAGATCTCAGTGGAAAGTGCCAGGAAGTACGCATAGGACCGAGCTGTTAAATAAGACATAGGACAGCTTATTCCAGTGGCCAGGAATAAGCAGGTATGACTGACATCACCTTTTGGGGGCCTAAGGAGATTTAAAACTGGAGAGTGACCATTTGATCTCTACAATGGAAGAGCACAAGAATCAGTTACTGGAAGATGGCTGCGTGCGCGCACACCCACACCCCAGAATGAGAGTGAGAATGAAGCGAGGGTAAAGATCCAGAGTAACTTTGTCCTTCAGATTAAATCTATTCATTTGTTCAGAGTTAAGCCTCATTAAAATGAATGGTAATTCCTCCTGAGTAAACATGTATAGGATTGCATTATTAATGGATTTTTTTTAAAGGCAGGATCTTTATATCAAAAATAGGAAGCCTCCTATAACTGTTCAAAGAGACAGGTTCTCAGGTCAAAATTTCAAAATAGAATCCAGCTCCAGTCTCAGAGAAATGTTACCCTGGATCAAAGTTATATTTCATTTAAGGCTATATTAATGTAATTTTAATGCTAAGACCAACAATTTGCATTTTGAAAGTCTTTTCTGAACTTAACAAGCACTTCCCTCAGGTAAGCTCAATTATGCTTAAGGGGACATGGAAGGAGCTTTCCTGAAGAATGTGAGGACTGTGAACGTATCTGGGCATCCTTTGGGCAATAACAGCACCCTGTTGGTTGATCTTTCCACTCCCGAAATACTGCTGGATTGCTTCTAACATGAGCAGAGAAAAAGAAGAATCTTCACAGTGAGCCTAATCCTGATTAAGGCCAGTGCAACTGTTCCTATTTTGCAGAAGAGGTCTAAGAATAGGTTGAGTATATATGTAAATTTAGCATAATCTCAAACTTTGTGGAAGATGCATTGCTTAGAAAGCTGTGCCTGTTGAACCTCTACATGTACTGCCCCTGTCAAAGGAGCTCTGAGAGAGGAAAGGCCATATTAACCTGTGGAAAAGAAAGAACATGGGAATGCACAAAACATTTGGGTCTGCACATTGTGCAGCTGTACACTACAGGGAAAGCATCGAAGAAAACCCACACACCGGTATCCTGTTTATGATCTACCTTTAAAATGAGTGCTTCTGAACAGGAAACTGATGATGGTGTGCGCTATGTACTAGTCAAACCTTTCATGATCCACTACATTATTTGCACAACAAGAGAAAAGTTTGCACAATATGTGTAATATGACTGCCTGGATTTAGGGAACTAGAATATGGCAACCCAGAAAGAGAGAAATCCTGATTAAGAGGAGGAGGATAAAAAAAGAAAAAATGAGCACTGGGGTAGAAGAAATTAAAGCTCTCTGATAAATAAATAAATGAAGTAGGGCAGAACAAACAGTAAACTGAACGGCATAAAGTGGTTTCCTTCTCAAGTAAAGGTGGTATGATCTGAATTAGCATCAAGGAGAAGCAAAAGGAAGAACAGTGTAAACAAAAAGGGGAGGTAAGGAATTAATACAGTTGTTACCTTGTGAAGCTGTCATTTCAGCAATTCCAGTAATAAAGAGCAAAGATCTAATGAGCAAGGGGTAGCCTCCACCTTCAAAAAGTTCATCCACAAGCTGAAATGCATGCATTCGAACATTAATAGTGTCTTGGTTATGTCCACTGTGATAACTGCAGTATAAAAGCTAGGGCAAATGCAAATGATTTTATCTGCAGAAGACAGTGCATATTCAAAGAGCAGGCTCCCAAGGATTCCACCAGCTGATCATCTGGGATCATGTAAAGGAGGTCCCTCACCCCACCTGTCCAGGCTCCACTGTCTCCTATTGTGAGGTATGATAGGTGGCATCTGATACAGTGGGCTCTAGTGTGTCCGTGATTATATTCACCTCAAATCTTCTGACAACTGTGATCCACTTGCTCACCCAAACGTTTCATTGTTCTCAGTTTCTCAGGCTTATGGTTGTCAAAACAACCTTACAATTCCAAGTTGTTCCAGGTAAGATGGGTCTCAGTATGTATGTGTAAGTCCATCCAAGACCACAGAACCTGGGGGCCCTCAATAAAATTGGGCAAGGAAGATGGGACTTTAAGGTTTCGATCAAAAGGGGAAAAAAACCACAGACACAAAGGAAGATCTTTTCTTATTTTTGCGTTCTTATGTTGATTGCCAAAAGACAGCCCCTTAGACATAAATTATTTACAGCAACGAAACAGGTGGACACAAAAGCTCTGTGCTCTTTT
This sequence comes from Pogona vitticeps, assembly GCF_051106095.1. Lineage (NCBI taxonomy): Eukaryota > Metazoa > Chordata > Lepidosauria > Squamata > Agamidae > Pogona > Pogona vitticeps. Next base: position 143,835,029 of record NC_135786.1, read on the forward strand.
GTCTCTCCCTCTTTCATTTGACATTTCTTTCACATTGCAAGGGCAGCTGCAAAAAGACAATCAGAATATCTGGGTGGGATGGGGGGAGCCAGCAGGCCTCCTTGGGATAGCTTTTTGCACTTTCTGCATCAATTTCTTTGGGGATTCCTCCATGCCCCCAACATCCTTTTCTTTTGGATTACTTTTGCTGCCTGCCTGCCTGCCTGCGTGCTGCACTATTCTCAAAGAGAACAGGAAAAAAGTACTGTATCAAAAGGTGGGGGAAGAAGATATCTCTCCACAGTCTTGTCATTTTCAGGGTGGTAGTGTTGGTGGTCTCTGAGTGTATATTTTTTGCCATTATTTGCTTGCTTTTCTTGGTATTTTGGGGATAGGGGGCTAATTTTTAGTAAGTCACAACAAAATGGGTCCATCGAATCAGTGGCGATTTACTGAGTCAGCATCTCTGTAAGTTCCATTGATTCAATGGGACCAACTCTATGCTGCAACCGAAAATAAGACAGGGTCTTATATTATTTTTTGCTCCAAAAATGCATTAGGGCGTCTTTTCAGGGGATGTTTTATTTATTTTTTCATGTACAATCTACATTTAGTCAAATACAGTCCCGTCATCTTCTTCTGGTTACTGCAAAATGGTGGAGAGTGGGGTTTCACTTAACTGGGGCTTATTTTGGGGGTAGGGCTTATATTATAAGCATACCGAAAAATCGTACTAGAGTTTATTTTGAAATGAAGTCTTATTTTGGGGGAAACAGGGTAATACTACTACTACATCAAGTCCATTCTGACTTATGTTGATACTTTTCGGGGTTTTCCATGTAGAGAATACTCAGAAGTAGTTTACCATTCCCTTATTCTGGGGGCGCCCCAGGACTGTGCAGTTTGGTCAAGGCCACACAGCCTGGCTCTACTTACAGGAGGCCCAGTGGAGGCTGAACTCCCAACCTCTGGCTCTGCAGCCAGATTCCTAAACCACTAGGCTATCTAGCATATTTATTCTGTTAAAGATTAACATTTTGATCTCTTTGAAGGGGAACTGTTTTGGAGGTGGTAGTCAGCTGTACTGCTGTCTGATTTTAGAATAGATAGATTTCCTCATTGCCTTGCTTCTGCATTTTTGGGGCAACTTTTAAAGGTTCTTCAGTGCTTTTTTGGACTAGTGCCTGAAAACTCAAATGGGAAAACAAAATTACCCAAAAGAGGCAGCTGCTTCTATGTTAAACAAAAGAACCTATGTACGAAAAGCATGAAAAGAGGCAACCCTTGAAATAGAAATGAAACAAAAATAGAAGTTTTTGCCAGGCACATCCCTAGTTGTTAAGGCAGAAGGGTGCACATTCTATTAGCAAAATCCGTACCATGTCTTAAGTTTCCAGAAGATGCAGGCATTTAAAACTGTCAGACTGTTTGGATGGGGCACCTGAGCACTTACTAAAGAGAAGCTTCATGAATTCTTTGTGCTTCTCTTCACTATATATGTGGTGTATGCATGCAGACTGGGATTTTTTTTCCTTCAGAGAGGGCTCCTGAAAAAATAAGGCAAACAGAGTATACACACAAACACAGGGTGTGTAATGTATGCATGCACTGATCTTATTATATTAACATTTCATTTGTCAAAAACACATAACCCTCTATATACTGATTGTTGTTGTTTAGTCGTTTAGTCGTGTCTGACTCTTTGTGACCCCATGGACCAGAGCACGCCAGGCCCTCCTGTCTTCCACTGCCTCCCGCAGTTGGGCCAAATTCATGTTGGTCGCTTCGATGACACTGTCCAACCATCTCATTCTCTGTCATCCCCTTCTCCTCCTGCCTTCACACTTTCCCAACATCAAGGTCTTTTCTGGCAAGTCTTCTCTTCTCATGAGATGGCCAAAGTATTGGAGTCTCAGCTTCAGGATCTGTCCTTCCAGTGAGCACTCAGGCTTGATTTCCTTTAGAATGGAAAGGTTTGTTCTCCTTGCAGTCCAGGGGACTCTCAAGAGCCTCCTCCAACATCTCCTTCAACAATAATATACTGATTGGACACTAACAACAAAAATATACTGATTGGACATTAATAAATAGTGATCAATAAAGAAAGAACTTGAAGTCCCAGTAGACAGCTTACTGAAAAGGGAAACTCAGCACACAGCAGTTATGAAAAAGGCAAATTCTATGTGAGACTCATAAAAAGAAAAGAATGAAAATAGAACTGTCAATGTTTTCAAGATCTTACATAAATCCAATGTTCAGCATGTTTGAAACACTGTCTAAAGTTCTGGTGGCCCTCTTTGGAAAAGAACTGTGTAGCTGGGGGGGGGAAGGGGGGCAGAAATAGGGGTGACCAAAATGATCAAGGGACTGGAGCAATTCCCCTCTAAGGAAACATTTCAATGTTTGTAAAAGCTTTTATTGGGAAAAAGAGGAGTAAGTGATAGGCATGACAGTGGTGTATAAAATCATACATGGCATGAAGAAAGTGGAGATGTTTAAATTTTTCTTCCTCTCTCATAAGACTGGAATTTATGGTCAACCAATAAAACTAATTCTCAGTAGGAAAAGGCCCTTCTCTTCTCTAAGCTAACAGCAATAGATCTGCCAGTGGCTGTTATAAAGTTGCCGACTTAACTGTTCTGGGCAAACTGACTCGAGGCACTGAAAAGGTTTGCCACTGAAAACAAATAAATAAAAAGAATAGAAAAAGCCCCTTATCTCATTTCAAATAAGTATGTTCAGAAATGTTTATTGAATTACAAGGACATGCAAATCCTTTGGCTAAGGTTCTAAACTTAGCATCTTAAGCTACAATAGCTTTGTGCCTAATCTAATACACTTCTTGTTTGAGACAAGAGTGATACCAGCCATGTCACATGTACGGTTAATCAGCTGCTGTAAAAACTAGTGCCTCCTCTACTCACTTTGGCTCTTTAAAACTGAACAAAAATTCTATTGACATTAAGAGGGATGATTTTGATTCTTACAAAGCATTCTGCCATCCATGCCTTACTATAGGATATGTAATATATATACAGTTTCTATACAGTGAAACACACAGCTGCTGATAACCCTTATTTGTGATAAACCTATCCCAGCCTCAAATAAGGAAATCAGCAGGGCAGAGGGGGCTTCATCCATCCCCATATCCGGGAAGACATATTTTTGGAACTCATGTGACAAAAAGCTATTCAAGTGATGCATCTAGAACAGGAAAATTATGTCCAAGAAAGGGTTCTGTGCCTTCTCTGCTGTAAACAGCCTTCCGCAACCTGATTTTCCTTGCCAACAGGGCGTAGTTACATGCATTTGCATGCAATATGTAGTTATCTCCTTCAACAATAAATAGCTACTACATGATTGTGCTTGGAGGAGAAGGGTGAAAAGTCTTGCTGAACTCAAACTATCCTAAAATCCTAGTATATATATAGGCTTTCTATCAGTCATGCCTTCTGTAGTGTACGACAGTACCTTACAAAATGATTCCAAAAGAAGTAGAAAACCTATGCCTCTAACATCAAAAAGTGTACTGGGTTGCTCTTCCTATTATTATCTTGTAGACTAAGGCCAAGAGGGGAAAAAAAGGGGGGGGGAGTATATGGGCCTCTCTTTTTCCTCCCTGTCCTACAAATGTAGGGATTTTTCTTAGAAAAATCACAAGAACATCTTTTTAAATACCTATTAGCCTTTGGCAAGTAAAAGTTGCTTCTTGACAACTCAGCAATACAGTTTGGTTTCCTCCCTTCCCCTGCTGGTCCTTGGGTGACTAACACGGGCAAATGTTCTACCATACATTTATTGTGGGTTATAACTTTAAAGGCTATTACTGGAGAAGCAATTCTGAAAGTAGGAGCTACAAAAAGATGCTGGTTACATGCTCCTCTTTAATCAGCTATAAAATTAACCAAACCCTTCTGAAATAAAAGAAAAGAGAAAGTCAAGAGCAACATTGTCAGAACTGAGTGTCATATATCAAGTATGTTTAATGGAAAAATACTGAAACTGTAGAAAACAGGCAATAAAAATGACTGTCGAAAACAAGTGAAATGTCACTAAAAGGCACACAAAGACTAGTGGGTCAATTTCTGTCCAATACCTATAATCAAGATTGTAAATAGCCACATGCCTGATTACCAGTGGCAAGTATAATCACCTCCAGGCAGCTCAGCAGGAACACATTTGCACCCTCTCAAAGAACTGTGGGGTTTTTCCCTACCCTTTCAATTCACCCACTGGACTTCTTCCAATTACCATATCTGCTTTACTTATGCCAGAATATTTGCCTGCATGCACAGCCTCCCTTTGCTCTTCCCCTTCAAAGACTGCTATTAAATTCAGAATTCTATTATTACATGAACGGTGTCATTCCTATAGCATCTAGAAATACAAAGCAAGGCAAGCTCAAATCATAAAACAAGAAGTAGAAAATTTAAAACACTTTAATACTTGGTGTGACCAAACCAATATGGATTGGAATAGGATGTTTCAGTCAGATAATTATGGAGCATTTTACGCTGGAAACAAGCAGAAGAAACAGTGGGTTCTGACATTGAGAAGAGAAACTGCACAGTTAGGAGCTATAACGAAAAGCATAACAATATAAATCAGACTTCATGGAAAGCCATCATTCAAGACTATGCTCCAACTACAGAAGCTGAAAAGAAGAAGCTTTTACACAAGTGTCCAGAAGGAGATTTGTTGCAGACCAAAAGAGGATGGGCCGATAATCACAGATTACTAGAATGCATAAGCAGAAAATAAAGCAGAACCAAACATTGCCGGACAATGTAGTTTAAAAGTCAGAAATGAAGCAAGAAAGAAAATCATATAATTCTGTGAGCCAGCAACCCTATTGCAAATACATGTTTCAGACAATCAAAGAGATGACTATACACATGGATGTCACCAAATAGCTAATGCAGAAATCAAACTATGTACAGTAGGACCCCTGTATCAGAGGTATCAGTATCCACAGTTTCACTTATTGGTGGTCTGAAAATATTAAAAAATATTAAAAGAAAAAAACCCAGAAAAATTCTTGTCATATGCATCACCAGATAGACAGACAGACAGAGTTTGCTATTATCTGCAGTTCTCAGTATCCACGGGGACTTAGTAGCAATCCACAGCGGACTGGAAGCAATCCTCAGTGGATAATTGGGGTAGATATGGAAAAACTGTATTCTATCTGCAACAACAACAAAGGCCAGGAGTGGACTGTGGTACACACCACAAAGTGTTAGTACAGAAAATTAAAGTGAACCTAACAAAGAATAGTGGAACAATCACAGTGCCAAACCGTAATTTAAATAATATTCCTGAAAACTTCAAAGACTATAGAAGAATTGTGCACAGAAACTAGAGAAGTTATCAGAGAAGAACACAAAAATGTTATTCCTGTAGTCAAAAGAAAAGCTTTGAAGGATGACTGATGAAACTTTTCAGATGGTAATGACATCCAAGAACCAAGAATATAAGGAGACAGAATTGGGCTCAGAATTTAAAAACAACTTTTCAGCAACCTGCACATGGAAACACAATAAATTTTATACTCATTTGTGCAAAGAAATAAAAGAGAAGCTCAACAAAGGGAAAATGAGATATTTCATTAAATCTTAGAAATAATACTATCTAACTATTTCCTTTATCCCCACAGGGTACGCAAGGTGGTTCACAATAATTAAAATGATACAATAAATCATGATTTTAAACAACATTAAAATTATAATAAAAGCTATTAAAATTTTACAAATATTAAGACCACAATTATTATAAAAAAAACCTTTTAAAATCTCCAAATGAAATAAATATAGCATTCCTGAGACCACCTCCTGCTTCTTAAAAGTCTGTTTTAAAAGGAAAATGTTTATTTAGATAATAATGCTAGTTAAAGGGAAGGTAGTAGGAAAAGAACACTTAACGTGAGATGGATTGAGACTTAATAAAGAAAGCCAGAGATTTTAGTTTGCAAGACCTAGACTGGGTCTTTTAATGATAGAACCTTAGAAGGCCATTAATTCACAGGGTTCCCATAAGCACATAACAATATATAATCAGAGCTCCCCGTTTTGTTCAGAGGGAAAACTATCCACTCTGAAACAAGGCAAGGGCTTAAACCTAGGTTTGATATTGCTTCACAATGCTAGCTTGTCCTAAGTAAATATCTTGTTCCAATATTTCCCAATTTGGATAAAACAGGAAACTACAATTACAGATTTTCTGGTTTAATCAAAGTTGCAAGAAAAAAGGAAGAAAAGCCATGTATACACTATATAAGCCAAGATATAATTCTTCAAACATGATAGTGTGGAATTAATAATGAATGTGTTTATCTTGATTTCTCTTTTAATGAAAACTACTACGGTGGTTTAAAATAGACCTAACATGAGAACATGAGAAACATAGCAGACGAAAGGCAACACTTAAAAAAATTACTTAAAAAAAACCAACAGATAAAATCAGGAGAAAATTAATCAGCATTTTCAGTACTAAGCAAAGGATAAACTTCTAAAAGAAAATAATTGCATATACAGAATTCCTGAAGATGACCACACCCATTTGCACCTGCCCTGTCTTTTTCAGCAATGATGACCCAGAAAGATCCCAAACTCTGTAGAGGTCACTTAAATCCTCAAGGAGGATAATGCACATTTATCTGGGTCTATTAACAAACCTGGCTGCAGTACCTATACAGATGATGGTGATTTTCCAGCTTTACATCATTCTCCTACTCATTCCGTGGCTACCGAAGCCTGCCCCAGGATGAAGGTGAGCTAGGGATTCCTTGAGCCTGGTGGGGAGTGGGGGATGGGAAGCTTTTAATTTCCCAAAATGTTGCAGCTGATGACATCACTGGAGATACATGGTGTATCAGCGGTCCCCAACGTTTTTCGGTCTGTGGACCAGCTGGGGAAGGCGGGCCCCTCGAGCTCTCTCTTGCACAAGCGCACTCGCGCTCACACAATGCACGAGTGGTGGTGTGGCGCTCACACAGGCGCTTGCTCGCTCGTGCGCATGGGCAAATGGTGGCGCTCACATGTGGGTGCTGGAGTGCGCACACAGGCACAAACAGGCTGTGAGGGGGTGAGTGAGTGCGGGGGGTGGGGCAGGAGGTCTGTCTCAGTGGCCCAGTCCAGCTCAGGCTACGGACCAGGGGTTGGGGACCTCTGGTGCCAACAGGATTCTGGACAACATGTGTTAACAAATTCCTATAATACTACAGCGGTGTCTCGACTTACGAAGGTCCCTACTTACGACCAGCTCCGGTCGCGAAATTTTGCTTCTACTTGCAACCGGAGTTTCCACTTAGGAACAGAAAACGGCAGGGAAAAAAGGCGGAAAATTCAAATTTCTAACTGTAGGTGGCGACGAGGCTGCTTCTTTGTAGCTCTTTCACCCCAATGGTTAGAGTGAGTGCAATTGAAGGCGGCTTGGGACTACCCGGATTCTGCTTCGGAGTGAGCATGTGTGTGTTTGCAGGGAGGTAAGGTGCTGTTTTCTGCTTTTTAAAAACTGTTCTGGGTGTTTCTGCAGCGTAGGTTTGAGATGGGGGTTATGTTTCTGTGCTGTGATGGGTCTTGGGGGGTTTGTGCTGTTGTTGTTTTTTCCCCCATTTCCAATGGGTCTTGGGGAGTCTGTTTGCTTTTTAGTCCCCCCATTTCTGATCTTGCACGATCCACTTGATTGCTTTTTGCTTTCTCTTGATTGCATTTGCAATGGGCCTTACACAGTTGATTGGTTTTTGGTTTGTTTTCTTTGCATTAGGTCTTCCATGCTTGATTGCTTTTTGCTCTCTTGTTTGCTTTTGCAATGGGTCTTGCACAGTTGATTGCTTTTCTTTAAGTTTCCTCCTTCAGCTGGAAAGGATTAATCACGTTTCCAATGAGTCTTGCAGTGATTTTTTTGGTGTGTGATTTTTCCGTTGGCCAGAATGGATTGATTGCATTTCAATGCATTCCTATGGGAAATTGTGCTTCGACTTATGACCATTTCGAGTTATGACCATCTTCTGGAACGGATTATAGTCGTAGGTCGAGGCACCACTGCACTCTTCTGGATGTCATATTCTAGGAGGTGGGAAATGCTTCAGTACAGCAGGGGATGGTGCTCTTTGCCTTGAAGGAGGCAGTGGTGCACCATCTCCTGAAGAGGACCTCTCTGGATCAAGAGATATATGACAACAATTGTCCCATTGCAAATATGTGCAAAGTGCTTGAACACATGATAGCTGGGCAACTTCAGATGTTGCTTGAAGAAATTGATCATTTGGACCCATTTCAGTCTGGTTTCGATTTGATACCAAAATGGCCTTAGTTACCCTGGCTGATTACCTTCTCTGGGCCAAGTATGGCCCTGTTAATTCTCCTAGATGTCTCAGCAGCTTTTCATACCATTGATCATGGCATCCTCTTGAACAGGCCTGTCCAAATGGGACTGAGAGGCACTCTACTACAGTGGTTCTATTCCTATCTTTGGAACTGATTCCGAAGAGTGGAATTGGGGAACTTCTGCTCAGCCCCATGACAATTTCATTCTATATCCCATGCTTTTTAATATATGAAGCCACTGAAGTCATTAGGAGTTGTGGGAATTGGGTACCATCAATAGGCTAATGACACTCAGCTCTGCTTGTCCTTATCATCGGGGTCAACTGAGGCTATGCAGGTACTGGACCAAAGTCTGGAGGCCGTAATGAGGGCTGATACACTGAAACTGAATCATGACAAGATGGAAGAGTAGTGTAGGAAGACCTGTGCTAGATCGAGTTTTATTCACCCTGAAGGAACAGGTACATAGCTTGGGGGGGTACTCCTAGATTCTTCTTTGTCACTGGAGGGTCATGTAAGCCCAGCAGTTCAGAATGCCTAGGGTAAGCGTTGACTGGTCTGTCACCTATGACCATTCCTGGGCAGGGATAACCTGGCCACCATAGTCCATGCCCTGATAACTTCCTGGTTAGGCTACTCTGTGATGCACTCTACATGGAGCTACCCTTGAAGATGACACAAATGCTGCAGCAGATGGAGTAAATAACAGCTAGACTGCTAACAGGAACATCGTTCAGAAACTGCATGGCACCAATTCCAAAGGATTTGCATTGGCTGCCAATACGCTTCTGGCCTGCGTTCAAGGTATTGATAAAGCCTAAGCAACTTGGGAAATGGACATTTAAAGGAGCTATATAAATCTGCCTGATCATAAGAACTGCTAGGAAGATCCTCCTCCATGTCCCACCACTGAGAACAGTTCATTATGTGGAGAAATGGGGGAGGGCTTTTTGTGCCATAGCATCCCAAGTGTGGAGGCCCAACATTAGCATTATTTTGGTATCTACTAAAAAATACTTGTTCATTAGAGCCTTTGGTGGTTGTGTATCATCAGACCCTCCATAATTTTTGTGTGCAATGGTTTTAATGTTTTACATTTTTCCTGTTTGATTTTAAATTGTTCTAAATATCTTTTAACATGATTTTTATACAGCTTTGTAACCTGCCCTGAGATTCTGTGAGATAGAGTGGACTATAAATGTTTAAATAAAATAAAACCCTTATTACTGACTATGCTAGTTAGGGTTGATAGTAGTTATAGCCCAATATCACAAGTCCACATTCCCCTCTGAAACAAATCTATCCAAAGTATATGAAACATGAGAATCTGCTATCCAATTTTCAAGAATCAATGTACCTGCTGGAAGAAAAATCTTAAGGAATGCCTTCCTAAACTGATCTGAAAGCAACACTCAAGTACTTTTCACATAATCTTGGAAATCTGAACCTACATAGGGACATTGAACCAGACAGTGCCTTAAATTCTCCTTTATTACCAAACCACATATTCCAGTTTGTTTAGCAATTACAGTAATGCAAAGTAGTAACTTCTGGTACTCTTTCTGCAAGTCAGTCTGCCAAGAAGAGGGAGAAAAAGGGAACTCCAATTATGGATGACACATAAATACCAGAACGCTCCTTATGCTGAAAAACACTAAGATTCTGAAGGTTAAAACAAGAGCTGATTACTTGGATTAAGTGGCTCCCCACAGAGAATAAATATCACACCAAAAATATTCACACATATGATCAAGAGCAGAAGCAAGTCCCATTCATAGTGAAAAGGATCCTTGCTGTTGACAGATTTCCTAAAAGTTAAGAAAAGCTGCCATTCACCCAACGCACAACTAGAGCTGGGGGTGCGGGGGAGAGAACCAGAAAGCACATTGCTCTCTCTAAGCTAGAATTCATATCCACAGTGATGCATAGCAATCTGGAATCCATTTCAAAGATCTAAATACAAGGACTAGATTGTTAAGAGCCTCATAATAGGCCTGTACAACTCATGATAAAACTGAAGCCATACAGCTCACCATCAATGTATCATGGCCTGATGGGTGTTTGATTGGAGATTTCAAAAACAAAAGCAGCTGACGAGTAATTCAGCACTAATCTACCTAAGGCAGGTCATGTAATTTGGCATAACGTCATTTGACTGTCCGTCCAGTTTACAGAATCAGTCTTATCCCCAAGGCAAATCCTGTGCTGTATTACCAGCACAACTTGTACCTCCTTGCTATGATTTCATCTTTCTGTGTCAGTCTGGCCTCTTTTTCTTTTCGGCATTCTTCAGGTGCCTTTGATATTCCTTGGCATCATCCAGTTACAGCCAATTCTCTTTTCTCTTCTGCAATGCATGGCTTCCAAAGCCCATTTCCTGACAAACATTATTTCTTGATTCTCCTATTGCTTGCAGCTAACATACACCCATGATCACGAGGTTATTCCCACAGGTTCACTTTGATTTCTCTTCAGAATGTCCCTTTTGCAATAGCTTTTTTTTTAAAAAAAGAACCACAAAACAAGGGGTGTGTGATCTTGCATTAGAAATGCACTGTAAGAAGCAGTGCAAAACTGCTCTATAGCTACAAAATGGCAAAGAAGGCAGAACTTAATGTCCAGGTACAAAGGAGCTTAAGTCCACCTGGGAGGTGAAAACATACAAAGATACACACCGTGGTTTCTCAGGGCTGAGGGTAAAACATGCCTTCCACAATTCAATCATTAATTTATGGACTTCACTAGCACCAGAGGGAAACAAAATAATGGGCAGCAGCTCTGATAGCTTTCAAGGCAATTGGTACAGAACAGGTACACTGTACCTAGCAGCTGTTAGCAGTGACACAACAACAACAAAAACCGACAACAGAGGAGTCCATTGCCCTCGTGGCCCGTTCGCCGTTGCTGACAATACTGTATCCTTGAGGACCCGTTCAGATCTCCTAAGGTTTACTCTGTGCATGCTCAAAGGCACCCTTTCTCTACAGCCTTTTTGTCTGCTTTCTAGATGAGCTCTGGAATAGATCGGAGGGCTGGACCAAGGTTCAAAGTAGGAGCTGAGTAAAAGACAAGAGAGAGAGAAAGAAAGAGAGAGAGAGAGAGACTCTATGGGGAATACGCAAGGACTGGGAGGTGTTCCTCACCAGAAGAGCAGGTTGGCGCAGAGGAAGCCGGCCAGGGTGCAGACGGGCCTCTTCCAAGTCAGCACCTCCATCACGCAGCAACGGCCACCGGCGGGTCCCGCCGGGCATCCCCCCTCCTCTTCCTCCTGGCGCTGCTGCTGCTGCTGCTGCCGCGGCTGCTCCTCTTCCGCCGCCCATTCCCTCGCCGGGCTGCTCGGCGCCGAGACCACCTGCTCCTCCTTCCCCGCCATCGCTCGGAGGGCGTCTGACAGAAGGCGAGGACCGACAGGCGGCGAGCCAGCCGAGGCTTGTGTACATCCGGGCCAGCTCACCAATTTCTCTCTCCCCCCCCACCTCTTTGCCAGGAAGAACCAATGGGAGCCTCCGATGGGCCTAGGAGGGGCCGGCGATTGGTTCGCTCGGTGCGAGGGCTTCGAGGCGCTCTGAGGAGGGGGGGAGGTTAATGGCAGGGGAGCGGGGCGAGGGGAGGGGGGGGGCAAAGACGGAATGGGTTTTAAACTGAAGGGCGGGGAGGGAAAATGGTGGGCAGGCACGGGAGGAAAGGCGGTCGGGGGGGGGGAATCTGTTTGTTAGGCTTTTAAAGTCAGTGTATTGGAATACGAGATAAGAATGAAAGGGGGCTGGGGTAAGTTTTTTTTTTTAATGGCATCGATACCGTTTGAAAGTAAGATGGTCGAGGCTACTGCCAGACATTAGATGCTGCTGAGTAGAAGGTGGTGAGAAGGGCTCACTGAGGGAAAAGAAAAACGAAACTCTCCCCGCCCCCCCGGGTAAAAGCCAAAGGAAGCGGGTTGAGGAGGCTGCACATTCCAGTTTAGGAAATGGTTATTGATAGCAGGCCTTAGGATCGTAGGCAACATATATATGTTATTGTTTTTATTAATAAATTGGCTCTTTAAAAAAAACCCTCTGGTTTATGAATGTAGAATATTGTGGTTCTGAACTCATGATTCAAAAAGCCAAGAAATGGCCTGATACTCTGGCACAATATTGTGCCTGCATTACCCGCAGGAAAAAGGATGCCAGGCTTTACATAGCAAAGGGCAGCCTGAATGTTGACGATACTGGTAGTAGTAGTCAAGATGGTCTACGAGATACCCTCTTTTGCTTGCTACCATTCACACGTGTTGAAAAACAGCCCTGACTATTTGTTGTTTAGGTGAGAAGTGGTGAACTGATGAAAAAAAAGAGGGGAGGGTCTTACAGGAAACTTTGCCCAGTCACTAGCATGTTGAACCCTCCTGGCAAATACCCACACCAGGTCAAGTGAGGATGGTGTGACTGAGTCATCAGTGGATCCTCTCTGTGCTTTAAGTGTTTCTTCCATCATCCATCTAGGTTTTTCTTTTCTTTCTGCTACAGGAATTGTCTTTTAGCATTCTTCCCTAACGATATATCTGGTGTCAATCGGCAGTTCTGGTTAATGGTAAGTAGAGTTTAGTAATGCAAAGCTGTTCCTTAGGTTGACTTCAAATTCATCAAAATTGTTTAAATTATATTTTGGTACAATAGTTCTTTTGGTTTTAGTTTTCAGCTTTGCTCTAATATTAGATATTAACAGTTCACAGTCAGTATCACAATCTGCTCCTCGCCTTGTTTTGGCAGGGAAAATACAACTGCTGCATTTCTACTTTCAGTTACATAGTCTATTTGATTTCTCTATTGTTCATGTGTACAGTCATGTTTGGTTGCTTGAAGTAAACAGATTGGTAGCTTTGCATAGCTCTGAGTCATTCTTTTGCTTCATTTCTGATCCCTAGACCAAATTTTCCAACAACATTTGGTTCCGCTTTGTTTCCTCCTTTTCCAGTCCAGTCACCTAGGATTATAAGCATGTCTTGTTTTAGTGTATGATCATAAGACTTGATCGTAGACTTCTTTTGGTTGAGGCATAAACTTGAATTATGTTTATATTGTTTGGTTTTCCCTGGAGTCTTTGCATGATGGCTCCTAACTGCCTCTGCTGGATCTTGCCTCAGTACTAGAAGCCATTTCTTCTGAGCTTGTCACTTGAAGTTGTGTGACTGAAAATATCCCACTCCAGTCCACTTCGGTTCACTGATGCCAAGCACTGCAATGTTAGTATGTTCCATTTCTTGGTCTACAGTTTGAAGCTTCTTTGGATTTATACTTCTCACTTTCCATATTCCAATTGTATGTGTTGTGCAGCGTTGAACTTTCTTTTCACTTCTGTGCATTTCAGCTACTAGATGTTCTTTCAGCTTTAATCTAGTTGTGTCATTAGCAACAGCACTATTCATATTTGCCCTTTGTTGACTGAGTGCTTTCCAACCTGGAAGTCTCATCTTCCAGTACTATCTCTTGTTTCATTTTGGACTGTTTCATCATAAGATTTTCAATGTAATAAAATTATAAATACAGTATATAAAATATGTATTAAAGTTATTAATATTTAATTTCAATGTTTTTCAAAATCGTTTTGGAAGTTGGAATAACTAAGCTGATGCTACTGTATTCTTGACATATTATGAGAAGATCAGATTTACTGAGAGAAAACTATGTCTCAGACAAGTGAAAGGCAATAGGAGAATAAGACCTCAAATGAGATTTACTGATAATATAAGAAGCCCTGGCTCCTAGTTTGAAAGACCTGAGTAGGGCTTCTGATCATAGAATCGAACAGTCAAAAGTACCAGGGGAGAAAAATTGTCCCTTAGCCGGACTGACTCCACTTGCTCAACCTGATGTAAAGCTTCTAATGAAAGTATATGCTCATAATGTAAATATTTACCTCCTCAGGAGTATAAAGCATTTCCATGCTTATATCAGACAAAATTACTGAGATAAAAAAAAAATAATGGTATCAAGAACTATGTTGCATCATCACCCAAGATAAGATTCTATTTGTTTTTTCCTGCTGTTGAAAAAATATTGCAGCTGTTTCTGAGTCTAATGTGATGATTCGCAATCAATGGGGTATGCTCTCTCATTAGGATTTAAGAGGAGATATGCCTAGTTTAAAAAATAATATTGTAATGTTTCTTTTTCAAAATCAGAGAAATTAATATACTGTATTCTTAACATGCTGCCTCTTATATTATCCTATGATATACACTAGTACACTCATGTTTTCTTACCCCAGAGTTATATTGTAGTTAATAAATATTTCTAAAAGTGGAGAGATATTTCCTTAAATTTACCAACACTTCAATCTTTATTTATTTTTTATTTTGCTACTTCAGATATCTAAGAAAATTATTGGAGTAGTGAGGTTTGAAGGAGCTATTTTATGACTATCAAAATGGGGCACAGGCTAAAAAGATTGAGAAACAATGTTAACAAGATCATTTTCTTGGTTGAAAAAGATCAAGAATGCACAATAGGCATCAATAATATAAGAAAAGTTGTTTGTACTAAACCAGTGGTCCCCAACCTTTTTAACCCTGCGGACCTCCCCGCAGGGCACCCCGTGCTCATGCGCATGTGCGAAGAAGTGGGCGTGCTCTTGCACATGCACGAAGGAGCAGGAGGGTGCTCATGCCAGTGCAGGCGCCCTTGTGCACATGCACAAAGGAGTGGGAGGGCGCTCATGCGGGCGCAGGCACCCTTATGTGCATGCACAAAGGAGTGAGAGGGTGCTCGTGCACATGTGCGCAGGGTCCTCAGGGGCACTCGTGTGCATGCGCTAAGGGGTGGGGGAGAGGCGTGGGTGCAGGCGCAAAGTGGCTGGGGGGAGTGAGGGCTGGGGGGAAGGTCTGTCTCCGCGGCCCAGTCCAGGTCAAGTCACGGATCGGCACCGGGTCATGGTCTGGGGCAGGGGTGTCCAACTCAAATTCATCGGGGGCCGCATCAGCAGTTTGGTCCCTATCAAAGGGCCGGTTGTATCTGTACTGATGGCCTTGCAAGGACCCCATCCGACTTGGTGGGAAAAGGAAGGAAGAGAATGTGTGTGTCTGTGTCTGTGTCTGTGTCTGTGTCTGTGTGTGTGTCTCTGTGTGTGTCTCTGTGTGTGTGTGTGTGTGTGTGAAGGT
The DNA here is from genome assembly GCF_051106095.1 of Pogona vitticeps. Taxonomy (NCBI): domain Eukaryota; kingdom Metazoa; phylum Chordata; class Lepidosauria; order Squamata; family Agamidae; genus Pogona; species Pogona vitticeps. The sequence continues at coordinate 143,850,470 of NC_135786.1, forward strand.
AGAGAAAGTGCCTGTGTGTGTGTGTGTGAGTGAGAAAGAGAGATACAGGAAGAGAACGTACGTGTGTGTGTGTGTGTGTGTGTGTGTGTGTGTGTGTGTGTGTGTGTGTGTGTGTGTGTGAAGGAAGAGAAAATGCCGGGGTCTCTGTGTGTGTGTGTGTGTTTCTGTGTGTGAGAGAGATACAGGAAGGAAGAGAACGTGTGTGTGTGTGTGTGTGTGTGTGTGTGTGTGTGTGTTTGTGTGTGTGTGTGTGTGTGTGTGTGAAGGAAGAGAAAGTGCCGGGTTCTGTGTGTGTGAGAGAGAAAGAGAGAGAGAGAGAGACAGAGAGAGTTACAGGAAGGAAAAGAATGCGTATGTGTGTGTGAAGGAAGGGAAAGTGCCGGGGTCTGTGTGTGTGTGTGTGTGTGTGAGAGAGAGAGAGAGAGAGAGAGAGAGAGAGTTATTTAGTATATGCAACTCTGCTTGGATCTCGCAAAAAAAGCGCATTCTTCGGTCCTTTCAAATCCTCAGGCATTCCAATCGAGCAAGAGAGAGAACGGAACGTCAGGGAAGGGAAGGGAAGCGAGCAACCAGCCAGCCCTCCCTCCCTTCTCTCCGCGGCTGGGTCGAACGGCTGCCTCCGATGTTACCCAACCGGGCCGGCGCATCGCTCCGCGTTCCCTCTTCTCTCCCTCTCCTCAGGGCCGCGCTGGCCGCTGTCTCCCGCGTCCCCCCAGCATCTCCTCCCTCCGCCTCGGAGCCCGGCCAGGAACTCCCACCGCTCCCCTTCCCTTCCCTTCCCCTCGGGGCGACAGAGGCGGCGCGGAGCCCCCTCCTCGCGCGGCCTTGGGAACGGCTCTCGCCTCAGGCCGAGAGCGAGCGAGGAACAGGCACGGGAGGGAGGGAGGGAGGGAGGGGGAGCGGGGGGGCGGAGGGAGAGGAAAGGAGTGACAGCGCCACAGCCAATCGGAAGGAGGACGTAGCCTTGTTAACTTGAGCCATTTTTTCAATGAATTTACTCCGTGCAGGCACGGAGTAAATTCATTTAAAAAAAGGGGGGGGAGGCTGCAAGGCTGGCGGCGGCTCCGCGGGCCATCAGTCGAGGTCTGGGGGGCCGGATTTGGCCCGCGGGCCTTGCTTTTGACACGTGTGGTCTGGGGGTTGGAGACCTCTGTACTAAACCAGATGTTCATAGAATATGATACACACTGTAATATATTATTTGACATAGCTGTGACCTTGGTCTCAATTATGAAAGCAGTGGTGGTTATAGCCATAGTGGTTGATGTGATGGAAAACACAGCAACCAGTTGTGGCAGAAACAGGTGATAGGCAGAACTGGGGTTTGATAGGAGATAAGGAGACAGGCCTGCAAGCAAGGATTCCTATACACACTGGAGAAATGGAGGCAGACATAGGCTGGCTGAGAAGTATCCTGAGCCTGTGTCACATTTGGCTTCATGTGGAAACCATCACAGAAAGAAAATATTTTATGTTAAACGTCTTTGGAGAACACAATAGATGTTATATTGCTTCTTTCATGCAGTGAGTGTGCACAGCAGGGCTATGAATAAGAGATTTGAATCAGTAGGAGTGGGAGAGCTAAAGAGGCCAGAGCTGCTGTTGCCACTTAAACTGCTCAGGCTCTTGCCAATTTGGTCTAGGTATAATTCCTGTATTTTTGCATTGGATGAGTGAATCCACATAGTGAATTCATGTATATGCAATTGAATTTATATTTTATTCCAGAGTTTTGAAGATTCTGCACGTGGAGCTGATTCTTCTATGTTACGGATACCCAACACAGTTGAGGAAGATATCTTGGATTTTTGGCTTAATTTGAATTTAAAGGGACATTTGAACTTTGCAATTCTGCAAGCAACTTCTGTATTGGTGCTTTTGCTGAGGACTGGGGTGCACAAATCGTAACTGCTCATGTTGTCTGTTATATAACTGTGAATGAGAATATACTCATTTTGTGAAATTGCGTTTGCAAGGTTCATCAATAGGTGTCTAAGTAAGCAAATAGCCCTGTAGAACCTAAGAATGTTTCAAGTGCCAAAGTGCAGCTGCTCTTGTGTTAGCATAATTAAGAGTGTACTTGTGGACAAAAGTACAGCAGCACCCAGGAATAATTCACTATAAACATATAGTATGTGCAGAGCAATTACTCTCAGTTCCAAACAAACAAACAAAAGAGGACACTTAACCTGGTTTTATTCAGCTGTGTGGTTGCACCCTCAGAAATCATGTTATTTTCACTTGGGGTACTTTATTTTAAAATGCATTTATTCCAGGAAAATACATCAAGAAACATATTTTAAATAAATCAGATCTTAATTGTGCATGTGTTTACATAAAGCAAAGTGTGCTGCTTCTGTTTCAGAATATATGCAAATACAAAACATTATTTATATTGCCCTTTGCATGAGAGTAACAGCATTTTGTTTCCTAATACTGTGGAGCTGCTTCAGTGTGACATAGTTTTAACGTCCAACATATCTTCTAGCAAAGCAACAGAAAAAACTAGTGATCGACCTTCTCCCCGTTTGTTCCCATTATCAGCAGCACAAGGGATTGGGTAGGGAGCAGCCAGGAAAAGGAATGGGGTAAGGAAGAGGGACGTGGTGGCGCTGCGGGCTAAACCGCAGAAGCCTTTGTGTGCTGCAAGGTCAGAAGACCAGCAGTCATAAGATTGAATCCACGTGACGGAGTGAGCTCCCGTTGCTTGTCCCAGCTCCTGCCAACCTAACCGTTTGAAAGCATGTAAAAATGCGAGTAGATAAATAGGTACCACCTCGGTGGGAAGGTAACGATGTTCCGTGTCTAGTCGCGCTGGCCACGTCGCCACGGAAACCGTCTTTGGACAAACGCTGGCTCTATGGCTTGGAAACGGAGATGAGCACCGCCCCCTAGAGTCGGACACGACTGGACTAAATGTCAAGGGGAACCTTTACCTTTAAGGAAGAGGAGGAGCGAAACAACAGGCTCCAGCACCAGAGCCAATCAGCCACAGGTGGTAGTAGCTGCTTCCTACACCTTGGTAAACACCTACAAGTGCTGCAGCAGCCAAGATGGGAGAGTGGCAGGCAGGACTGCTTCTCTTCTCCTTCTATGTTACGATGGCTACAGCCCTGACCAGCCCTGGTGTAGATCTTTGAGGATCCCACAAGGCAGGAATGTGTTTACATCCCTCCACTGGGACAACTGACCCTTTAACTGTATTCCTACTTTCTGCTTTCAGTTCTACAATCCATTACCCGGGCATGAAACAACCTTCTTGTCTCATGGCTGTTAAATCTGCTTGTGAGTTTTTAGTAACACACTTTGTCACAAGTCTTTTGGAAGTCCTGTTAAACATCTACTGGTTCGTTCCTGCTTGCAAGTTTATTTACACTTTTGAAAAACTATAAAAAGCTAGCCAGAAATGACTTGGCCTTTACAAAAGCCATGTTGCATATTTTTCAGCAGGGCTTCTCCTGTATGCTCAATAATTTTTTTTAATAATGGTTTCTTCCAATTGATCCAAAACAAACAGTAAGCTTACTGGCATGTAATTTCCTGAATTTCCTCTGGATTCCTTTTTATAAAACTAGCCTTACATTGCCCACCTTCAAAAGTCCTTTGGGCCATGTTTCGGGACATCTTACATATTTTTGTTAGAAAGTTAGTAATATATTTTAGTTCTTTAAGAACTCTAGGACAGATACCATCCAGATCCAGTGATTTGTTAGCTTTTGATTGGTTAGAAAGGGTCAGAATGTAAACTCTTGTTACCTTTCCACTATTTCTCTAATTTCCTTCCTAAAAATATTAGGTCGGGCATTGTTACTTTTTTATACACTTTTTTCTCCGGGTATTCCCAGAGAGGGCTTCTACAGAAAATGTTTTGTACTTGATCTTCACTAACCTAACACCTCTTTCTGGCATGGCAGAGAACAGGGCCCAGATGACAGTCTCAAGGCACAGGCAGGGATATATGAGTTATTCATACATAACATGCATACCAGATTCATGTTAAGTAAATGAATTATTCAGAAATTCCATGTTGGAGGATAATATTACAGTTGCTTACAGAGAAGTAAGTCCGTTTTCTAGCTCCCCACTTTTAATCAAATGTTAACCCTACAATTTTGACTGATGAACAAAACTTGATTAACTGAGCTGCTGTGGTTTGCAACTGCTGTTTAGAGGCTAATTTTACCCTTACTATTTTCTTACATATTTACATATTTATTCCTCAAGAAGCTTCTCCTTACTTTGGGGTGGGGACGTAGTCATGCAGTCTGTTGCAGGAGAACCAGCAAAAGTCTTGTAGTGCCTTAAAGGTCAGCAGATTTTATTTGGCAAAAGCATTCATGCGAATGTTGACAACACTCAGCTCTACCTCTCGTTTTCCACCAGTCCAGGTGAAGCGGTTTCTGTACTGAACTCGTCTCTGGACCTGATGATGGACTGGATGAGGGTTAATAAATTGAAACTCAATCCAGACAAGATGGAAGTGCTGTTAGTGGGTGCTTCGCCGGACAGGGTGGAAGGCCATTTCCCTGCCCTGAATGGGCTTACACTCCCCCTAAGGGACAGGGTCCGCAGCTTGGGGGTGCTCCTGGACCCCAGTCTAACTCTGGAAGCCCAGGTGGACTCGGTGGCCAGGGGCGCCTTCCTTCAGCTGTGGAAATTATACCAGCTATGGCCCTACCTGGACGAGCGGAGTCTCATGACAGTTACACATGCACTGGTAACATCTTGTATAGATTACTGCAATGTGCTCTATGTGGACCTGCCTTTGAAAACGGTATGGCGACTCCAATTGGTCCAGAATCGAGCTGTGCGGCTGGTGAATGATGGGGCTGCTAGGGAACACATCAAGCAGATTCTGTTTAAGTTACATTGGCTACCAGTTGCTACCTGGGCCCAATTCAAAGTGCTTGTTATGATATATAAAGCCCTAAACAGCTTGGGCCCTGGATACCTGAAGGACCGCTTCCTTCCATATGAGCCTACCCGGCAGTTAAGATCTAGCCAGGGGGCCCTTTTGAAAGAGCTGTCCCTCAAGAAGGTAAGAGGGACAGCTTGTAGACAAAGGGTCCTTTGGGCAGCTGCCCCTAGACTATGGAATGCCCTCCCAACTGAGATTCATACCAGTACGCTGATGACACCCAGCTCTACATCTCCTTCTTAACAACTGCAGGTGATGCCGTCCTGTCCCTTCAGCGCTGCCTGGGGACTGTACTGGAATGGATGCAGGAGAACGGCTTGAGGCTGAACCCGGACAAGACGGAAGTTCTGAAGGTGGGCGCCCCCATGATTGGTGGCTTGGGTGGCTCTCTCTTGTTTGGGGGGGCAGCCCTGGCTCCAGCGAGTGGGGTACACAGCTTGGGTGTACATCTGGACCCAACGCTCACCATGGAAACGCAGGTGGCGTTGGTTGTCCGCTCCGCTTATTTCCATCTCTGGCGGATCGCCCGGCTGCGGCCCTACCTCAACACGGGGGCTCTCACCACCTTAGTGCATGCGCTCATAATCTCAAGATTAGACCACTGCAACGCGCTGTACGTGGGGCTGCCTTTGAGGTTGATACGGAAACTTCAAATGGTGCAGAACGCAGCAGCCAGACTCCTTAAGGGAGGGAGAAAATACCATCACATTACTCCTACACTGGCCAGACTGCATTGGCTGCCCATTTGCTTCCGTATCGACTTCAAAGTTTTAATGCTCACTTATAAGGCCCTAAACGGTTTGGGACCTCGATACTTGGCGGAACACCTTCTCCTACCAAGATCTACCCGGATCACCCGCGCGAGCCAGGGGGTGAGGCTGAGGAGCCTGACGCCGAGGGAGGCCCGGAGGGAAAAGACACGAAACCGGGCCTTCTCGGCGGTGGCGCCTCACCTTTGGAACAATCTCCCTCCTGAGATCCACGCGGCCGCTACACTGGGTACATTTAAAACTCAACTTAAAACATGGCTTTTCGTCCAGGCCTTCCCTCCTGCCAGCATTTAATTTAATTTAATTTAATTTAATTTTTCTCCCTTATTTACCTATCTTTTATTATTTTTTTGGTATGTTTTGTTAATAGCTGATGTTTATGGATTAATGTATATATGTTGTTGTTAGCCGCTCAGAGTGGTATAAATATACCAGATGGGCGGGATATAAATCAAATATATAAATAAATAAATAAATAAATAAATAAATAAATAAATAAATAAATAAATAAATCTGGCAGAGACATTGATGACATTTTGGCGCCAGGTCAAAACCTTCCTGTTCCAGAAGGCTTTTAATTGAAATAATATCAACTGTGGGTCCTGATGCCAATTTTTAGAGTATCTATTTTAATTGTATTTTAATTCTTGTAAGTTGCCCAGAGACCTTTGGGTAGAGTGGGCAGCATATAAGTTAAATAAATAAATAAATAATGAATACCCAGAAAATGTGGAAATGGAATGTCTGGTGCAGAAGATAGAATCACGCTGCTAGACCACTTTAATTCCACCTCCCGATTCTCCAGGTCTTTCTTGGTGCTCCACAGAGAGCCCCCCTCTCCACTTCATCCAACCGGGTCTCTGTAATACAAGCCAAGCTGGCAGGCTTACCCAGGACCATCCAGGATTATAATTCAAACCTTTTCTATTTTGTTGGATTTTAGCCTTGCAGTCACTTAAGTCCCATTTGCTATAGATGCTGTTTTTGTTCTTTATCAGCTTTAATAATGAAAATGTGTGTGCGCTTATGACTCAGCGTGTGTCTGTCTCAGTGTTTGTCTGTCTCCGCCATAGTTCCAGGACTATGAAAGTGGGACACCTGCATGACATAAGGGCAACAACACAAGTGGGTTTTGTGCTTCACTGTCCCTTGGTCACACCATCAATTGCTTGCTCAGCCAGACGGTCGTGCATGTGTTGACCAGCCAAACGTCTCCCACGGCATGCGCAGTTGCCTTATAAGACTGCATAAACAACAGGAGCCTGGTTCTGAAATTTGGCATGCAGATACGACAGCCTTGGGATTGTGCATCTTGAGGTGCCCCTAGATAGGGCAGCTGTCCCAGATTGGATTGGGCTCATTTGAGATGAAGAGATTATTTAAATAAAATTTAGATCAATGTTTCTGTTCACACTGAGACATTCACCTGCCCCAGTTAGTTTCAAGGCAAGAGACCTCACATCTCTCAAACTGCTGCAATTCACACCCTCTTCTGTCATTTGTACCTCGCTCTTCTTCACTTTTCTCTGCCTTTCTTTTCTTCTGCCTTGTTTCCTTGCAAGTGAGGACTGACGTTAATATTTGTAAAGTGCAGAGCTTATGTTAACAGATGTGATGCTGCACTTAATTGATACAGTGCAGCTTCTAATACAGCACCTTTAAAAAATGTTTGACCTTGAGACAACAAAATTATGCAATCCCAACCACTCCTTAAAAAACCCGGTAGCCCCTGCCAGTGAACCAAAAAGTTAAAATCACCACCGAAAAAGGCTGGACTGGGTTGAGATTGACACTTCATTGCGTAGTGACTGGAAAATACATTGGACTCAACCATGCCAACAACCTTCCAAAGTGAGGGACAAATTACAATGTTTTCATGTCCTTGCTGTACACCCTTGCAATTTTTTTTGCCTGCAGTACCAGTTGTGCCAGATAGGTGGCATGTTCCCACTCTTAATTTTGGATTGTGCAACAAACCCATGAAAATTATCCAGTAATTTCCTGTTTCACATCCTACTTTCTTCGGGTGCCCTGGCTGAAGGGTCCAATTATTACGAATTGTAGCACATTAGTTAATTGTTCAATACAGTCTATCCTGCTCTTAATTATTCTAGGGAAATAAAATACATGGCACAAAATATACTATTCCCTGTTTTTACCCAATGAGGATTCCTCTGCCTTTTCAATTTGTGATATTACTGTAATTAATTATTTCATATTGCCTATCCAATTAAGATTATAATGTTATTGTAAACAGTCTCGTGGCATCTGAAGTTAAATTATATTCAGGATTATTATAAGCATGCATCCTCTGATTATTTAATTGAATTTTTAATTGAATTTTAAAAATTCAAAGCTATTTTTACACAGACTTTTAATTTTGGATTGTTATCCCAAAATAAGGATTTTCAGGTGGCCGGATCCACCCTTCTACAGCTCTCTCGTAAGATAAACAAGTGGTAGAATTAATTTATTGATGTTAAGGAATCATAAGGTGAAGTCTGTGTTTCACCATTTCACTTAAGTACAAGAATAGGAATTTCTTGGAGTAATTTGAATAAAATAATAGCAGTAGTGAGGTTTAATATTTCTGTACAAAAGACAAATTATGATATAATAGTAAGGTTAAGTCCGGGAGGTAAGCTGCATTACGATCGTTAGCATAAAATATGTGGTGTGTGTTCTCAGTGTAATCTTTGACTGACAGTAAATGAGAAGTGGCTGAATTATAACATATAATTATATTTTAGTTTTCACTTGAATCTGTATATGAAAGTCATTATAATGAATTATTTGAATTAGCTACTGAGAAATGAATTAATTGTTAATACATGATGGTTATATGTGAGTATTGTAATAGCTAATGAGGAGCCAGTGTTATTTGTCTGTACAGATACTGTTCGAAACAGATGTATCTGTGCTTTTACTAAGTTGTAGCTTCTTCTTCTTTGGCATGATTTCCTTATGTTGTAGTGGATAGAGTGGGACTCAGGAGATCAGGTTTTGAATCTTTGCTCAGCCATGGAACTGGTAAAACCACTATTAGGGTTAATAGTTGGTTCTAACTTGATGACACAGAAGAACTACAGCTTCTTTTTACAAAAAATGTCTACCAGGAATACTTTTTGAGGACAACTATGAAACCAGCCAGAAAGGGAAGGTGGGAACATTTTTGATTCAGTGGTGAAATGGTGGGGTTGTGGAGTGAGAGAGCAAATGAGGTGCAAGTGAGAGTTTCTGAATGAATGCATGTGTATGCATGTGCCTGGATATTATTTATTTATTTATTTATTTAATTTATACCCCGCCTATCTGGCCCACCGGACCATATGTGAAATGGAGCCATTTTTGTGACCCCTAGCTTTGCCTGTCACCTGGACTCTGCCCACCATTGGCTGCTGCACATTTCATCCAATCAGTCTTAAAAGGCAGCAGTCCCCACTGGTTTTATATGTAAGCACAATTGACACAAAGTATTTCTTTGACAAGAACTATACATCTGGAAATGCATTGGTATGTTTGTTACTATTTTTGGGGAGTTGAAAGATATTCTGAGAATCCCTTACAGTGTAAATTCTTGTGGCATGGTGACTTGCATTACATTCAGGTGATTTTGTTTAGGTTTCCTAAATATAAATATAGTTTCCTAGTGTGGTTTGAGCTTCCCAGTGTGGTGTAGTGGATAGAGTGATGGATTAGGACTCTGGAGAATAGGACTGAAATCCCTGCTCAGCCACGGAAACTCACTGGGGGAGCAGAACTGGCAAAACCATTCCTTAAAAATATCTCACATTTAAAGTCCTATTAGGGTTGATATAAGATGGTTTCAACTTGACAGCATAAAAGGCACACACAAATATACAATGCAGCAAAAATTTTGTGCATTTTGTAGGATTTCAAATCATATGATGGCAGTGTCTTGCAGGTCCACTTGGTCTTCTTGACACCTGATTGTTTTGTCATTAATTCTAGTCACCATTAAAAAACAATAATCATACTTATGTTAAATCTCAGGTTCATTTTCCAATGCTAGGGCTTTTCTTACATAACATGGTATCACTCAATAAGAATTTTGAGTAGTACAGTAATGATATTAATATTTCATCCCCTCAGAAGTCTGTGAAATAGCAGACTTTTGTAATTTTTAAATCATGAGTGTGATTACTCTTTGTTGTTTAGTTGTAAAGTCGTGTCCGACTCTTCGTGACCCCATGGACCAGAGCATCCCAGGCCCTCCTGTCTTCCACTGCCTCCCGGAATTGGGTCAAATTCATGTTGGTAGCTTCGATGACACTGTCCAGCCATCTCGTCCTCTGTCGTCCCCTTCTCCTCTTGCCTTCACACTTTCCCAACATCAGGGTCTTTTCCAGGGAGTCTTCTCTTCTCATGAAATGGCCAAAGTATTGGAGCCTCAGCTTCAGGATCTGTCCTTCCAATGAGCACTCAGGGTTGATTTCCTCTAGAATGGATAGGATTGTTCTCCTTGCAGTCAAGGGGACTCTCAAGAGCCTCCTCCAGAACCACTCATACTTCACCTTAATCCCAATTAATTGTTGAAATCTTTCTGGAATTCTAGGAATGGTATGGGTGGTCATTTGCAGTATGTGAACTGATTTTGCATTTGGTCTTAAATAATAAGTCAGTTTTGACTTATAGTGACCTTTTTTGGGGTTTCCAGGTAAACAGCACTCAGAAGTGGTTTACTCTTCCCTTCTTCTGAGGGTATCCTGTGACTGTGCAGCTTGCCCAAGGCCACACAGGTTGCCTGTACTCACAGGGGGCACAGTGGGGAATTGAACTCCCAACCTCTGGTTGTACAGTCAGATACCTAAATGTCTGAGCCATCCAGCCAGCTACTTGGTCTTTCAACCACTTCTAAACTGACTCAACAGCAAAACAAAACAAATCAACAAGCCAACTAACAGCCAAACAAACAAAACAAAGGGAGAAGATCTGTTCAGAAACCTACGCTTGACATTCATGCCATAAGAAAGAAACATATACTGTACTGTACCTCAGTTGTCTTAGCTTCCATGCACTCCCACTTCCCTTGGTATTTCTGTTCCTATTTTTTCTTCTACCGGCTGAGGGAACACCAAACTGTGATCTCACTCTAAAGAAACCCCAACCCTTCAAATCCTATTTTTGATTATGACAGCCAGCTTCTTGGAAACCTTGTTTTATGCTGCAGAGTACAATCTTGTTCTGCTTCAAAGGGGGTCATGAAGATAGTGGAAGTACCTTGTTTCCTGGCTTGAAATAACTGTTGGCTGCTCTGCCCGAATCTGTCCAAACTGTACCTGGTTTCAGCTATACTTATCTTTAAAACATTTTTGTGGTTTATGACTGGCTTGTTTTAATAAATATCAGTTGTGGTTCAGACACATGAAGAAACTCTTATCTGGAAACATTGATGCTGTGAGAGGATAGGAAATGGGGGTGGTCAAAGCCAACAATTCTGCAGAGAGAATAAACTGCAGCTCAAATGGGCAGGACCATATAGGGTCATTTCCAAGATGTCAGACCTGAACTACCTAATAGAGCAGGAGGAGAACCAAGCAAGGAGGGTGGTTCATGTGAATGCCCTAAAACCCTACTACAGAGGGGAACAGAGGGTTCTATTTGCTATAAAAGCAGCTGAGAGTGAGGAAGCTGAATTACCCTTCTGGGAGGGTAGAGGGGAAGTAAAATACAACCCAGAGGAGGTAAAGATCAGTCCTGCACTCACCCAAGCCCAGCAGCAAGAACTAAAAATGCTGCTTAGTAAATATCAACAGGTGTTTTCCAACAAGCCGGGGATAGTGAAGGGAGTGATGCATCGGATCCACACCGGGGATGCACCCCCGCAGGCAGTATCCCCAGAGGAGGTAAAGATCAGTCCTGCACTCACCCAAGACCAGCAGCAAGAACTAAAAATGCTGCTTAGTAAATATCAACAGGTGTTTTCCAACAAGCCGGGGATAGTGAAGGGAGTGATGCATCGGATCCACACAGGGGATGCACCCCCGCAGGCAGTATCCCCATACCGAGTAACGGGACCCTATAGGGACAAGGTGCGGAAGGAGCTGGACGAGATGCTTAGGGAGAACATAATCGTCCCCTCTTCTAGTCCTTGGTCCTCTCCGATAGTCCTTGTGGACAAGCCTGATGGGAGCATTAGGTTTTGTGTTGATTACAATTTGAATTAGAGAGAGAGAGATTGGAAAGAGAAGAAAGATTAGATAGAGAGAAAAAATGGAGGAAAGGGAAAGAGAGAAACAGCTTCTTCTTCCCAGCTGCTGCTTCGTCACATTCCAGTGTCTCTCAGCATCTCTCACTTCACCACACAGGCATCACATTTATATACAGTACAGCCCCTCCTCCTGATGTCCCGCCTTCCACTCCCCATAGGATGGAACTTTCCCTCCAAACCCATGACAGACAGGTAACATCAGTGCTGTATGTAACACCTCCCCTCTTTATAAGTTGTTTTGTAGGGGGAAAGCTAACGTGCTTTTCACCAAAAAAACAACCTGAATAAAATACACAAAAACAGTTATACATACCATATGTGACAACCCCAGACCTACTGGGATATGTCACACAGTTACACTAAGCTGCCACCAACCATTCCCTGTAAGAAGTCACACAGACCAGGGATGGATTTTTAAACAATAAAAAGAATAAGGTTTATTTAAATACACACAGGGAAAAATAAACAATCAGGTGAATAGGATAAAGTAACGTGGCTTACTCTCACTCATACATACACACAGTTTGGTTCACCCAGAACCCTTAACTTAAAGCACAGACCCTGAACCTATCAGTTCTGGCTAACCAACAGACACCTGAACCTATCAGGTTGGTACTCTGACACACAGAAGTACCCTGTCTGACACACAGACTCCCACAACAGCTTCTTCTTCCCAGCTGCTGCTTCGTCACATCCCAGTGTCTCACAGTATCTCCCCTCTCACCACACAGGCATCACATATTTATACAGTACAGCCCCTCCTCCTGATGTCCCGCCTTCCACTCCCCATAGGATGGAACTTTCCCTCCAAACCCATGACAGACAGGTAACATCAGTGCTGTATGTAACACCTCCCCTCTTTATAAGTTGTTTTGTAGGGGGAAAGCTAAGGTGCTTTTCACCAAAAAACAACCTGAATAAAATACACAACAACAGTTATACATACCATATAATACTTACTTATCCTTACACTCTAAGTTAACCATAGCAATTAGGCATTTAAACATTTACCATATACATTACATCAATTTACCTTTATTCATACAAACCAAATTCAAAACCAGGTACATTTAACCTTTTGTCATCATTATATACACATAGTCCATGTTCTTTCGCCGTCTTCATTCTTCAGGTCTTCTTGATAAGGCGTCAGCAACACAGTTCACTGACCCTCTGACCACCTTCACCTCAAAGTCATAGTCCTGTAGATTTAAAGCCCACCTCATAAGTTTGCTATTGTGGGTTTTCATTGTCTTTAACCATTGCAGTGGTGAATGGTCAGTGCACAAAACAAAATGTCTTCCCCAGATGTAAGGCTTGGCCTTCTGGATCGCGTAGACTATGGCCAAACACTCCTTCTCCACGGTTGCCAAATGTCTCTCACCTTTTTGAAGTTTCCTACTCAGGTAGGACACTGGATGCTGGTCACCATTCTCATCCTCCTGGCACAGAACTGCTCCTACCCCGCTGTTAGACGCATCGGTGTAGATGATGAACTCCCGGTCGAAGTCTGGAGCACGCAGGACAGGATAGTTGATTAACGCCTCCTTCAACCTCTGGAACGCCGCCTCACAGTCGCTGGTCCACGGGATGCGGTCATCAGCCTTCTTCCTCGTCAGATCGGTCAGCGGAGCCGCAATCTCGCTAAACCTCGGGATGAACTTTCTGTAGTAGCCCACCAACCCAAGAAATGATTTGACTTTTTTCTTGGTGTTGGGTCTAGGCCAATCACGAACAGCTTCTATTTTGGCCTCCAGGGGTTTTATCACTCCTCCCCCTACCATGTGACCCAAGTATTTTATTTCTGGGCTACCCAGCTGACACTTGCTGGCCTTTACTGTTAGCCCTGCTGCACTTAACCTCTGCAGCACTAACTCCAGGTGTATCAGGTGATCTTCCCAGGTATTACTGAAGATCCCTATGTCGTCAATGTAGGCCACTGTAAAGTCACTGAGCCCTGCCAAGGTCTGGTCCATCAGCCTTTGGAATGTGGCTGGTGCATTTCTGAGACCAAAGCTCAGGACTCGAAACTCATAGAGACCAAAAGGGCTGCAAAAGGCAGTCTTTTCTTGATCCCTGGGATCAATTCTTAATTGCCAATATCCCTTTACCAGGTCCAATGATGAGATGAACCAACAACCCCCTATGGTTTCAATCAGGTTGTCTAGCCTGGGCATTGGGTAGGCATCAGGAGTGGTTACACGGTTTAATTTCCTGTAATCAACACAAAACCTAATGCTCCCATCAGGCTTGTCCACAAGGACTATCGGAGAGGACCAAGGACTAGAAGAGGGGACGATTATGTTCTCCCTCAGCATCTCGTCCAGCTCCTTCCGCACCTTGTCCCTATAGGGTCCCGTTACTCGGTATGGGGATACTGCCTGCGGGGGTGCATCCCCTGTGTGGATCCGATGCATCACTCCCTTCACTATCCCCGGCTTGTTGGAAAACACCTGTTGATATTTACTAAGCAGCATTTTTAGTTCTTGCTGCTGGTCTTGGGTGAGTGCAGGACTGATCTTTACCTCCTCTGGGTTGTATTTTACTTCCCCTCTACCCTCCCAGAAGGGTAATTCAGCTTCCTCACTCTCAGCTGCTTTTATCGCGAATAAAACCCTCTGTTCCCCTCTGTAGTAGGGTTTTAGGGCATTCACATGAACCACCCTCCTTGCTTGGTTCTCCTCCTGCTCTATTAGGTAGTTCAGGTCTGACATCTTGGAAATGACCCTATATGGTCCTGCCCATTTGAGCTGCAGTTTATTCTCTCTGCAGGGCCTAAGCCAAAGCACTTCCTCCCCTGGGTCAAAGTGTCTCTCTCTAGCTTTGTGGTCATACCATGTTTTCTGTCTGACCTTCTGAGCTTGCAGGTTTTCTGCTGCCAGCTCTAGATTTCTCCTTAGGTCATTCATCAAGGTGTCTATGTAAGTCACAACGTCTTGTGGGTCATCCTGGGTGATCTGCTCCCAATTTTGTTTGATCAAATCAAGGGGCCCTTTCACCCTTCTCCCAAATAAAAGTTCAAATGGACTGAACCCGGTACTGGCTTGTGGCACTGATCGATAAGCAAACAAAAGGGATTGCAGCTTCTGGTCCCAATTGTTTGGATTCTCTGCCAAGTAAGCCCTAATCATGCGCATTAGAGTCCCATTGAACTTCTCAGTTAACCCATTACTTTCAGGATGATAGGCAGTGGTTTCCTTGTGCTTAATTCCACAGATTTGCCATAAGCGTTTCATGAGCTTTGATGTGAACGATGCGCCCAAATCTGTGATTATCTCTGAGGCAAATCCCATCCTGGACATATACCCCACCAACGCATCGGCCACTGTGTTAGTTTCGATGTTAGTCAAGGGTATGGCTTCAGGATACCTTGTGGCATGGTCCACAATTGTTAGAATGAACCTGTTCCCCCTCTTTGTGGCCTTGGGCAAAGGTCCCACAATATCCACCCCTATGCATTTGAACGGAGTGTCAATCACAGGCAAAGGGCACAACTTTGCTTTGGTCCTATCGCGGTTATTCCCCTGCCTTTGACACACATCACATTGTTTACAGAACTCCCTGATCTGCTTCCCTATGTCAGGCCAGTAGAAATTCTGTGTGATTCTCTGCTGTGTTTTGTTCACTCCTAAGTGTGCAGCAAACATGTCAGAGTGACCCCTTTGTAAGATCATGGGGCGATACTTTTCAGGTACCACCAGCTGACTTCTGATCCCATCTCCCCCTTTTGAGATATTCCTCAGGGTTTCTCTATATAAAATCCCCTTTTTCTCCAGAAATCTCACTGGGGTCTCAGGTGTTAGCTGGGCGTCAGTCACCTGTTCAAAACACTTTTGGAGAGTGGCGTCTGCCTTTTGCTCCTGTCCAAATCTGCTGTCTGTGGTTAAGGTTTCCACCACAGCTTCTGAACTCCCCTCTGCTTCCGTCTCTGGCTCATCATTACCCCCCTGAACTGTCCCTGTGGTGGCTTGTGAACGTGTAATCACTAGCACCCGTTTCACATGTTCAGCCAGGTCATTTCCCACGAGCACGGCTGCTGGCAGAGTCGATGAAATCGCTAGCCGCCAATCTCCCCTCCAGCCTTGAAAGTTGACAGGTACCTCTGCTACTGGCAGAGAGATTACCTGCCCCTCAATCCCTGCCACCTTCATGCTCTCATTTGGGATTATAAACTCCCTAGGAATAATATCTGGATGGCACAGGGTTACCTGGGAACAAGTGTCCCGCAGCCCCCTATACTGACGGTCAAGTATTCCTACGTCCACCCCTGCTGTCTCAAACAACTGAGAATCTGTTTTTATCAGCAAGCAGCGCTTTACCTCCACAAGAGGACCATTTTCCTCAGCCTGATCAGCAGAGGTAGCTGTTCCAGACTGAGTAGTCATGGCAACAGGCTCCCTCAGTGACACTGAGCCTTGCTCTTTCTGGACACAGAACACAGCTTTTGGCTTGGTCCCACTAGACTCCTGAGGCACCATTCCTTTTAGCTGCTTTAATTTCTCACACTCTGAGATTAGATGACCCTTTCCCTGACAGAAATAACATTTTCTGGTGTATTTTGATTCTCTCTCATCTTGTTTTGGTTTTCCCTCCAAAACCTGAGGTCTTAGTTTCCTGTCTGAGGGCTTCCCTTCACCATGGGCCCCTCCCCCTTGCTGGCTTTTCCCTGGTCCCTGAGAGTACTTGCTGTAGGTTTCTTTGGGTTTACCTACAGATTTCCCCTCACCCAAGGGCTTTCTTATTTGGGAAATAAAATCTGCGATCTCTGCGGCTGCTGCCACAGATTTCGGTTTCCTTTCCCTCACCTGGAATTTCAATTCCCCATGCAGGACTGAATAGAACTGTTCCAGTGCTATCAAATCTTTAAGCTGCTCATAGGTCTCCGTTCCCTCCTGCGATAGCCATTTCTCAAGCAGCCTCACCAATTGGGCCCCCACTTGGGTAAAAGTCTGCTCTGGTTTCTTGGTGAGGGACCTGAATCTTTGTCTCAGCTGCTCTGCATTTATCCCATGTCTGGCAAACACCAGTTTTTTAAACTCTGCAAAATCTTTCATCAGTTCCTCAGGCATCTCGGCATAAACCTCAGCCAGGCTACCACTGATTAAAGATCGCATGATGGTCATCTTCTCAGTTTCCCTCACTGAGAAGTCCACAAACGCTCTTTCCACTAAGGAAAAGAACACCTCAGGACAATCTCCCTTGTGGTACACAGGGAATTTCTTCAGGTCAGCCTTAGACAATTGGCCTCCCTCAGAATCCCTATTGTTATTATTGTTCTGGTTCATCAGTTCCAATCTCCTTAATTCAAACGCCATCCGTTCTTTTTCCAGAGCAATTTTCTCTCTCTCTAATCTTTCTTCTCTTTCCCTTTCCTCCATTTCAAATTGCCTCATCCTCAGTTCATGCTGTTGGACTATGAGCAATTTTCTGAGTTCTGGGTTCTGCTCTCCTGTGCTGTCACCCTGCACTGAGCCAAATTCATCCTCAGAACCTTGGTCAATCTGGGGGTCCTTCACTTCACTCATTTCGGCCATCTGGCTTCGAGTCAAGGGCATAATCCCCCCTCAGGACAGGCTGCTTTAAAAAGTCAAGCCTCAAAATAAAACGACCACTTTTTTCCTTCTTGCCTCAGAACCAGCTCTCCCTAGAGATTGCTGCTGTTCTTCAGCACTAAACTTGCAACAGTAGCGAGTCAGAGCCTACCCCCCTCTGCTGGGCCTCTCAGCTGGCAAGCTAGCTCACTGTTACTACGCAGTTTTGCCTCAGCTTTTTCCCGCCAAAACTAGGCTGCCTCAGAGCACCTTAATCTAAGTCTCCCCAGTTGGCACGTTCTTCTACTAGCGCACCTCCCCGTGAGGTACACCTAGAAGATTACCTACGCGCCTCAGACTGTCCCTGACTAGACCCCCCTTGCTCTGGGCACACTTGCCAAGGCTTTGCTGGACCACTGGACAACTGGACCAGTCGTATCCCACACGCTGGACACCAATCAATGTGACAACCCCAGACCTACTGGGATATGTCACACAGTTACACTAAGCTGCCACCAACCATTCCCTGTAAGAAGTCACACAGACCAGGGATGGATTTTTAAACAATAAAAAGAATAAGGTTTATTTAAATACACACAGGGAAAAATAAACAATCAGGTGAATAGGATAAAGTAACGTGGCTTACTCTCACTCATACATACACACAGTTTGGTTCACCCAGAACCCTTAACTTAAAGCACAGACCCTGAACCTATCAGTTCTGGCTAACCAACAGACACCTGAACCTATCAGGTTGGTACTCTGACACACAGAAGTACCCTGTCTGACACACAGACTCCCACAACAGCTTCTTCTTCCCAGCTGCTGCTTCGTCACATCCCAGTGTCTCACAGTATCTCCCCTCTCACCACACAGGCATCACATATTTATACAGTACAGCCCCTCCTCCTGATGTCCCGCCTTCCACTCCCCATAGGATGGAACTTTCCCTCCAAACCCATGACAGACAGGTAACATCAGTGCTGTATGTAACAGTCAAAGCCAACAATTGTTGAGTTTAATTCACATCATACCCTTGGGGTTTGTTATTTAATTTCTTAAAAAGAGTCCACGATTAGGAAATAAACAGAAGAATATTCAGAACTGACAGTTACAAGAGGTGGGTGGCAGTTACTCAACTAGACTGATCCATAGTATGACACTATTTCCTTGAAGTAATACCTCAGGGCGTTCATCTGTCAAAAATAAAGAGGGGAATTCCCATTGTCTCTTAAGAACCCTGTATATTCCTTAAAAAATTGGCCAGTTTCAAACCAAGGTATCATTCAAAGTTTTAAGTTTCTTAGAAAATCCAGTTTTTCCTCCCTGGAGGCTTCTCTTTTTAAATTTTAACTGACTCCTCAGTTACTAAGGCTGAATTAAACGACACCAATTCCTTCCCCTTAATAAACAGTAGTTTCAACCTTTATCAATTCCCTTTTTCAAGTCTTGTTTGGCCTTCCTGAGCTCTTCTTCACAAAAGCACATGTATTTTTTTTAAAAAAATGCAACGAGATTCATACACTGGCCGCTCCTTACCTGAAGGTGAGCATGACAACCTGCTTTTCCTTCCATACTTCCAGTCTGTTAGTGAGCTTGGCAGCCCCTCCGTGGGTTCAGTCACAACCCATCAAGTGCTGCTTTTAAAATGAGCCTACAGGACTCTGCAGCAGCCTTTATATTTTTCCATCGCCATGGAAACCAAAGCCTAATGTGATGTAACAGGCAAGATTCTTGACCTAACAGGACAATGGGTTGCCATGCTAAAAAGCCCCAGCTCCTTGGGGATAGAGCAGTTTCCCAGCCTTAGTGGACCTAGGTGTTCTTGGACTGCAACTCTCAGAAACCCTGGCCAGCAACAGCTAGTGGTGACAGCTTTCGAGACTCGTAGTCCAAGAATACCTGAATTATCCAATTTTGGGAACTTAAATAAAGCATGGGGCCTGTTGGATGAAGAACAGGGCAAATGTTGTTGGAGAAAGGAAACTTGGCTGAAAGTGGGGACAATTGTGAAAGGCACTCCTTTTTATAATCCCTCAAGCTTTAAATCCCTCATGTCATTAGTCCTCAAAGTCATTATTACTTCATTTTCAGATGGCAACACTGAACTGCCTATGGGTTAGAAGTGAAACTAGCTCCAATTCCACACTTAGGAATGGGAAATGGCTGGTTCTCCAGATTTTGGCCTAAACCCCACACATTCTTCTCAACACTGCCTAGGGTGGATAGGAATAGAAATCCAACAACTCTTGGAAAATTAGCCCCTCCTCCCATCTTTTTGTAACAACACAAAACAAAGTAATTGTCTTTTATCCTAATTTTCATAATAAAGCATTTGAAAGGGTTGAAAAAGCAGTTAATAGCTTAGGTTATCTGGAGTGTCTCATACCATACTCACCACACTTGACCCTTGCTTCAACCTGCTCCTACCATATGGGGCAAGATAGGTGGCTACAAAAAAAAAAGGCTTTCCCAGTAGGGCGTCCATCTGTGAAATACTGTTCCCAGGAGGGCTCATCTGATGCCTGTGTTATGATCTTTTCCACACCAGATGGAGAATATTATTCTTCCAGGCGTGTTAAGAGCCATTTTAGTGTTTTTATATCCTTGCACCTTTAACTAGGTTTAACTTGTTTTCATAAAATGAAAAGTTTTGTTCCCTGCTGGTACGTTTATATTCTGCTGCACATATGTCAAATCTCAAATTCAAATAGAGCAAAGTCAAGCTGTTCAGTATTACAATGGAATAATACCATCACATTTAATACCTGTCAAATGTTTAAAAATCAGTGTAAAAGCGATAACTCTAATAATTTATGGCAGGACTGTATGTCTTTAGACACTAGGAAATCACCTGTTGGAGGAACTAAGGGTGAGCCTGCTTACTCCTGACAGCTGGGAAGGACAGGATCCCCATGGGGGGGGGAAAGCATGCACTAAAGAAATTCAGTACAGTACTGTGTTTTTCAGCATGGGAAATGCCATAGTGAATCCACTGGTATCCTAGCAAATCTGTGGGATCCCATATATATTTCTGTGTCTGAAGTTTAAAATGATCAATTTCTGGCAAGGTTCACCATGGAAACTTCAGTTGTTTGTGAATTCTGGGATTGTGAAGCGTCAGTTTTTGCTTTCTGTGCATCTGTTACAGACCTAGATTCTATCAGCAGATTGACTGAACTGCAGTTTGGGTATAAATATTGCATCACCTTATTAGACAGACTCACAAGGCAAGAATTGCATTGACTATATGTGTAGCGGAACCCAAAAGATGACGTCATTCCTGCATGTCAATCAGAGGATAGAGCAGGAGGGGCGGAGTCAGAATGACAGTTGGAATGAGTAGAGACAGTTGGAATCAGAAAGGGATAGAGAGAAGTAGGGACAAGAAGATGTGGAGAGGGTGCTAGGGTTTAGGAATAGCTAAAAAGGGGTTAAGAAAGGAAATTGAAAGAGTAAAACATAGTGGACAAGCAGGAATGAACATATAAGCCTAACATGAGAAACACCAGTGATTGAATACATGATCATATATATGCACACCTGAAACAGTTATATATTTGATTCTCCTTATGATTTTGTTCATTAATAAAAGAATATTTGATCAAACCCCTGATTCCTAAGTTATATGAGCAGCTCCTGTGTGTGGGAATTGTAGTGGTATTAGGAGAAATACCTGGTGGCAGTGAAAAGAAGGAAAAAGGCGTGTTTACCTTTGTGGAGCCCAAAGGAAATAAAGGGGCAACAAGGGGGATCACCACAGTATGTTAAAACCCAACCATATGAAAACTGGGTTTACTGTTTGTAGGGTTTTTCCCTCACCCTACCCCTTTAAGACTAGTAATCCAATTACTTAGTCTATATTACAAGTTTTCAGTGCAGAACTGAAGTCCTAGGACAGTTTTTCTACTGTTTGATGCCATTATTTCCTTTTCTTATGAATCTAGAGCAGTTAAATGTTAAGAAGACACAGCATATCCTCCATTAAATCCAATTCATAATTTTCTATCTGATTTACTTGTTTCATATACAAGCTCCAACTAGCATCGTACAAACCTTTTAAATACTGTACACATTTTCAAAAGAAATGTTTAATATATTTTTAAAAACCACGTAACTTTATAAATTGAAGACAAATGATTGACTATTGTGCTGATAATGGCATTTCCATATTAAGGGCACTCTATAAATACAGTTTCTTTCAACTAAACGTGTTATCTATAATACAGCAGGTACAGAAATGCAGACATGTTACATACATATGTAACAAAAGGTGGAAAAGAGATCTTTTCTAGAAGAAAAAACAAAAAAAATTGTTGTGAAACCGCCCCTCAAATTTGTAAATAAAACTGGCTTATAAGAAACTCTACAATCGAGACAACCATAGCTCTGGACTATTAAAATGTACATAAAGACTGTTTACACCATTGCACATTATTATTCCCTTTTAATTTCAAAAGGTTTTGAGACATGGAATAAAATTAGAGAAAGATGACCCTGGCCGTATATGCATGCACACATATGAAAGGAAGATGGGGGCGAGGAAGGAGAACACAACATTGTGATTAAAGTCCACAAGGAAGGCCGCCTGCAGCATTCCCACGAAGGTGCTTCTTTCCCACCTCATGCATGAACCAGTCAATTGGTTAGTGCAAGATGGCTGAACGGGCTCTTCCTTAATGTTCTAAGTGGTTGATTAAAGTTCTGTAATAATACAATGTACTGTAGATCAATGTAAGTTTGTTTAAAAACATTCTAAGGCACTTCTCCTGCTTAGATAGCAGTGTATTAAAAGTTAAGGCATACAGTATGTTATGAGAGGTAACAACTTTGGAAGGCTTGAAAGGATGCTATCTGATAAAGTTTAGTACAGGACAAAGCAAGGAGATGTTATATTGCTAAGCTTGTGGCACAACAAGTATTGCTTGAAGGTTCTCCTAGGATCATGAATTTATTTGTGGCTTGAGAGATGTCTCTGGTCACTGTTTTGGGAGAAACAATAGGTTGGCAGTGATATGTTTCCTCAGCAGATTTATTTGCTTCACCTGGAGCTGCCTTGACTTCCATGACTACTCACTGATCGAGAGGTGCTGTAACGTTTTTTCACAATCATGCTGATATAGGCTTTCATGAGTTTGGCAATGTCAACCACCTACCAAGACAATAAAAGCAGTGCAAAATAAGTTAATGACTCTCTCTTTTTTAACGAAGAGTACACCTATATGAGGTTTTTCCAATTGTAGACTAATGGGGTCCAAGTCCAGGAAAAGTCACACTGTATTTTTCCGACTGGCTCTGGGTTCTGTTGATGGTTATGTGGCTTTAAGTTACATTTTACATTTTGTTGAACTGAACCAGTCTTTTCATTTTCACTGAAGCCAGCAGAACAGGGACAAGGACAACCCCATCTAATTGTAAAACTGCACTTAACAAAATTTACGTGACAAGAATGTATGAAATTGTATGCATATGTTCTCAAAATAATAATTAAAAGATGGCAGGGCCATAGTATTCTTCACCAAGGAAATTCTGCACATTAATTATACAGCAAATCTTCCTACATATTCTACCAGTGTACAGTTTTTCTAACACTGTCCAGTTTTAAAAAATGAGGGGAAAAAAACCCAAACCAAACTAAAACAAATTTGAGTATCCTTTTTACAGTAAAGGAAAACAGTGTAGTACAGTCCTATTACAGTATATAACTCAAGAGCTGTTTGTGGAAGAGCAAGGGCACACAAGCTTATCCTGAAACAAGGATTGGTCCAAACCCAGTGGAATAGTTATGCCAGTGTTAAGTGCAGTGGCATGAGCAGCAGAAGTGAATTAAAACTGGTTAACAAGATGGCAATTGTATTCTTCATTATGCACTAGCTGCATGAACTGTTGTGTGAACAGGGTATAGAAGTAGCAATTCATGAACTAGTGCCAGTTTGCTGCTGTGGTTTATGTCACAGCACTTATGCTTTTGTAACTAACTGTCAGGAGCCTGGCCACTGGAATAAGCTGTCCTACGTCTTCTTTAACAGCTCAGTCCTATGCACACTTCTTGGCACTTCCCACTGAGATCTATGAGACCTATTCTCAAGTAGGTATGCACAAGGCTGAAGTTTCAGCCTAAGACCTTTTGTGAAATTGTGCAGGCAACAGAAGCATGGAAGATCCTGAACACTGGCAGAGTGGTTATGCTTTTTCTTTTCATACCGATTGGCCAATAAGTAAAGGGATCTGAAGAGAGCAACAAAGCAGAAGGGGCCGGTGGCAATCCTTTCTCACCTCACTGGTTGCAAAAAGCAGCTCTCTTTCATCAACCACAATCTTGTAGACATTCGCCAGGGGAGCACCAAAGGAGAGAATATGTTCATACTGAAACACTTCCAGCGGCCGGCCTTCTCCACGCTTGTAGACCGAAACAGCATCAGCACTGACACCCAACCAAAGTTCTTGAGGGAAGCCCCCTTCTTTACACTAGGGAAGCAAAAAACAGAATATCATAAAGAGAATGGAAACAAACTACTGTGTTTCCCCGAAAATAAGACAGGGTCATATTTTAATTTTTGCTCCAAAAATTAGGGCTTATTTTTAGGAGAAGTTTTATTTTATTTTTTCATGTACAACAATCTACATTTATTCAAATCCAGTCATGTCATCTTCTGGTTGCTGCACAATAGTGGAAGGCAGGGTCTCACTTAACTGGGGCTTATTTTGGAGGTAGGGCTCATATTATGAGCATCCTGAAAAATCATATTAGGGCTTATTTTCAAGTCAGTTCTTATTTTTGGGGAAACGGTAGCACAAATGATTATTGAATACTTCTATGGTTACCCAAATGCAGTTACAAATAATTACTTCTAGAGCACTGTTCAGCCTGCAGTGTGCTTCCTAATTCACTTTTTGTACCCCTCACTGTGCTACTACTGCTTAAGAAAAGATGATATGCAATTAAAGTCATTTGACTCTTCTTATTAGATTCTTATAAATTCCTAGATTGGGGAATCTCAACAAGATATGTACATGCAAATGTTCCAGGCCTGAATCACTCCAGAAAATTAGATGCTAATGCTTAGACAGAATGGTTACACTAAACAGTTTAGATGTATCAGGAAAGAGGGCCACTAAGCTGGACTTTAGCCGAGTAAGTGGGGAAGGGCAGGTTGGTCCCAATGTCTGTGAAGATACTTTTGATATGAAAAGATTTAGTCTGGAGGCCTTTTAGATGTAGTTCTCTATGCTGCTTCCCTGGGACAGGCATACATTACTGTAATAGCTGCTGATGCCACAAAGACCTAACAGCTCCTTAAAGTGGTGTAAGCCAGTGCTCCCCAATCTTGGGCCTCCAGATGTTCTTTGACTTCACCTCCCAGAAATCCTGGCCAGCAGAGGTGGTGGTGAAGGCTTCTGGGAGTTCTAGTCCAAGAACATCTGGAGGCCCAAGGCTGGGGACCACTGGTGTAAGCAATATTTCTCTAAACAACTGTGAAGATTTAAGGGGCATTTGGGGGCTGCTTCTCAATCCGTCTCAGATGAAATGTTATCATAACTTTATTACCTCTCCCATCCATGCTGGCAAAGCAGTTTACAAAGAGATGGTGCACAGACTTGCAAACGTTTGGAAGAGTATCATAAAATCTAATTTACATCCCACAGACTAGAAAGCTCTGTTTAGCTGCATTTTTTTGTGAAAGATTGTGCTGTTGAAAATGCCAGAAGAATGTTGGTACACTCACCTCTACATCAAAGAGGGTTGACCCATAGCCAGGCCACTCTTTAATCAAGCTCATGTACTTTGCCATTGCTTGTTCCTGGCCCATTCCCTGCATTTTTTTCCACTTGTCAATCACACTGGTTCTGGCTGCAGAGATCTCCTCTTTCACCCACATATCCAGCATCTGGTCCTCTTCCATCTTCTGCCTGCTGATGGAAGTACTGCGGAAACTCCTCCTGAGAGTTCCTTCCAGAAAGTTGGTCCGCTTCTTCTCTAGCCTCTCTGTTGGGGTAAATGTTTTAGTGGACTGCATAATGCGAGATCTGAGCCTCTGCAATGGATAGACTTCTTCTATTTCTGGCACGGTGATATTGGATGAAGTGTAATCTCCCTGTAGGTACTGGAGCCGCAAGGCAGCCAGGATCTGGAGGGTTTCTTCGGGAGCTGGATAATGTCCTCGAATCACTGCTTCATGTGCCTATGGGGAAGAAAAGCAATCCTTTCACAATGAGATACACTGCAACATTCTGGATCTTAAGTTTCAGCACCGACTGACTCCAATTTCAATCCTGCCACTTGCCATGTATTCACCAGGCAGTTTTAGGTAAGCCTCTCAGCCCCTATCTGATTCCCACTGCTGCCCCCACAAGTCAAAGATAATATTTGCATCGCTGGGTTGTAGTAAGGCTCACTGGTTGATGAGTGTGATGTGCTTTGAACAGCAGGACGTGATGTACAAATCAGTATTGGAAGTAGTTATTACTGATTTGGGGCTTACTGTTTGCTGTTCCTCCCACAAAAATACTCAATGGGAACTATAGTATGTACTTACAACCCTCCTAGCTTTGTTCACTTGTGCCTATGCAAGTGTTGATGAAAGCCACCGGAGGGCAGCCAAGCAGCTGCTTCTGCAGGTAACCAGCTTCTCTGTAGAGAACTGCAGATATACAGTGGTGCCTTGCAAGGTGAATGCCTCATGGGATGAAAAACTCACAAGATGAATGGGTTTGGCGATAGGATTGATGACTCGCAAGACGAATGTTCCTATGGCCATGCTTTGCAAGATGTTTTCTGTTAGAAGACTTCAGCCTCACTTGTTCACTATAAAATGTGAAATGTAAAAAGTTTCTGTACTGTTGGTTTCTGCATGTTTACATGTCTTGAAAATGCACTTTCTGAAGAGTTTTTCAATATCCAAGGACTGTTAGTAACTGGTTCTGTTCAGTTTCAGTGAAGGCAGATGTTCCTGCCTCATGTTTGCTGATTTTTAAATGTTTTTCTATGATGTTTAAAAAGTTAGTTTTTTGATTGAAATTTTTGAAATCATCTGCACATTATGTATGGCTCTAAAGAGCACTTAATAAACCCTCAACTCAATTTGACTTTGTTTTTATTTGTGCGCTTCGCAAGACAAATTTTTTGCAAGACGGCATTAACCGCGGAACGAATTAAATTCGTCTTGCAAGGCACCACTGTAATTGCAAAAGAAACACCTGTCTGCTTGCAAGATGAAGCTGCCATGTGAGGTTACTGGCTAGTGAGGAGAGTACCTCAACCATGTTTCTAGTCGATTACATCCTAAACTATTATATGCTTGTCCTTTCTTCCAAGAGTGGTGGCACTTGGCGCTTCTGCATTTACTCATGCACAGTTGTTTGGATGGTGCTCCTAACAATCAGTAATGGAGGAGCCAAAGGAATAACTGAAACAATAATGAGCCGCTACTGCTGCTAATAGTTCCAATTAATGGTTATAGCAAGCATAAGAGGTATGTCATATTTTTAGTTTACTTATGGATAACCTAAAAAAAACACACAGGGACAAGAGTGCTTCTTTAAAACTGTGGAATTCACTTCCAGAATATGCCGTGATGATCAACAACTTAGATGTTTTACAAGGGGATGAGACATATTAATAGCATCTTCCATTTATTTTTCCAACCTCTTTTTTATTTATACACATGTTTCTGTATTTACTTTGTTTTCATTTACATTCATTTCCATACAAAACTGGGATGCAAGATAGGTTGCTCACAGCAAGATATATGTAATATAAACTATTTCAATGTTAAAATCCAATTAAATAAATGATTACATTAAAGAACTAATGAATTAAAAACATCATAGAAAATACATGGACAGGGAAGCAGAACACTCATTCATGCTGGTTACTTTTCTAGCAGCCAGTCAACTGTCAAAAACCTGCCTCTACTATCTGCTACTTGTAGTGGAAGGAAAACAGCATGACGGCCAGCCTAGCATCTCCCTTAAATGAGTTTCAGTGTTTGAAACGTGATCTGCTTAAACAACTGTAGCAGGGGTTTCCCTGCTGCAACTGTTTAATAACCAGGATCTTAAACTACAGTTTCCTGCACCCATGATCACTGGTGAGATACTGGAAATAATGAAGTCACAGATTTTGATGTCCATTTTGTGTACCCCAAGCTCTACAGGTTTTTGATGTGGCTGATAAACATTCATATTTAAGACAGACACAGAAAAACAAAGCAAATACAGCAAGTATAAAAACATGGCATAGGAATACCAAAAAGTATATAATCCTGTTTGCAGAGTAAGCCAGAGCATAACTTTCCATCCCTTCCTCCTACTAAACAAAACACTGCTGCCATAATTCTTGGGGGCAGGTACACAGCCAGGCTTCGTGTGTGCACGAATGCACATCTGAGAATCGCAGCACTCTTGTTTATCAGGGAGGAACAAATGGGACATTATGCTTTGGTTTATGCTACTAACAGGATTTCAGTCAATATAACTCAGTGATCAAGGCAAATGATGGGTCAAAATGCAATTTGATATGTGTCAAAGAAAAGCAGATACTAGCAATGGGATTTTCAGGTTTATTGGATTATAAATCCTGTAATACCCTGTTCTGGGAATTCTATCTGATTTCACTCACCTGGGAGAAAAGGCCTAAGCTAGAAGGCTATGGGGCTTAGTTAGGCCTACCTCTGGCTGGTTTCCTGTTCAGAAAGAAAACTCCCAGCTAGCACTGGGACAGGAACAGAAAGCCTAAGCAAAGCTAGGCCTAGCTAAACAGTAGAATCCCTATTATGAATAATCACCACTGTTTCTGTCTTTGAAAGCAGTTTCCAAAAGTAGAAATATGAATGAGAAATATTTTTATTGCTGATGCTACTCAGAACTGCTCCACAAGACCACCTTATTCAAATGAACTAGTGCCAGGAGAGCATCCTTCTGGATTGTTCCACATACCATAGATCTTGACATTAAATCTTATTCTTTTTACCTGCTCAAACATGAATGCAAATTCCACACTATCTTTTGGCACATGTTCGGTATCCAGGAAGCAGTAGAGCTTGAAGTAAAATTTCCATGTTGTGTTATTTCCCTCTGAAGCAGCTCCAAGCCTGAAAGTGTTATATACAGAGTATATTGAGCTTAAAGAATAAAATTTTCTTAACACCTTCTGGGCACCTTTAAGAACCTATTAAAGACTTGGATGTTTCGGCAGGCCTTCTCTCCAGATTACTTTTGATTTTCTTCTCTCCTTTATTGTTTCCCTATTTTTAATTGTTGTTGTAATTATGCTGTTTTATGTTATTGTATTTTATCTCTGTTGTTGGCCGCCTAGAGTAGTCCACCACGACTAGATAGGCGGGATATAAATTAAATAAATAATAATAATATAATAACAATAAAAGAAATATTTTATACTACAGCCAATATTTTCTGTGCTCTGTGAAATAAAGGATTCGCTAACATTCAAATTACTAAGCCAGCTGCCATGTTTTGAATATAAAGATAACTCAGAATTCTGGCTTCTTACTGATTCTCTGTGTTGCCAGTACACTCTGCCCAGTGACCACCTCTCATCAGCAGGAGAGGCTAAACTAATAAAGAACAAAAACTCCAGTCATGTGACCTTGGACCCCCTAGGTTGTCAATGTCATCAAGCCAGAGTCTTAAGCCAGGAATTCAAGTTGGTTTTCTCTTCCTGATTTATCAGGGAATATGGGATTTGGGCTCAGATGTAACGGGAGACTGCTGGAAACTGATGGGATGTATGGCTGCATGGGCAGTGGGCACAAATACACTAATCTGAACAATAAACCAAATTTAAAAAAATCTGGACTACAGTGGGCCCTCGACTTATGAACGGCCCTAGTTGTGAACATTTCGGGTTACAAACCTGATCTCATTGCAAGTAGTAAACCCTACTTGCGAACGCAGATCGGGTTATGAACCCAAAAGGCAGGGAGAAAGGGTGGGAAATTCGAATTTCCTGCCCTTCCTCCCTGTCTTTGGAGCTTTCAAAAGGCTTCCTCCAACATCAGAGGAAGCCTTCTGAAACCTCCGAAGCCAAAAAGGCAGGGAGAAAGCGTGGGGAGTTTGAACTTCCCACGCTTTCTCCCTGCCTTTCTGGCTTCAGAAGCAAGCCGGCAGGCCGGGGAGAAATTGGCTCCCTCCTTTCACCTGATGCTGAGTCCTCTTCACACTGGGCTGAGCTCAGCCAGCGCAAAGGGGACTCACCATCGGGTGGAAGGAGGGAGCCGATTCCTCCCTGGCCTGCCGGCTTGCTTCCGAAGCCAAAAAGACAGGGAGAAAGCGCAGGAAGTTCAAACTTCCCGTGCTTTCTCCCTGCCTTTTTGGCTTCAGAGAGCTCTGAAGCCGCCCATCGCGGCGGCAGGGACCCCCAAGGAGGTCTCCCAGGGCTTGCACACCACCATGGGAGACCTCCCTGGGGGTCCTCGCCGCCGCGATTGGTTCCTTCAGAGGTTTCAAAGAGCTTTCCCCGACATCGGAGGAAGCCCTTTGAAAGCTCCAAAGGCAGCAGAGCCAGCGGAGGGCCGGGAGGCTTCGGACTGGTAAGTTTTAAAAAAACTTTTCTGTGTGGGTTTTGGAGGGTGGGTTTGGACTGGGGGGTTATGTTTCTGTTGTTTGTATGTGTGTGTTTTTTTGCAGTCCCAACGTGGGACTTGCTCTTTTTATTTTTATTTTTGTATTTTTATTTTTATTTTTTGAAATGCTGGAACGGATTAATTCCATTCCCATGCATTTCAATGGGAAATGATATGTCGACTTATGAACTTTCCGAGGTACGAACGTCCTCCCAGAATGGATTAAGTTCATAAGTCGAGGGCCCACTGTAATCAGGTTGACAGGAAACTGCCTTTTTGAGTTGTTTGCTGTTGAAAGAAAAAACATAAAATTTTTTAGCTACTGGGGTTCCCATCGAAGGAACGATGATGCCAGCACTGCAAATGTAGGTTCAGAGAGAAACCCAGTGAGCAAATAAATAGGTTGCACTTGCTTCAGAACAGTTATTCCCAAGCTTGGTCTTCAGTCGTTGCTGGACTATTAACACCCACAATCCCTGACCATTTCCTATGCTGATGAGGGCTTCTAGGAGGATATGTCCAATAATATTTGGGGGTCCCAAATCACTAGCTTAGGATATTAAAAAAAACATACAAGAAATGTAATATACTTAGAAGGGACTGAAATGTAAAATGTAGATTCCAAGATGAATGGACCATCCCAGCAGGTGGAGAATATGACAGAGAAAATTCTCTGGAGGCTTTAATAGATTTTGCTAGAGACACTGTAGCCAGCTGGATTCTGGTTTCAACAGGCCAGCACTGGGGATCTCCTAGAAGCTACTGGAAAGTTGGGTTTTCCTAAACTCTAATTACAAGTTTGAACCCGTGATTGGTACATTTACAGTAGATGTGGAAAATCTTAAAAGAAAGGCTTAAAGTGGAGAAGGTCCAAACAGGCAGGGTTATTGATGGAAAGGCATGAGAGGAAATTTCAGGGGAACAGAACACCAGTCTCACAATGAAGAGTGATGAAATTGCCCTCACGCTGCAAAACACCTCATTAATCCTTTTTTTAAAGGGGAGGAGGGGAAATGCCATTGATTCAAGAAAGAGAAATTCAGAAAACCTGCTGTTAGCTATTTTAATTGCTTACTCATTAGGAGAGGCACACTCACTTTTCAAACTTTGCCAAGATATCAGCCACAACCGTTCTGCTTTCAATGGCTTTTTCTGTAGTGCCATTGTACTCAAACAGGGCAAACATATTTCTGCTATCTTCCATGGCCAGCCCTCGAATTAACTTTTCAACAACCTAGTAGATAAAAAGAAAATGAGACAACACAAGAATAGTTGGACTTTACAGAGTAGCAACATCAATTAACAGACAATGGAGGCAAGGTAAGAATTGGGCACACGTACAACTGCCATCTGTAGCACAAATACAGTGGTGCCTCGCTTAACGGGTGCCCCGTTTAACGAAGAATCCGCATACCGATGCGGATTTTGCGATCGCAAAAGCGATCGTATTACGATGTTACCTATGGGGAAAAATCGCTTAGCGATTTTTCCCCATAGGCACCATTTTCCCCCAGCTGACCGGCGGGGGCATCAGAAGGACTGCGGGAGAGGGCTCCCCCTGCGGTCCTTCTCAAGCTCCCGCCGGTCAGCTGGGGGAAAATGCAGGTGGGAGCTTGAGCGGGGAGACCTCTTCCTCTGAGGAGGCGGCGGCGGCGGCTCATCCGAAGGCCGGGCTCGCTCCTCCCGGGCCGTGGAGGGGGAAGGGGGAAGAAAAAGAGACCCGGCGCGGGCGGGCACTTGGCTCCTCCTCCCCCTTCAGCTCCTTCTCTTCCAGCCGGCAGCCGGCTGCCTTGTCCCTTCCCGGGCTGTGGAGGGGGAAGGGGGAAGAAAAAGACCCAGCGCTGCCGGGTGCTTGGCTCCTCCTCCCCCTTCAGCTCCTTCTCTTCCAGCCGGCAGCCGGCTGCCTTGTCCCTTCCCGGGCTGTGGAGGGGGAAGGGGGAAGAAAAAGACCCAGCGCTGCCGGGTGCTTGGCTCCTCCTCCCCCTTCAGCTCCTTCTCTTCCAGCCGGCAGCCGGCTGCCTTGTCCCTTCCCGGGCTGTGGAGGGGGAAGGGGGAAGAAAAAGACCCAGCGCTGCCGGGTGCTTGGCTCCTCCTCCCCCTTCACCTCCTCCTCTTCCTCTTCAAGCCGGCAACCGGCCGGCTTGTTCCTCCCAGGGCGGCAGCGGCGGCGGCAGGGAGAGGGAAAGGGCCTGGCGCTTGGCTCCCCCTCTCCTGCTTCTGGCTACTTTTGAAACACCCGCCGGCCAGCTGGGGGGAAATGCCAGCTGATCGGCGGTTGCAAAATGGCCGCCGCTGTTTTCAGGACGGATTCCTCGCTTACCGAGGCGGCGAAAATGGCCGCCCCTATGGAGGATCCTCGCTGAACGGTGAGTTTTTGCCCCATAGGAACGAATTAAACAGGGTTTGATTCGTTCCTATGGGGTTTTTCTTTCCGTTTAGCGATGTTTTCGTACAGCGACGTTAATCCTGGAACGGATTAACGTCGCTGTGCGGGGCACCACTGTAATTGAAAATCTACTTTTGTTCTCAAGAATGTTGTATAACTGCATGTAAGTTACTAATAATGGGACCATGGGTACAGAAGGAAAAAATAATAGTAGAAAATAATGATAGCAATCATCATCATCATCCACTTAGTAGAACTCTGCTATCATGAAACAGCATGTAATAGAATCAATAAAAGCACAAGTACAAACTAGCCAGTGTTCCAAAGCAAATCACTGTCCCAGATACGTAATTATATTTTTCTCCACTGTGACTCTTCAGATTCAAGCTTTTTGTCTTTCTTTTGTGGCACTACTGGAACATTTGGCAACACTAAATGCTTTTGTTTGGGGAAAAATGACAAAAAGTGTACAGCTGTTAAAAATTCACAGACTGGAAGGCCACTGTCTAACTATCTGGACAAAAAGTTAGGATGTCGAGTCACGCTAACCAACATCAACCCAAGCCTGGCGCATAGACTCTGTTATCAAAGGGACACATTGGAAAACACATGCATTGCTGTGCCTGAAAATGTACATTTCTACTTCACAGGGAATGTGGGGAATTGACTGGGCTTTTGGGCTTTACTTGCCAAATATCACCTCTTTTGAAATAGTACATTGCCACATGTTCTGCAAATTTTCCTACAGCTGAAGCACAAATGCATCTTGCAAAGCTGGTTATGGAAGCACGTCCCCCATACATCATAAAGCCCTGCCCCATTGTATCCTCATCTCACCTCGCCTGCTGTTGTGTGGGAGTTAATGGTGATCTTACAGGAGCCACCACCATGGCAGTAGACTGTAGATGTCATCTCCTGTCTCTTGATCAAGGCTTCAATTTCATCCCGTGATGGCACAAACTCTCTGCTTTTGGTCTTTTTCAATGATTCATAAATGAAAAGGGCATACTTTTCCATTTCTGTGCCTGGAAACTGGTCATGTACCCTGTGGGAACAAACTCTGAATTCAATTTCTTCTAGTTGTGTCAAGTTCTGAGAGACACTGAAAAGGCCACAATGAGAGAATTTTAACATAGGTGATGCAGCCCTTAATTTAGCCTTCAGAAGACAATGTTCATGTCCATTAAAAATATTCTAAGCAAAGGTTCACATATAAAACTGTTTTTGTCCATTAATTTTAATG
This sequence comes from Pogona vitticeps, assembly GCF_051106095.1. Taxonomy (NCBI): domain Eukaryota; kingdom Metazoa; phylum Chordata; class Lepidosauria; order Squamata; family Agamidae; genus Pogona; species Pogona vitticeps. The sequence continues at coordinate 143,884,134 of NC_135786.1, forward strand.
AAAACTTTGGGCTAATCACTTACAATTTGGTTTCAGTCCTTTTTTCATTCAGAAATAAAACTGATTTGTCCAAGAAGTTACACAGAGTAGAGAGTCAAGAGTGTTGAGGAAAAAGGGGGGGCTGACTTCCTGTTCTCCTCCCCTCCTCTTCTCCAACCACTTTGCTTCCACCTTTCTCTCTAGAGCAGCCATTCTCAACCTTGTTTCGGTCTCAGCCATAAACACAACATGAAATATAGGATGGATGAGAGGCGGAGCAACGGGTAGCGAGAACAGGGAGATTTCAGGGTTCTGGGAACCCCTGGGTTTACTCCGAGACAGCAGACACCCCCCCCCAGGAGATGGCGGGCAAGTTTCCCACATGAGAGTGGACTTGCAGCAAGTGGAGTTTGGAAACGCCGAATTTCAGATGGCGGTTTGTCTTTTGAAAGAATTTCCCTTCCTGCACGCAACTGTTTCGTGAAGGTCGCCATCTTAATGGTGAGTAGATGCCCGGTGAAGGGGGTGATATGAAGATTTATGATCTAACTGCATGAACAGAGATTAATGAACTGCACTAAGCGACAGCAAGTAATAGATCAGATTTTTTATTTTTTATTTTTTTGGAGGCTGATCAAGGAAGAAGATCTCAAAGCAGCATGGAACTTTGGTAATCCCTGTAACGCTGGTGTTTTTTTTTAACTGCATCACTGCTGAAACTAACTTTGTCTTTTCTCCCTCAACCCCTCCTCCCCGAGAACTGGCTTTTCATAAACTAGAGAACTTTAAATAACTCTGAACAATTTACCATATGTGACTCTGCATCAAGTTGCAAAGGTGGATTACAAATAAAATAACATTTTTATTACGGCTGGATTTACAATTAGAATGCTCTCTGTAGGACTCTGAGTTTGGGCTGGCTAATAAATCCTGAGGGAAATTTGAGCAATTAGCCTGTTTGACTTTTATAGTTTACAGACTGGAGATAGAGTGTGAGACTCATCATTGAAATCCATAATGGAGGTTGATTTTAGAGTTGTTTTCAGGAATTCCAATTGAACATTATAAATCAAATCAAGGCCCAGATTTCAGAAGCCAAGGCAGAAATCAAGGAGACACTTTGTGGATTGTTCGTGAAGGAGGAGATGGAAGAAAAACCAACTGAACCCATTGAAAGGACTTAAGAACTCCTATTGTCAGAGAGAGAGTTACTGTTCTTTTTAGAAAGCAAATGCTCAAAAAGGAGGAAAGGGAGGGGTAGGGGAATGAGAGAGAAAAACATATTGAGATTGTCTTCATGGGAAAGAAGGTAAAGGGGGCGAAATGGATGAACCTGGGGACAGAAATTTATGATCAGAGGTTGGATAGATACACTATACTCCAAAGACAGGGCACTGATTATATTGGGATGAAATTAGTAAACCACAGAGAAAATGCCTTAAAGAGATCTTATAGATGGCATTTTAAAACTGGCAAAAAGGAGGCAAGAGGCTAATTTTGGATCTATAGTACTGGAGCTGGAAAGCACAAATAAAAAGGAAGAAAGTTACTTGCTGAATATAACAATAGAAATTTTTGGTTTGAGAAATATATGTTTATAGATAAAGTAATATGAGTAACATGCCTATAAGCAATTCTGGCCACACTTAGATAGTAATGGTAGTCAAATACATTTAATTATGAATTTAGAAATGTTAATGATTAAGATATTATTAGATGCTATTGTTTATAAGGCAACTACACAGAGATATTAAATATGCGTGAATTATAATAGTGACTATGTAGATAAGACTAATATGATATCTTTATGTTTTTAGAAATGGTTATTTTGATGATTGTATTGGCCATGTTTGGTTCTTATTGGTGGATAAGAAAGACGAAATCAGAAATGCTTATGGTGATAATTGAATAGAGGGGGATGGAGGTAAAAGAATTTATAAAAATTATTATGATATAGTACGATTCAGTATGGGAGTAGGGCATAAGAGCTGTTCTAGTCAGAATTATATAATGGATAAGTTTGAATGGGAAATACCTCCCCGCATATACGTTTTGTTGGTTTTATATGTTTTTGATTGTCTTAGATGTCTTTGTTTGCTGTTTGTATGTATGTGTCATAGAAATAAAATTTTAAAAAGTTAGAAAAAAATATAGGCTGAATCAGGATTTTATAAGTCGCATAACAAACTTTATAAGGTGGTGTGTGAAGAACTGTTTCCAGTCTGTGGCTCCCTTCAAATGTGCCAAGGCCCCCCGGGGTGTGTTTGTCATATAGCCCCTGTTGAGAATAGCTGCTAGAACCCATTTACTAAAGTTGTCACCCCAAACTCAAAGAGTAGCTTTTGGAAAAGGGCACAGTGGAGGGAGGCAACACATTCCCCATCTTTGGTCTCCCTCCATGGGGCCAATTACGGCACTCCTGTTTATTTCCTGTTACATGCAAAGATGAGATAGCATGGCAAAAAGAATATTTTGAGAAATAGAAGTTGTATTGCTAAAAGATAAAGTAATGTCTCTTCCTTATTGAAAATGTGCACGGGGGGGGGGGGAATAAACAAAGGTATTCTACTGTATTTCAGACATTCTGCTTACCTTTTCAAGTGGAACTTCAGGTACTTGAGAATGCCACGGCTTGGCAGAAACATGCAGCTCATGCATGTAAGGATCTGCCAACTATACAAATTGCCAACACTCCCTGGATTAGGCACTTTGCTGGTTTGTTTGATGAGCTGACAGTACAACTCATCCCGCAGAGGCCGTAAATCATGTCCTGTCTGAAGGATACCCTGAATTATAGGAATGGGATCAGACACAGACTCCAACTGCTGCAGAGAATTGAATATTTTGATTGCTTCATCCTGGAGAGTCGTGTAGCCTTTGTCTTTTAGCACTGCAGATAGAAACATAGAAGTATCTCAAATTATCCAGCTGTCAAACTAATACTGTGTCTGAATCAACAGGCTGAGGTCCTGTTGCTTAGTGAAGTAAGTCACACTAGAGTAGGCCCATTCAATCAATGGAGATCTGGTGAGCCAACTAAAATAAGTTGCAACTAGAGCAAGCTCACTTGGAACTTACAAAAGAGCTGATTTATCAGATCCTGAAAGATTCAATGGGCCTAGTTTAGTGTGACTTACTATGCTGAGCAACAGGATTTCACCAAGTATGTCTGGACAAATCAGAATTCAAAATGTAATAATTATATGTTTGTGTGTTTTAAATTTAATTGTACCAATAACCACACTGCATAACTGTCTTCATTTTCCCCCTTGTCCCCCACCACCAAGTTCCCACATCTTCCTGGGTTAGTATGTCAAAGACCGTTCTTTCCAACTCCTAACTTCTGTGCTATGCTTCTTGCTACCTCAGCCTTCCTGGGTGTTACCCAACAATTTCTTTGTGGCATTACTTCCCAAGCACTTGGAAACCAACGTGTATAATTGCTCCTCCTGCCCAGAGCACTGGAATAGGGAGTGGAGAGTGTGTGTGGGGAAAGAGACAGAAACCTGGAGCACAAACTGGTGCTATTCTGAGCTGAGCTCAGCCATCAACTTCTGCTGTTCAAGTACAGCAGCACACTAATGAAAAGACTGCAAAAGAGACTTTAGGAAGATGACGGAAGCAGAGTCCTTTTATCTTGGTAACAACAGACATAGTGAAAGTCCTTACAGGTAGATGTTTTTGCAGGATTAGGAGAGTGGGGCTCTAGATTTACCATTCAGGTTAATGTCTCCATATGGAAGTGGCAATAGTGGAGAATGAAGTGGATGTTGTGTGTAACGAAGAATAGGGTTTCTTTTGTAGATCTGTTCAACAACTTCAGGGTTCAGGCAGTTCTCCTGGTAAATATAGAAGAAGGCAGGGTTATTTACAGTTGATGGATGAGTAGTAACCCACCATTGAATACCTCTGAAGGGTCAGGCACTAAACCAAAATATTTCTCCAATAGGAATGGAGAACTGTCTCACAATTAAATTCTGCTTGAGAATATTCACACTTATTTATTTGTTCTGAAGATTACAAATGTAGCTTATAATACAGATAAAAACATATACAATGAAGCTACAATAGTTTCAAAATAATGAAACAAAGAGAATAATAAATAGAATGAATGAATGAATGAATGAATGAATGAATGAATGAATGAATGAATGAATGAATAGAATCTGAAACGTTTGCAACAATAGGATGAATAGGTACAACCATCCAAAGTGAGATAAAGCATCAACAATTGGCTTGAAAAACAAAAGTATTGTCACCACCACTGAAAAGGCTTTGTTCCATGCTCCCAAAAACCTTCCATTGAAAACAGAGAAAGGTGAAACAAAGTATTCCAATAAGCAGGCTCTCCAGTGGTGAAAATGCGTTCAGAGATGGGAAAACTGTTTCTGACCTTTAAGTAAAAAAGGTAACCAGACTCTCCTCTCACTTTAATGCTAAAGAGAGTATGCATTGCATTTGAAAAACAGAATTGTGGGGATAGCTGGGGGCAGAAGCAACTGAACTTCTCTGGTAACACGAGCAAGACTAACATGACGAGGGCAGAGGATAATGGGTCACCACCTCCATTTCTGAGCACTTTACAACATTCTACTTTTTTAATTATTCCATTTCGTTCCTATCCTGCTCTTTCCCAAGGCAGGGTTTACTCCCTTCCTTTGCTGCAGAAAAAAAAATAGGATGGATTCTGTTCTCTATATGATTTTCTCCAAGATGATCACCCTACCTTTATGTCTTGAATAAGCTGCTGGGTGGGGGTGTCAATGGGTGCTTTTGTGTCTATTACATTCTGGATGGCACTTGACCAGCGGGTAGCTTCATTGAGCAGCTTGGTATAGAGGCGGTAACAGTGCTTGCGTCCATACACAGTTACATTCCAGTAACCTAAGGTGACAGTAAATAAGAGAATACTATGTCATGTCCCTTTAGTTTAGACCAGCTACCTGAAGCAGAGCTATCCCAAGTCCTATCAACAATTCTGAATTAACCAAAGGGGTGCAACTAATAAATCAGATCTGTTATGAACTGGAGACCTGTCACAACATTTGATACACAGGGATTATTACTGTCTTCTTAGAGCAGTCCTATAGATCCTGTCTTACTTATGAAACATAACTGGCTAGAAAACAGCATGGAAATTGTAAACAAACAGTTTTATAGGAAGTTACATCCTGTCATTTCCTTTTCGGAGATGCCTTTGAGGTGAATTTACAACATTAGACACGTTTCCAAATTCCAAAATAAGTTGAAGATCCATAAGGATATTACTGAAGGTCATGTCAATTGGATCAAGAGAAAAAAAATAGATTATGGTAAGTCAGTTACCTGTCTCTTTGAAGATTTTCTCATCAGGGGGTACGGCAGAGCACAGGCTGTTTAGCACCAGGGTGCCCAATTTGAGGGCATTCTTTTCTGAGCTCTTGTAATAATCCAAGGAATTGTGTGTCAGGACAAACCAGCGCTTCTTCAGTTTTAACAAAGTCATCTTGGGAGTGTTCTTAACCTCCTTGTGCAGCCATCCTAGTCAGGAGAAGAAACGACACTTCCTGAATTGAAACCCTCCTGGAACTGACCAAACTGCTATCAACTTCTGCTGATGTGACTTTCCTCAATTGTACATCCAACAAGCTGATATTTATAACTCTATCTAACTCTCAAACACCATTTACTCAGCTTTCAAAAGGTTGGTTTTATTTCAGACTCAAGTATCTCTGTCACATAACAAACATGAGATAAATATGTTGGCTCTTTAACATCTTACACATTCACTCAGTAAGATGTTAACAATCAGATGAAGCATGGGCAGATCCATTGGCTTAAATCCTAATCTATCCCAGTTTTATGGAAAGAGTGAGAGTGATTTTTTTAAATGGTGTGCCTGTATGTACATGTATTCCTCCACCTGCGGTTTATCTCTCTGCAGTTGGTTGTTGTTAATGTGCATTCTGAGGATGGGGGGAACACAAGGAAAGCTGGCAGTAGGATTTAACTTTTATCAGAAGAGCAAAAAACAGCTGCAACTTCCAGATTCTTGTGCACTGAGGAAAGGAAACGAGGACAAATAGCACCCTTGACAAATTCAGGCAAACCAACCAGTCCACTCTCTGTATGTTGTTGTTACACGCCATTATATTGCTTCCAACTTATGGCAACCAAATAAGGTTTCTGAGCTATGCAAGATGTTTAAGTAGCAGTGTACCACTGTCACTCCCTAGAGAGTTGGCATGGCTAAGTGGAATCTGAAATTAGGTCTCCTGAGTCCTAGTCCAACACCATCCATCACACCTCACTGGCCCCTAGCATAATGCTCATTCCCACTAAAACACGGGCTCTCAGTTTAACATGGCAGAATGATCTAATTTAGAATATACAGGTCTTTTTCAGAGTGACTTCCTGCCAGTTAATCTGGTGTCACAAGCTTTGATGATACTGTAAGTAGATTGGTATAAAACTTCGCCAGAATACTTACAATACTAATAGATCTAACTTTATCAACTACAGGAAACCTCCCTACAAACTGAAATGCTACCAGTCATTGCAGTTTTAAGCCAAGGGTTGTGAGGGTTTGGTTGATCAATGCAACAGTTTTTGCAAGTAAGTATCAACACCAGAATTTACTCAGGAATTTCCCCACCTTCCCAGGAGACTTCTTCTGCAAGGTGTTCTTACCCCTTACGATGAACTCCTGCCCCTCTACTCGAGTATCCCCTTTTGATCTCTGCAGAAGGGTGATCCAGTGATGCATCTCCTCTGGAGTGTCCGCGTTGCAGTGAAGAACACGGTTAGCAGTGATAATCACAAATGAATTGGGTCTGTGCAGGAAATATAAAGGAAAATACCTGTATAGTAAACATGGACACTATTTGGGACCATAACAAAGTGAGTCTGTCATTTTTAACTACTTCCCCCTTGTTTGTACTGTATATTTAGACAAATGATGAATCACTTCCTTTACCATTTTTCCTTAACTGGTTTGTTTTTAAAATCTTGACATTCAAGAACTTAGCCACTTAAAGGTTAAGTTCCATAAACGTTTAACGAAGAGCTTGTCCCTGTCAATGTTTTTATGCACATAAGAAATATGCCAGAGCCATTATAAAGGCCAGTGGAGAAGGATTCCCAACTAGAACCTGGAACTAAAACTCTTAGGATCTCTCAGCGTGGCCAGCTGCACAAGACAGAAGAAGGCTATATCAATTCCCCTTCCCCTGGCAACATTTTGAGCAAAAGGGGGTTGGGGGAAGGGAGTCTAAATTCCTAACTTTTGAGAGTACACCTTAGAATAATATCAGGCTTCTAAATGATTCCCCCCCCCCATTTTTGGGAAATCAAATTATATATGAGTCAACAACAACAACAATCTTATAATCGCAGAGCTGAAAGGGACCCTATGGATTATGAAGTCCAGCCCCTGCCAAGGAGGCACAGTGGGGAATTGAACTCCCAACCTCTGGCTCCACAGCCAGATACCTAAGCCACTGAGCTATCTAGCAGAGTTTTTATTCCTTCAGAAATGTAAAGTAAGTAGTACCAGAGCTGCAAACAGGCTTCTGTTCCTTTCTACTTGCTTGTGTCTCTCTCACTGAAAAGGAGGTTGAACCAATACTGGTTCAATACTGGGGAATGATCAAAACTGAAAGATGTATGTTCTGAACATGCAACAGGGATGTTCTATCCATGAGGGGCAAGGACAGGAATAGAATTATTAACAGTTCTTGTTTCCTTTTCTTCATCACTTTCTCAAGTTAAACAGGATCAGAAAGAAAAGCACATTGCTGAAACACACAGTGGCTAAAATTCTTTTGCTTAGCATACTACGTTGCACTACAGTCACTCCAATGAATCAGTGGGGCTTTAGTCAGTCAACTCCCCCATAAGGTCCATTTAGTTAAGTGGGCCCACTCTAGCTGTGAGATTACACTAAAGGAAGTCACAATAGAGTAGGTCCATTTGAATCTGTGGGATTTATGGAGGAGTTGACTCACCAAATCTCTACTGATTTAATAGGTCTATTCTAGTGCAACTTGCTACACTTCAGCAACAAGATTTCAGTCAGTTTCAAAACCAAATATTTAACCAAAATTAAGTATTTCAGAACTTTACCGATCTGGACTGTCAGATGCACAGACAGAATCAATCAGCCCCACATCCAGTGTGCCCTGTGGGAAACAAGGAACAAAAATAAGGAATATTTTTTGGCTTATGGAACCCAAGGGGGGGCAAACATTAGAAACAAATGCTTATTAAAAATGATTTAGAGAAGAAAAGTTAATGGATTCAGTTTCAAAATATGAGCTTCATGAGAGGCAAGTTCACTTGCACTTCTCTGTCGTTTCTATCAGATTTCATTCTGTCCTGTTTCCAGCTTGATTTGTGAATATGCACTTTGTGGAGGTTTTTCCTGAATATATACACTTTTGCCCATTTTGTTCAAGACTGCACTTTGGGGGAATGGTGTTTGGGGGAATGGTGGATTTCCAATGGAAACTGCACTCCAGTTTGTGTCCCAATCTAGAGAGTGCAAACTTGCTGAGTTTGCATCAAAATGTTAACCAAATTGTTATTCCAGCCTTACAGGGAGGAACTGATATGAATAGCCAGTCACTTTTGACAAGGAAAAGCATGTGCAGATAGAATACAATCACTTCATAACTTCCTTTGGTAAGGCACAAGTTCTCTATTGCAAACTTCTTATGCAGGGGGAAAATGCTTACCAGCTTCTAATGTGGCGTATATGCTAATGAACTATTTCTGTCAGTGGAACTGGGGAAGGTGAACTCCCCCCCCATTGTATTCTCTCCCATACACCTCAGAAACCTGGTTCAGAGGGGTGCAAAACACTGAAGCTTTGCTTAGGTGATGGAGAGAGCTGTAAGGAGGAGGGGAGGGATAGAAAGTTCTATTGTACTAGAATGTATTGCTGTATCATGATGTTGGCTTTATCCCCTATACCAGTGGGTTCCCAACCTTGGGAAGCCAGGTTTTCTTCGACTGCAACTTCTAGAAACCCTGGCCAGCAAAGCTGGTGGCCAAGGCTTCTGGGAATTGCAGTCCAAGAATACCTGGCTTACTCAAGGTTGGGAACCACTGCTCTACACCAATTAGATGGCAGATCTAGACAGAAGAACCTTCTGAGCCCACCAATGGTTATGTTATTTGGTATGCTGTGCAAATGGCTCCCCCTCCCCCGACTGATCTCCTTAGGAATCTGCCTGTGTTTCAGACTGCTTCTGTAGACTTCTGCAACAAGAACTTGCAGTCCATCCATCTCATTCATTTGCATATATAGAGAGAACCCCTGCATTCCATGCAATAATTGCAATGGTGGCTAGAGGATTAAATTCACCCACGTTGCGGTATACTGTATTACTGCATTTTGCAAAATGGTCAAGATTTGTCTTGTACAGAAAGTTTACTGCATGTAAAGGCAGAACATTAACTAGTTCAACCCACCTCACAGCTAGATTATCTCTGCTCTGGAAAGCCTGGCCAGTGGGATCTACTCAACATGTTACTACAGTAATACTGGTACTATATAAATGACATCCAAGACCTTCTGATCCTACAAAAACAAACTTCTGAGGTGATGTGCCTTTAAATCCTTCCTTACCACAGCATTCTGTGGGTTTGCCTGCTCATCATGCATCTCTCTGATTTCCTGTTCTGTAGAAGCATGAACTTGACTCAAGACGCTGAACCACTGACTGCAGAAAGAGAGAAGAATTAGCATAAAAAGATCTTATACTATGGCATGTCTTTCTTATTATCTTGAGATAAAGGATGTCTGTTAAGCTAGTTAATTAATAAGGCATATTAGAATTTAAATAACCACTCTTCTGTTTTATGCCACTGTGACCCCAGCCAGAATCTTAATGGAATTCCACTCTGAAGTAAGGAAAATTGTGTAAAAGGCACAGCTAATTAATAAAATGTCAATTGTGTGCTTGGTTGTGTGCCAGGCTTGTGGCCATACATATTAATTGCCTGCAATTTACTTTTGAGACTCCCACAATTTCATTTACTCCAGAGTAAACAAAATCCCTGGCCACTACAATGACTTACCATTATGACAAGGTGAGGTCGTTTCATTGCCATTCAAAACCCTTCTTTCCACTGATATCCTGAAGTTTCCCACAGAGAAACCAGAAATGACATAACACTGATTTCGACAATAACATATTCTCTGTATTAAGTTCCTCTCGCTTTGAACCTATCTTCAATATGTTTGCTTTTTTTTATTAGGGCAACAATCATATGCAGCAAAAAAACAAAAACATACACCAGCATTTTATGTACGATTCAGAAACACAGAGAACATTTCTGTATCCGCATCTTTATAGCTTCCCACAATGATGCCAGCTTTTTCTTGCTATCAGTTCAACAAACTCTGATTATTCCCTAATTTTTTGTATTCATTCTTAGTATTCAATTACTCTTCTACATATTGGCAAAATATAAGTCTATCTATCTATCTATCTATCTATCTATCTATCTATCTATCTATCTATCTATCTATCTATCTATCTATCTATCTATCTATCTATCTATCTATCTATCTATCTATCTATCTATCTATCTATCTATCTATCTATCTATCTATCTATCTATCTATCTATCTATCTATCTATTTATTTATGAAAATGGAGGCAGTGCTGTTCATTTAAGAACAATCCCAAAATGATTTACAAAATACAATAAATGTAATAAAGCAATGTAACAAACAAGATAAAGCAAGAAAATGACCAGAGATGACGTGGAAAGCTAAGTCAGAAAAATTCCTAGAGAAACAAATCTGTCCCTATTTCCACAACAGGAAAAATCATGGAAGGAGGCACAAGGAAGAATTTATAACATTTGTCAGCACCTGTCAAAAGGAACACCATTTCCAACAAAACATAACAGACAAGCCAACCGGTCTTCACCCATTATACGATGCTGAAAACTGACAATTATTTAACTAGCCACTAACATTTAAAATGTAATTGCCCTCATAAACTATCATGATGTGGGGAAAATCTCCTTTTTTCTATCAAGTACTTTCCAATTTCTGTTCTATTTTGTTCATTTTCCACAGTTGAATGCCATTGTCCAGAATATTCTATTGGTGTCTGCATAAATTTTGCATAACTTGCTGAAGCTTATTGCAGCTAAGTGATGAGCTGCTAGATTGTATCTTGATTTCACCACTGGGTACATGACTGAGACGTATGGTGGCACCTTGCCAATTAGTGTAGTTTGCTGTGGCAAGGTACACAAATCTACGCAAACACTACGGGAGTCTGACTGTTGTGTAGCTATCTTTACAAAATTAATACTCATCTATGGCATCTGAAAAACCTGGTTCATCAATTAAAACGTCCAGAATTTCTTTTTTAATCTCTATGCATGTACTAAGGTGAAAATTAACTACAAGGACTCAATAATTTGCTGAGGGATAAGAAATAATTCATAATCAACATTGAAGGACGGTGACTGTCTTCCCCTCCACAGCTCTCGCCTGATTTGTTGCTCTCCACATGTAGGAGAATAATGACTATGGAAACAGAGGGGGCCAGCGTGCTCCTCTCTGTCCATGGTGATTTGAAATGTAAAGAGGAGGGCTTTCATCCTTCAGTGAAAGGTAAGCTTGAGCTGCTTACACAGAGATCATCTTTCCCCTGCAACAACCCTGGGTGTAGAGCTTGAGCTCCCAGGGCATCATTCAGTTATAGGTCGCTTCAGCATGCTATTGTATTCATTCTTCTTAACAGTAACTTTCCAGGCTCTACCTGAGTGTTTCATTAGGGTGACAGAGAAAGTGATTTGCCCAAGGTCACTCCCGATGTTTCTCTTCACCAAATGCACTTAATCTTTAAAGTGTGATGGATTTCTAATGATCAGAAGAGACGGGCTCTGTCCAACATGTAAAGCCATGAAAGTGGCTCCTGATTCACTGCACAGAGAACAGCTATACCCCAATCTGAACCAGCTAAATATTAACTTCCAACTGGCATTTCTGTTTAGACTGCTTTATGTTAATCCTTGGGCAAAGGTGAAAAAAGATAATGACTAACTATTTTGGCATATTTTCCAGCCTCAGGAGCTGAACAAAACGCTACTGTTTAGGGATGTGACAGAGTACTTGCAAAATTTCTCATTCCCAGCAAATGTTTGAGACTTGTCATGCCAAGCCCCCCTGCTAAGACTTCCCTTCCTGGTTTTCCATGAAAACAGCATCCCAGGGATCTGCATTTGGACCCCCTAGGCAGCGTACCAGTTGCTCGTCCCTTGCCAGCTACCATGACAATGGCTAACCCCAACCAGAGCAGAGCTGTTGACTCAACAGGACTTACTCACTGGTGTACTCAAGCTGCGATGAACTCTACATTCCTGTGAACTGGGTTTTGGAAATGGTTGCTTTTAGATTACCACAAACTATCCTGCTCTTAGTTTGCTGATTTAGTTATAATGATACTTCTTTTCTTAAAAACAAAAGTAAACAAACAACCCTCAACCTAAAACAGGTCAATTTTAAGAAATTCTCAGCAATAGTCAGTCATCCCATCTCAATCCAATCCAGCAGGATGGTTTTGGCCATGATCAAAACTGGTATTAAGGAACCTACAGTGAAACTTAAATGCAGACCACTGTTCTTACTGATAAAAAAATAACAACAAAGGCAATTAAAAGTAAAGGGGACAATAAACATGATTCTCTGTAAGTGAGTTCCTTCAATTCTCAGAATCTTTCTGAGTTGTAAAAACAGGCAAGAGTAGATTCAGAATGAACTGGACAGCCCAAACAGTTCAAGTATCTGGTTTACAGCATAAGATGTTTTTATTTTGGTACATCTGGAAGATAAAAAGCTCCCATTATAACCGAGGTCTGTCAGGAGGACAGTGTTTCATGGAAAGATAAATACTGTAAAGAAAATGGTAAGAGGTAAACCTGGAGCATAGGTATTGTGTACACAACAAATGCACACAATTATCTTTATGTTTTGGAAAAAAAGATTAAAATATGTGACAAAGGGCAAAAGTCACCTTAAACTATAGTAAACTTAGTTGACACTTCAACAGATCTATTTTGGGGTATGATCACTTGGTATTTTATTTCTAATCAACTGGAAATATAATTTTTTTAAATCTCAAAGGTGGTCACTGATCCACTTCTAATCAATGAAAAGAAATGTTCAACAGTGTGAATAAAAATTTGGAGAGAGGAAAAAAGTCCAAAGGTTGAAAAGTTCAGTTTACTTCAGAATAGTTTAGCTTCCTCTTTGACCATAAATGATATTAGCACACCCTTAGTGTTAGATCCTGAAAAATTTAAGCTGATGTTAAATCAGCACATATGGGAAGCACTTAAACTTTGTTCTACTTGATATACTGTTCAGTTATTGAGTGTTCTTTTTAATGTGAATTACAACAGCCCGGTACTCATGTGCTATAAAAATGCTTGATTCTGATGTGCAAATAAAATATGAGAATGAACGAAACTGTTTAATCTGATGCTCATCAAGGAAATTGAACATTACATTATTCTTGCTCTTTACAAGACATTTCACTGATGGCCATGTTTTTGAGAGCCTTAAAATATAGCCAGCTAGGCTACATCTAAAACCTCACTCCCTGCTTTGTTTGGTGAAGAATGCTAAAATAACGTTACTGCTAGTACTGGAGTTGATATGTGCAAAAAATTAAAATTAAGCTAGAGAAACTAAAGTTCCTACCTTGCATCCTCTGGTGACTCAGCAATCAAATGATAGGTCCTATCAGCCATGACAATGTCAATCCCGTTTTCCTTGCTAGTGTTATCAATGATATCTCTGAAATGGAAAGGGAAGACAGAAATACAATGCATTCATATTGACAAGATCCTGGGGATTTAAAAGCAATCATTTGTAATATTGAACCTCTGGAGTCTAATTTAAATGCCCAGAAACAATTTCCTTTCTACTTTGCTCCCATGCAGGAATGTGCCCATTAGTTATGTCTATGAAGACTTCTTATTGACCTGCTTCATTTTTATCTTAATTTTGTTCAGCTATTGGAATTGCATCTACTGTGACCCAATTTACGTGTGTGGTTTGAAGCAGATGATTTAAAATGGTCATGGAGCTCACAGTGACCTGGAGAGATGTAAGTTTCATTCCAAAAACTCAAGAGCTGGATCCAGACTAGGTCAGTTGACTTTAGATATGACTAGAATTAATGAGACAAATTAGTCATGACCTCTGTGCAGCTGAGATAATCAGGAACCAAGTTCAACTTACTTACGGTGTGACTATACAGCAGGAAAAATGTGACGTGATCCACTATGAATTTACTCCTAAGAAGTTGAGTTTCCCCTGAATGAACGTGTTTGAGCCCATCACACAAAAGTCAGCAAAAAGGAAGGAGTACATTGCCAATCAGCACTTTTTACACCTCGTTAAAGCAGCTCTACTATAGCTATCCAGATTTGCAGGAGGCACAACAGCAGTATAGTTACCCTAACAAGCTGCAAACAAGGTTTTCTCATCTCTGCTGATTTCCTCATTTCTCTCTTTCTGGTCTCCTGTGTGTCCTGATGCACCAGTGCTGGCACCAAGCCTTCAGAACAATCCGTTTGGAGACAAGAAGTGCAGCGTTGAAGGGAACTGACACCCCAGCAAGTGCCCCTTCACCTCCTCTCTCCCCATCTTAAACTAGGAAGCTGGAAAAGCCATTCAGTCATGAACCTGTATCGGTTCAATGATCACATCACTTGAACCAACATGGATGCATTCAGTTCCAAACATAGAAGCCCCAGTGGCAGAGGAAAAATCTAAGGATGGGGGGAAGAACTCTGGGCTCATGTGCTTTGATTTTTCATTGTCTAGTCAACAGAACAAATCCGACCCTCTCAATCCTGGAGCATTTCCCATATTATTTGGCAATGTAGTCACAGCCTTAGTTTGGATCTGAAATTTGTGAAGATGCATAATGAATACAAACATGGGTAAGTTGAAAAATGTATACAAAATATACAGATTTTTGAAAAAATATTCATAAAAATGTAAACATTTTCATGCAGAATTTTTTTAAAAAATTGCCTTATTGCAGATATAGGACAGAAAAAAGTTAGCATTGGAAGGAACAATACCTTGAGCAAAACTAAGCCTAAGAGATTCATTCATCCTTGGTTTGGACACTTGAGGAAGGATGTTGATTGGCAGCTTAAGGGATTTTATTCCTAAGGATGCTGAAGGTGGCTGGTATATGCACAAGCATACCTTATATCTATTTCACTTACTTGGCTGTTCGGATTTCAAGTGTCCCTTTGAGTTTTTCTTCACTATCATTTTCAAAGTACATCAGCCTGGATTGCCTGAGGACAAACCAGCGTTTCTTCCAGTTTCTTCTGGACAACGTAGATGACCCACCACCTTTTTTATGCAGCCAGCCTTGCTTGAGTGCTTCCTGCTTTGAACGGAACCATAAGAAGGTTTCATCTTTCAAGACACACCAACGCCGCTTCCAGGTATTTATCAAGCCCCCTGTCAGGATGTGGGAAGGAAAAAAATAGATTTTAAAAAGTGGCCTTGTTTAAAAACATGTTCAAAGCTCTGCGTTGTGGTGAATGCTTCTACAAAACCTGACAACTGTCTTTCAGGTATACTTGGAGATTATTACTACTTTATTTCATAAAGGAACTTGCTAATCATCTTCTGCTAAATGCCTAGCATCTTCTTGTGATTCTTCTATCTATTGCATATTCAGGCATTTAGAAACACCTTTTGAAAAGTGTTATCTTTAATCTTGTCCAAAAGTCTGAAATAATCCTTTCCTTTGACATGTTTATTTTTTAATTTCTCTTTAAATTTCTAGGCAATCCTGGAGTATCCAGACGTGCTTTCTTTTCTTAATAATTAGGATAGATATTATGAAAAATGCAGATAGATAAAACTGGTAAAACTGAGATAACTTCCAACACCATGACTACTGGGATGAGACCTAGTCATCATTCTAAAATATATCTGACAGATTCCTGACTGTTTTCCATCATCAGTAAAGAAGAAGAGCACCAATACATGACGTCTGAGGAAGAAAACAATCTCATTTTGGGCCTTTAAATTCTTCTGGACTGTTCCGTACCTTTCATGTACAAAAAGCTATGAAAATAGGGCAGGCTGACACAGCTGTAGACAGAATCTCTGCGATAAGAAAGTTCATCATCTGTATCAAACCTTGAGTCAAAGTCTTCTTCACTGTCTTCAAACTGGAAGATCAAAATGGAACATAATATTGAGAAGTTAACATTTTAAAAAAAGCATAACCTAGAGCAATTTCTTCACATTCACATGGCATCTTCCTCTGGGACCTTCATAGAGTTTCATATGCTTATCTGATCTCTCTTTTAAACTGAAGGGAGTAGAGGAGAAAGTATGTGAGCTTGAAGACTGCTGCCCATTGCTCAAAGGAATACCAGGAAGTGAGGAAGATGGGATGGGGAAAATGCCTGAAAATTTCATTGCCACTGCCTCATAAACGTACATCCCCCCACCCACCCCAGAATACAAACATTTTTAAAAGTATAAATCACATGTAACATACGATGCTTCTATTTATAATCACTCCTTTGCTATCAAGGTTATTTCACCTTTATTTCCCAGAGTATGTTATTCTGATAGCCCTCTGTTGCTTCATTCATGGTAAATAAAATCAATTTCATGCTTTTTTTTTTCTTAATACACAGCCAATTCACTATCAGCCTCATTGCTGATTAGCTATTGTAATACACTCCCTCTTCCAGGAGAAATTTCCCTTCATGGTACAAAAGGATAGTTATCTAAAATGAAACAGGGGTACTTTCTATATGTGTTTGTAGGTATGGGCAGAAATTACCTGCCAAGTTACAGCAGAAAACTCCTAATCTGTTTTTTTAAATAGTAAATATTATGCATTAGGAAATGCTTGTTTCACTGAACCTGAACCCTTCAGGACTTCCTTTCTTTTGCTAATAGATTTCCTCATAGTTTCTGTTCTGTGTCACTTAAGGCCGACAGTGCTTTTCTCCTGTAACATTTGAGAAGAGTTTGATTTCATCTGTAGTGTGATGCCCCAGAGTAGCCCATTCAAATGGCAGCCATAAAAGAAGCATTAAGAAAAAAATATATTAATTTTATATTTGAATCTTACAATTAACTCAAATTGTATTTGGAATACTGAAGAATGAGAAATGATGAGAAATCTGCCCTTAGGAAACAGGAAAAGAATTTTGTGGAAATCATATTTAATACCTGGACTGGCAATTAAGAACCATCCTTGATAAAGATAATTATGTTACATTAATTGTCACAGTGTTCCTTTCAAACTACAAAATTTTAGCATTGTTTTTCCCTCAAAATGTGTATAACGGTAAGGAAAACAATACTCACAGAAGACTGAGCTCCCTCAGAACTAAATCGGTACGCTCCAGAACTGTTGTATGTTCCCACAGAGCAACGGTAGTCAGGTGACCATTGACTACTGTGAGAATTAGAAAAAGTCACGCTGCTTCCGGAAGTGATAGCACCATCTTCATAGTCATCTTGGTCATAATCATAGTCCCCATCAGGAGAGATTAGGTCTGTGGAAGTTGGAGGCCTGCATGAAATGTTTTCTGGCATGCAATAGGTGGATTCACCACTTGAAGAGTTGTGGAGACTGAGGGAATCATGGCTAGAAGGAATTAGCGTACTGTTTCCAGTGGCAGGACTTGTTGGCACTACTGTATCATTCATGTATGGATCCTCTTCTGACGACTCATCGCTTGTCCTAATACCACTTGTCCTTTGATCAGAATGGCCGTGCTCACTTGGGTTAGGTGAATCCTTGAAAGCATCATCGTCTGCTTCAAAGCCCTCATCTACCTCTTCCTCAGGGTATGGCTGACTGAAGTTAAAATTGGGTTTTTCACTGCCTGTCTTCCCAGCCAATTCGTCAAGTTCAGCACAGAAACCGCTGCCAACGGAGAGTGTCCTTTCAATGTTTCGGACACATTCATCAATTTCATCAAAGTTCAGGGATTCCAAGAACTCTTGCGCTGCTCGACAGGCTTCATCCTCCAGCCGTTTCAGCTCCTCATCTCGGAGCTGTTGCAGCCTCTGCAAGGATGCCTCTGTCAATGACAGTTCTTGCTGCTCCTTCATACGCTGCAAGTCTTCAATCTCTTTTTCCAAGCGCAGGATTTCTTCTATCTGCTTGTTCTCTTTCTGTTTCTCCAGCTGTCGCTTTAGCTCTTCTTCCTTTTGAGCTTCCTGAATAGCTGCCAGTTCCTGCTGCCGCTTCTTCTCAGCCTGCATTGATGACATACAAGATGCCTTGTTCCAGACCCTGCTCAACTACTTAATCCTTACACAACATTCACTATGAAGAACTCTTTTTTCTCTTTGCATAAGGCACAGTTGTATCACTATGCTGACCAGCACACAGCAAAATGTTGACATGTTGTCAAGAGTTAATGTATAATAATTATACAGGCAAGCTGCTCAAAATAGCAGTCTTGTGTTGAACCCTCCCTTCTTACATAATTTTTATCCCAATATCAGCGCATCTACATGGCCCTGTCCCCTCATCTCTGTCATTGGCTCCTGCTTTTGGAAGTGACAAATCACTGGACAGTGACACTAGAACATTTTGTGGAGAAGGAAGGAGGGAAATCAGGGTAAGGTTGCCATTTTTGTCTGCCCCACGCTTCCTTAAAACCTTGCACCCATTTCCCAAAAGCAGCAGGACAGTGCAGAACAAACAGATCAGATGCAAACAACATTATTAAATTCACTGGCCAGCTTTTTGTAATTAGTGGTACTTTAGCATCACCGTATGTTCCACAGATCAAATGTTATCACCCTGAGATTTATTCTCTCTCTCTCTCTCTCTCTCTCACACACACACACACACACACACACATACACAAAGTGGAAAGAAAAATTAAAACAGTGCACCTGCTGAGCAAGACGCTGTGCTTCCTCCTCTTGTCGCTTTCTAAAAACAGTAATAAAGAAATGTTAGAAAAGAACTAAAAGACAATAAGGTAGGAATTCAGTTTTTCAGGATATGGTTTCCCAAAACTATGAGCAAATTTCTGTGGGTATAAAATTACAATTATTGACTTTTCATGATAGAATTTTGCTTACTGTGCTCAATTACGCATGCACACAATTCCAAAGTGTATTGCCACTACCTTGAGCAAACATCACATTGCTCAACAGATATCAGCAAGCAAAAATGCAATTCATACCTTTCTTCCTCCTCCTTCCTCATCTTCTCCTCTTCTTGCCGTTGTTTCTCCTCTAGTAGCCGCCTGTAAACACAACGGGCCATCTGGCCTCGCAGCTGTTTCTGGAAAGTGATGGCTGCTTTCCTCATGAGTAAGTATCTCCTCCTTAGGTAGAAAGCTCTATAGTTCTTCTGTATGACAACCACACAGTAACGCACCCTTCGGTAGTGTTTTCTGAAAAAAGACAGACATGTCTATGTGAAGAAGGTTACTGGAATTATCAATACGACTTAAATAAATTAAAGATTTGAAGTGGTAAGGGAAGGCTTGTAGGTAGCACTGTTGGCTCCTGCAAACATGGCTTGATTGTAGCTCATGTTAGTACTGATCTGCTAGAAAGGTTAAATTCATACTCTTGTAAAATGAAAAAGGCACCAAGACTAAGCAAACTTGCTTTTATACACCACTGCCTTCTCTGTTTGAAATTCATTAAGATTGTTTGATATATACAGCACTGACATAAAGAAATAAAAGAGAAACAGCGGCCTTTGTCTTTGAAGATATCATTTTTGTTCTTGTAAGAGATTTGTAAGAGGTGAAGATATATAGGTAGGGCTAATATACACATGAAAAGAAATGACCTCACTGCACAAACAGCTATTGAACAACCCTTTATTGACTTATGTGGGAAGTAAACAGATGGGATCTACTACTCAGACTCCAGTACATAATGCATGACATGAAGTAAGCAAATAATGTGTCATAATTCAAGCACCTAGTTCCATTGTTCTTTTATTTCTGAAAAAAAATCAGTTTAAATGGTTTGGTCTGCTAGATTGACTCTTCCTTCTCCTGCTACAAATATACAACTCTTCGATTTTTTTCTCTTAACAGAATAAATAAAGTAATCTGGGATTACACCTAAATTAGTGATATGCAAACAGTGAGCAAGCATCAGATGGCATAACTAAGAACCACCTACGTGTTGCCTAGGGAATGCTACAAAAGCAAGCCTCCCATAACAGCTTTTCTCTAATGTGCCACCCAGCCACCATATTGTGCTTCCAAGTGATGTAAAACCTCTGCATGTCAAAACTGTGGTGTTCCTTTGTGATGCTGACAGATAACACCAGCCTCTCATTCTGACACACAGGATGCACTATCATGTGAAGACTGTTTTACATGATATGTCTACTAGTTCATCAAGTTGTCTTGGGCTCTATGTGACAAAAATAACCTGTAAATTATCTCACAGAATAATGAAAATGTTTTCAGATTTCAAAATGGAGATAGAGTGTTTCTAGACAACCAAGTCATAGCAGTTTGTTTCCATTTTCACCGTCATGACTTTGGCCTATGGAATCTTGAGATCTGTAGTTTGGGGAGGTACCCAGAATTCTCAGCTATAGTTCAGGGGAGTGCACTAGAACTATGTAGCATAGCATTCTCAGCAGCTCACCAAACTACAAACCCCAGGATTCCACAGGTCAAAGCCATATCACTTAAAGTGGAATCAAACTGATACAACTGTGTAGAGTCTACTCCACTTCTTTTGTTACACTTTTCAGAATTAGAAAGCAATGCTCTGGTAACAAGTATGTGAGTCTAGTTCAGACCACTGATAATCTTTTGTCTTAGGCAGGAATGCTATGAAAGCCTGGGATCCCACATAAAAGCAGGCTTCAGATATGTTATTAGCTAACAGTAGACAAGACTGTCTTAGATAGTCTAGAGGTCTCATAGTAAAACTATTTGCTAATTATTTACCGTGCCATGTAGCCCAAGACATAGGCCCGGATGATCATTGCTGCTTTGTCAACTTCTATCTCTCGTTGTTTTTCCAGCTGCTGCTCCAAAGATTCACGAATAAACACCTTGAAAAAAGTGCAAAAACAAGATTTCGTGAAAGAAGTAATATCTGAGAGAAGAGTGAGAAAATCAACTGTAAAAAGTTTTCTTGTCCTGCATTGTTCTCTTCTCTATCCTTCTGGAGAGCTTCTAGAGTTGGTTAGAGCTTTTAAAGAACTAATGCTTGCTCGGAAGTCTACTGCAATAAGAAAAGTTGACCCCACATGCGAGGTCAAATTTTAGTTTCACCTGTAAGGTATGCCAAAGGAGGTCCGCAAACACATAAATTAGGATATGGAAAAAAGGCCTTGGCAACTGTCATATAGCCCTGTGAAGAAATGCTAGTGTAGTCCAAGGTTTATGAACATAAAGGAAGTGTATGGATCAACAGAATAGGCCCATAAGGAAACACCATCAAATGATACCCACCCACAAAGTGTGCAGATCAGCACTAGAGGAAATCAGGGCATAGCAAAATACAAATGAACCACCACCCAATGATGGTGTAAAAACATCTGGAAAGCAAGTCCCCCCCCCTTTTTTTTTTTTTTACTCTTTTGACACTAGTTTTAACCCTGCACTGCAGGAGGCAGGACCAATATCATGGATGCAGGGAACATTGAACAGATGTGGAGTGTAGATGGTGGGCTCATAGCAATGTCAAAAATACTACCTTTTCCTATATACACAAATAACAGCATAGCTGGAAGTTTCACTAACTCCTAGTTTTGCAATAAGAATATTCATTTTTTAAAATTCACCTTAGATTTTCCAAGCTGCCATTCAGTGTTTGTGCTGTCATACAGTTGAAGGAGGGCAGAACATTTTCCTTTTATATCTTCAGGGAGGGTTAAGTTTCTCATCAGGACTCTGTATCTGTAGAAACAAACAAACAAACAAAAAATGACGAGAGTGATCTCCTTTAAAAATGAAAAATTGCCTCCACTTAAACCATTATCCACTCCTATAATCTTAGACGCCTCGATAGGCTTCTCCTTGCTATAATTTCATAAGCAAGGAGGGTTACCTTTTATGGAAATCTTGGAATGGCCTCCGCACTGGAAAACCAGCCCTTCGTATTCGCACTGTCTCAAGCATACCAGAGTAACGCAGCTGGTTCAGCACCACATTTTGATCAAACTGGTCGGGCATCTGAAAAACAATAAAACACAGCCTGGTCAGTTATGTTTGATATTGAAGTGATGGTAGTGAATGTGCAACTTAGGGTGAGTCAGAGACGCAGAACTCCAAAACATATGATTGTGTTGCTCTTATAAAGAGACATCCGTAAAAGCTGATAAATTCCCTTCAAAATGTCAGCCACAGAGAAGGGGAAAGTATCAGCCTCTGCTGTCAAGTAGTTTTGTGGGGGGGGGGGTATGTGGGGAAACAACCAAATTTCACAAATGTGATCTTTCAGATGTAAAAGTAAGTAAGTGCAGTTCTTGGGTCTCTCTGAAGAAGTACAACATGTAAAATGATAAACATTCTAAAGACTATTGGAGGTGTGTTGAAGAGACAATGGAATGAAGTTACCAAGTTGCAGGGAGAGGGTTGGCTTTGCTCTTGTGCCTTTAAAGCAGCCAAAATGGAAAAACAACTAAAATGTAAATGTAACAAGTGAAATCCAGGGAAGAGGGTTAAGTAACAAGAAAAGTATCCTCCTCTCTCTCTCTCTCTCTCTTTTTAAAGAAGCAGAAACAGGACTAATTAAGCAAAGATGGAAACTGTTTCTAAATGGAATAAGTCAAAAGGGACAATTAGAGAGGTAAATCCCACTTTGAGGCCTTTAGCCACGCTTAATCCAATAACAATTCCATCTCATTTGCGTTCATTACTATTTAACAATTCCAAATTGTTGACTGGAAGATGGAGCATAAGGGTGCCTTGTCAGTGACAGAATGGCATCTCAAAATGAATTGCTGTGAGCCTTGGGGAAAAAAAACCAAAATATCTTGATTTGTATTCCCAAGAAGTCATAAAATCCTACTTACAGGGCAAATACCACCAGTATAAAATATGGATTTAACTTTTCTACGGATAACTGAGAATTGTTTTACTTATAGAAAAACATATCTCATTCTTTTTCTTTTAAAGACTGTGATGGAACATGATCTACAGTAATATAAACAGCCCCTCCAATAGATACTTATCTCAGGAATGCAACACTAGAACACAGACAATTAAAAATACTCTCAATTATACTGATCTAGTGAGTAAGCATTTAGAAAAGGCATTTTCACAACCAGGCATTACTATCTTTCCTCATCTTTCTTTTCTTTTGGCTAGGGACCACATTTACTTATCATGAATACGCTTGAAAATTATAGCTGAAAAATAATTAGTATTCTGTTGTTTATTATAGTTACACATCAATTCAAGGTTTCTAAAATATCTTCTGATATAAGTATACGTAAGTTCATATGAGACAGAGCACAGGAGGGAGACTTCTAAAGCTTGTGTTGCATGTCATAAATCCTGAAGGATGTTGGGGTGGGGAGGAATAAAAACTGGATTGTTAAACTATCATATTCAGTCCTCAGATTAAGCACAAGTGTTCCAAGGACCCTAGATTCAAGCAATCCGTCTTGGGAGACCAGAGCAGTGGTGGCATATGATAAACCAGAGCTCTTCAAACTCAGGAAATATGTTGTCCTCAAGTGAGCACAATTAGGTAGGCTGCAGGCTTTCAAAAGTCCTGCATATCAAAGGCGCTATCATCACAATGTTAAACACCAACTAACTTTCTTACCAACCAACCAACCACGATATCTGTATTTGATATCTTTATTCTGATACCATGGATGAATATTTGTCATGTTAAATCTCTAGTCTTATGTCTGATGAAGTGAACTCGTCCACAAAACTTCACATTAAATATATATATAAAAGTTAGTCTTTAAGGTGCCACCACATTTTTGTCTTTTTAAACTTTTTATTTCTATTTCACGTTTACTTATAAGGCCTTCAAAAATGTATACTGAATCTGAGATTTGAGTTGATGAAAAGGTCTAGCACTGCAAAGGATGGAATCAGGCTGCCCTCTACATTAACCTGATCTTCCTCCTCTGTATAACCCCAAACTGACCCATTTCATGAAAGCATCCTCCGTTTTTTTTTTCACAAAAGCCACCTGGAGTCAAGTTACACATACGTAACTTTAATCACAGGAGCTGTTCTTTTAGCCAATGGAACTTAGTATCTTTGTTCTGCCTGATGAATATGACCCCCGCCATGATACAATAAAAATAAAATGTTTTTGATGTGCAGCACAGATTTTCTGCAAGCAAGGTGGGGACACAATTATTCAAAACAGTCAAGAGGAATACACAGAAACAGACCAGATTCAAGTTACTTCTTCCTCATTATACTGTAATATCTATCTGTAGCAACTTTTGTTTTTAAATCAAACAGTATTAAGTTCTCTCAGCCATCCCCACCCTCGTGCTTATGCTCCTTTTCTCTGAATAGTTTCAGGACTGCAATAGTTTAAATACTGCAGAGAAGGGGTGAAAAGAAATCTGATCCAAAGGCACAGAAATCATTTTGTTTAGCAGTGACAAAATGATCAGACAGCAGAACATTTATATTATATTGGTGGGAAATGAAACAAAATACAGATTTTACAAAGCTTACTCTAAGATGCAACATTTCCATTTACAACAGCAAGTCAGACTCTTCCTCCATGCACAAAGTTTCTTCCCCATCTGAATACTTTCCCCCATCCACCTCCCGAGACAATAAATGCAAGCCGAGAACGAAAGTGCACAGTTCCTACAACAGCTCAATGTTTCGTTGTCACTCACCATTTTACAGGCATTGCGGGCACATTTCAGACTTTGCCTTTAGTGCGGCGGACAAAACTCATATGGAAAGGAACCGCCACACTGACCTTTTCCCTGGACTGCTAAAGACACTGAACAATA
Source organism: Pogona vitticeps (assembly GCF_051106095.1). Lineage (NCBI taxonomy): Eukaryota > Metazoa > Chordata > Lepidosauria > Squamata > Agamidae > Pogona > Pogona vitticeps. The sequence goes on from NC_135786.1 coordinate 143,909,090, forward strand.
ATGAACAGTATTCCCGGTGCTTTAAAAAGTGCTCAGTTGCCATGGCAACCCCTCCCTTTCTGAAGATAATCAGTGTGGTGTGGCTTTGGGATCTGACTGGGGGGAGCCACACAGAAAAGCATGCAAATGAGAGGCAGGCAAGCAACAGCTTCTTGTGCTCTCTGCTGTAGTGAGTGAACTCTGTGCATCTCAGAGAAGGGGATTTGCACACTGAAACTGACTCACTTAAAAAAGCTGTCTGGATCACCAGAACCGATGACTACAATGTCTTGACAAATACATTTGTTGCTGTTATGTGCAGTCAAGTTAATTCCAACTTATGGCAATCCTGTGAATCAGTGACCTCCAGAAAGTCCTAGAGCTCCGCTCAGCTCTGGCAAACTCAAGGTCATAACTTCCTTTATTGAGCTTTAATAAATGCAGGTTGGAAATCAGATGATGAGGGGGACAAAAAATGCTATGAGAGTTGTTGCATTCTTCTATCAGCTTGATGAAAGAAAAAATTATCATGGGGTAGAAAGAGAGGAATATATGAAACCTACCTTGTGGATTTCAGCTCAGGGATCTTCAGTGTGTACAAATTTATTCCCACCCCATTAGAATGTATTTTTGGGGGATGGGATATAAGGGTGGCTGGATAATTCAGTGAGTTAAGTATCTGCCTGTGCAGCCAGAAGTTGGGAGTTCAATTCTCCACTGTGCCTCCTGTGAGTATAGCCAGCCTACGTGGCTTTGAGCAAGATGCACAGTTCTACAGCTCCCCCAGAAGGGAATGGTAAACCACTTTTGTGTACTTTGTGTACTTTCTTCCTGGAAAACCCTGAAAAGGGTCTCCATAAGTCAGAACTGACTTGATGGCACACTCTTATTATTATAACTGCCACAGCTACTAGCCAATTGTAGAACAGCATAGAGAGAGAGAGCGGCACTTATCTATCTTTATTGCATAATGATTCATCTTGCTTCCTTGGGTAATCAGCAGTTCTTTGCCTATTCACATTTTACTACCCTGCTCCTACTTAAGGTATGTAGCATCTGGGTTGTGTCAATTGTTTTGAAGTGGTGTTCCTGGCTTGAGGAAGGGCATAGACTTAGATTGCCTTTCTGTACAGTACTTTCCAACTTTCCACTGCTCTTAATTTCTATAACACTTAAGAGTCTGGGGGAAGAATCAGGAGACATTCAACTCAAACTCCACCATGCCATTCTCTCAGTCTCCCATGAGTAATACAGGACAAAACAATGCCATCTTATTCAGATTGGTTAACTAGGGTCAGCATTTGCTCTTTAAACCAGAATTGGCAGCTGTAGTTTGAATTGGCTACTTGTAGCTGTGGTCTGGAGGGCAAGTGCTAACCCTATGGCTAACTGATTTGAATATCCTGACAAACCATAGTAACTTCTAAGCTACAAAGTGAAAATGACAAGTGGGAAGAGGAAGCACACAAGCTTCTAGCTCAGGTATAAACAACTGATGCTCCCTGGACTAATTTCAAAGTACTTTGTCAGTGATCATTTCTGACAAGGGAATGTGTTGCTTCGTCAAGTTCTTTTAAAAAGAGATTTACCTATCCGTATCTCCTAGACTGAACAAGAAGACAAATGCAATTATTATTTGGAAGTCTACAGGTTTCCAAGCTTGTCCTCTATGCAAAATAGTGGTGGGGGCAGGGGAGGCATTCAACGCCATATGCTGATTTAACAATTCTGTGCACATTACTAAAACACAGATAGATGTGCTTCAGAAACTAGTGGCATGCATCCATTTGAAAAATGTGTGCAAAAATAAATGCATTGGAACAGTCTCAGAGGAGAGGAAAGGGCATATAGAGATCTCTGGCAAGAAGAATCTGCTTCTCTTCTTCCAGCATGGAGGGGGAGGAGATAGAGAGGAAAAGAAACAATGGGATAGCAGAAGGACAGGGCTGGCCCTCAACCAATTAAACCCGAAGGATGCATCTTCCAACAGGAAGAAAGATTTACCACTGAGGTGCAGCTCATTTCTGGTTTCTCAGAAAAACTGAAGGCATTCATCAATGAGTTGATGATTCCCCTTCATCTCTATGCCTTGACTCAAACCGATGTATTACTTGGATATGTTTCAAGAAGTTAGACATTCAAACTCTTATTATTCATTACCATCAAACCAACCTTAGATAATGTAGCATACTGAATTAACTGTTAAATCCTGTTCTGTGTACAAACCACTTAATTTCCTATTATTCTGTGTTTTGCAGAAGAATATCTGACTCTGTTGAAAGATGCTGTGTCTGGAAGTTGTGACTGGCATTTGAGCTCATTCATATACAGTTGTGCCTTGCTAGACGGTTACCCCGCATGACGTTTTTTTGCTGTACAATGGGGTTTTTTGCAATCGCTATAGTGATCGCAAAACGATGTTTACATAGGAAAAAACTGCTTTACAATAACCGGTTCCCTGCTTCGGGAACTGGTTTTTCACTTAACGACGATCAAAACAGCTGATCGTCGGGCCTTCAAAATGGCTGCCCGCTGTGTAAAATGGCTCCCTGCTGTGTTTTGGGACAGATTCCTTGCTATACATGGAGCAGAAAATGGCCGCCCTATGGAGGATCTTCACTGGATGCTGAGGTATTTTGCCCACTGGAACACATTGAACGGTTTTCAATGCATTTCAATGGGCTTTTTTATTTCGCTTGATGAGGATTTCTCTCTACAGCGATTTCCCTGGAATGGATTACAGTGGACCCTCTACTTACAGAATTAATCCGTATTGGAATGGTGGCTGCAGGTCGAAAAGTCTGTAGGTCGAGTCTCCATTGACCTACAATGCATTGAAAACCTATTAATCCCGTAACCAGCCGTTTTTGTTCCATTTTTGTTCCATTTTGGTTTTTTCTGGTCTGTAGGTCGATTCTCTGGCTGCAAGTCGAACCTAAATTTTGTGGCCAGAGAAGTCTGTAACTCAAAAAGTCTGTAAGTCAAGGCGTCTGTAAGTTGAGGGTCCACTGTATCCTTGTCAAGCGAGGAACCACTGTATAGAACTAATCACTTGCTGTTGTACTCATCATGCAATGAATATGAATATGTGAACCATTATTTTAAAGCTATTCTAGCAAGGATAGCTTGTGGATGGAGCAGGGTAATGATATATTTGGAAGTATTGATGCACATCATGTTTGTCTGACCTTTAGTTGTCCTGGAACTCTCCTTTCCATTTATGTATGTATACAATGTTTTAATTTGTGAAGCTCTTGCTGGCACATCTGTACCATGCATGCTCAGTGTTATAACACAGTGGATGTTCTTCCCTTTTGAAAGGCCTTTTTTGAGGATCAATATTTCAGCCCCTGCAGCCTTGATTCTTTCTAAATAATAATAGTGGGGCCAACCATTTTCTTTCAAGATAAACAAGACTTGTATTTTCAATCTATATAATTAGTTTTAAATATGGGGTTGTTTGGGGTCACCTATTTCTGAATGAGGGAAACAGTAACATATTAAAAAAATTATAACTTGAAACCCCTTTGTCCAGATTCCCCACAATTTTGCTCAGAACAAGAGCAGAATGTTTCCTGTACCTGTGACAAAGTTGGGGCTGATCTGAAGCATAGATTCAAAATTATAAGTTTTTGTTCTGTTTCCCCATTTTCAGAACTGCTTTGTAGAATGTTGATTTGTTCTGCTGAAAAATAATAAAATAAAATAATAAAAAGAAGAGACAAAGAAAGCAAGGCAGGCTTGGGAGGGGAGATGCTCCCTACTTGTGTTCAAAGAAAAATGGCACTGGATGCAATGTTCAATTCAAATTCTACTGATTTTTTTTGTTTCAAATACAAGTGAATGTTGGCATGAATATTTGCAGATCTTAAAAGTAATGTGGAACATGTTACCAGGATTTTATTTTGCAAAAAGGGCATAACAAAAGAAATGCAACAAATAATCCTTTTTTTATGAAAAACATTTGCACATTACTTCTCTCCTTTTCATTGAGTGACCAAATCCTCTGCAGTTTATACTGGTTTTCAGAAAAAGGTGTCTGGCCTCAGCTTAGGTGAAAACTGACACTCACAGAATTAATAAAGTTCTGTTTCAGCAACAGCAGCCAGCTATTTGTGGCCAGAAACCTATTCCCACAACAGGTTTTTTTGGGGTCTTGTCTTGTGTGTTTGTTTTTTTCTGGCTACTGTCTTCCGAGAATCTTCACTTCAATGAGTATGTGGCAAGGAGAAATAAGTAAGTGATGGGAACAGGCTCATCCACTACCAATATGGACAGGTGGAAGAAAGAAGGTCTACTCCTTTCCTTTCATGAAGACATATGTGGGAATGGAGTGGTAGAATGTACTGATTCACTTTAGGCTAGAGGTGCAACTTGCATTTTAATGCTCTCTTATTTGAAGGCTTCCTGTGAAAAGACAAGTTAATGTAGTAGTAAGTGCACTGACTTAGAATATTTATTCTTGATAGCTAGAATTTGCACTTATAGGGATGAATTTGGCATCTTCCACCTATACTCTGAAATGGCATGATCCATTCAGAAAAGTAATGATTTGGACAACTCATTTTGCTTGTACTGTAGGACCGCTGTATCAGCAGGATCAGAACCCGCAGTTTTACTTGTCTACTGCCTGAAAACGTTAAATAAAAAAACCCTAGAAACACACCTCTCTATTACTATAATTGGCCACTAGAGGGAAACAGAGACTATGCTACATATAGGGTTTCTACATCTGCACCTTCCCACATCTAAGCGGGGGGGGGGAGGGGGGCTTGGAACTGATTCTCTCCAGATGCCATGGTCCTACTGTATGTGTAGAAGAGATCCAACACAAACAGTAGGAGATGGAGACTTAACTACATGTATTCCATAGAGTCAAGGAGAAGAGTGGAGTGGCACATGGCTCACTTTTGTCTCACTTGAAAGCCATAATTTGTTTGGAAGGTGCAGGGAAATGTTCTCTGCCACATCTCTGTAGAGAATGAGTATGAGAGGTGCTGATCACCGTCCAAATGGAAACAGGAAGCACCAATCTAATGCCTTTGTCATCTGTTCCCTCTTATTGAAGGAAAACATGGTCAGCCTGGAAGCTGAAGCTTAGTTCAAACAAACCTGAATTGTTTTATTTTAGTCAACCTTCCTACAAACTTGGGTTCAATTAGTTTAACCCACCATGACAGCAGATCACTGCACAAACATTTCGTACATCAATCCACTGAAATTATTTACTAATAAATAAAATTATTAAATTTATTAGTAAATTTTAGTAAATAAATAATTATTAGTAAATAATTAGTACAAATATTATTTATTAGTAAATAAAACAAATAATTGAAATTATCACCCCGTTTCTGCCACCTATGTATAGTTAATGAATCTAGTTCAAGTCTCAAGCAGTGGTATAAACTGTACCCAATTTCAATCATTTCTTAATTAACTGCAAATAAAGGCTAACATGAGCCAACGATGGGAGGAGTTGGGAGATTAAATTCTGCACAGTGCAGCCTTGCATACTCTACTTAGAAGTAGTTGTCATTGAATTATGTGGAAATTACTCCCAGGTAAGTGTGTATAGGATTACAGCTTTAGGTAACTTTAAACAAACGACATTTACTTGTGCAACTTCCAATGTAGTGTTGTTACTCAACATTTTCTAGACAGCTTTGTAGCTCAAGGTTTTGAGTGCTTAGGAGTTTCTATGATACAGATTCATGATCTCTTAAGCTGGTAGCTATCTGCTCTGAATTGCCTTGAGTTGGCTGAAATCTTAAGATGCTGTTACAACAGTGACCCTTGGAGAAAATCATAAGGTCAGACATATTGACATTTCAATCATTTCCCCCTCCCATTCATTTAGGTATCTATATCCCGACTCAGCCCACGCCTAAGAAAACTCTCAATTATTCAAATCAACAACAATTTCTGGTAAAATAATAAAAACAAACAAAATAACACACAACATAAGCTACCCACTAAGCACAGCACTCAAATAACTAACCCCAGAGTGCCTTGGTAGGCTTTCTAACTCTTCTCTGAACTCCATCAGAGATGAGCTGTGAAGAATCCCCTCTGCTGGAATGCTATTCCACAGCAATCTGAAGGGTTCTATTCCTTGCTCATTCTAGGATGATGGATGATAGTGGCACTTGATATGCCTCCTAATTGATCGAGAAGTGCACACACAAGGAAGAGGCAATCTCAAAGACTGTGTAGCTCTTATGATATTAAAGGCCTTTACAAGGCTGGTGACTTATTTCGCTGAATAAACTCATCAAAGGAATTAAAAACACACAGAAGACAGATGTCTTAATGTGCAACTCTAGCATTAGCTGATGTGTGAACCATCATATATGGTGTATATTTATGGATTTTAGCCACAAGAATACAGAAACCATAGTGGTGGTTATGAATCGCTAATCTTTCAGGCTACCTAACAAAAGGTAGTATGAATTGTGAAGGAGAATGATAAAAAGAGGATGGAACAAGGGTTTGGCACACAGGGAGTACATGTAAAAAACCGAGTCTAGACAGGACGGACTAGCTCAAAGACCACACTAAGAAAGTGACATTAATTGAAAACCTTGCCTTCTTAATTATTAGTCTAAAGTAGATAAATTTCAGTTCACATGCAAATTAATTTAAATAGTGCCTCAGCAATATGGGATAAGTTATTTGTAACCATAAAATGTGAAGCAATACTAAGGCTGTTTATAATAAACCATGGATTTTTAACAGATCACAGCCCCAAGGACAACTAATTTCATGGCAGGTTAGGACATGTTAGCATTTAATAACCATAAACCTTGCACTAAAAGCTCTTCATCCCTTCGTAGGGCAGGGATTTCACATCTATGATTTACTTTTTAAAAGGCTCTTGATATTTAAAAACAAAGAGAACAAACTAAAACAATAAGAAAATAAAAGCACAGTGAAATATTATATAAACCCTACAAAAAAAGAGAGAGAGAGAGAGAGAGAGAGAGAGAGAGAGAGAGAGAGAGAGAGAGAGAGAGAGAGAGAGAGAGAGAACGCTGCATAATTACATAAAACCAGCAGAGAGGGAAAAGCCTTAGCTGAAAAAATAAGGAGGGGAAAACTCCTTCTACAAACAAGGGACCGTGGATGTTCTCTGAAATGGTAAATACAACCTTCTCCTGTCAGCAGAAGGCTACCTGTAGAGGCAGAAAGATGTTTCCATGGGAAGATGCCAAATAGGAATATTTAAAACTCCTGTTTTTGATTTAGTGCAGTCACTGATGCTAGTGGCTGGAATCTTACTGGCAGCTTAAGTAATCCCTGGAAGCGGGATCTGAAGGCCTTAGAAATGGACCTCAACAGATGGGAAACCTTGACATTTGAGCGTTCAGCCTGGAGGCAGACGGTGCAGCATGGCCTCTCCCATTTTGAAGAGACCCTTGTCCAGCAGGCCGAGGCAAAGAGGCAGTCCCAAAACCAGCAAAATCAGGCAGCTGGACAGGGGACAGATTGTATTTGTCTTCAGTGTGGAAGGGATTGTCACTCTCGAATTGGCTTTCTCAGCCACACTAGACGCTGTTCCTAGTCCTCTATTCAAAGCACGTTACCATAGGCTCTCAAGACTGAAGGATGCCTAAATCTAAAGTCTGTGTAATCATTTGACAGTGGAAGTCATCTCTACTTAATGACTAATGCTAGCATCTCATCAGCTAGCAGCAATTCACTGCTGCAACCTACGTGATTTCACTTATGCAGATGTAAATCATCAGTAGGATTCTGACTGGTTTCATTTTATTTTGGGGGAAGGGCTTATATGATGAGCATCCTGAAAAAAATTATGGTAGGGTTTATTTTCAGGTTAGGTCTTATTTTCGGAGAAACAGGGTAATATTAAACATAAAGAAGTATTGAGGTTAGGGGTAGGTTGCTACTTTCTCTTCAAGAGTAACCTTTGATTCAAAGGAAAGAGACTGGTTGCAGCTTTAGAAAAAGATATAATCTAATCCACCCTACATGCAGCTCTCTCAGAGATGAATTCAATTCCTTTTTAAAAAACCTTCTGGTTTATGAACGTGGGGTATTGTGCTTCTGTACCCATGATTCAAAACACCAGGAAATGGCCCAATGTTACTCCACAACATCATGCCTATGTTGCCAGCAAGAAAAAGGATGCCAGGCTTAACACAGCAAAGGGCAGTGTGAATACTGACAACACCATAGCAGTAAGTGAAGATGGTCTACTAAAGGATATCCTCTTATGCTCACTACCATTCACAAAATGCCACCAAGCAATGGAAATCCCAGAAGATGGCTCCTTTTTTAATCAGTTAAGTACTTCTCACCCAAACACAAAGCAATTGTCAGGGCTCTTTTTGGACAAATGGGAATCGTAGTGAGCACAAGAGGGTATCCTGTAAATACCCTCCTGAGTGTCAGCTAACTGAATCTTGAGAGAGTCAAATGTTCAGATAGCCCAGACTTGGAGCTGATTTCCCCTTCAAAAACTTGTGCCAGGAGTCTGGTTTCAGAAATATTTACGGAATGGGCTCAGGACTGGACGAAGAGTTGTTTGCTTCTACATTGGGGGGTCGGGCAATTTTACTTTTTGAAAATCATGCACTTTACCCCTTTGCCCAAATGTCCCCAAATTTGTCAAAGAGGAAGTGCAAACTGCTACATCTGTGCCAAATTTGGTGTTGGTTCAAAGTCAAAGTTATAATGTTTTGTTCAGGCTGGCCTCATTTTGGAATTGCCTTGTAGAATGTTGATTTGTTGTGCTGAACAATAACATCACTGCATTTCAATGCAGTGATAAAACAGGGTTCCATGTAACTGTCTTCTCAGGTGGGCAGATACAGGCATACACTACGTACATCTGTACATATTTCATATGGGTCTGAGCAAGTTAGAAAGGGGAGTGAAGAAAAAGAATATATACACAGCACAAAGGTGATTGCATCATACTGTCTCCATACTGCTAACACAAAGATGGGGAGATCTGTGTTTAAATCCCCACTCATTCTTAAAATTTACCGGGTGACATTAGGTGGTCTCATCTCATAGTATTGTTGTGGGGAAAAGAAACATTGAGAGGAGCAAAATGTATGTTGTGTTGAGCTCACTGGAAGAAAGGTGGGATATACTGCATCTACCAGGGAAATAAATAAACAAAGCTAAAAAAGATTTATTCATACATTAAATATACAATTCCACTGTACAGGTGTTTGGCTAATCTTTTTGTAGTGTGTATGTAAAAAAGCCAGGGCTTGCTTTTGCCACCTACAGGGGGAAAAAGCAACAGAGAGTCATGGGGGCAGGAAGATAAAGTCAAGATTTAAGACTTTTCTTTAGCTTTAGGGCAAACAAGTTTTACTAAAATTGTTGGCAGGACTGCAAGCCCAAACCCCAGCTGGAAACCCTGATAGACCCTCCTCTCCACCTGTGAAAATTATGTTCTCATTTCTTCCCAGGTCATCCGTATTAAAGTCTATAGTCCCTGTTGCCTAAGCCTCAATCTGGCTTCTCCCCTTTTTGCCACATGGTTGTCAGTCAGTGGTCTTCCGCTGAAGAAAAATCAATCTGGCTTCTGGATAGTCACAGAGCTGCCATTTGACAAAGACATGCTGTGAAACGTTAATTAAGAGACAGATGTCCTCTCTCACCTCACTCCAAATGACCAAAAGGCAGGCCCATCATTGTTTATGGCAACGGCCAGGAGGTCTGTGCCACGTGTCTGCACAATGACTGTGCCACTGCTAACACATAATGCCCATAACAGATGCACTCTTCCTTGCATTCTATACAAACTAATGTCACAGGCTTTGTGGCAGCTAGGTCTCTTAGCAATGGGGGATTCGCTGAAACATATGGACAGGTTTTCAGAACAATCTCTTTTTTAACTGTCAAAATCTTGCCTCAGTCTAACCTCTCTCTGATATCCACTTGCTTCAAACATAATCCTCACTTTTGTGTACATTTGCTTTTTATGTATGTAGTCTAGACACAGTAAGCTGTAGATCTGTTAAATATTCATTAAGAAATGTTACTACTCATTTACCTTTCAACCCTCAAGCACAAGGAGAGGTCATTCCAGTCCCCCAGATTTAATTATTCTTGTGGAAAGCACAGAGACATTATCTACACAATACTGCTCTTCTGGGATATTGTTACCTGCACAGCAATAAACAACACCACAAAATTCTAATTGTTTATTCTCATACCTGCAAACACTAGAATACCTCCCCCAAACTCCTAAACGTCACATGCATTGTGGTATATTTTCTGACCCCCATGAGAATTTCAAGGGAAGAAATTTAGAAAAAATGCCCACCACAAAGTCTGTGTTTTTGTTCTGGAACAAGGTGCTTCACAGTATCCAAACATCCGGAGCCAGAAAACATATGTGGGGTATATGTTCGTTGGGGGGGGGGAGGTGGACTTTCACAGTTTTCCTCCCCAAAAGGCATTATTCTACCCTAGCAATGAAATGGTTCTGGTGAGGCAACTGGAAGGCCACTGTTTGCGCCACTGAGAGCTGTTCACCTCAGCTTCTCTGTATCCAAAAGGCCAGGGGCATTTTTTTGTCCCAAAACAGCATTTAGCCTAGGACAAATAGGTTATCCCATGGCCAAAAACAATGGATTTATTGGGCTTGAGAGGCTCCCCACTGCCTCTGCTGCCCTTTTTACTCCCAAATGTTGTTTGATTACAGAATGAACACTGTAAATGGCAAGGGGCTGAAATTCAGGGCCATTGTTTACTATTGTGCAGGCGTCTTAGAAGGACTACATTCTGTCTAATCTGGCAGATGTCTTACAATAAGTGAATCTGGAAGATTGAAATGTTCCATCCCAGTGGATGAGGATTAAACGAGTCCACTAATTTGTCTTCAACTCGAAAGAGATCCACTATATGTAAAATGGTTTTGTGTATATTATTGTATTTCTTTTATGTTGTTAGCCGCCTAGAGTGGTCCTCACACAACCAGATAGGCGGGATATAAATAAAATAAAATAAAATAAAATAAAATAAAATAAAATAAAATAAAATAAAATAAATAAATAAATAAATTTGGAAACTTCTGTGGCCAGATTTTTTTATCAGTGTGTTACGGCCAAAATATTACAGTATTATCATCTGAAAATGTAGAATAAGAGCATGGCTAACTAGCAGGACAGTTGAGGACCACACTTTACAGAATCACATATTCCAAAATTTGCTAATCAGAGGCAAAAGCAGTGCCATACAGTGCCTGTTCAGGTTGGTAGGAAAGAAAACAGCTAATGTTAGCTAAAGCCAAGGAAGGCTACAGTTGGCAGCATCAACAAGAAACTCCCATTAAGACACTTCCCTGAGCTCACATTTCTTAGTTGTGCAGCAGGAATCCATTTCACAAAAATGAAATAATATAAACATATTCTCAGAAGCTACCACCTGCCACAGATTTGGTAAAGGAAAAAGAACATTTTCTGTCTGCAGCATTCCACATTGCTGATGCATGTAGAGCCCATGCAGACACATTCCACATTATACTGTAGTTAGTTTCTTTAAGGTGAAAACATAGCAAGAAACAACTGCCAATAACAATAGGTCCACTCAGATGTTGTCCAAAGAATAAATACAACACTCAAGCATAGACAAGGTTATGCTGCAAAGCCACTGGGCTAGCACTGCCCACACTGCATAGGTCTGCTCCTAAGCAACCCTGCCCCTATGGTTATGGAATACGATTTCAAATACATAGCGGTAGTCACTCAGATGAAATTCAAGTTGAAATTCCAACAGCACAGAACTGCAAATCACATGGCAGCTCCAATAAAGTTCTTGACACGAATGCTTGACATGCAAATGCCTACAACTGGAACTATGTAGTACACATAACACTGATTAGAGCTATCCAATCTGGTGGTGGTGTACTCACTGATGTGCTGCATCTACTATTTTAACATAATGCCTGGATTAGATTAATGAAGGGATACAATAAAATTAAGAATCAACTGAACAGCAAAAACAATGAAATAGGGAAAAATTAACAAATGGAGCATTTAAAATATGTACACTTCAAATGCCCCAGAAGGGCTGGGGGAAGGGGGAAGAAACCATTTAACTCACTAGTTAAAAAACAGTGGGAGCTGGGCTGACTGGGGAAGTTATTCCAGACAGAGGATGCCATAGATAGAAATGAGCTCTAATGCCAGGTCAGTCTAAAGAGGGCCTCAGTACAAAAACTTAACATTTGGACAGATTTATAAGGGAGCAGGTGGTCCTCATGAAGAAAAGTCTTTTCTTTTAAAACTTCTTCATGCACTGAAGAAGTTTAAAAAGACAGAACCAGCCCTGCGAATTGGGCTGGGAAGAGAACCAGGGTTTCAGTGAAGAGTCAATCCTGATGAGACACATTCCTAATGTGGTGTCCGCCCAGGTCATGAATATTCGTATGTTAACTGCACGGACCAATGAGTGTGCTGGAGAGGCGGAGTCACGAGATATAAGATTCTCTGCAGGAGGAGGAGGAGATTAGATTGGAGTTTTGAGGGAGAGTTGAAGAGAGGTTTTGAGGAATTGCGAGTTTGGAGTAGAGAGAAGACTGGCAGTTGAGGGTGGATGAAGTGGGATGTTTGGTTAACAGTTAAAGACATTGATTGTACCTTCATCACCTGTATTAAGAAACAACTTCTATTTGGTTCTATTTAAAATGACACATGGCCTGGACCTCTATTATTAATAATACATAAAGGTAAAGGTTCCCCTTGACAATTTTTTTGTCCAGTCGTGTTCGACTCTAGGGGGTGGTGCTCATCCCCGTTTCCAAGCCATAGAGCCAGCGTTTGTCCGAAGACAATCTTTCCGTGGTCACATGGCCAGTGCGACTTAGACACGGAACGCTGTTACCTTCCCACCGAAGTGGTCCCTATTGATCTACTTGCATTTGCATGCTTTCGAACCGCTAGGTTGGCAGGAGTTGGGACAAGCGACAGGAGCTCACTCCATCGCGTGGATTCGATCTTACGACTGCTTGGTCTTCTGACCCTGCAGCACAGGCTTCTGCGGTTTAGCCCGCAGCGCCACCACGTCCCTTAATAATACATAATGTTGATGTAATCAACTGGTGGCAGCTGAAAGACACATAGCTTGTGCCCTGTGTTTGGTGAAACAACCAAGGGACAGGCGGGGAATATGACACCTAACATTAAAGCAGCTTAATAACACCTTAGCCAACCATGTGAGATAAAATGGAATTTTCTGAACACAAGGGCCCATAACGTAAGTGTAGAGGTTTGAACAACAATCCCTAAATGGGGTCCTATGGTACTGGCCCTAGAAAAGAGAGTGGAGCCACCATCTTTTCATCTTCCAATTTCATCTTCCAGTCCGCTAGGATATGAAGGCAATGCTTCCAAATGAATCAATACAGTTGCCACACACACCCTGTGTTCTTCTCCTGGTAAAAGACATCCATCAGGAAACCATGGAGTGTGGCAGGTCACATGTTGGACAGACCTAGTCTAAACACATATATGACATAAAGAGTTGGGAGGTATCTGCTGCCTACCAGATGTGTTACGCAACTGTACACTGATTTCACTCAAATGCCAGTCCTACTTTGATAGTTACAAATGGCTGTACTTTTTAAAATATGATATTCTATGAAAGACAAGCATGCTTTTTTGTGTAACCAGCTCTGCAAGATGTCTAATGAACATCTATGAACAATGGGGCTAGACAAGCCACAATGCAGCTGCAGAAGCAGACTGACTCTAGTGTACTTTTCTTCAGCAGGGAAAGATCCTGATAATTCCATCAAGTTTTGGAAAAGAAGGGAGAGAGATTAAATACAATTATGAGTTTTCTCTGTTGCTTATTAATAAAACTTGCCAAGAGGTTGTAAGAGGAAATTAGTCAGTTTTAGCTTACTGCTAATGTTTGATATGTGCAAATTAGGTACCTTTCAAAATATCCTACTAGAAGTCTTTGTGTTGCTGGGAAACCACAGGTCAGGCAACAGTTAAAGGCCAAATTTATTCCCAACCCCTTCGTAAATTCACAGAGCTCCTTTTATTTCAAAATGTGACTCTGTGAGTGGGGGCTGAAAAACCCAGTGACCCTGCCACTGGCACAACCTAATTGTCATTCAGGGATCTTAAGATCCACCCTAATCTCTCAAAGTCCTTCTAGTTCTTTTATGCATGTTGAGGAAGCAGATCAAATGATAGCGTCACCTGCTGGTGTTATAACATAAAGCTTCACACTCACATGACTTCCTTCTTGGCTAAACAATCTGGTGGCATTCTTACAGAAAGAAGGGAATAGTTTAGAGACACTGATTTACCGTGATTTTAGAATTACCTTTGTACCTTTGTATTGTTTATATTAATTCTCTTGCTCCGAGTGAAGGACCACATTTGTAGGGGAAGATGCTGATGATCCTTGTCATGTTAATGACATTTTTCAATACCCTACTTAGTAAAAGGCCTGTCTGATGCTCCTTGTAGCCTAATGGCTTGAAAGAAGCTACCAGATCAATTAGGAATGCATGAGGCCTTCCTCAGCATGAACTCTTTCCTCTCTTCCTTGTATGGTTAAGTGGTGCATTAGCATTGCTGTCAACTGAATTTAATACTAAGCAGCTTCACTTTTAACTAGGATTTACAAACCCTGATTTCGAATCCTGGAGCAGGCAGGAATTAAGCATGCTTAGGATCTGCACCGAAAGAAGGCCAAGCCTCCACTAAGGCAAACCTGGAAAGGAAGGGAGGACTTTGCAGGTGGGAGAAAGAAGAGAAAGGACATTCTCTTGAAATAGACATCCTCATTTGCAAACAATTGTTTGCAGGGAAACCACTTTGTCTGCACCTGGCCATCATCTTTTTTCAAGACCAAACTATGTGCAACAGGAACAACAAAGGCTTGCCTTGCATCTTCCGTGTCAACATTTTTAGAGAATGGTTGAGGAACGCAAGAAGTAATAAGATTTCTGTGCTTTCATTCCTTCCCCACAGCAAATGCTAAAAGATGGACAGATTTCTTTTTATTTTATTGCTAAGCAACACAGCTAACTCAGCAGAGACATGGCTGAAATTTAGCTCCCAGTTTAGGAATGAATGGACAGGACTTCATCTTAATTGTCCTTCAGTGAAACATATTTATTATTTACTTTGAATATTTTTATCCTGGCTTTCTCCTTAAAAAGGACCCAAGGTGGCTTACCTCTTTAGCAGACAATATTTAAAAACAGTAAGTATACAAATACTAAAAAGAATCAAGCAAATACCACACTAAAAAAAAAAAAGGTAAACAAAGCAATACCAAAAACACATTCAAGGCAGTAACGCACAGCAGTGTATTAAAAAACCCAACTCAGGCAGCAAGTCACTGTCAGGCACTCAGGCAGCCAGGCACTCCAGGAGAGCTTGCCTGAAGAGAAAGGTCTTTGGCAGCTTGTGGAAGGACAGCAAAGGTGGGGCCAGCCTGGCCTCTTGTGGGAGAGAGTTCCTGTTTAAAGGTAACTGCTGAACAAATATAGACCACTAACAAACTGCTGGGAAATGAAACTTTGAGTAGATAGCTTTTAGCAGAGGTGCTGTTATCTGCTACCTGAACTGGCATCACATTATGACACACTCTGTTACCGTGTTTTCCAAAAAACAAGACAGGGTCTTATATTAATTTTTGCTCCAAAAATGCATTAGGGTTTATTTTCAGGGGATGTTTTATTTTACAGTTATGTCATCTTCTAGTTGCTGCACAATGCTGCACAATGGTGGAGGGCAGAGTTTCACTTAACTGGAGCTTATTTTTGGGGTAGGGCTTATATTACAAGCACCATGAAAAACCATACTAGGGGTTATTTTCAGGTTAGGTCTTATTTTTGGGGAAACAGGGTCTTCACATTTAAGCAATTTTAAGGCCTAGTGTTTCAGCAAGAATGATTTAAGTGCATATCTGCCTCTTTGCACTTAAGGTTGTAAAAATACACACATCTCGGGGAGTGTGGGGAACCTACCAAATTCAAAGCAACATCCAAGTAAAATATGCACAGGCATGGACTTTTAATGTACTTCGTTCTGTGCAGGCAAATAAAATTCACTGGCTTTTCTGTCAGGGCCCTTCCAAGCAATACCTCTTGTCTACAATTACATAGGAGCATAGCCAGCTTTTTTTTTTAGCTGAAATAAGCACAAATTGAGGTGGCTGGCACATACTCCATGAGTACCCTTGTCTTTTCAGCTGAATCTGGGGCAGCTATTCATCTATGAAAGCTGATACTAAACAAGCGTTGGCACTTATCAGTGGTTCTCTCAAAGTGCAGAAATTCTTTCAACCATTTGCTTTACATCTCTATCAGGCCATTAGGCCTGGAGATCTGCTAATGACAATCAGGCATTAAAGCATAATTGCTTGTTATGTGCTTTTTAAATTGGGAAATAGTTAAGCATGCAATCTTAACAGCAAAGAACTTCTGCCGGCTTTGTTTATCTGTTAAGATAATTCTATTATTAAACATTAATGTTCATCCAAATCACTTAAGACACACCAAAATTATAGCTACTTATTTTCCCATCATAGTCCTTCCTCCCACCATCTCCTTTTTGGGCATGATAAGCTGGGAAAAAAATAATAAATCCATTAATGGAATGAACGTATGCTTAGTGAGTACTTTCAGTCACTGTAAAGATCAGATCACATTATGCACAGCTAGTTAAATCAAAGCTTCGAGAAGTTAAATGACAGAATCCAAGCTCTAGTTGAAATGTACCACGCTACAGCTTCTATTTCCCAATGTAAAGGTAAACCATGGTCTCTAGGTAATTTCTGAGACATTCTAAAAGTCAATTGTATAGAGGAGCGGTCCCCAATCTTTTTGGGACTGTGGACCGGCCGAGCCTCTGAAGGAGGCGGGGCACCCCCACGCGCAGGTGTGCATTTTCTCTGTTGGGCGCATGCGTGAAGCGGTGGGGGAGCATCCGTGTGCCCACCAGCGCTGGCGTGAGCGCTCCCCCACCCCTTCACGCATGCGCCCAACAGAGAAAGTGCACACCTGCACATGGGGGTGCCCCGCCTCCTTCAGGCATTCAGGCGCATGCGTGAAGGGGTGGGGGCGTGCTCATGCCGGCGCTTGCACGCATGCACATACGCAAAGCAGCTGTGGGTGGGGGAGTGCATGCGGGGGGGCAGGAGGTCTGTCTTATCGGCCTGGTTCGGCTCAGGCTACGGACTGCAACCGGGCCGCGGACCGGGGGTTGATGACCTCTGGTATAGTGCATTCGTCATGGAAATCTCTGACCAATCTCAGCTTCCTTACAATGACACTTTTAATGTGTCCAGATATGGACGACTGCTATCTTTTTTGTCTACTGAAAAGGCTCACCTGCCTTTAAATGCTTCATGAACAGCAGACGGATAATGGGTGTGGTTTTGCCATCTCTGCATAAGAGAAAGTTGCTGTTGCTTAAACATTGCACCACAACTGGGAATGTAACAGATACAGCTTTTTCTCAACATAAAGACGCAAAGGTGGAAAAATCTGTACTTGTTGCATTTCATTTAGCCATGTACTTTTGAAGGCCACTGAAGCCTTAGCAGGAAAAAAAAGATATAATGGCTGAAATCACGACTCGGTGTGCAACAGATAACACCTATGGAAATTTCTTAAGTTACAGCAATTCTCTGGTAAAATTTACCAGTAAAATGAAACTGCATAATAGGACTTTGGCCAATACTAGTAACTCTACATACACACATACTACATGCTCATAAACTGCATTTTTAGGGAGACAGTTTATGGGGTTAGTTTAAACTAGTACAAGATGCAACTACATGATATTCAGTATCAGATGATACCCTGTTTCCCCGAAAATAAGACAGGGTCTTATATTAATTTTTGCTCCAAAAACCGCATTAGGGCTTATTTTCAGGGGATGTCTTATTTTCTTTTCATGTACAGAAATCTACATTTATTCAATTACAGTCATGTCATCTTCTTCTGGTTGCTGCACAATAGTGGAGGGCGGGGCTTCACTTAACTGGGGCTTATTTTTGGGGTAGGGCTTATATTACCAGCATCCTGAAAAATCATACTTATTTTCAGATTAGGTCTTATTTTCGGGGAAATAGGGGAGCTGAATAGAAAATGTGAGCTAAGCAAGGAAGAAATGAAGATTTAAAGATGATTTGTTTAAACAATCCAGGGTCCTAATAATTTTTCTTCAATTCCCATAATTTGTCAAAAAGGTTTTTTTTAAATAATTAAAATAAAATTGGCTCTCAATGCATGATTTCAGAGCAAAGCAATTTCACAATCAGGAAGGGGAATTAACAGTAACGTATTAAACACTCCTGGACAGCTTAACACAAATACATCATTGTCAGAGTTCCTATGAGATCATCAATGTTTATCTGACTCTTCTACTTGTTGGCAGTGTACTTCTGCATTCCTCGAAAATACTCTTTCTGATAACCTACCACAAGGCAAAGTCATATTATTAACTCTTGACTTGAAGAACATGCTTCGGTGCAGTCTACCTATGCAACGACTGAAGGCAAAACTATCCTCACCCTACCCCAGACCTGGGCAAAGCGCTGCCCTCCATATGTTCCTGAACTGCAAATCCCAACATTCCTCACTGTGTGGGCTAGGCCCAGATCTTCTCATTAATGGCTGTGTGGGCTCTGAATTATTGGAGTTGCAGTTCAGCAACATCTGGAGGGCCGCATTTTCCCAACCCCTGCCCTACCCTAACGTATCTATAAGAAATTTCACAGCTAGAGAGGTGAGCAAAGGTTGGAGCCAATCTCTCAAACTAGCCTTGGTTGCCAAATCTCTTGAGAAAATCCTTCTGCTACACTTGGCCATTAATTATCTGATACTGGCAGCTCAGTCACTAATAGCTCTGTGCTTCATGATCAGAAGGCTGGAAATCTGGATTCAAATTACCACTCGGCTACAAAATGTACTGCATGCTAGGCCAACCATAATGTCTTGAACTTACTGGAGGAAAAGTTAGGATATAGATGTAGCAAATAATAAACAGAACAAACAGGAGGGAAGTCCACAGGGGATGTCAACACAGCAAGACCCAGTTCCCTGAGGCATAATCTGATAAAACAATTATGTTCCTGCTTCCTACTGGCCTGATGACAATGCTTTTAAATACAGTGGTGCCTCGCTTAGCGAGCGCTCCATTTAGCGACGAAATAACTTTGTGATGAACTTTTTGCAATCGCAAAAGCGACCGCTTTGCGATGTTCCCTATGGGGGAATTTCGCTTTGCGATGATCGGCTCCCTGCTTCGGGAACCGATCATCGCAAAGCGACCATTTTCGCACAGCTGATCGGCAGGTTCAAAATGGCTGCCGGGTAAACAAAATGGCCGCCTGCTGTTTTCTAGGACGGATTCCTCGCTTAAAAGGCACCAAAAATGGCCACGCTATGGAGGATCTTCACTGAACAGTGAGTTTTAAGCCCCTAGGAACGCATTAATCAGGTTTTAATGTGTTTCTATGGGCTTTTTAATATCGCATAGCGACATTTTCGTTCAACAGAGATTTTTGCGGAACGAATTAACGCCGCAATGCTAGGCACCACTGTATCTCATCTGTACTGCTGCCTGCTTTAGGAATAGATTAATTCTCTATTGTCTTGCTGCTGCTATTTTGGAATAGTTTTATTCAACTACCACAAAAACATGAATGGTAAAATCCAAACAGAAAGACCAAACTGGGCTTTTGCTTTTGTGTAAAGTGAAAGGTCTCGCACCCCCCCAGCAAACCAAAGGAGACACCCCCTCAAGAAATCCCAAAATAAATATGAAAAATTTTAATGTGCACAGCCCTAGACCTCCGTGATGTTTCTTTCCCTTTAATTTTATCAACATGTTGAAACAAAGTAACATGGCTACTCCTGTGGAAACTGTCAGTCCAAACAAAATAATGCAAAGCATTATCTCTTGACTACATTAAGGAAAATCCAAAAAGTAATTACTGTACATCTAGAAATAATCTGCACTTCATTGTATAACTGTGTGTTGTTTTCTAGGAGGATACCTGTCATTTAGCACCAATAGTGACAGTAACACCGGGTAGATTGTATTAGGTCCTATTTCATACCATTTAAATATTTCTGCTTAGAAATGAGGATAATGCTCATCTAATATAAGGCCCTCTTGCATGTTCCTAACAAATAATTTGAAATATAGTCTTTGGGAATTTCACAATATTTTTAAGGAGATCCAGTATACATTTGACATGGTCTCCTTTTACAGTGACAAAACTCTTGAAATTCCAGAGAAACATGCTCCCATTTTCTCCACCTAATTTTAGCTATGATACACATTCTTATACCTTACACCAAATATATTTTTGCTGAAGAAAATGCTACTGTTACAAAACAAGCATGGTTGTGATGAAGCAGCATGTCCTGCTTCCATTTTATATATTTTTGAATTTTCAATTAAATGTGGAAGATGCCACTGGACTGGAAAAATAAATAAGCAAATAACTTTCTGTCTTTGTATAAGGCCAAGCAAATTCAGGACTTCCTTGTTATTTATTTATTTATTTTTCTTCTTTTAACAAAACCTGCCCTGTCTGCTAGTGGGCACAGAATCTCAGACTCAACAAATGTGCACCATCAAGTTTAGCCAGACGGAATGGAAGATCGATTCTAACTTGGGGGAGCCAATATAAAAGAGACCTATTCAGAAGATAAACCCCTTCAGTGCTTGTGGGTTTTTTGTTTTTTTGCTTACTCATACTGCTCCCTCCTTCTCTAGAGCCTTACTGCAAGCAAGCAAAGCATTCACCTATAAACACGCACACATGTGCCAAATAATGGAGATAATCTTCATTCTTTCTCCTTCACAGAACCCTTTTCCAAACTCTGCATAAAGGAATCAATGTTTTCATGAAGCCCCATTTGTTTTTGTTCATGCAATTTAGGGTGAGAGTTTCAGTAAAAAAAACAAACAACCTAGATAATTGTGCATGACATTTAAGGGAAACATGGGGGTGTTTATTTGCCTTCCCTCTGTTTCTTCCAAAGAATAAACTCAGGGCAAAATGGGAGCATTCTCAGATGGGAAAAAGTGCATGCCTTAGAACCCATGCTCCCCAGCATTTACAAATATCCATACACAATGAATCAACACTTTCATTGCAAGCAAATACGCTGTTTCAAACATTTTCCATCTTTCCACCACAGTTTTAGCTCCAGAGATAAACATTTACAACTTTTCTCTAACTATATGGAGGAGCTCTCTTACCTTTTCGAAGCTGTTCCCTCTTTCAGTTTTTAATTGACTGCAAAAGCCTACATCTCTAGCAGCAACAGCTGCACCCATTGAACATATGTGCACACAGCGGCACTAAAACCTTAACACACAGAACAGGGCTTTCTTCAGTTTGCTGAGTCTTTCATGTGATATCTTTGGCTCGGCTTGTTTTAATTCATTCCTGCTGCTACTCAGAGGAAGTCATGCCTAGCCAGTGTTGGCTGAGCAGCAGCCACTGTTAGATATTCCCTAACCAGGAATACATGAGAACAAATATTTCTTTATAAGTGCTGAGAATGTAAACAGCATTTAAAGCCAACAGATTCTTTAGAGACCTTAGGAGATAAAACAAGCAAGATGGTATGAAACAATGTCTAGGCCAGAGTGAGGAGTTCTACATTTTTTCACTGGGAGGAGAGTAAGTTGCCCTCCAGTAGAGTTTTATTAGCAGCTATTCATCAAGAGCCTACATATCTCCCAGGCTAGTTACCATGTCAACAAGAAGAATGAAGGGGAAAAAAGTTGAGCCACAATTCTGGAACTCTGGGGCAACTTACTTTTGCCAGCTGGGAGATATAGGATACAGGCACTAAAACACAGAGTTTGCTTGAAAGCGAGGAGCCTTGCAAAGGCAAGTGCTCTGTTTCAACCCTAATAAAATACGAATGCAAAAATGGGCGATACCTTTAAAGACCACTAAAAAAAATCATCATACAATACACAAGCTTTTGATCCATGAAAGCTTATGTATTGTTGATGATGTTTAGTTGTTCATAAAGATATTATCTATTTTTGCATTTGTATTTTATTTTGTATTGACCAAATGGCTACCCTTTACTTCAGTATTTCAACCTTGGCTTTTCTCACTTCCCATGGCACTCTCTCCCACTTCCCACAGGGCAACGAAGGTGATGCCAGAAGAAGCAGAGCCAAATTTATATCTCTTTTGAGTTCTAGTAATTATATTGCCACAAACAATGCTGTCTAACTCTACCCAACCTGAGCAAACCTGCTGGGCAATAACACCAACTGTCATCTGTTTGCTATGGACAGGAAGAGAACCGACATCATAGGAGTAAATTTTATATAATCACTCCCCTCTGTTGAGTACCAGTGCAATATGGGGTGCAATGACCCACAGCGCAACAGTAAGGCCTTCTCAGTGACTGCCATGCGCTGATGGAGGAATTCTGCCATACCTGAGGAATTTGATCATACTTTTGCATTTCCATCACAATCATCTGTTATGCCTGGATAGATTTTAGGAAATGTAGCAAAACTTTGCATGAGCAGTGTCTCAGAATCCAAGAAGCCAATGTTGCCCAGTGGTTATACCCCAGGAGTAAGACAGCAGAGTTCAAATATCTACTGTGCAGCTACTGGAACAAGCTTATTTCTGTCATGATCTCCTAGCTTAACCTACTTCATAGGGATCCTACAGGGACAGCAACAGGGACAGATCTATGGATATTACAGGGATATAATATACAGGTATCATGAATTCTTGAGGGGAATAGCAGAATAAAGAGTTTAATAGTAATGGAATTATAAACAACAAATGTCAGAACTTCTTGAATTATTTCTTACTGACCTTGGACGTCAAAATTCCACCCTGCCTCCCAAATGTGGAGAATTAGCTACATAAGCAACATCTGTTTGTTATATATAGAGCTTAGAATATCAGCTGTGAAAATTAATTTGTTGGTGTTAAACTTTAGAAATGGGGAAACAAATTTGTTGCTGTTAGTGTTTAAACAAATTAACTGCCTCAATATCTCCATGGTTCCAATAGACCCCATTCTTGCTGCAACATGGTGGATATAACAATGCCTGCAAAGGTATTTGGGGGAGGTCCCATGCAAATCATCCCAATTCGCTGGTTTTGTTCAAAATGCATATTTTGAAAATATTTCTCAAACTAAATTATCCATGGGAGACCAGAAACCAACAGTCTTCAAGGATATGACTATCTCATGGAAATGGTGAATATGGCAGGAACTGATCAACGACATTAGTATAGAAAGTGAAGCTGAAGGAAACACTGCAGTTTTTAATTAAGTTTTTTTTTCAGGCAAAACTTATAAAGGGTTCTGTATAAGTGACTCTTTTATCACTTTCAAAGTGCATTTGAAAGGGATAACAGAATCAACTCCTTTGTGTTTTGGTGTATACAGCAAAAATAACAACTGTATCTCTAAAGGTGGCTTGTAATCCACAAAAGCTCATACTGAAATAAATCTGTTCATCTTTAGGGTGCCACTATATATATATAGGGTTTTTTTCCCTATACTTTGTAAATCAGTGGTTCTTAACTTTAGGTTGGGCTGTATAGAAACACTGCCATTCAGTCGTGCTGGCTGGGGTGTCTGAAAGGTGTAGTCCAAAAACAATCTAAACAGCTAAGTGCAGCCAATGCTAGTACTGTATAAAGCTGTAGACAATATGAATACACAGACACATCACAACTGATGACAAGTAGCAAATTCATTAACTTTCAAAACCTCATTCTTAAAAAATTAGATATATTGATGCCTTCCCTCCACAATTCCTTTGGTGTGTAATTATCATGAGCACTGGTTTCAATTAAGGTCAAATTACTTGCTTAGATAATTGCACTTGAAGATTTACTACAGAAAACTTTATCAGTCTACAAAAATGTAGCTTAGTCTTTCTGCTGCTTTCCTCCACTCACATGAAAGCTAACTGCTTTCAAGACATACCTACTTCTTGAAAGGGTCATGGTTTATTTAGTGCTTTTCTGATGTAAATTGGATGCTAGGTCTGCTCAAGTGACTCATAGTATTTCTCTTAAAATCTGTGAGATTATTATGCCACACTCATGGAGAAGAATTTCCTGCTTCCTCTCTTGAAGTCCAGCAGTGGCATCCCACCAAATTGTGGAAACACAGATAAGTGAACACCATAAACAGAAGCAAGGTATTCGCTGATCCTTCTGCTTCAGTTGTTCGAGGTTCACATTTTATAATTTGCTGAATTTGGCACTGGTAAGATAGCACAGTACCTTACATGTGCTGCTGACGTGATGACTGCTTCTTCAGTGGTGACAAAACAGTCCCCCCACCACTTGATTATTTGCTCTGGACTGGGAAAGGAGGGCACACATATTTTTCCCCTTCTTCCTGTTACCCCGCAAACATTGCCAGTGTAATTCACATTGGTCTACAATTTCAAAAACAAACTTGAGCTGAAAAGCGATGAAAAGTCTTGTGACACTTTAAAGGCTATCCATTTATTTTTATCTGGTATACGTTTTTCACAGACTTTATCCATTTAATCAGATATGTGAAGTTACAGTAGTTACAGCAGGGGTCTCAAGAATGGCCTGGAGCATGCAAGGGTTCTAGGATCAATAAGTAATAGAGACTGGATCTGTTTAACAGTAGTTTGATGACCTCTTGCTTGGGAATACATGCTCCCTCCCCCCCCCCGTATTCTACAATTAAAAGCTGAGTTTGCTCTATGGTTAAGAGGAATGACATGATTAACTCTAAATGCAGTTGAGGATCTGAAACCAGAGTGTAATGTTGCATTCTGATTAAAGGGGATCTCACTCACTAACACCTAATGTAGTAGTTATGACACATGCTGATGTGTCTGTTAACTATGGTTAAGTTAGCACTATAGAACTTGTGTAGAGGGACAGATGGCAGGAGAGAGGCTGTGTTCCAAATGCCTTACCCATGGTTACGGTGGACTCTGCATAGTATTTACATCACTCCAGCGAGGTAAAGAAATTTCATGCCCAGAAGCTATACTTAAAGGAATGACTGGGACTAGACAGAAAATATTATGGTGGGGCAAAATGAAATGGCATGCTTTTAAAATTACCAAATTGCTACATTATAGGAACCCAGTGTGGTGTAGTGGATAGTTATGGACTGGGACTCGGGAGAACTTGGTTAGAATCTCCACTCTGCTATGGAAATGTATGGGGTGGGTTTGGAATTGACAAAACTGAGAGGCAGGCAGGCAGAATCTTTCTGTAGCAACTACTGTAAGAGTGTGCCTAAGAGAGCATATTCCATACTAGGCAAGAGGAAGAACATATACTGACAGCTCCCCTGCATAAACACAACTTGTGATGTGCCTGTTGAAATATTTTGTGGCAAACATACCATTCATTTGACATACCCTGTGGGTGCTCCACTGAGGGAAACCATATTATGATATGCCAATACATTATCAGATTAAAAACAATGAGCACAGTATTACTTTTCTTTGATATCGCACATCCATTTTTTAAAAAACAAAAATAAAGTTCAGCTTGAACATGAATGCCTGTATTCTCTTCATGTCTGCTATTCATGCATGGGTTTGTTGCATAAGTAGTTGTACTGCTTCAGTGTCTTACAAATGGGTATTCATTACCCTTTTGCACATATGAAAGCTCTGTCATTTTAAACAGCAGGCTCCATGTTTCTGAATAGGATTCTAGATAGCTTTTAAAAAGCACTACTCACGCCACCCTTTTATATCAACGGAATTCAGAGGCTGAAAGGCTATCTCCTCATATGTACTTCTGAATTTCACTGAACCCCTAATAAAGGCTATCAAGGTGTTTTCATTATTTTAAACAACCTTTTTGTATAGGTTATCTATAAGCATTAAAAAACCTTCCTCCGGTGTTAAGACTCTACCTAAATGTAGCAAATAGCATCTGTGCATTAAGTGGGGCCCTAACTCCTCTATATCCATCACTTACCCTGAGTTGTAATGTTAATCATGTTCGGTATCTCTGATTCCTGCTTCATGCCAGTGTCTCTGGGTTGGGGAAATGCATGTGATGATCACCGGGGAGGTGATTCCTCTCACTGGTCTCATTTGTACCTTATCCTAAGATGTGGTTTAGATTTAGAGTACTGAGGATAAGCCACAGTAAGCTTTTAGCTCACATGCTCCTCTTCTCTACTTGTCTCTTCTTGCAGTTGTGAAGAGGGATTTAACAGTGCTTGCTTTCACTTCAGACTAGCCACAGCTTTTTGTGGTTTCAGAGACTGAAGACTATCTAGTTTGCTTCAACCAGAGATTAGAAAAGCAGCTGCTGCTGCTATTGTTGTTTGATCTACAACTCCAGAATCTCCCAGCCCGCATGGCTAACTGGGAAATTCCAAGAATTGTAGTCAGGAAAATGTGTCCCCCACCCCACTTGTGTCTGGTTGAATTAGGCCAAAACTGTAGTCCAAGAAAGTAATGTTTCTGATATCCCATTTCCCCCAAACGGTACAGTCCTAGTTCAAATCTGCGGGTTATGAAGGTGACTTGTTTCAACAAACAAGCTAAGATTCACTATAGCTGAGACTTTGGATGTAACACAAAACTGGTTAAGCTAAAATAGTAGCAAAAGCTTCATGTTTTTATCCTCATGGATGTACCAGAGAAGGAATGCCGGGATGGGGATGGTTGAGCTCCAGGGTCACTGTCGCAGGACAGTAAACAGTTATTCAGCCTTATTCTGTACATAGATACAACCACAATGAGAATGTTATTCTTGGCAGCACTCTCATGGCACTCTTGAGGTTTTGGTTTACTTGTCACCCCTTCTAAAGGAAAAAAAAAAACATGATATAACACATTTTTGTTGGGTGGCAGTGAGCTTTTCCAGTAAATTTAAAGTGTTGATCAGATGTCAAGACTACAAAGCAGGAACAGTGCAGTACTGAGCACGTATCGCGATTCTTGCTTAAACTACTTCCTTTGAAGAAAGGTGAGCCAGATTCTCATATTTTCTACTTGCTCTGTCCCTGAGTGACCTCTCACATGTGTAAGAATCTAGTTCCTCATAAAAGCTTTGGCTGAACTCAGGTGCCAGTCTTGAAAGTTAGAAGCTAGTCATCAGATACACTTGATAAGCTGGTTATGCAAGACAAGGGTAGCAATGTAGTCAGTCAGGTCCTGTCTAGACAATTACTCAAGCTTCTCCTCCCTGCCCCCCCCCCATTTTTTTAACCTTGACATACACCAATATGAAAAAGAAGCATAACACCTAGAATTAAATCACCCAGGTTAACTTAAACAACAACTATTTTATTTCTAATTGAGCACTACCTATATTTCCTTCTGAATCAGTGTACAGCTAACATGAATTGTTCATCTCACCATGATTCCTATTCTATTAAACTTTGCACCTGTCATCACCTCTCTGCCAAGCCATGCACACAGGGACAGCTTCTCCTGCGGCCAAGGCAGCTTGATCTGGCACAGACCGATACACAGAGAAACATGTGTTATTTCTATCCTTTGGGTTGGTTCACAGCTGAACAAAAATATGCTGGGATGCAGGCATGAGCCTTGTGTCTACTCCCCCAGCAGCTGCACAACTGTACACTTGACCCTAGGTTAAAAAAATCGTGCTCATTTATCCACCACCACAGAGATATCAGCGATGGGTACCTATTACTCCATGGGCATACTGCTTCCTAACATTTGTCCCTTAAGAATCAAAGATTATATTATAGTTGAAGGAAAAGGAAACTTTTAGAGCCTGTTTGTCCAACACGTCTTTTTTAAGGGCAGAATTAGACTTCAGTGGCACCTTCCCACAAACCTTTCAGGTGAACAGCTAACTGGTTTAATCTCATCAAGAATTTAATTTGTTTTCAACTGTTATTACTATGGGAAGGTTTCTATTTTAATACCAGCAGTCTGCATTAACAGTTGAGTTTACTAATTTTCACAAAGGTTTTTATAACCCTCCCTTTGAATCATGTTGTGAAGAGAACAGGACAGATACTATTAAAGGAAGCATGCATATAACAGAAAACAAAGGCTTAGTTTCTGAATCTTAGTATGAAAACAGCTGCTTTGTTTTTGGCTATTAAAAGCTGGGAGGGTGAGCATGGTAGGCATTTGGGCACACAGATCCCACCTGGCACTGTGCAGAGGAGAAGGTGCCAATAATGTATTTAGATCTCACTCTTCCATACTTGTACATGAAGCATCTAAGAGAGGTGTGAACCCAAAGCCTGCTCTCACTACCTGCAAAACATATATTTTTACGTATGTAATGAGTCCAAATGGCCTCATTTATCTAAAACAGCCTGTGAACCAGAGACAGACTCACTGTAAGACTTCACACCTAAAGTACTGATAAAATGAAGAATGAGAGACAGATGGATGTACTGATGGGTGATTACTGAAATATACTTGAACACAGATTTAGGTCTTACTTCTCCACTTGCAACTGTATGTTGTGTGTGCAACTGGACTTTTGTCGAAGTGCTGCAGGTCAACTGACACAGTGTAGCTGCTTCTCAGATGGCTGTGTCAGTACCATACTCTCTTTTCACAATGGCCCCAAATAACCTGCCTTTGACAGTCCCCAGGACCACTGTGGCAGGAGGGATTTAAAGATTTCCTTGCCCAAATGCCTTTTTCTTTCCCCTCTTTCTCCCTTTGAGTGTTCCCACATCATGGTGGTGGAGCTTCTGCCAGCATGAACATTACACCAAAAGAATGTTATACTCTAAAACTGTAAATACTGGCCTTACAATGCAATAAGGACCTTAATTGGGGACACTACAAGTATTTGCACAAACTAAGATAACAAGAACAATCGATAGCAAAAGTTCCAGTCTGTTTCTACTCAGAATGGTTTCCACACAGAAGTGTTTGCTTCAGTTTACTGACCTGGATCTAAGGAACATAATCAATGACCAATATTAAACACTTCTGTTTTAGGCATACAATTTCTGAAAAGGAATCATTCCCTAGAAATACCAT
Organism: Pogona vitticeps; assembly: GCF_051106095.1. Lineage (NCBI taxonomy): Eukaryota > Metazoa > Chordata > Lepidosauria > Squamata > Agamidae > Pogona > Pogona vitticeps. The sequence continues at coordinate 143,938,054 of NC_135786.1, forward strand.
ATCGGAATCCAAGCCTGTGGTTTTCGTACTGCATTGAAGGGCATTTGGAGGTTTCCAGAAACTTATCAAGGGGGTCCTCAGCTAGAAAATCAACAGCTAACAAATGAAAGAGTAGTTATCAGAAAGTGGCTTGTTAAAAGCCTATTTTAATAACCATGAAGAGCTGACTGCTTACTACCTTAGAGCTGCAATAATAAATGCACGTATCTGACGGTAAGTCTTATGGGATTTACTGGTAAGTTAACTATTGATAGGTTCAGGGCTAGCCCTATCATTAGGTAGAGTGGCATCAGATAGTTGTCTGTCTGCAATTCTTTTGCCTAAATCCCTAGAATCATGACATTGGAAGGGGCCTAAAAGGCCGGTCGAGTCTAACCCTCTGCACAATGCAGGATTACAAATCAAAGGATATCAGCCAGCTGGTTGCCTAATTCATTCTCCTTTCTGGGAGGCAAAACTATATGTGTCACACAGCCTGTTCTGCACTCCACAAGATGTTGCCCTCAGATGTGATGGAGGATCATACCCCTTTGCCAATATTTGAGGCAGGATTCAACTGCCAGCCTTCGCAGCCTCAGTATATGGGTGGGAGTGAAGCATCTTGTCCACCTCAGGACCAGCCCCATACAGCATTGCACCCTGAAAGGGTCTGTCTTGCAAAATCAACAAGCAGTAAACAAAAAGCTTTTCCTGCTGCTCTTTTGTAAGTTCTTTAATACAGTACAAGATTTCATTAAAACTGTGTCATAAGGGATTAGATGCCTGAAAGTTGCTGATCTGTAAAATTATTTACTGTTTTAAATAGTAAGACCAGAACTTTTCTACTACAGTTCCAAAGATAGCAATGAGCATGAAAAGACATGTCCAGTAGAAGCAGGCTATCAGTCTCTAGACCTGTGGCAAAACGAGGCAAAGCAAAAAACACTCTTAAATCTTACCTTCTGCATATTTGGCTTGATACAGCGAACAAAGAAAGGGTTAGAGGTGCTTAGTGTTGCCATTAAGGAATGCAGTGAATCCTAAAACAGGAGGGGAAAAAAAGGAAAATAAAACTTGTAACTCATGCTGTAAATCACTGTTAGTAGTCACTGTAGCAGCACCTAGTGGCAAGATCTGCAACATATGCCAACGTACTTTTCCTACAGGGCATGTCTGATAGCAAGTTATTTTTGAAATAAGATGCAAGGCCAATTCAAAAAAGTCTTAGAACAGACTCAATACTTATTTTTTAGAGGGCTGGAAATCAAGCCACCTCCTCCCAACAATAAAATTATTTCTCAAAAGCAATTATATCCATGTTCAAAACTTTGATATTGGATCTAAAATGCTAAGCAGTCCCAGAACATAAGTCTAGAAAAGATAATTGGACAAAGGAACTAACCTTGAACTGTAGGCTGACTGTGGGTCTCCGATGTTTGCTCCCACATTTCAAAGTGTCTTGACTGCTGCGGCTTGAAATGTGTTCAAAGAGGTCATATATGAAATCGAGGCTAAAAAAACAAATTAAAACTAACGTGAACACAAAGGCTCTACAGGAGACACACCTTGAGAGATGTGCTTGTAGTTTGTTTTCAATGCTTTTCAATGTAGTTGCCAATCGAAAACTGTGATGATCAGCAAACCGTCAAGCTGTAACCATTACAATAATTTTCTCAGGGGGAAAAAGGGTGCTGAATTATCATATCCTTACAGAGAGTGTTATTTGTGTGATTATATGAGTACCCATGTGATTTATGGAACAGAAAGTAGAATCTGGGCCAAGGAAAACTGGCTTCAAATTCCCATTGAACCATGAAAGATACTGGTCGATGTTAGGCCAGCCATTTTCTCTCAAACTATCTCACTGGGTTACTGTGATGATAAAACAGGATAATCTCACACACTCTGCTCTTAGTTCATTTTAAGAATGAACGTAAGTCAACATGTAGGCAGGTGGTTTATGCGTTTGTATTTATTTATTGGGATGCTGCCCAGTGCGGTGCTGTGGAAAAGTGACGGTCTATAACTCACGAGACATAGGCTTGAATACCCACTCAGCCATGGAAAATGGAGGTGTGATACTGGTAAAACCATTAATTAAAATATTTCTGTTACCTGGAACACCCTGTTAGGTTCATTATAACCTGGTTCCAAGCTAACGGCACATAACATAACATTTATTTATTGTAGGAATTCTATATCCTGCTCTTCTAGAGCAGGAGCAGCACTCAGGATGGGATTATGTCTTTAAATAAATAAATGGGAGATACCATGGTAGAAACAGTATAACACAAAAATCACATTTCTGGAAGACTAAGCACAGCCTGTGAACACTTTCTGCACATCTTGTTTTGAAGTGTGTGTGTGTATGGGGGACTTATTTCCTTCTGCCAAAATAATTTCAGCAACATGCAGTGGCAAGAGAGAGAAGCATGACCCATAGTGGCTAGGGAGAGGACTGACAGTTTGGTGGAAGGTGCCCAGCCCTTTATTAGAGATGTCACTCAGATTTGGGGGAGAGAATGAAAGATGTTTTTAAAAAAGTTTAAATTGCATATGATAGTTTCTAATACCATTACTAAGGATTTGTTTATTTCCAATACAAGACAAATAAATGCAGCCGTCTTAGGCACCAACAGCTTCATTCGTGACTGTTCTATGTTATGAATTAATATTACTGCAAAATATTCAAATTATGTAAGATACAGATTGAGTGGATTCTTTATGAGTTTTGCTTTTTTAAATTGTTGTGACATTTGTCTGTCCTTCCAGAAGCTACTTCAGCACAAAAAAGACACATGACATTCAAATATCTCTGCTTTTGGGTCCTGAGCGGACCGCTATTTGTAAGCAATACGAACAATCTGCCAAGGTTTTTTTTTGAGGGGGGGGATCCTCTTGTTTCTGGTTCTTTCTACTGAATACTGTTTATAGTTAAGTATTACTGCTGGAACACAAGACATTCAGATTCTACCTGATGAACTTTTACAAAGCATTCTGTAAAAAAATGCAGACATTTTAAGTTTACACATTCCCCAATAAATGGAAACTGATTATCAACTTGTTCTAGGTCTGTAATTTGTTTGGACTGTAATTACACAACATTGCACTTGGAATTCCTCAACCTTGATCACTTTATAGTTAAGAAAGAGCTCTTTCAGTCTCCACAGAAGTCAGGTTACTTGCTTCCCCAAGGCAAAACGACTTGTGTGTTGCCTCTCCCATCTGCTAAGCATGTCACAGCCTGTGAGCTCACACAGTCACTTTAAGAGAGTTTGCTCACATTAAGGAGAATCCGGGGACAAAGAAGCCTGTCCCACTGACCTTCAGCACAGATTCCCAACATGAATAGATGGTCATACCAGTCACAGAGCTACTACCATTCCACAGTTTAGGACAGGCAACAAACTGGCACTCTACCTGATCAAGTAAAATACAACACTATACAGTGGTGCATCGCTTAATGGGTGCCCTGTTTAACGACAAAATTGCATAGCGATTAACTTTTTGCGATTGCTTTTGCGATCGCTTTGCGATGTTCCCTATGGGGAAAAATCGTTTTGCGATGATCGGTACCCTGTTTCGCTTACCGCTCATCTCAAAGCGATGATTTTTAACAGCTGATCGGCGGTTCCAAAATGGCCGCAGGGTAAAAAAAATGGCCGCCCACTGTTTTCTGGGACAGATTCCTCACTTACCAGGCAGCAAAAATGGCCGCCGTATGGAGGATTTTCGCTTAAAGGTGAGTCTGAAGCCCATAGGGACGCATTGAAGGGGTTTCAATGCACTCCTATGGGCTTTTTAATATTGCATAGCGATGAGATCGCTTTGCAGCGATTTTTGCTGCACCGATTATCGTCGCTATGCGAGGCACCACTGTACCAGACTGCAGCACTGTGACAGATCCACATAACCTTCTGGTGCTTCACAGTAAACACAGCATTCCCCAATGTATCAGAATATACAGACGGGGGGGGGGGTTTCTGCTTAAAACTGCAGGCCACAGAGCTACTTTGTGCACATAATGCCTGGCACCTCCTAATTCTGGCATCTTACATGACCAAGTTCCCCATGAAATAGTGAGATACCTGCTTTCCCGTAAGAGGTTCAAGAGGTCGTCTCTGAAAGTGTCCCTGTTTTTCTCCAAGATTCCTCTGACATCATACTGGACCTATTGGGAAATAGTCAAAGCAGAGTCTAGTTTTTAAAAAGCCCTCTTATTAACAGCAAGTCAGAAGTATTGCTGTAAAGAGCAGAGGAGAAGCTGAATGCTTCTGTCAATTTGTAAGCAGCTGAAGGGCAAAACTGAACTGTTGCTGAAACAGTATTTGGGAAGAATTTCAGTAAATACAGAAAAGCAAAATTACCTCCCCAGCGTAGTGTTTCACTCCAAAGTTGTGGACAGCAACTCTTGGTTTCACATAAAAAGGATTGTTCTGTTTACATAGGGAAATAAAAAGAAAATCTTTTTAAGGTTGCAAATTTGGTGTATTGCTTTGCAGAACTCACTGGAAAATCAGTTTCAGAAAAAAGCCAACTACACTTAACAAGGAGTAGTTAAACTTTTCTCATTTAAGCATTGCTTTGAAACACAATGGATAAGCAGTCTTTTATCACAGGTGCTCCACCATCCTAAGGATGGGTTTTTCATGGTCACATACACACACATATTGCACCCCAAGAGTCTTTAATCACATATGATTCATACTAAAGAAAGAGACACATGAACAATTCATTTTTTCATGTTTTCCTCTTTCATGTAACCTTTCCTTCACTATTTGGCTGTCAAATTGCCTAGGATGTTTTTCATCCAATAGAGACAGGAGGGCTGCTGTCAGCAGCCAATCAGAATATCCAGGAATGAGGAGTGGGAATTTTGAAGCTGTAAAAAAAGCCAGGGTTGGGAGTGTTCTTTCTTTGTTGCACTCATTCCTCGGGGGGGGGGGGGTGAGGTCCTGGACCTCTTCATCCTGTGTTGCCTTTCTGCCTGGCTCTGTGCCTCTCTCTTAGTTGGATCTTTTTCTTTCCCTCTCAAGTTTGAATGGATTCCTAATTTTTGCTACAACCTGGGCTGGACTCATAGACAAGAACAGAAAGAACAGAAAGGCTCATCACCAGAATGCTGGTAACCAGGTGACAAATTCACCAGAGCAACAGTGATACTTACAGGAAAGGGCTCTGTAAAAGACTAAAAATTACATGATAATACCTAATTATGATGTAGTAATACCAGTTTAAATAATAGTAAGTATAAAATATATACAAATAACAGTTTGCTCACATCTTAAAACTAGTTTGTAAAACTACATTGAAAACAACAACATTGAGCCGTTTTATAACTTTTCCCTTTCATGCATGTTCAAAGTAACAGCTCCTCAGTGCAATTTAGAAGGGATATCAAGACAGAATGGATCAATGCCGTCTTGATAGTCCACAGCAACTATTAACACAACTATCTGAAATAGATATTATCTGCATTGGTAGACAGCCTATCCATACCGATGAAATCACAGTTTTTTAAAGACAACAACATCATGAATAAGATACATTCTAATATATACATTATTGCATTCATTTTTAAAAAATTGACAACTGCATTGCAAAGTACGAAAAAATGCACAAACTTATACATACCTATGTTACAATCTAAATAGTGGATAACCAGTAAATTATGTAAGTTCACTTAAAAAAGTTGACAAAACAAAATTCTCCTCTACCCATAAACAAAAGACAACAGTATTACTTACAGCATGCTGAATGTGTAACTTTGCCAACAGGGTGCTGTCAGTAGCTTGAGGGAAATGGCTTTCTTCATTGATAAGTGCTAATAAACCAAGTTTCTAGACAATTAAGGCACAAGAAAATAAAACAACATTAAGGAAGCATGAATTGTTTGGTACTGCCTCTTTTTTGTGCATGTGCATGTGTGCACGCGCATGCGTGTCTGTCTGAACATGTCATGTCACACAGTTCTTGGAAGCATCTGTATGTAGCCATTTTTAGCAACAGCTCCACATCTGCTAGAAATGCATCAACCTACTCTGGCAGTTCCACCAAATCAGGCTGCTGCTTGTATACTTTCGGTACAGACAATCTTTTTGAAACAAACAGCACATGCTGAATGAGAAGAGACCTTGGCATTCTGGATGGGCTGTACACTGTAAAGGGATTGAACCTGAATAGAATTTGCTTAAAGTCAAATATTAATTTAAAATATCTATTTAAAAACGAAGGGTAGGGGGAAGCATAGGGAGAACAGCATCTTGAAATCAGCTACAATGGCACTGGAAGAAATAAAATCACAGGGCAGATTATAATTAAGTGACAGACCTCACTTGTTGATGGGCAAGAGCTAAAAGAATATGAACAGGCAAGCAGCAGTCTCAGTGTAGGCTGTGAATGCTGTCTGATTGTGATTGTTCAGGCAACCTTAAGTTACAATGCACTGGGAAGAAGATAACACTGATGCAGAAATACGTTCTTTTGTGGCAACAAAAGGCAAGACAAGAACTACTTGGATGTCTGAAGTTGACAGTTATGACATGAACAAATCACAATTTTTTATGAGTTAGTTTTGACTTCGCAATTCCTGTAGCATGCAAAATACACACGGCTCTCACATCATCATAATCATAAACATATGTCTAATTTCTCAGTACTGCTGACACAGGGGGAGGATTCAAGGGTCAAATCTAAAACTCAGGAGTCAAGCCCTAAAAATTTCTAGCTAAGACAGACTGTTAGTAAAATCATTGTTTGAATTTCACAAAGCAAATTAGCAACTATTGTATTATATTGGTAACCAAAGATTTTGGAATAACTCTGGGTGCTGAAATCATTATGGGAAAGAGGATGACTTTGTTTCCATATTCTTTTAATTTCTTGCCTTAATATGTGGTACTTTGCAATTTTTGAACTTTCTGTACTTTTGAGGTTGCTTGTTCATAGAATTCCAACTTTTTAAAATTATTATCTTCTTTCTTGCACACTGAATAGTATAATACCCAGCTTATTGACATCAACTGTTTCATTCATGATAACTTGCTCCTCCCAGTACAGTACTGCAGTTTTGTTTTCTAAAACTGGAGATGGCTGGAATTTATAACATGAGTAATCCATAAGATTTAGTTAACTGCTGAAAAATGATCTGTACAGCTTGGTTATGCCTGCACATGCAATCTACTTATGTTAGCTAGGGCATCCAGCTATGATAAGATGAATCATTTACACCTTACTTCATAATTATTTTTGATAATATCTAATACAAATAACTTGGTCATGGTTTGCGCACATGAATTCCTCAGTTTCAGCCCGAATACAGCCTTATTTAAACTACAAATTTGATTACTGCTTATTGACATTATTATCCAGGAGGTAACTGGGGTGTTATTCAAGTACAATGTTTTTTCAAACCACTGATTCCTGCATAAATATTGTGCACCATGCAGAATCACATATATATTACCTTTTCAATAAGATCTAAACACTCCCCATTATCTATCCAATCGATGTCTTCCCACAGAAGTCCTTCTCTAATAGAACCAAAGAGACAAAATTTATTATGGTTAGTAAAAGCAGATACTAATATCTTGACCTCTAGAAAAGTTATCTGAAAATAATGATAAAAATGAAGCTTACGGTGCTCTAAAATGTCTTACATGACATTTAACATCAACACTGAAAACAAACAAATGTCTCCACTTTTTAACATCTATGCCAGGGAGTGGGGAAGACCTTTTGCAGGTCTTACCTGCTGTACTCCAACTGCTCCAAGGAAAAAATGTGCTTGTTGAAATATTCCTGAAGTTTTTCATTTGCATAGTTAATATTGAACTGCTCAAAACGATTAACCTAGAGAAATAAAAGAGACAAACAGGAAAAATAACTCGCTTAGAAACAGACAATTCTAAATCACACAGGAGTAAGCTGATAAATTTTAATACATGGAAACATGTGAAATGAACAAAATGTTTAGAACATACCTCAAAATTCTCAAACCCAAAGATGTCTAAAATTCCAATGGACTTGAAGTCATCTTTGCCTTTTATTCGGCTGTTTATTTTTTTAATAATCCAGGTAAAACATTGGGAATAAAGTGCCATAGCTACTGAATCTCTGCTATCTATTGCCTGTTGAAAAGTAATACAGAGATAAGTTTTCACCATGAAACAGATTTCTGACACAGTGACTTTCCTGCAATTAAAAAAGAAAGTACAAGGCACAGAGCATGACAAGCATATCATTATATGTACACACATATTCATGTTTCACTGCCTTCCACAAAACAGACTGCCATCTCCTTTCAAATGTAGTGCTAAAACAATGTGTTCTTTCAACATGAACTTGGAAGTATCTTGTTGTAGTTCACTAAACTCTATATAGAAATGTAGAGGCATAACAGAAATCAGAAGATGAACTAATACCATGAACATTTAAAGCCAGGATTGATGGCTAATACAAAAGAATTATCTGGAAAGCCATGTAAAATAGAACACGGTTTTCAATAAGATGGGAAGTGCCTTTTCCTCTTCCGATTTAGAACTATCTTACTGTATAAATAAACACCTCTGACATTACATTCAACAATTTCAAGGCTCCTTCAAAAAAAGGGAAAATGTACCATATTTTTCTGTTTATAAGAACCTCCCCCCCACACACTTTTCTAACCCCCCAGTTAAGAAAACCTAGCTTTGAGGATTCAGCCTCTGGGCTCAGAAGGCTCGGACATTTTGAGTCCCTGTTGAAGCTCCACCTTGAATGAAGTGTGTTCCAATTGGTTTGTTCAGCATCAGCTGACATCAGTTCCATATGGCTCGTGATTGGAAGAAGCGAAGCCTCCTGACTCTAAGAAGCTAAGCCTCATTATTTAAACAAGCCTGTTTACATATCCAAAGTATGGGCCCTTTTGTTCTCTCAGTGTTCTCAGCTTACTTCCGTGTATAAGATGGTCCTCAATTTTTACTGTAATGACTTTAGGAAAAAGTAACATAGCATACACAGAAAAATACGGTATACTTCTATTTCTCCCATGAGGAGAATAACCTTCTTCCATACATGACAGAGTTGTATTTCCCCACAGATGCATGCGGATCTCTGCTCTTTTGGCCACCAGCCTATTTCCAACACTGAACTGAAACCTCACTTCATATATATCAAGCAAAATAAATATGACATTACATAGTTTCGCTCTTATGTCTGAGGAATTGGCTTTGATCCATGAAAGCTCACATTAATATATGAGTCATTAAAATGTCTCAATGTTTCTGTCTCTGTCTCTCTCTCTCTCTCTTAATTTATTAAGTTTTTTGTCTGATATGTTTACATAGACTAATATGACTCTTTCTTTGAAAATTACTTCAAGTATTTTAGCATTCTAGTAACTATGCTGGTGTCTCAACACTTTTTGGGTTCACTTCCTTACATTGTTAGCTGAATGATCACTAACCTCATAGGCCACATTAAGGAGACACTGTAAGTCAATTTGTTTAGTGATGTGAGCCATGTTATTCTAGGGATCTCTTAAGTAGAGCCTATACCCCAAAGCAAAAAAATTAAAAAAAAAATAAAAATTAAAAATTAAAATAAAATTTAAAAAAATAAAAAAATTAAGAAGGGGGGGCACTGGCTTCTCTGGTCATATTGGGTTTCCAGTATTCACAAAGCCTTCTACAGGTCAGAAAGCTGTAGCACAATGATGAAGCCAAGTACCTTCAGACATCTACAGATGACACAGCTACTGAATATGTTCAAAATAAACCACAGTTTACCTGTTGTACACTGAGAGGTGTTAAAATTTCTTCTCCCCTGAGTATCATTGACCTCTGTGTCAATGCTTCAGTTAATTGCGTTGAGTCCAGCCCAAGTAACTCTGCGGATCTACCCAGAGCTAGTGTAAAAATTAGAGATGATAAATAAAATAAAGCAATAGAAACAGATACTGGCAAGTACAGCAATATCACTTGGGATGACAGATAAAACCTACAACTAACTTTGTAGAAATGATTACCTATAGATAACTGAATCACACAGAAATGTTCATTTCCCTTTGGATAACTGATTTTTTTTTTACTCAACACTATATTAAAGCTTATGATCCGGATTTATTTTCTAAGTCAATAAATACCAAAGTAGATTTGGGGCTTGAAGAAGAATGCAACTGTTGCATTTAAATCTACTGTGCAAATTGTCTTATTTTGAACCAGAAAAGTAAGAGAGAGATGTTCCTAATAAATTAATAAATTAATATTATACACAGGAAGTAGTCATCCTTTTCACCTGTTTTGAAGGACACCTGTGCTCCTCCAGCAGTAATAAATTCAATGTTGCCAAGGTGCAAAATGCCAGCAAGCAGCCGGAGAACATCTCGCACTTCTTCAGTGGTAAACTGCATCACTTCCATTGCCATCTGGAAGCAAACACACATTATGATTCAGGCTTTCAGCTGTTTTACACAATCAATCATTTCTAGCTGTGCAAAGAGACCTTCCAATCTCTCCAGGGCTATCTCCTGTTGTCAGGACGATAATATCTGTTCTCATACAGGTAGTTGTGATTTTAACAGATTGGGAGTGTAAGGGGATAACCTACTAGTTTTCCAGTCTAGTAGACTGGAAAGGCATGGCATTAGCGGCCTGTAGCCTGACCTTATTTCTTGCCAGTCACATTAGAGGTGGCTGGGCAGATGAAGAAGATTTAGAGGAAGAGAAGAACAAGAGTGGGGTGGGGGAGCTTTTACCATGTAATTCTGATTATGGCACAAACGGTCTCTCAGTACTGCTGTGGTTACAGTTGGTTGTTTACAGGACTAAGTCCTTGCTTCTGGCAGCCTCAGCAACAAAGTGATTAGTATCTCAAAATTATTTGAGGCATGTGTTATTTATTTATAAAGCAAGGTTGTTGGAATGTAAGGAGGGCCATTGAGCCATCACAGAAAAAGTCAACTGGAGCCCAGAACCAATGCTCCTCAGCATTGCCCCTCCTCTCTCTCTCTCTCTCTCTCTCTCTCTCTCTCTCTCTCTCTCTCTCTCTCTCTCTCTCTCTCTTGCTTTCAGATTCTCTGCTATTGACTTTTCTTGCGTTTTTTAAATTGCAAAGCCAGTTGTTGTCCTGACCCTGCCCTACTTCTCTGAAACACAGTATTAAATCATGGGCAAAAAGGAACACTTCCACCTTGGAGCCAATAAGGGACTGCAGGTACCTATTCGCTTTTCCTGAGTCTACGTTCTTGGAGGTTTGGTGCCTGTGGACAAAGATTCCCCATCCATGCTAGAAAGAAGGGATTTGCCAAACTTACAATGACTTCTTTGAATGATTCTTTGTCATTGATTGTCTTGTCCGCTACACATCCAGACTGGTTCAGGTAGTGATAGTTCTCTGGTACAGATAGGTAAAATGCATCTGGGGGGGGGAGGGTGAGAAGTACCATGAGATTGTGTTTAAGATACAGAAATGAGAATTTGCTGAAATGTTTTGCAATACTACACGAAAGAAGTAGCACAAAACATTACCCATCAAGTTTTCAATTTGTTTATGGATTTTCTTATCCGTTTAAAGATCAGGAATAAATAATTTTAGCAGGTAATAGCAATAACGAAAAAAGAATGTTTGCACAAATGCACCCACACTGAGCATTAAAATCTCGTTGTGCTCCACAGAAAATTATCTGGCGCAGATTCAGCAAATATGCCAGAGGCAGAGAACCTGGCCATTGTGATTAGACACCAGAAACAACTCTTTGTGTGCCCTTACTGGGACTGGACACACATCTCGTTTATCAAGTAGGTGCTTAGACAATATATCTACATTTATAGCACTCCTCGCTTCCTTCAACACCTACAGATATATCCTATCCTGCTTTCACTGTCCCTGTGAAACACTTCATGCTATCCACTATCCTATGTTCCATAGAGATGGGCACGAACTGCCAGTTCAGCAGTTTGTGCCAGTTCGTTTTCCAGCTGAAGAGGCATTTGGTGCTTCCCATCCCCGCCTGTTCCAGTAGGCACCCACTCATGAGGCAGTGCCTGGAGGAGACAGTGTGGGGAAGATGAGGCACTGCATCTGAGTGGGTGCCCGCTCGAGAAGACAGGGCTAGGAAGCATCAAACATTTGTTTGGCTAAATAAATAAATAAATAAATAAATAAATAAATAAATAAATAAATAAATAAATAAATAAATAAAGAAGAAGAACCAGCATGAACCACTGAACCAGCAGTTTGTGCCCATCTCTACTGCTCCAATTTCTCATAATTAATAGGACAGCAGACAATGGGTAGGGGAGAAATTACCGTATTTTTCGCACCATAAGACACACTTTTTTCCCACAAAAAAGTCTTTGCGTCTTATGGAGCGAAGAAAACATTATATTTTCCTGTTTTCTTCTCCTAAAAAATTGGTGCGTCTTATGGAAAGGTGCGTCTTATGGAGCAAAAAATACGGGTAAGCTTGGTTTTCCTGTTTTTTCTTGAAAGAAGTACCAAATGTGTGCACAGATGGGCGGGTCTATATTCACACTTGCACAGATAACTTTATTGGACTATCTATCCATTTTTTAAAATGGAGGGTAAGTAGTCTCTTAGGAATGAATCACAGAACAGAATTGAGACTGAGCAACAGGCAGATACACAGATGAAAGGAAAACACTGAAGACGGCTCAATGGCTAGGGTGAAGGGGACTGCAGAAGGATGCAGATAGGATGTTGAAGCTGCCTTCTATAACAGGGAATCAAACTGAAGTTACTGTCTCTTCAGTGAGGCAATACCTTTGCCAAAAACAAGAATAGAACAGAATGGAAGCTAATCTGGCTAGGACACACCATTAGGTACAAACCATACAACCTTTCCTCTATACCAGGAGTGAGAAACACTTGGGTCTGCCAGATGATCTGGTCATGATGGGTGGAGCAGATGGCAGTTACAGGTGAAAACATCTGGAAGGCCAAGGCTTTCCTGCCCTGGTAGACTACAGTAAGTTGGTTTATGCAGATGTAACTGTAGGAATCCAGAAGCATGTGTGTGTTGAGGCGTTACATCTCTATCAGGCAACAGCTCCAGTCTCACCTTTCTTTTCTTCCTCGATCCCTGCCAGCAGGGCATAGAATATGTGATAATTTCTCTCTCCTGGATTTTGCCTTACTACTCGATTCTATGACAGAAAACATATGATATGTTCTTTATAGCATAACTGAGATCTACAAAAAAGTCAAATTTTAAAAAAGGAAATAAAAAATATTGACTTACTTTTTCTAATAAATCTTTAGCACGTAGCAGGTAGACAGGTCAAGGAACAAAATGTCTCAGCTGAATAAGGTGGAAAATCACATTGTCCTGTATAATAATTTCTTAGCCTGCATGATTTAGGAACATTTTTATTTTATGTACATATAGAAAAATAAGACCTGTTTTATATATCAGTTTCTTAAAGGTATATTTTAGAATGTCAGAGAGTGAGAATTTTGCCATCTGATCATTTTGTTCTCAATTTGTGTACAATTAAAAACCACTACTATGGCAAACTAAATTTTTGGCAACTGTGTCACATGTCCAGGCCCAAAAGATGTGAAATCATGGAATATATGCAGAAAGATAGGGCATATCCATTTTTGTTCACCATAGAAAAATATGCACAATATATTATAATCATAATATAATATAAAGGCCATCAGAGAAAACAAAGGATACAATCTACAATTTTTCCTCCCTGAATGTTGCCTTTCTGACAGAAGTTAAGCTGAATGAACTTCCCGAAGCGACTTGAGTTGTTGTTGTAAACAGTTTTTGCATTGCCAAAAGCTTCCATTATTGGGCTGTGGAAAAGTAAAATAGATTTTATTATTTATTTATTTAACATGTACACCACTTCCATTAGTGCTGAGGCACTACTCTGTGCAGTTTACAATAGCTAAAACATCAGACAGAGATAACTTATTAACACTTTCTTGCATAGTGCCTTCCCTGTTCTTCAAGATAAATGTTCTAGGTCAAAGAAAGAGAAATCACTATAAAAACAGTGATTGCAAGGACTGCAAACTTTACTTGGCAGAGCAAATTTTACATGAGTGTTTTTTTAAAAAACAAACAAACGGCATAGACCCAAAATTATCTTAATGTAAAATAAAAAGATTAGAAACAAAAAAATGTTGCTAGTTTTATGTCAAGTGAGGTCTAGGCAGATTGGATGCATATGTCCCATCCCTAATGTTTTATCCTGCATCTTAGGCTTAGTGCTGCTAATTCTTGACTACATAGTGATGCCTGAAAAAAAGCAATATCTACAGTATGCTAATATTTTCTCCTCTGCTGATATACAGACATCTCTCTTTTTAACAGGTTAAGGATGTGTGTAAAAACATTACTTCTCTGTCCTACTTATCTTCTTATTAATGGATTATGAGCCTTCCATTCAACACTATGAACAAATCTTTAGTATAGGTAGACACCCTGTATCCTGCCCTTGGAAAGGAAATTGATAAAAATCCTTAACTGGTGAGTGCCATAGAGTTTACATTAAGCCATGTTTTAATAAAACCTGGTGCAAAAAACAAAACAAAACTCTAAGTACAACTTGTACACCTACCTTAACCCTAATCACTCACTGTAATAAAACCCACGTTTGGCTGAAGATTCAGAACTAACAATAAGAATGTCTCTGGAGACAACTTGCTACGTCAACAAAGCTTCAGCGAGATGCAGTTTATCACCTCTCATGCAATAAAGTAAAGAAGATTTCATTCTTTCCACTTATAGTTTTATTGGGCTCTAAAATCTGACCATATCCTTTTCCTCACCTTTTCATGCTAACCTTATCTTGGGCACTCATGCATCCCTGACTAGCAAATATTGAAATGCTATCATTAATAATTCTAGAACTGCAGAGTTAGAAGGGACCTTATGTATCATTGAGTCTAACCCCTGCCCAGGAGGCATAGTGGAGAATATATCTCTCGACATCTGGCTCCACAGCCAGATACATAAACCACTGAGCTAACCAGCACTTCAATAAGTGTGAGCAGCTATTCTTCTATTGTCCAAGGGTGTTGGATCTACTTGACGTTTGTCATGTCTTTAACCTCTCTCTTTTTCCATGTTCCTTCATCTATGACATCTGCAACTACAACACAAATTTTCAGAGAAAAATGACTTACTTAAGCTTACATATTAACATAAGAACCCAATATCTGAAAAACAGCATGTGATTCTTTCTTGCACTGCTCCTTACCCTACAGATCTGGAAAGGGATAACACTTTGGTTTATTATCAACAAATAATCCTAGCCATTTTTCCACACTGCACATTCAAGAAGAGTGCCACACCTATTCCTACCTCCCTAAAGTGTATGTCTGCATCATAAATGCCTGCAACAATTTTGTGGCATTCATAAATTATATTTTCATTCAAATGTCTCTGCAACGGATACACAAAGGGTTCTGAATACCAGCTGGAGGACAATAATTGCATAAGAGGCTACTGACCTCCCTCTAGGCTTTTCAGAATCAGTTAGTTTGGCCACTACAGAAACAGTATCCTGAGCTAGATGGGCTTCCGGTTGGACTCAGCAGGCTTGCCCTTACATTCTCATGCAATTCTGGGCACCCTTTAGGCACATATTTATGATATTCTGGAGATCACATAGTACTATTTCATCACCTAAATTTTGCTGCCTTCCTTGATTTGTAAGAATACAGAATTTGGATTACACTTGATGCCTTGATTGTTATGTTTGCTGGGGAGCTGTAGTGGAACATTTCTGGTCGGAAGAGCTTGTACTACAATTCAAGGTCATATTTTAGAATTCTAAGTAAAAATGTTGAAAAAATAAAAACAATTTCTCTATGTTTTAAAAGATTTGATTTATTTGGCAGATCTAGGCATCTGCACCTCTGTGCTGAATAAGGAAATAAGGTGCTTATTTAAAATAACAACTACAATTTAGAAAACTTCATATCCTTTTGTGGTATTTATTTATTCTTGATTCTACAATAGCTTTGTTTTCTAATAGCTAAGCAGAGTAATTTTCTGTTCAAGTTCTTTTCCTTCTTGTCCTCTAGAAAAGAACAGAGGGGAGGCAATGATACAATACCTGCTCTCCAAAATGGCTTGTTCAACACTAGATGTCTTCTCTTTATGAGATAGCTCCAGTGAATGTTGGCTCACAGCTGACAAAAACTTGAGAATCAGTTTTGTGCTCTCTGTTTTACCCGCACCACTTTCTCCACTGGAAAATAAAAGGGAAACAAGACTACAGTGAGCTCCCTGTGCCAAATACCTTGCAAATTTATGACGACATACTAAAGTCTGGTAAATGACTTCTTTCTGAAAAAAAGTATTTTGGTCTGTGAATAGCAGTCATTGTGTACTCTGTAATGTGCTTTTGTATTGTTAAAAAAAAAGATGTTTAAGTTTTTTTTGGGGGGGGGAATCCAATAATTATTTTTCGAAATAAAAAAATAAAACCACCACAAAAATAAAAATAACTAAAATTTTAAAACACATGAAATTAGTTATTTACTATTTACTGTTAAGAATAAGTTAGCAATAACTCAATTATGACTTGGAAAACAGTAGTCCAACTGCTGTTCCATATACATAGTATTATGCTAACATAAAGGAGATGATGTCACCAGCCAGGAGAGATTGCCACTAATTAAAGAGTGTTTGCTTCATGTGCAATCTGTCCTGCATGCAAGTCACATGAGCCCGAAGACGAAAGCAGAATCTCTTTAATTATCTGCAATTTCTCCCTCCTTGACTGTTTCCAGCAGGGGAAGACTGCTGCTAACTGAAGAGTTTTTTGCTCCCAGAGTTTACATGACTCGCACACCGTGACTGAATGTGAATCATGCAACCCTCAAAACAGAAACAAGAACTCTTCAATTAGCAGCAAATTCCCTCTGCTGGCGATGTCATCTCCATTACACAGGCATAATTTATGCAATGGGTTTTGGCCAGTATAAGTAAAACAAATTGCCCAGAGTGACAGAAGACCAAGACTTGGCTAAAATGTACCCTTATGGTTATGCTATGATTTCACAACAAAGAGGCATTATAACAGTTTCCTTACAAAATATTTGACCCATTACTGTTCAGCAGCAAAGCTAAGAGAGGGCCTAGCCACAAGAGCAGACAAGGCTGAATCATGTAAAATCAACAGCATTTGGGGCAAGAATAGCTCCTCCCATAATCATTTCTAACATAAATCAGCCCTCAGTGTGGATGTATACTGTAGGTCAGGGTCTGAAAAAGCTGTCTATGCTGACTGGAGGCAATATGGGAAGCTATAGTTCAAATAATTTATTTTTCCAAGTTCTGTCTCCAGAACAGAAGAGGTCATCCATTTAGAAACATGCAATCTCTAGCTCCTCAAACAGTTGGAATACAATAGTTCAGCATGTGATATCCTTGGCCTTCAAATGTGAAGATTTCTATATCAGGGCATGAGAGCCTTAGCCTTTTCTTAAGCAAGTGACACTCAGCCCTGATGCTATTATATCCTGTAGAACGCACTTCCCCATCATGTCACTGCACACAGTTGCAGAGTACCAAACACCTCCCTCAAAAGTTGAAAATTAATTTCAGTGAAACACATGAACTTCCAACCCTTTGTAACATGTGCACTGCAACAAAGCAACATACTTCAAACACCTTCTAGTTCAATCTCAAGGTTCTAAATCTTGCATAACAGATAAGCTATAAAGCTTGAATGAGTTCACCGAATTCATCCTTTTATCTTAGTCTGCCGGAATAAATCTCTCCAAGGAAAGTTGGATGGCTGTTCAAACAAGATGCCGCATTGTGTTTCTCCTAAGCTTTGAGGCCTGACAAACAAATGAAAGGCAACGATCCAGTATCAGATGAATTTCACACCGTAGGCACAATGACCTCACAAACAAGTAATTCCCTCTTGCTAATAATAATAGTTGTAAGCTGTCAAGTCAATTCTGCCAAAGGTTCCGTAAACCTTTCCAGGGTTTTCTAGGTAGGGAATACTCAGAAGTAGTTTACCATTCTCTTCTGGAGGACACTGTGGGAATGTGCAACTTGCCCAAGGCTTATACAGGCAGACTCTATTCCTGAGAAGCAAAGTGGGGAACCAAACTCCAAACCTCTGACTCTGCAGCCAGATACCTAACTACATTCCCTCATAATCTTAGCTCCTTTGAAAGCCAATAGCAGGGAAATAATTTGATTTGTTTAAAACTCAGTATTTGCCTCACACTGGTGTATTCATACTCTTAGACTCCCCACTGCACCTACAGTTGCTAGCACCAACAAGAAATACAGTTCTAATGATCAGGTGGGAAAGCCATTGGCATACATTGCCACAAAACGACTACTTTTAAGAAGCGCTAGCAGCACCCAGAAGTAAAAAACACCTTTTCCAAAATGACAACTGGTTCATATTGTGCTGGAATAAAGCACGGGGAGCGATATCCACATGCACCCACACACTGTAGCTCTTTTTCTTTATTTCTCCCAGTTTTTTCAGGCAGCTGTTACACAAGACACACATCTGTTTGCTGCCATGCATGGCCAAAATGTGTACAGCCCTAATATAGTCTTCGTATAGCATTTTAGAATTTCTGAAGCATTTCAAACATCCTGAGTAAGCCATCCATATTTAATCAGCTTATCCAAACCTGGGGCTCCGCAGTTTTTTGTTTTTTTTTTTTTGTTGGATCACAACTCTTATTGTCCACATTGCCTGAGGCTGATGGGAGCTGCAGTCTGGAGTACACCAGATTGGAGAAGAGATTAAAAATTGCTGTGTGACTCATTCACAAAAGCAAAGTTTTAGGTAGGCAATCTCTTTACTGGATCATTGAGAAGTTTCAAACAAGTTGTGTTTTTCAGTTCTACAGAAAGCAGAAAGTCCAAAAAGTAGGCCAGATGCCAGGAAGGCAAAATAGTTTCTGATGAGATAAATAGAAAATATGAAAGGTGTCTCTTTACAGATTTGCCACCCCATGGAAGACAAAGGCCCAGAAAAAGAGACAGAAGCTATCAAATCTTCACTGTCATGAAGCCACATGGCAAAGCCTATGGCAGCACAGGATGCTTGGGAAAGGCTGCAAAATAAGACACAACAAATGTGCATCATACCCCCAGTATTAAAGCAAGTCCCATCCTGCAGATAAGAGCTGAGACAGAACAATGATTTGCCTAAGGGCACCACGATAACTCATGGTGGAGACATGAAAGGAACTAGGACGTTCTTGGTTTACCAGGTCAATTTCATGTCTTAGTCACCATCAGAACAAATGCGTATTTGTTTGAACCACATAACCTTATATGGTCGGACCACTCTCCTAACCGTCTGTCTGTCTGAAGAAAACAGAATTTGTAAAATAATTATAATCTCACGATCCATTATAAACAGTCACTTTACGTCAGAGTGCCAAATCAGTCCACTCTAAATCCACAGCAAGCAGTATGTAATGAGAAAATCCACTAGAGGGCATTTGCTGCCTTAAAAACACATCACTAATGTGTTACTTTGCTTCATTAAGCTCAGAGTAGCAAAGTACAAGTACAGTATAGTTATACCCCACATGGTGTGAGAGCACAACAAGTCTCTGTGGACACCAAGCAGATTCTGGCTCCAGTCAGTGCCTAAATGGAAAACAATGTTGAAAACGTTGGGTACACTGTTTTAAAACAGTCCGTGATGGAACAAAACTGGGATACAGATATGCCAAATAAATCCATTTTAAAGGCGGAGCATACACTGAAAGAGAGCAGAATTTAAACTGAGAATGGGAGTGTGCTTAATCCTCCTCCTCGTTGTTTCCCTTATCATCTGCCTGCATCAGCATTCTGAGGGCAAAGAAGCCTTTTAAAAAGCAGTGAAAGGTGACAAACGATGATGGAAGTCTGAGGACTAGAAAACAGCATGCTGGGAAAGGGTTAGTTTATCTATGTATTATTTATTAGTTTTATTTATATACTGCATTTCTCCCAACATGGGACCCAAGGTGGCTAACAACATTAAAATTCAAACAATTTAAAAACACAATACATTTAATATTAAAAGATAAATTAAACAATATATGATTTAAAATACAATTAAAAGATTAAAACATAAAAAATATTAACATTTCTGCTGAAATGGGGTTCAGGGATTCAGTTGTAATTGTTAACAGCCTGCCTAAAGAGATCAAGTATTTAGTTTTTTTCAGAAGGATAAAAGGGAAAGGGCCATCCTGATCTCTGGAGGGAGAGCGTTCCATAGCCTGGGAGCTGCCACAGAGAAGGCCCTCTCCCGTGTCCCCATCAGCTGTGCTTGTGCTGGCAATGGGACCGAGAGGAGGGCTTCCTCTGCTGATCACTGAGAAGGCGCATATAGGGAGATAAAGTCCTTCAGGTAGCCTGGACCCCAGCTGTATAGGGCTTTATAGATAATGGACCAGCACTATGAATTGGGCCTGGAAACGGACTGGTAGCCAGTGCAGTTCTTGTAACAGGTGCATTGCATGCATAAAGAGTTATGCCTCTTTACTAGTTAACTGCCCAGCCACATATATCCTCAAATACCTTACCACACCTATTTCCAGCTTCTTATTAATCCAAAGATTCTTTCAACATCTCTGCCACAGTCAAGAGGGAAAGAAAGATGAGAAGAATCAGCTCACAAACAGGATTTTAGGTGTCCAAACTCCCTCCCCAGTTTAGAAGAGGCAGCCTCTATTATTATTATTATTATTATTATTATTATTATTATTATTATTATTATTATTATTATTATTGATGATGATGATGATGATGATGATGATGATGATGATGATGATGATGATGATGATGATGCCAGAGTTGAAAATAAAGAATTGGAAAAACTAACAAAATACAGAGACCTGGCAATCAACTAGAGGGAGCCAGCAAATACACTTCAGTGGTCCCTGTAGTCATTGGGGCTTTGGGAACAATATCAAGACATTTCACACAGTATTATAAGCAGCTGCAGATCTCAGAAATAACACCATCAGAGCTACAAAAATGGCAATATTAGGAACATCATACATACTGCGCCAGTATTTCACAGATACTTAGGTTTCTGGTTAAAACTTGTATCTGTTATATAATACCAGTCAATGTTTTTATAATTTTGATTGACTGCGCCTGGTGTTTTCGAATAATAATTGAAACAACAACAACAGTCTTGGTACTGCAGAACTGAAAGGCATATATGGATAATCAATTCCAGCTCCTGTCAAAGAGTAACAGTAGAGAATCAAACTCCCAAACTCTGGCTCCACAGCCTGAGACCTAAACCACTGACCTATCTAGCAGTTCATGCTGGCCTTATTGCAGGTGTTTATTTATTTGCCAGAATCCTACTGGTGTTTGTGTACAGTTTGCATAAACTGTCACGGCTATTTGAACCTGTCACGATGCCAGGGCAAACATCAGTTGCACAATCAGTAGATGTCAAGGCATCCAAATGAGAAGCACTCTGGCACTCTGTCCATTAACCACTATTAGCCACAACAAGTTACATTAACTGTGCATCAATGCCAATAAGAATTTGGCCATTATACATTTGTTTGTTATATTTATATCCCTTTCACCCATTGAGCTCACAGATATGTACCTGGCTCTCATCTTCTCTTTTTGATCCTCACAACAACCCTATGACACAACTCAAGTCTGAGAAACTATAACTGGCTCAAGGTTACCCGTTGGCCATAATCCATAAATGGGGATTTAGTGAATTATTTGCTCCACAAGCTCCATTGATATACAGTAAATATGCCAACTCCAGTTGTGACTTATTATGCTACAGTAAGTCGCAGTTAGAGTAGGTTCACTGGAATCAATGGAGGTTACAGAGGAGTTGACTCAGCAAATCCCCATTGATATATTGGTCCTACTGTAGTGTGATTTACTATGATAAGCAACCAGATTTTGGCCAGTGCATCTGACAGCCAAGTGGAGATTTGAAACCAGATTTGCTGAGTCTCAGGCCAACACTCTATTCTCTATAATGCACTGGCTTTTTTTTATCATCAGCACAGTAAAAATAAAAAATAATCAAACACATCAGGAACAGAGATACACATTTGATTAAAAGTCAAACAGCCAAAAATACAGTCGATGATTAATTACTGTTGTAGTAGTCACAGAACAAACACAACAGACTGTTGAGATATACAGTACCTACTGTAACTGACACACAACAAATTAGGCAACACAGAAACTTTAATCAGTCATTGCCAAAAAAAAATGACTAATGTTGAAAAGATTTCCTGCTGTGTCTGTGATGAGAAAACATATATATTTGGCAATTCCAAGGATCTTGTCCCACACCCATGTCTTTCTGGCAGGAACCTATCCCACTTCTGTTACGCCTTTTCTTTGTACCAACATGCTTAACTTTAATTTATTTGGTCCGGGCAATTAATTTTTTTTTAAAACCTCACTGCTGTGACTTTGGATGGATGCCTCCTCTCCCAATTCACAGTTTGTTCATTTTTAAATACTGCCCACACCAGAAGTTACAAGAAGCAGGCACTGAGGCTTCAGTGGCATGTTAGCTCAATGCAGAGAAACAAATAGAATCATTCAAAAAGTTTTCCAGAAGTCCTGTAAGTGCAGACGAATGGATCTCATCTTATTTTAAACTTTGTATTCAAGTTTGCCATCAGCTCCAGGGTGCTGAAAATGGTCCATGTGTATTAAATTTATGTGTTTTTTTTTTCCACAGGAGGTATTTGGTTGTTTTAAATCTCTCTAGTAGTTTTATCTTAAACAATATACTGATCAAAGAAGTGGTTTAAACACAGGTATCATTCCCAAGTGGTGTGGGATTCATATTATTTATATTAATGCATTTATATTATTTATTTTTATATTATTCATACTGAAGTTTCAATGCCCATGTAGAAAATATAAAATGAGCAGAACATTTAACCTTCATACACAAGGATTTTTTTTAAAAAAAAACCCTGCAGAGTTCTGGGGTAGTTTCTGACCCCAGCAAGAATACCAAATTGTTACCTTATGTCCAAACAAGTATGTTCCACCAAAACAGGTCAAACAAAAGTAACATAAAATCAGATCAAAGAAAAATAGAATGTAATTTGTGGAGCATTTTTGGATCCCAATGAATTCCCACAAAGAAATTTTTGTTCCCTCCCCCGCCAGAATCTGTCACTTCTGCTTTGCTACATTATGGTGTGCAAAGAAAAGTATGAGATTTATTTAAAAAATTTGGTCCCAAAACAACAGGTTTTTTTTTGTCAAATTATGTTAATAAATCTTTGATGAGGACTCTGGTGGGACAGGTTATCGTTTGTACTTCAGAATGATCTTCTGTTATTAAATAGCAATAAAATGTTTATGATGGAAACATTTAGACTGGATTTGAAAATAGAATTTAAATACAGTATAACTAAATTCCAGTGCCTCTCTGCCTGAAGCAGCTATCCCACCCTGCCTAATCCACCAGCTCAGTTTGGGTGTGCAACAGAAGGCTGCATCTCATGTTTTTGTGCTGAGGAATCATCTTTATTTAGAGCAGTGGTTCTCAGTCTTGGGTTCCCAGATGTACTTAACTACAATTCTCAGAAATCCTGGCCAGCACAGCAAGCATGAAGGCTTCTGGGAGTTTTAGTCCAAGAACATCTGAGGATCTGAGATTAGGAACCACGAATTTAGAGGGAGTCAGTAAAAAATGTCCAACACGCAGTTCCCCACCTACAATTTAAAGGAGTGTATCATGTGATTCCGTCAATTGCACACATAAGTTTTCATTCTTTCTTGGAAGTGCTTTTGAAAAATTTAGAGTCTGACATATGCAAAGCAGTATCTAAACTGGAAATACCATGGGCACATGACATTTCTGAATCTAAGATGCTGCTGGCTTTCAAATCATGTCATCATTGTTAGTCTAAAAACTAATACCTAGTAGCATTAGTATTTTCTCTAGTGGACGAATGCAGTAGTATCACTCCACCCTGCTTTTTACTAGAGGTGGATGTATGTCAAAGTACTAAACTCATCTTTTGTATGACTAAAGATGCTTTGAGGAGTGTGTTACAATATTAGTGCTGCTTTCCATTAATACAGTCACCAAACTGGCACCAGTTAAAATACCAATGGAGTGCAAGGATAAAGATGGAAACTATTTTGTCCTCATTAAATGAAAGCACTTTTAAGTAAAACAACAAAGCAAACTAAAAAGCTCAGTGAAGCAGACTGAACTAACCAGCACATTCAAGAGCTTTAATTATTGTTGCATTTTTAAATTTATGAACTTCCTAAAGCTCTTTTTTTGATGGACGTGTTTATTCAAGAGTGGTGGCGACAAATTAATCCTCAGGACAGCAAGACACAACCCAGTGGGGAAAAAAGAATATTCAGGATGAAATGAGGTCAATGTAAATACACCAGAATCAAAGAATGTGAAGTGCAAATGTGTATGCATTTTTATTAAATTATCATAGGACATACATTCACTGAGACCACTTTTCCATAAAAGAGTTTGGGATCATATAGTGAAGCCTCATGTCCACAAATATTAAGAGAATGAAGAATTAAAGCACCCCTTTCCTTTCTCACATTTTCTGTGCCCAACCCCCAAATAGGCAAACTTTACAACAAAGGCAGGAATAATTAAACCAGTATTCAGATACCTGATGAGAACGCATTGGTTGTCATGACGTTTCCATAGGCAGCGGTAGCACTCATTGGCAACAGCGAAAATATGAGGTGAAATTTCTCCTAAGTGATGCCGACTATATCGCTCCACTGTGGTGCGGTCATACAGGCCCGGAATGGTTTTATAAGGGTTAACTGAGGCAACAATAGAACCAATGTAAGTCTGAAAAAAGAAATAGAGGGATTTAGGTATACAGGATTTAAAGATTCTAAATTCAACAACACATTTGATATGACATAGCATGTCCTAGCAGAAATATGTTCAGTATTACAGTACATAAAAAATCAGAATGGGATACCATATCTAGTCTCATACTAGACTGAAATAAGCTTAGGAATGAGGGACTGGAATTTCAATGGGTAGAATGGAAGAGGGAAGAAGCTGCATTAAACACAAAGTTGTCCCCCAGATTCAATCAAAACTCTGAAGATGCCAGCCACAGAGACTGGCGAAACGTTAGGAAGAACAACCTTCAGAACACGGCCAAAAAGCCCGAAAAACCCACAACAACCATCAACCAAAACTCTTTCAAAAACTTGCTTTCCATTAGATAATATGTGGCAAAATAATGTGTCCCTTCCACAAAAGCGCTATGTAAGTGCCACTGGTATCTCTGCTCCACACTAGAAGCTACCAAGAAGCAAAGTCCAGCTACCACCACAGTTCTCTCATTTTAGGTTTTTCCTTATGTAGAACTCTTCAGCAACTTCTTCAAGACACAATATGGGACTTTCTTTCCACAGCCAGTATCACTTTGTCCCTGTTGAAGTGATCTGAATCCAAACAGGGCTGATACAATCAGTCTGATTGCCTTTTTGCAACAAATTTTAAAGTGTTTCAGTCTTTGTGCTGTTATAGCAAATTTTGCGACTCCCAATGTAAGAAATTTATCTTGGCTGCACAGGAGAGAAATTTTTTGA
Organism: Pogona vitticeps; assembly: GCF_051106095.1. Classification (NCBI taxonomy): domain Eukaryota; kingdom Metazoa; phylum Chordata; class Lepidosauria; order Squamata; family Agamidae; genus Pogona; species Pogona vitticeps. Next base: position 143,963,606 of record NC_135786.1, read on the forward strand.
ACTAAGATCAAAATTCATCTTGTTCAATTTCAATTACTCAGTTTCCCACTGGTTTCAGTATATGTGTCACAACAAAACAAGTAATGACAAATGCTCTCAATTGCCTGAACTTCACAGAACACAAAGCTGTTGTTCTGAAAGGATTTGTCAGTACCTTCCTTCAGAGATGTGTACCGCATTTTTCGCTCCATAAGATGCATTTGACTATAAGACACACCTTACATTTGAGGCACCATCGGGTGTGAAGGGGTGTGTGCGTGGAGGGGGGAGTCAGGTGGTGGTGTGATTTCCCCTCCTTTTCTGGCACTCTAAGCACCTTTTCTTCCCCCGGATCACTTTCCTCCCATACGTCTTTCCTTAACATCCTTTCCATTTCTTTCAACTGTCCTCCCTCCTCTCTCGTGAGAACGATGATGTCGCTGTGGGGCCAGGGATCCAGCAGCGAGGCATGCCATTGCCCTGCTTCCCTGGATGGCATTGTGAGACCATGAGGCTGTCTCGTGAGAGCAGCTTAAGAGGAGGGGTGAACTGGAGGGCATATAAGGTCGCTCACCCCTCATGACTTCCTCCTTCATAGGGAAAGCTTCACTGTTTGACTGGCCATTGGGCGGCCACGTGGGACGGACCTCGCGGCTGCCTTGAAAAAGGCAAGGGGGTGGAGCTTTGAGGATCCAGGCGGGCAGTTTTAACAACTTTTTTTCCAGCACTCTAAACACCTTTTCTTCCTCCGGATCACTTTCCTCCCATACGTCTTTCCTTAATACCACTCTTTCCATTTCGTCCAACTGTCCTCCCTCCTCTCTCGTAAAAAAATATTTATCCCCCTTGTCTCCCCCTCGTGTTTCCTCCCTCTCTTCTCCTACTTCCCCTCCTCGATCCATTCCTCTGTCTCATGCCGCTCCATCTCTCTTTCTTCTTCTGTCACTTTAAACTTTTTTTTACAGTATTTGCTCCATAAGATGCACACACTTCTCCCCCACTTTTTTTGGAGGGGGAGAGTGCGTCTTATGGAGCAAAAATACGGTAGTTCAGAATTCTAAATAAATAAATAAAAATCTTAGGAAGACATCAGCGACTTCAACGGTTTTTGAGAACATCCTCTTTTCACAAAACATATACATGGGACAATAAAGAGGATCTGATTATGTCTGTAACTGCAGTGCAGATTTATTGCATGAAATCTTGTTCATTAAGTTAAGCCTGTGGAAGAGTGATGATGTCACCAGCAGGAGGTAATTTTCAATAATTAAAGATTTCCTCCTTCCCTGCAGCTTGCTGGCCTCATAGGTAATCTGTTTCAATGGCTGAAATCTTGTTGCTTAGCATAAGTTGCATAAGTGTAGGCTAATTTAAACATAAAGAAAAAAAGAAAAAGAAAAAAAAAACAACCAAAGCTAAACTTTTCGGTGCGTGATCTTTATTTGAAGAGAAAGAAGTACTTGCATGTTATTTTTACAACTGTGCAAACAATGTGGAAATTATTGTCAGGAATGCCTTCACATTATTTTCCCCATTTATTCTTAAATACTACACAGTCAAAAAATCAGACTTGCAGAAAGAACCCACAATATCACCTGCCTCCCAAACCACTTAGATAGCTTGAAAATATGGGAAATATGTCACTGGCAGCTCTCTTGCTTGCTAACTATATAGAAGACTCTGTACATAATCTTACAATTGCCTCACTGCACAAATTCTTCAAGACTTTTACTTCAAATAAACACCTGCACTCAAAGCCAATGTCTGCCACATGTGCTGAAAAAAAATGGGGGACTGTACTTCTGAAGTGCTACAGATAATAGGAAGAAGTTTATATTAATTTTGGCACTACTGAACTTCAGGTTTCAAAACACATACTCAGTGGGCCACTGGATTAGAGGAAGGGTTCGTCTATATATCAGAACTTTGGCAAAGACCCAAAGAACTGACATACTAGTTCTGTGCAGCAAAGGCCACCACTCCCACCATCTATATAAAGAAATATATTGATAAGTAGATGTGACAACCCCAGACCTACTGGAGTATACCACACTTTAATTAAGCTGCCACCAACCATTCCCTATAAGAAGTCACACAGACCAGGAATGGATTTTTAACAAACAAAAGAACAAGGTTTATTTAAATAACAAACAGGGTAAATAAAAAGATCAAGTAAATAAGATACTGTAACGTGGCTTAGTCTCAATCATACATACAACAGTTTGGTTCACACAGAACACTTTAAAGTAAAGCACAGACCCTGAACCTATCAGTTCTGGCTACCTATAAAGAAACCTGAACCTATCAGGTATGTACCAACTGACACACAGTTGTACTCAGTCTGACACACAGACTCCAACTCCTCCCTCTCCACACAAGCTCCAAATATATATACAGTACAGCTCCTCCCCTTGATGTCCCGCCTTCCACTCCCCATAGGATGGAACTTTCCCTCCAAACCCATGACAGACAGGTACCATCAGTGCTGTATGTTACACCTCCCCTCTTTATAAGTTGTTTTGCAGGGGAAAAGCTAAAGTGCTTTTCTCCAAAAAAACAACCAGGATCACAACACACAAAAACAGTTATACAATAACATACAATCCCATACTTACACTCTAGGTTAAACATATCAATTAGGCATTTAAACATTAACATTTACAATACATTAAGTTACCTTTATTAATACAAACCAAGCATGTTTAATAAACAAGTACATTTAACTTTTGGTCACCAAAATATACATAGTCCATGTTTCTTCGCCGTCTTCACTCTTCGGGTCTTCTTGACAATGCGTCAGCAACACAGTTCATTGACCCTCTGACCACCTTCACTTCAAAGTCATAATCTTGCAGGTTTAAAGCCCACCTCATAAGTTTACTATTGTGGGTTTTGTCTTTAACCACTGCAGTGGTGAGTGGTCAGTGCACAGAACAAAATGTCTTCCCCAGATGTAAGGTTTGGCCTTCTGAATCGCGTATACTATGGCCAGGCACTCCTTTTCCACGGTTGCCAAATGTCTCTCACCTTTCTGGAGTTTCCTACTCAGGTAGGACACTGGATGCTGGTCACCATTTTCATCCTCCTGGCAAAGAACTGCTCCTACCCCGCTGTTAGACGCATCGGTGTAGATGATGAACTCCCGGTCGAAGTCTGGAGCACGCAGCACTGGATAATTGATGAGCGCCTCCTTCAACCTCTGGAACGCCTCCTCACAGACGCTGGTCCACGGGATGCGGTCATCAGTCTTCTTCCGCGTCAGATCGGTCAGCGGAGTCGCCATCTCGCTAAACCTCGGGATGAACTTTCTGTAGTAGCCCACCAACCCAAGAAATGATTTGACTTTTTTCTTGGTGTTGGGTCTGGGCCAATCACGAACGGCTTCTATCTTGGCCTCTAGGGGTTTGATCACTCCTCCCCCTACTATGTGACCCAAGTATTTTATTTCTGGGCTACCCAGCTGCAGTTTGTTCTCTTTGCAGGGCCTAGGCCAAAGCACTTCCTCCCCTGGGTTAAAGTGCCTCTCCCTGGTTTTCTGGTCATCCTAGGTCTTCTGTCTAACCTTCTGAGCTTGCAGGTTCTCTGCTGCTAGCTCTAGGTTTCTCTTTAGGTCATTCATTAAAGAGTCTATATATGTCACAACATCTTGTGGGTCATCCTGGGTGATCTGTTCCCAATTTTGCTTGATTAAATCAAGTGGACCTTTCACCCTTCTCCCAAACAACAGTTCAAACGGACTGAACCCGGTACTGGCTTGTGGCACTGATCGATAAGCAAACAAAAGGGATTGTAGCTTCTGGTCCCAATTGTTTGGATTCTCTGCCAAGTAAGCCCTAATCATGCGCATCAGAGTCCCATTGAACTTCTCCGTTAACCCATTACTTTCGGGGTGATAGGCAGTGGTTTCCTTGTGTTTAATTCCACAGATTTGCCATAACCGTTTCATGAGCTTTGATGTAAACGATGCGCCCAAATCTGTGATTATTTCTGAGGCAAATCCCATCCTGGACATATACCCCACCAAGGCATCTGCCACTGTGTTAGTTTCAATGTTAGTCAAGGGAATGGCTTCGGGGTACCTCGTGGCATGGTCCACAATGGTGAGAATGAACCGGTTCCCCCTCTTTGTGGCCTTGGGCAAAGGTCCCACAATATCCACTCCTATACATTTAAACGGGGTGTCAATCACAGGCAAAGGGCACAACTTCGCTTTGGTCCTGTCACGGTTATTCCCCTGCCTCTGACACACATCACATTGTTTACAGAACTCCTTGATCTGCTTCCCTATTTCAGGCCAGTAAAAATTTTGTGTGATTCTCTGCTGTGTTTTGTTCACCCCTAAGTGCGCAGCAAACATGTCAGAGTGCCCCCTTTGTAAGATCATGGGGCGATACTTTTCAGGTACCACTAGCTGACTTCTGATCCCATCTCCCCCTTTTGAGATATTCATCAGGGTCTCTCTATATAAAATTCCCTTTTTCTCACGAAATCTCGCTGTGGTTTCAGGTGTTAACTGGGTGTCTGTCACCTGTTCAAAACACTTTTGGAGAGTGGCGTCTGCCTTTTGCTCTTGGCCAAATTTGCTGTCTGTGGTTAAGGTTTCTACCACAGCTTCGGAACTCCCCTCATCTGCTTCCGCCTCGGGCTCTTCAGTACCCCCCTGAACTGTCCCCGTGGTAGCTTGTGAGCGTGTAATCACTAGCACCCGTTTCACATGTTCAGCCAGGTCATTTCCCACGAGCACGGCTGCTGGCAGAGTCGATGAAATCGCTAGCCGCCAAACTCCCCTCCAGCCTTGAAAGCTCACAGGTACCTCAGCTACTGGCAGTGAGATCACCTGCCCCTCAATCCCTGCCACCTTCAAGCTCTCATTTGGGATTATATACTCCCTAGGAATAATATCTGGATGGCACAGGGTCACCTGGGAACAAGTATCCCTTAGCCCCCTATACTGATGGTCAAGTATTCCTACGTCCACCCCTGCGGTCTCAAACAATTGCGAATCTGTCCTCACTAGTAAGCAGCGCTTGACCTCCACAAGAGGACCATTTTCCCCAGCCTGATCAGCAGATGTAACTGTTCCAGATTGAGTAGCCATGGCAACAGGCTCCCTCAGTGGCAAGGAGCTTTGCTCTTTCTGGACACAGAACACAGCTTTTGGCTTGGTTCCACTTAAATCATGAGGCAAATTTCGATTTAGCTGCTTCCATTTCTCACACTCTGAGATTAGATGGCCCTTTCCCTGACAGAAATAACATTTTCTGCTGTACTTGGAGTCTCATCTGGTTTTGGTTTTCCCTCCAAAATCTGAGGTCTTTGTGGTTTCATGTCTGAGGGCTTCCCTTCAACATGGGCCCCTCCCCCTTGCTGGTTTTTCCCTGGTCCCTGAGAGTACTTGCTGTAGGTTTCTTTGGGTTTACCTACAGATTTCCCCTCAGCACCTAAGGGCTTTCTTATTTGGTAAATAAAATCTGCGATCTCTGCCGCCTCTGTCACAGATTTCGGTTTCCTCTCCCTCACCTGGAACTTCAGTTCCCCATGCAGGACTGAATAAAACTGTTCCAGCGCTATCAGGTCTTTGAGCTGCTGGAAGGTCTCTGTCCCCTCCTGAGACAGCCATTTCTCTAGCAGCCTCACCAGTTGGGCCCCCACTTGGGTAAAAGTCTGCTCTGGTTTTTTGGTGAGTGACCTGAATTTTTGCCTCAGCTGTTCAGCAGTTATCCCATGTCTGGCAAACACCAGTTTTTTAAACTCAGCGAAATCTTTCAACAGTTCCACTGGCATCTCTGCATAGACTTCTGCCAGGCTGCCACTGATTAAAGATCGCATAATGGTCATCTTCTCAGTTTCCCTTACTAAGAAGTCCACAAACGCTCTTTCCACGAGGGAAAAGAACACCTCAGGGCAATCTCCCTTGTGGTACACAGGGAATTTCTTCAGGTCAGTTTTAGACAGGCCGTCTTCCCCATTCCCTGGGTTCCCCTCATTATTATTGTTATTACTATTTCTATTCATTATCTCCAGCTTCTTCAGCTCAAACGCCATTTTCTCTAACTCAAATTGTCTTTGCCTCTCTCTTTCCCTTTCCTCCATTTCAAATTGCCTTTGTTTCTCTTCCCTTTCTATTTCCCTCATCCTCAGTTCATGCTGTTGGGCTAGGACCATTTTTCTGAGTTCTGGGTTCTGTTCTCCCGTGCTCTCATCCTGCACTGAGCCAAATTCCTCCTCAGAACCTTGGTCTACCTGTGGGTCCCTTACTTCCCCCATTTCTGCCATTTGGCTTCGAGTCAAGGGCATAATCCCCCCCCCAGAACAGGCTGCCTTCAAAAGTCAAGCCTCAAAATAAAATGACGATTTTTTTTCTTTTGCCTCAGAAACAGCCTTCTATAGATTGCTGCTGTTCCTTCAGCACTAACTTGCAACTGTTGCCAGGCAGAATCCACCCCCTCTGCTAGGCCTCACAGCAGACAGGCTAGATCACTGTTACTTCACACAGCTTTGCCTCAGCCCTTTCCCGCCAAAAAGGGTTGCCTCAGAGCTCCCTAATCTAGTCCCCAATCTGAGGTGGCACGTTCTTCCACTAGCGTACCTCCCCGTGAGGTAAGCCTAGAAGATTACCTACGCGCTCTCAGATTTTCCCTGACTAGACCCCCCTTGCTCTGGGCACACTTGCCAAGGCTTTGCTGGACCACTGGACAACTGGACCAGTCGTATCCCGCATGCTGGACACCAATCAATGTGACAACCCCAGACCTACTGGAGTATACCACACTTTAATTAAGCTGCCACCAACCATTCCCTATAAGAAGTCACACAGACCAGGAATGGATTTTTAACAAACAAAAGAACAAGGTTTATTTAAATAACAAACAGGGTAAATAAAAAGATCAAGTAAATAAGATACTGTAACGTGGCTTAGTCTCAATCATACATACAACAGTTTGGTTCACACAGAACACTTTAAAGTAAAGCACAGACCCTGAACCTATCAGTTCTGGCTACCTATAAAGAAACCTGAACCTATCAGGTATGTACCAACTGACACACAGTTGTACTCAGTCTGACACACAGACTCCAACTCCTCCCTCTCCACACAAGCTCCAAATATATATACAGTACAGCTCCTCCCCCTGATGTCCCGCCTTCCACTCCCCATAGGATGGAACTTTCCCTCCAAACCCATGACAGACAGGTACCATCAGTGCTGTATGTTACAGTAGACATTTCAGAAGATGTGATATCATGGCCCAGGAAAATTCTGAAAAGTTTTGTTTAGATTCTGTCCTAGGCCTCTGGGAAACTCACAAAACAGGCATTAAAATGACAGCTGGTACACCAGTAACACGGCAAGCTGCATCTGAACAGGGAAGTTCACTTTTTCATTCTAGGTTCAGATGCATGGATAAAACAGCCCCTGTTGCAGTGTGTATTGCATTGTGCCTTCCTCTTGAGCTTTTTATTTTGCCCAGCTCCCATAAACCCATTGTTTTTCCTGTGGCTTTACAAGCCAAGTAGATCAGCAGCAGAACAGAAGTCAGCAAAAAGGAAGACACGAGCAGTTTGCCCTGTAGTGTTTTTTTTTTTTTTTTTGTTCTACCCTAAAATTAAATAGTCACAAGTATGCTAGCAGCCATGACTTACTGAAGCTGTGGTCAGCACAGCCTGCACTTCAGTTTGTCTCATGCTAATTTGTAAGGGACTGGGTCCAATTCTGTCCTTAAATTACATGTTAAAGGTCTGAGGCCCAAATGTCTTTTTTTTTTTAAAGCAACACTTTAACATGTCAATGTGATTATATGTTCCAAGAACCTTCTACCCAGTCAGATCATTTCTGTTATGGAAATTTCAAACCCTGTAATCATGTTTTGTGTTTACACAAGAGCTCACAAACCTCACCATACAATATGGGGCAGGCAACCTATTTAAAACCTTCTTCTGAAAAACAAACACAAGTTAATGTAATTTCGCACAAAAGGAATATTTTTTCTTTTCCCATGAGCCCATTTCACAGCAAGTTGCAAAGAAATCTCTCAACAAAAGTGCAAAAAGGAGTAGGGAGGTAGTTAACTACAGAGAGTGTATTCCTCATATACAACTAATACAATTCAAACTTGGAGGTAACTAGTTAACAAGTAACAAATTATTTATAATTAATTCCATTCTCTAGTAATTAAAATGGAACAACATTACACTGTAATTGCACCTTAGTGCAGGATAAACTATCAGTTGCATTTATAGTTATTAAGGTATGGCCTCATTAAATTGTGATGAAAGAGTATCACATGCCAGTTCATGCTATGGGCTGCTGCCCTGTGCTCTGTTGTGGATGTTGAGACAAATGATCATAAAGCAGATACCATGGGTCAACAAACTGCAAGATTCAAATTTTTTGAACAAAGATACTTTGGATGTAGAGCTTCTGTTCTGAGAAGGATGAAGAAGTCAGCACAGTAAATTGTGAAGGACTATGGGAGTTGCAGTTCAATTACTGGCCATAACTGTCCAAACCAGCTCTCAAAGATTCCTCCCTCCCTTACTGTAATGGTCTCTTCCATAGTTATGTTGAGGGAAGGGAAATAGTGTAAATTGCTACTAATTAACAATTTAATAATCATCTTCCTCACTGTGTGCCATTCATGTGGCATGGTGCACAACCAAGAATCCAAGCAAAAATTTATTACTCAGCAGCAACTAGCATTACACATTATGCTATTTCCCTTGTAGTGGTGTAACTATGGAGCAGAAATTTATCTGACATTTTAATGTATTTACTGGGTATTTTTAATTTACCTGTCTAATAACCAGACAACTACAGACCTGAGGCAGATTAGAAATGCTATAGATACAATTAAAAAAAACTAGCAAATTTGAGCAACTGAAGAAAAATTACTTAATGGTTTTAAGGGAGCACAAAATGTTTTGCATGACATGGGGAGAGAGGGACGTAGGGGGCTTCAGTGAGACAGTCAACACTTTGACTCTTCCAATATAGGGTTAGGTTCTCTCCACAGACATTTAAGAACTTTTGGGTCACCTCTTGTTTTACAAGGACTAAGCCAACACCTAGAATGTAGACACTGAAGTAAAAGATTGGCAAACAGACCTACTGACCTTAATTTCGAAAGCTTTTTCGGCATTAGGCTAGAATCCAGGAAAGAGCAAGACAATTCACTGTTTCATTGATAATTAAATGTGAAGGTATTAATTCCTACAGTGAATCTCTCGAGAATAAGGCTAGACAGAAAAGTATGCTATAATTAGACAGATCAAGTGTTATTAGAAGAGCTTACTAAACCAAAACGAAGAAATAAAGCAAATGGGAGACCAATTAAATCTGATAAAAAATGTGCAATATACTGTTCAAATTTTGCTAGACTAATTCAAGCTCCATGACAGTTTCTCAGATATAAAACAAGAAAACCAGAATATAGCTCCTGCCTAGAATGTTTGAATAAAATTGTGACCAACTAACAAGGTAACCAAAAAATTGCAGGAATATGTATGGAAAGTTAATCATAAAAGATTGGCTTTAGCTAACTCAGCTCATGAGTGTCAACACTAATATGCAGGGCAAGCCCAAGATATTTTACTACCCGAGATGAAGGGCAAAATGATGACACCACCCCTTAGTCCATGCAGAGAATCTGGTGGATTAGCAGCTGTGATATTTTAAAAACCCACAAGTTTAGCTTTGCGGGCCCCAGGGATGCTGTGTGGCGTATATAGCTCTGTCTCCGAATAGAAGGAAGTGGCTAGGAGCTGAAGAACAATCCATCAGCAGCATCGTGTTTCTAAGGCAGTTACCTACCTACCTCTGCCTATGGCAGTACTGAACCCACAAACAGATATCCTATTTGCACCTGGCATTGCTGCTGATGTTTTTGTCCCTGGTTCCTCCAGTCTAGATCCCCTGCTTTCTCTCCCTCCCTCCCTCCCTCCCTCCCTCCCCCTCTCTCTCTCCTCTGCCTGGGTCCTTTCATTTGTTTGCTTCTTCTTACTCTCTTCCAGTCTGCCTCCCTGAAACCTCCTACAACCCCAGCTGATCCTGCCACAAAATGGAAATTCACTATGCAAAGCAAGAGCCACAGGGATAACAGAGTTTCCATATTAGTCTCAATCTGTATCTCAATCTGTTCCTGAAGAAATAATTTTCTTATTGCTGTGGAACTGATTCTAGGACACAATTTAGGTGACAATGAGGTTCCAATGTTCAAATCGCTGGCTGCTTTGTGACTTGTTGAATCAGCTTACTCAACATAAAAGGTACAAAAATTGGCGTTATTTATTGCTCAGAAATACCATTATTGGAGACAATGAAGGAGTTTAAAAAAATACCCTGCCCTCGTTCTTCCTTTAGCTTCTTCCTCTGTACATGAACTGAGAAAGTAGGTGTAAATCAAAAAGAATCCCAACCCACTGATAATTCCAAGCAAATGGACACCATGAACACGAGAAAACTCTTAACATGTCAGCGATGGCTGAGATAAATAAATCATCATTGATATGAATCATTACCACATGCCTTAGAAAGCCATTAAAGAGTGCCCATAGCAAAGAAAAATTTGGCTATTTCAGAGCTCTCTTGAAAACAAAAAGGGGAAAGAAAAGCAAATTTTTCAGTTATGCTCAAAAGGGCAAATGCGTTAAATGGGGATGCTTTCAGCATTGCATCACAGAGGATTCATGTGTGAGCTTACACATTTATTTAATGGTTTTATTTTTAGCTCTCACTCACTGTTCTTAAATAGCTCCCTTTCATTCTGCTTTGACCTCCTTTCAGCTTATATTGGCCAAAAGAAATTGACTTTCTGAGACATGTGGGAGGCAAGCACAGCCAGAGCCAACTCCCACACCATAATTTGAATGCCCTTGATTTTAGGTACATTACATATGTATACTTGCATGGTTTTAAGGTCTCTTCTCCAAACTTTCCCATGTAAGTCTAAAGAGTCTCAGAAAGGATAATCTCAACTGAGCCAAGCAACATGCCCCCCTCTCTTTGATAAAACAAGCCACATAACCACCATACCACCGGCACATCTAATTTTGGAACTGGGCTTTCGAATGCTGAGAAATTACAGCCTTCAACTCGCCATCTCATTATATGCACATGTTTGCTTTGGTTTAGATGAAGCCTCTCAAGTAACAGTCTCATTGGCCACGTTTGCAAACACAGACTTCACTGGAGTATGTTGAAAGCGGGCATCTTATTGTAGGTTGCAGCAGTCCACCTTTAAAGGTCCCATTCAAATGGCCTATGTATACAGTACTTTAGGGGTGGAATAAATATACGACTAATACATTGATCTGAACACAGGTTGCCACTGTTCTCTCTTGTTTAGCGGTAAGATCTCAAAGATGCATCGTGCTAAAATTCAAGCAAAGGTTTTATCTTTAACCTTGGACTAAATAAAAACAAGCATGTAAAGTTCCGACAGTGTTTTAGCAAATAGGCTTTCAGTACCTCCCTTGCTGCCAACTGTTTGAGCAACATATTAAAAGCAAACCCACTGTCTCAGATGGATCCTTAGGTAGCCAAAATAGTGCTGTCCAATGTATGACCGAGGTATCAACAAACTCAGGGAAACAACTGTACAAATGCAACAACAAAAGGGGGTGGGGTGGGGAGACCACACACGCAGGAACTTCCTAAAGAGACCAAAATAGACTAAGCATGTTCACCAGTCATTTAATGACTGTTGGAAAAGGGGGGGGGGCTGAATGAGAGAGAACATGAAATGGAGTCTCCTGAAAAAGAGTATGCCTAGCTGGCTAGAACTTTGAAAAGGAACATGCCATGTGGCATCATTTTCATGTATGTTCCAACTGTCTAAGAATGTTTAACATGGCTCACAACTGCACAACCTGGCTCTGCTGAAAGCACTGGATCATAATGACATTTGAATTCTGTGAGTCCAGAATTATGAATAAATAGTCAAAATAGAAACCTGAAAGGACATCATATAAAGTTAAGCAAGCGAGCCTTAGAAAAATGGATTAGAAACAGGAGAAGAATAACATTTCAGAAAGAGTCTTGGAGGAGAAGGTAAGGAGACCAGACCAACACATCAAGAGATGTGCAATTCTGGGGAATTATAGATTAGGAAAAAAAAACCAAACATCTCATTGACCTAAGCAGATGGAAATTTTACTGAATATGTTTATATGACTTTCAATTAAGTAAACAAAAGTTTACAGTATCTTAGTTAATTTCTTTGATTCTTTATTAGTACAGTATCTGGGACAGTCTTCCAGTAGCCAGAAAGACACCAGAAGCAAATATATTATTACTGCTTGTGGGTGGATCAACAAAGGAAAATCAAAACTTTGGTCCAAATCCTCTTTAGAAGTTATGCTAACAAAAAACAAATGGTATAATACTGGCACATTGCCCCTGATTTAATTAGTCCCTGCTTGGATGCCTGATATAGGCACAATAAGGAATCTAAGTGGGGAATCCTTAATTAGAGGCAATTTCCCATCAAGTGTTACACCACCTCCTTTCTAATAGCATACCTAAGCAAGAGGATATTGGCCTTTATTTTATTTTTATCAGAATATTTGAAAAGATTTCAAGACATGATAGCTGAACAACAAACACCTCCCTGATATTACTTTTGAAACCAGTAAACATACAACGAATTAGCACATGTTAGATTTAACGAGAAAAAGCTGAAGGCATTAAAAATTCTTAACTGACTAAATTTTAGCATGTCTGAAGAGCAGCGTGCATAAAATATGGATTCATATGAAACTATGATTTTAGATATCTTTTTAAACATTATACATTTAAACATTACATTATACATTATACAATTAAACATTGGATTTAAATCTAAACACACAGCTGGTGTCACAGAAGCAGAGTCCCCACCCATTTCTTTCATGGAAGCCCCTCCAACATCTTGAAGATGCTACTGAGAAGGTAAGCATACCTTGCAGAATGGAGTAAGCTATGATGCTGGGGGAGAATGAATCCCTAGAACCATTATTGATGAGCTGATCCCCCTTCATCCATGAAAGGCAGATAGCTCAGTTAGTTAGCTATCTGGCTGTGTAGCCTTAGTACTCTGATTCCCCACTGGGCTTCCTTGATAGGGGCTGGACTTGATGATTTATAAGTAGAGATGGGGGTATTTGTATACGAATATCCCCATGCAGCTGAAGTTAATGACGGTCTGGCCCCTGAATATCCCCACTCTTGCATCCAGCAATGGCAGCCTCACACATCCTTCCAATCGCACCCAGAGCACTGCTCTCTTCCTGCTCGCCTGGCCACTTGGCAGCTGTGTAGGGAGACTTATCCTCCTCCCCTTGCCTGGAGTAGCTAGCTGAGCAGGAAGAGAGCTCTCCAGTTCTAAGATGATGATGATCTTGGACCAAACCCATAACCTTTAATCACACGTACATATTCAACAACCATTAATACTGGACGGACTAGTTTTCTAAGACCTTTCAGTATTCTACGCTGCCTCTTCTTTCTTCCAGAATATTGTAAACTGAATAGCCTCAAGTCCTAGATTCACTGTTTCTAAGGACCCTTCAGCTGCAAGTACTCTTATAAAAGAGCTAAGAGAAACCTTACTTCAATCCATAAGCACAGTTTGTGCATGCACAGTGCAGGATGGTCTAAAATGTAATTAAAAATTGATTTTGATTCAAAGAAAACAATAGCTCTATCTTTGGGCAGATCATTATCCTAGATGACCTCTGATATCTTGCAACATTATTGTTGAAAGTCTGCTACTTATTTTAATGAGTCACACTGGACTAGGCCCACTGCATCAGTGGGGATCCGGAGAGTCAACTTCTCCACACATTTCATTGATTTAATGGGCTTACTGTAATTGTGACTTACTTCGTGGTAGTAAATCTCAATAAGAGTAGGCCCATTTGAATCAATTGAACTTACAAAGGAGTTTTCACCCAATCCCCACTCATTCAATGGACGTGCTGTGTTAAGCAACAGTATTTCAGCCAGTGTGATTTAAAAGAGTCAATGCCTTAACTACACAATGTTTCTGACATCACATCACACATTTTACACAAGCACCTTTGCAAAAATTTTGCATAAACCCCTCACAGCTTCACAAGATAACATTCATGTGATTAAATATTAATTCATATATATTCTGGCAGGGAAAACATCCAAATCTGTAGAATTTCTGACTTGAAAACATTACCCAAAGCTTTCTTCTTTGAAATAAACTTACATAAATTTTGTTTTGCTGATATCGCAGGAATAGGTTATGCATTATGGCGCCCTCATGGAGGTCTATCAGTGCTGCCATGTCTTCTAAACCTTCTTTGCCTGCAGTCTGCATAGCTGTTACTTTTTGGTGTGTAATTGACCTTTGTTTGTAAGTGTATACCTGAAAAAGAAAAGACAGTGCATTAAATATGGGTGGTTCTTTTAAAATTGTACATTTTAGATATTTGTCTATATCTTGAGACTTTCTCTTCGAGTTCAGAATAACACAAGAAGCCACATGTAGTTTCATTGCCATACACCAAATACATGAATGTTTGAACATCAGTCTTTTGCCAACTGAAATCTTACCTTTATAGAAGAGCACTTTGTTAATCTTTTGCCAACAGTTATTTCACAACCAAAAGTGTTCTGAACTTCTATATCTTACAAAGTACACTATCAGAAATGAATTGCAAGCATATCTAAAATTGTGTTTGTAGGTATCACTTCAGTTAAAGGCCAGATCTCACCATCTGGATTGGGATAAATAGCAAGGAAGTTGTTGTGTTCAGAATGTTTGTCTAATGCAGGGGTTTCCAAACTTTTGATGGGGGCCACACCGGATATTTTCATTTTTGAGGGCTGAAGGAACTTGAATGGTTCCACACATGCGTGCACCCCCCGCCCGCACCCCCACTCCCACCCACACGGACACACACATGCCCACACACACACCCATACCCTCCTACTGACACACATGGATGCCTGCCTCCCCCCCCCCATACACATGGGTTGAAGGGAATGGGCTGGGTAAAACAGTAAGGCGGGCCAGATGTGGCTGCAGGCCGTAGTTTGAAGATCCATGGTCTAATACAATGGAACCTAAAATACATACATTTGAATAGTATTTTATGTCTAGAATTCTATTCTAAGTGTAGGCCGTCGATTCAAACACCCACCCAAGCAACTTCCCTCAACATGGAGAAAATTCCAGAAGAGAAGTAATGTCATGAGTAGTCTCATTCAAGTTTAGAGCCCTTGGAGGACTCCTTTAAAAATAGCAAATAATGATTCATTTAAACTGTCTTTCACTGCTGAAGCCTGTCTTACACTTGCTTGTTCCATGGTCAGCTGTACTGACCTTTGCCAGTGAGAGTGCTCACTACTATGAACCAATTACATTGCAGAAGGCTTTCACTGGCCATCACACTTACTGAAAAGCCAGTGTGAGGAAAGTGAAGAAGTGAGTCCAACTGTATGAATGCTTTTTGAAGGCAGCCCCTTTCTTTCCTTTCGCTATAATTAGAGTACGTACTTACATCTTACCCACCCCTACATTTCTCTCCCTCATCCTGTGGCAGCCAGAAGTTTATTCTGTTTGCAGATGGAAGAGCAAGAAAAGAAATCTGGATGTGGCTATGAAATTACTGGCATCTTTCAGGGGTATGAAATTGCTAGACATTGCTAGCGGACTGTAATAAAATGCTAAAGTAAAGATTCATGTATTTTTCATAAGTACACAAATTACACCATCAGACCGGGGGGGGGGGGGGGGGAGGGACCACCTCCCTCAGCATTCTGTTGACATTTCTTCTGTTCTTAAGCAAGTTATGACCACAATGGCTAATCTTTATTGTTACTACGTACTCTGCATCTGATAGCTCAAAGTAAACTACAAATACAGGAGTTAAAACATGGCCATTGTAACATTCTTATTTGTTTCCAGTTTTTGTGGTCATCTTAATTTCCTGGGATATAAGTTTCATAGGCTAAAGATACACTCTGTGGTGATGGTAGTGGGCTCTTTGTTTGAAGAGCTAGGAGGAAATTTTCAGCTGAATAGCACCTGGGGTAAAGTTTGAAACCATCCCCATCAAAAGCTGCTTGCAGCCAGTTTTTGAACACACCTCAAAAAGCAGACCTGGTACAGACATCTGCCATAGGTTTTGGGGACTCTCATGTATATATATATTTCTGAACTAATCACAAAATCTGGTGCACAGCCTGAGGAAGATGAATTATTATTGAAAGCTAGCTGTTTGTTCAAGGTTTTAGGGGTCTAATAAAAGTATCACCTGCTCTTGCCTTTGCATTATTTTAAGGACCACATGGCCTTTTTCTATTTTCTTTTTCTGAATTATGTGGTGAAGTGTTTCTTTGGCTTCAAAAGCTGCTGCCTTTCAATTACACTGTTCAACCATGCTCCACAGAGTTGTTCGCCAGACTCTGATGACATTCAGACCAAACATAAATTTCCATAAATGAGAACCACCACTTCAAGGAATTTCCAGTGACCTTAAAGCAAGGAGCGCAATTAGGTTTTTAAATGCATATTCCTATATGTTTTCAAAATATGCAAGTTTATATATAAGTTGTCATTTTTCAATGCAGAGCCAGCACTACTTGGCATACTTTTTCACTGGTAACTTTATCACTCACAATATTTTAGAAATTTAAAAATTAGTCACTGAGGAGGTTTTAGTAACATGGGGGAAAAAGAAAACCCCCAAAACTTTCTGGAATATTTGGAATTAGAAAGCTTTCCTTTAATTGAAGACTTGTGATAACCAAACCATCTGTGATCCTTTTGGGAAATGTGATCCAGCATTTGCCACCATGGGTTATAAACTGTATATTCCTTTTGGAAAAACAGAGGATTACTTACAAGGTTCTGATTTTTAGGTGTTTTTTTTTGGGGGGGGGTTACAAACCCAGTTTTAATTTAAAAATGTATCAGGCATGTTGCTTAAAGTGTTGAGTTCAGGATTTTTAAAAAAAATTTAGGAACATTGTCCAACAGTAAGAAAACATGGAATAACCATAGGAATTAAAAATTTAAAATGAGGAGTTGAAGTACTCACACTACTCAAAACTTGTATTCTGTTGCTTAAGGAAATCTGGATATTGTGCCAAGCACAGAGACAAGCCGTCAAAGCCTTTCACTGGAAGCACATATACTTTTGACATTGGTTCAACAGAAACAATGTTTATATATTTTCTAATCCTGATATAAACCCTTTTAAAACCACACTCCTTCCTAATATATATGCTAGTACTGTATAAGAAGTAATATTCAGGCTCATGGGCTCTGACTTCCCCCTTTTGCATACAGAAATTAACATCCAAACTAGGACAAGTTACAGTTATTCAGAAACGGACTCCTTCTCATCCACATTATTGCATACGCACTAGAATAGACATAGACAACTGAGGACCCTTCTAATGTCACAGAACTGAAACACCCATAATTCTTCAGTGCTGGCTCTGATGGTTGGGAATTGTTGAGGGAAAAATCTGGAGGACCGCAACTGCCCATTGCTACACTGGAGAGAAATGAGGGGTTGTTATTTTAAAAAGAGGTGGGTCACTTTCTAATTCTACAGTACATGGCTTGTTTAGTAGCAACTGCAGAAAGAATATCTTCTCTGTATACCACATGTACATGGTTCTTCCTGTCTATACATGCAGCTTTGTTCAGCTGTTGCCATAACTGAAAACAGTGAAGTCTTACTTCTGAAGTCTTTTAAACATCCCACAAATTGGCCATAAAGAGACTACAATGGGCTGCAAAGAACAAACAAGTCAGAAGAGGGATACTAAATTATGACTGTGACCTACAATAAACCTCTGAAGAACCAAAGGCACCAAACTGCGGTCACCTGGGGATGGAAATAAAGCCAAGACCTGCAGAACTGGATGGAAAGCCCCCTAATTAGCATAGTGAGGTCAAACTTGTTTGGATGTACAGCTGCACAATTCCAGAAAATGAAAGGACAGCTCGGAAGCTTTTGCTTCAAAAATTAGAGACTACTGTATATGCTATACTGGCATCACAACTTGGAACATGACTGTGAAGAAGGGAAGATGCATGTACCAAGTTTTCCAAGAGCCAGCATCTGGATGTTGTGTGTAGCTAGTTGGCTCCTCCAAGAGCTGCTGGAAGATGGACCGACAGAAGACTTCCCCCTTTCCCCAGCCATCCAGATCAGAATGTCAAAATGTTTTACCGATGGCACTATACACCTCTAAGATTAGCAAAAATGTCAGAGGGTAACAGTAACATATGTTGGAAATGCAGAAAAAATGTAGGAACTTACTATCATATGTGGTGGACATGTGAAAAGGTCAAAATTTATTGGACACAGGTATGGAATCTAGCAAAAGAAATTACACAGCAGAAGTTAGAGCTAAAACCTGAAATGGCATTATTGAATGTCATTTCAGGAGTAAATGATAATAAATTGAAGCATTGTCTTATGTATATACTCACAGCAGCTAGATTACTCTGGGCCCAGAAATGGAAAACAGAAGAGGTTCCGACGATGGAAGAGCTGCTAAAGAAGCTATGGGACATGGCAGAGTTGGACACTCTATCAGAAGCACTACGGGAACAGCCAAGAGACTATGTTAAACAAAGCTGGGGACTAATATATTCTTGGGCCCAGAAGAAGACAGTTTAGGGTGAAATCTATGATATATGTATGAATTAATTTAATATATACTGTAAATGGATATAGGGAGAATACAGGGGCTAACGAGGCTGGAATCTTTGATTCCAAAGGGGGGTGGGGGCACTTCAAATAGAAGGGTTAGTTAGGTTTTTCTTTCCTATATATGTAGTATGTTTTTTTTCCTTCTTCTTGTCTCTCCGCTTTTGTCTTTTTTTTATTTGCCTTTTTTTTCTTTTAGTGTTTTATGGCTGCTTGTATGTTAGAGATTATTAATTAATAAAATTCTTTTTTGGACAAAAAAGTACACAATTTTCAGCAGAAATCTGCTGCCGCCGTATCATCTGACTTCAGTTTTTCACTGATTTATTTTCCTCTTCAATTTTTCTTTGCTTCCTGCGTCCAGTTCTCACATCAATGACCACCACCCCTTGTTTTACTATTTTTTCAGCCTTTTCTAATTAAATACACAGTGGGTGGCGAGAACCAATCAACACCAAGAGGCAGAGCTAAGAGATTGAACTGGGCTCTTACTCCTTAAAAATGAGCCACAAAAAGCAATTTTAGGATGCCAGTAAATGTACATGTATGTTGTTGTTTTTGCCTGTAATCTATCTATGTTATGTTCAGATGGCACACTGGAACACACAATCCCCTGTCTGTCAGGAGGCATTATTTCTCAAGAATCCTTGAAAGGGCAGTCAATAGAATATTTTCCTGTCTCTCTTTTATTTAAAATGCTTTTCATGTGAACCCACCTGATAGGTAGCAGGAGGAAGAACCCGTAATTCCTCACAATCCCTGTGCAAATTAAGATTTTTAGGTAACTTCACTAAACATATATCCATATTTATGTAATGTCACCCTGTCCTTTGTTTTTGCAACAAGCAGCCTACCTTAACCTTGTAACCTGTGCTCTCTTTTGATAAGCAAAACCACATCTATGCTACAGCAAGAAGTTCTTTCTACAGACCTGAACGCCACAGAAGTGCAGGGCTTGTGAGACACAGAACTTAGAAGCATTATACCCTGTATCCCTGAAAATAAGACCTGACCTGAAAATAAGCCCTATTAGGATTTTTCAGGATGCTTGTAATATAAAGCCCTACCCCAAAAATATGCCCTAGTTAATTGAAACCTCGCACTCCGCCACTGTGCTGAACCAGAAGATGACATGACTGTATTTGAATAAATGTAGATTGTTGTACATGAAAAAAAAAAATAAAACATCCCCTGAAAATAAGCCCTAATGCATTTTTGGAGCAAAAATTAATATAAGACCCTGTCTTCTTTTCAAGGAAACAGGGTAGGTGAAAACTAAATAAAAGTAAGAAACAAACAAAAACAACAAAAATGTCATGGCATATTTTATTTTTTTGTTTTCTATTTTTATTTTATTTTTACCTATAATGCTTGTACAGACTAACATGGCTACCTCTTCTACATCTAGAACTTAGAAGGGTGCTATTTTCACACCTCGGTTATTTTTTTTACAGCCTCCTTGGGAAATGAAGAAAGCCATTAGCCTCTCTACCTCACCTGCTGTTTTATTTCCTCATTTTATAAAGGGTCCTTTTCCTTGTGGCATTCATTCTATTGAACAAGGCAAAACCTCTCCATAGTCATGGTACTGCAAGGAACAAAAGGCTCTCTGTAGGCAAAAGGTGTGTGATTATGTAATTAAATCATGCTGCCATGCTCCCAGAATGCTATTTAATGATACCACTATCAGGCTTGGCTAGCAGGAAACTTTATGTCTGGTGAACTGAGCCAAGGCATAGTCCTGTAAAACTGTTATAGAACACAAGGCGTCTTGTTAGTGACCACCCCAAGTAATTAATGACTAGTTTTCACTGTGATGGCAAACCTATCTGTCTGACTTCTACCACTTCAGAACTGTAAGGAGAGGCTCCTATAATTGAATGCCTCCCATTCAAAATATAAGAAAATAACATGCAGTCCCTGCTTTTAGAAATCTCTTACATCATAAATGGAGTTCTAAAATTAATAACTGTGTTCCATCAAGTTGATTCTGACTTACAGTGACCCTTTCCAGCATTTTCTAGGCATAAAGTACTCAGAAGTGTTTTTTTTTTAACTTTTATTTTGTTTTTACCTATAATGCTTGCACAGTGTAACATGGCTACCTCTTCTACATCTAGAACTTAGAAGGGTGCTATTTTCACACCTCGGTTACAGCCTCGGTTCCTTTCTTTCAGTGACACCCTAGACTGTGCAGTTTGCCCAAGGCTACACAAGTTGCCTCTTCCCCTGAGAAACACAGGGGGGAATCAAATTCACATCTTCTGGCTCCATAGCTGGGTACTCAACTCATTGAGCTATCCAGTTACTTCCCTGAGATGTTAGTCTGCCATGGGGAAGGAACAATACAGGATGGAAGAACTTCTGCAATGCAATTTCTTACTATGTAAACAGATGCCCAAATGTAGGTTTATCACTTCAATTAAAATTATGTATTGGTCCAAAAGGACTTCCTTAACACTTTGTGTCAAAATATCAGTACTTCTCTCCTGCAAATACAGACCTGAGATTAAAACAACAATTTCAAAGTAGTGGGATATGAGCTTAATTCTCCTAGAATGTAGGAGATTTTGCCATTAGGCACATCTTTTAAATTCAACAGATTGCCCTGTTTAGACAGTGATGGCTCTCTCCCTCTGTCTCAGCTGTTATCTGGTTTATCTCAACCATGGAAAACCAACTATCAGTCATCTACAGATGACACATTGTCAGCATTTCAAGGAAGTACACTGTTAAGACTGGCCATGGCAACCATGGCTTGTAAGAGTGGGAAAGATTGAGGGTTATTACAGTGGGGTCTTGACTTAAGAACGGCTTGAGTTAAGAACATTTTGACTTAAGAACCACTCTCATAGGAAAATATTGACTTGGCTTACATACTTAGATTTGAGTTAAGAACTGAAAAAAAAAAACCACGTGGGAGGCAGGGAAAGTGCAAAATTTGAACTTTCAGTTAACTGTTGGCCAGTGAAAAGGGTGCCTGTCTGCTTCCTCACTCCTCCCAGCGTTTAGAGAGTGGATTGGGAGACAGTCTTCAGACTGCCTGGTACTGCCTGGACTGTATTTTCCCTGCCTTCCCTGAACCTTTCTTGACCTAAGAAAAAAAGAAACAAAATATCCCCCTCTAGTGGTCGAAGACAGAATAGCAGCTTCCCATTAGTTTCTATGGATGGAAAAGAGCAGATACGGATCAAATGGTTCTCAATGCATTCCTATGGGAAATGCAGATTTGACCTGAGAACGTTTTGACTTGAGAACCGCCTTCCAATACGGATTAAGTTCTCAAGTCAAGACCCCACTGTATTTGCTTGCAAAGCAAAATAGATCAAATTTTAAAAAACAGACCAGCTCACCAAGAGGAAGGAAGGAAGGAAGGAAGGAAGGAAGGAAGGAAGGAAGGAAGGAAGGAAGGAAGGAAGGAAGGAAGGAAGGAAGGAAGGAAGGAAGGAAGGAAGGAAGGAAGGAAGGAAGGAAGGAAGGAAGGAAGGAAGGAAGGAAGAGCAAGCAGTTATTCATCATAATGAAAGTTCAACACAAAATCAGACTGTGTATGCTACTATACTGTCAGCTGCTCTAGATACCACCTGTAGGAGGAAAAGGATGGATAATTAAATAAACAATTAAGCAATTAAGTAAATGTTGATGGGCTCATGATACACCTAAATCACTATAAATAAGGATGGGCAACACATAGCTCATAGCTGATCACTCATGTGGTTCCAATCAAAGGTTCCATGTCCTCCATGTGGAGGGACACTCAAATTCACAAACTGTCATGACACTGGATTAAAACCAAAAACCTGGACAGGTGCGCTGTTTGCCTAAGTGCTTCACTGTCATGATAAAATTTGGGTTCTTGATATGAGGCTGTGGAAAAATAAGTCTTGATGGCATTGTGTGGAGAGAAGTCTTGGCAGAACCACCAGAAGGTACAGATAAGTAGTCACTAAATCATGGTCTTAAGGTAAGTAAGTATTGGCAAGTCCACTGGCCAGCCTAGGCAAGTGATTGCAACAAAAGAGGATAAAGTTATAAGCTCCCAAACTTTGTAGAGACCAAAATAACACTTTTCCTCCTTTTTTCTCCTCTGGTTTCTCTCTCCTCCACCATCACTTCCTCATCCTTACCAGACAGGGCCATCTTGCATGTCCAGTATCCTCTATTTGAATGTTAGGTCTAGAGCAGTCACTGAGAGAATTGCCAGCATGCATCTCATTTTCACTGCTCTTGCTCCCCAACATTCCCTCTTCCACTTCTCTCTGACCTCCTTTTTGCTCCACCTCCCCTTTCTCTTCCCCTGCCCTTAAATAGCCTCTTCCTTATTCCCACCTTCCATCTGTCTGTACTAGTAGTGCTCCATTCCTTGCCGGACACCTGCCAATGGATGCAATGCCTATAAATGGCTTCACTGAACACCACTGCATCCAGAGGTTTGGCTAAAGACTCTACCATGGCTGGCAGGTTGATACTGGGTTTCCTACTGCCATCTCACAGACCATCAGACCGCTGCACTTGAACTTGGAGAAAGGAATAAAATCCAGGAGCAGCAGCTCTTCGTTCAAACAAGGCACACAACCCATCATGTTTCACAAAACTAGAAGTGGACCTCTGGTGATTTTCATTTTGTGCCCGAGTACTGGCGCAGCCTACAATGGGTCATGGGGACAAAGATGGGCCTCAGAGTTCCCCCTAGCCTGTTCATACCTTTTCCAAACTATAATCCATTTTACATAGCTGGTTATGTGATTTTTGTCTGCTGTGAGCATTACATATGGAATAAATGAAGGAAATACATAAATTTAAAAGACTTAAAAATAACTTTCTGAAGAAGAGAGTAGGTTGGTATATGATTTGTGAGATGCATTTTATTACACTGCATTGTTCATTAAATGCTGGTCCCATTGAATATCAAATCTTTTAGGATTTAGCTGTGTGGTTTTGATTACATTTTATGGCTTGCTTAATTTAGGAATGCAGACTGCTAAAGAACATCTGCCGCTCCTGAAAAAATGACATCAGCGAGAAGAGGCCAGAATGCCTCACTCATGCTGGAGATGTCAGTACAAATTTATATGATAACCAGTATAATTAAACCTAAATAGATAAGTACATACAAATTATTTAATTTTTTAATTAGATTCTAGGGTATTTACTGAGGCAGAATTCTCACCTGATGATCCAAAGCAAAAAGTAGACAGAAGCTAGCTCTAAAGTTTCTCCAGTTCCAAGATGCAGATGAAACATACTTTTACTAAAAAAATATGCTGACCAAGACAGTAATTAAATGAAACATTTACATCTCTGTATTTCCAAAATGTTGAGGGTCACTAATAAAGGAAAAGGACTACAGTAGCTGATTAAAAATAAACATAAATTGCTATCAGTACTGTACTCTGAATAAGAAACACATCAGCAATACCTAGAAATATAATATGAAAGCTGTAGTAAAAGCAGTCAGCACAAGTTCACAATTAAACCCTATTTTGTATTGTGGTGTGAGAAGAATGGAGAAGGGTCAAGGCAGATTTCTCCAGGAATTTCAACACCTGGATATGTCCACCCACCCCAAAAAATCCCCTCTCTGGTCCTAGTTAGGCATGATTCCGAAACACACAAGTGGGCCCTATTAATAATTTATATATTGGGGCTAGCTCATAAATCCTGTCCTCCATAGGTGGTTGCTTGGGACAGTCTGATTTTCCCAAAGTTGAAATTTTTTAAAAAGGAACAAAACTATCCATCCTGTAGTATCCAGTGTCCCCCACGTGCCCACTCTAAACAGGCCAACCTCAATACTTCCAGAAAGGAGGGGGGAGCTCCTTGTGGAAGAACTATCTCACCAGCTCTATGGCCACCCACTCATTGAGAAGCAACATGGAAAAGCTACTTCTCAGGTAGATGGTCTCAGCTGATCTCAGAAATCTTTACTGTGTATTATACCGAATACCAAATGTGACCAGTTTCTTGGTCAACATTTGTATGCACAACACAAAAAAACTAGGCATCCAATAGTTCCACAAAACTGAGCTTGGTGACCAAAATCTGGGCTGGCACAGCAGTCAGCAGTAAGCAATCAGGTGAAGCAAGTAGTCTGGCTCCTTTAAAGAAATAACAGCAGCAGCAACAGCTATATTGTTGCACAAAGACACACATACTGTATATAAATCGCCCTGTTCAGGTTCCCCCAACCCCACCATGTCATTAACAACAGGTCTTCATAGGTCTGTTATCAACCACTGCAGGTACTCAGTGTGGTGTCATGGACAAAACAACAGTGTAGGACTCATGAGACCAGGATGCAAATATCCGCTTGGCATGGAAATTCACTGGAGGGCTGGCACTGGTAAAACCTCTTCTTCAATATTGCACCTATTGTGAAACCATACTACGGTTGTTATAAATCAGATGTGACTTGGTTGGCACATAACACATACATTTATCATCCATTTGTTGATTCCCATTGGTTACGATTCTCAAGCAACCCTTCCAAAAGAGATGGTTTTTAAAGTTCACAATCCAAATTTGCAGAGCACCATTAATTACTCAATTGGTTCAAAGCAATTAAGGAAAGACACATCAGTGTTTTATATGCAGTACTACTCAAAAGTAATTTAACTTGGTTCAAGTAAGAAGCTTTATATACACAGTGGGAAGACGCCTTAGGTATAATACACTGATCTTCAGCTAGTAAGTATCAAGTGAGTAAAACCATTGACTATATCTAGATGAGCAAAAAGACAGATGGAAGGTGGGACAGTTGCAAATTAAAAGATAGATCCAACATTGCAGGTTAGGGGTAAAATAGGTTACTAGTTCTAGGAGATGAAAAGTCACTGATATTATTGCAAGCAAAAAAAAAATTATGTCAGAACAGATATAGCAACCATAGTAAGAGTTTCAAGGTATGTGAGATATTTAAGGAGTGGTTTCACCAGTTCCACCCACCTTCCCTGTGAGTTTTCATGGCTGAGCAGGGATTCAAACCCAGGACAAGAACGTCAAATAACATGAATGGAAAAAGTTAACTTGAAGAAATCCTTAACAGGATTTTGCAACAATAGGAACAGAAGTATAAGCAGAAACTGCAGTTTTTTCTCCATTTCCTCTTCACAACAACAACTGAGGTAGGCAAGGGGCTTCAAGCTGGTGACTGTTCCAAAGTCAACATGTGAGTGTCCCAGCTGAATTGTGTCTTTGACCCAGGAATCTCAAGTTCTTGCCCAACAGTCTAACCATGATACAGGACTGGATGCTTTGAAGTTCTGGGTGGGAAGAGAAGCAAACAAGAGGAAATACTCTATCCTATCCTAAAATTGGCTTCACTGTGCAAAGCAAGTGCTAAAGTACTTATAAAACTCTTAAGCTATTGGCCAGAGTTCAAACAAACAAACACCACATTCAGAACTTAGTGAGTCAAAGCATGCTTTCCACTTATGTTTAGCAAACATCAGCTAGCCAAGATTCATGGTAGACTACTTCTGAAGCCCAAGATAACTTTGGAGAGTGGGCTGTGATAAAACTCAAGAATCTTATTGTTTCTGGAGTGGGGGTAGGGGGCAGGGCAGTCAGTGCTCACAACCCCTTACATGTGCACACATATGTAATTTCTCTAGGTCCATCCTCCTGCTAATAAATACTGGAAGACAATCTTTTAGAGGAGGAGAAACTACACATTCCTCCCAAGTTGAGATTGCATAGAACTGTTTGTATCATCCTGTTCAGAAGCTGTACAGATGGAGGTTCTTCCTACCCTGGATTTTTTTTAATAGGAGAAACTAGGAACTTGCTCCTCTTCCACTCGCAATATACCCTGTCCTTCATGTAATGCAAGAGAAAGCAACGTGAGCTGGTGTGAATTCAAATCCTACTTCCATTTATTCTTCCAAGACAATATCTGGGAGAAGGCAGTGAAAATAACAAGTCTACTCCCTGTGCTGATGTGTCCTTCCTTGTGAAATTCAACCATTTTTATAGCTTGTGTACAGTGGCATAAATGTGTATAATTCACTTTAAATACACACCCTTGCATCACTTAGTCTAAGTTACAAGTAAAAGTATTTGAAAGTCCTGATAGGAAGGGCATTTGAAGGATACTCCACTAGGAAAGCAAACACTTTTAACATGGTTGCATATTTTACTTCTATAGAAGGCAGTATGTTGTTGATACGCATAGATAACAGAAGCACTGTATTTTTCAAAAGCATTTCTATCTTAACATGAACAAACATCATACTGGTATTTCTATGTGGGTGTGTTTTGTCCCCACCCCACCTCACAAGCAACCTGTAGTGATAAATCCCAAAGACAAAAGATTTGAGTTTGGAGCCTGCCAATATCAGGGGGAAAAGACAGATTTTCTTTAATGGGAAGAAGCAACCAAGAACATCACAAAGAGCTGCTGTACATTGACACCAACAGCTGCATACTAAATCAGTATTTCTTCAAATTCCAATTGAGGAATCATATTTTTCTAAATTAATTTGCAAGGACACTTGCATATATGCACCTCAGAAAGTTTATTTTAGACTATGTAATTATAAGCATCACCATATCTCCAAAGAGTTTATGCCTGCCATTTCTGTGTCACGGTCTGACTGCAGAGAGGTAAACCTAGAGCAGTAACTCATGTAGAGATGTGAATAATCTTTCAGTCATTGCACTGTCCATGGTAAAATGGGCTCTATAGCAAGCCTGATGAGTGACCAGCCTTGCTCCAACATGTGAGGCTGCCAGCAAAGGATTGTGCCAATTGTGGTGTGATTATTCATGCTTCCTACCCCATTCTCCCAAGGTTAGGAAGAAAGGCTGGAGTTGTTTGGCAGCTTGTAGGGGAAAGTAAAAAAGAGATCAGCTTCAACATGGTATGCAGAATGTGGGGAAGTTCAATAAGATCAGTAAATTGCTCAACAAGCTTCCAGCAGAACCTCTTTGGGGACATGTAACAGCAGCAAACAACAGTTCAAAGCTGTATAAATTATTCATAATCATAGTACACACGATAAACCACTCTTATAATGCATATAGTGTTGTAACCATCACTATATAAATCTCTAATTAAGTATAGAAATCATTTTAGACCTTCCAGATGTCCAAATAAATGTTGTCATGAAATTAGCATCTGCATACTTGTTCAAGTGTAGCTAGCAGTAACAGATCCTTCAACCATTGTGTAGCACAATGGTTCACAGTCTTAGATCCCCAGAAGTTCTTGGACTAAAACCTCAGAAGCCTTCACCACTAGCTGTGCTGGCCAGGATTTCTGAGAGTTGTAGTGCAAGAATATCTGAGGACCCGAGATTGGGAACCACTGTCCTAGAGCAGAAATCCTTTCCTTAATGCAAGGCAAAGACTGGTGTCCAGATAGTGTCTAGTCTTCCTTCATCTGCACACCTGATTCCTCATGACATACAAGTAGTTGCCTCAGGACAACTCATTCTGGCAATTAAAGAAATCCAGACCAGCAAGGATGTTCTGCCCAATGCAAATCAATATAGTTTCTATAATCTTAGATCACATACCTTGAGTTTAACCAATTTCATATTTCCTGTGATGCTATGTGGATTTCAAAACTACAGCTGTTATTTATATAATTACAGTTAGCCCTCTACACAATCTTTACTTACTGATAATTTATTACCTCGACTTACGAACATCCCTACCTACAAACATTTTGACTTACGAACTGCTCCATTTGCAAAAAGTTTGCTTCAGCTTGTGAATGGAGCTTCCACTTATGAACACAAAAAGGCAGGGGGAAAGGGCGGGAAATTTGAATTTATTAATTGTTGGTGGCGAAGAGGCTGCTTCTTTGTAGCTCTTTCGCCCCAGCAGTTAGGGAAAGGGATGCAGTGGGTGTAGCCCAGAGCCAGGAGGCTTGAGCCTCCTGGGTGCTCTGGTGGCAGTGGCAGGGGCGGCGGAGGCAGCGGTTGCCCAGCACCGGGAGGCTTGAGCTGGCTGGGTTTCTTCGGCTGCTCGCCTCCCGGCTCGCTTCCTGCTCGCTCCTTGCCACCTTCCGCCATTTGAATTTCCTGCCATTGGTCCACGGAGGGTGGCGCAGAGCAAGTGGAAGGCAAGCTGGGAGGTGAGCGGCCATAGAAACCCGGCCAGGCTCAAGCCTCCCACTGGCGGCAGTCACAGCAGCAGTGGAAGCTCAGGAGGCTTCGTACAGGTAAGGTGCTGCTTTTTCCCTTTTTAAAAAAATCTATTCTGGGTGGGTTTTGGAGGGTGGGTTTGGACTTTGGGGTTATTTTTCTGTGCTGTGTCATTTTGTTTTGGGTTATTTATTTATTTATTTATTTATTTATTTATTTATTTATTTATTTACTTACTTACTTACTTACTTACTTACTTACTTACTTACTTACTTACTTACTTACTTACTTACTTACTTACTTACTTACTTACTTACTTACTTACTTACTTACTTACTTACAGTCCCAGCATGGGACTTGCTCTGCTTATTTTTATTTTTAGTATTTTTTTTTAAAAAATGCTGGACCGGATTAATCCCATTCCCATGCATTTCAATGGGAAACGGTGCTTCGACTTACAAACATTTTGATTTACGAACACCATTCCAATACAGATTAAGTTCGTAAGTCGAAGTACCACTGTATCTGTCTTATTTATAGGCTGCCTTTCTCCCAATAAGGGGACTCAAGGTGGATCACAGTGTTGAAAAAGTAGAATTAAAAACACAATAAATTATACATTAAAAACAATTAAACTGCAACAGTAATTAAAATACACTGAATTATTTAAAACATTTCAAACTTTTAAAATGTAACTAAAAGAACTGCATTCAGGGACTCAGCTACTATTGTTAAAAGCCTGCCTGAAGAGGTGGGTCTTCAAGTGTTGGCGGAAGAATAAAAGGGAGGGGTCAGCCTAGCCTCCTAAGGGAGAGCATTTCATAATGTGGGAGCAACCACAGAGAAGACTTAATCTCATGTCCCCATCCACGCTGGCAATGGGACCAAGAGGAGGGCCTCCTCTGATGAACTTAAGAGCTGAGAAAGCTCATATGGAGAGATACAGTCATTCAGATAACCTGTTCCCAAGTTGTAAAGGGCTTTTTAGATAATGACCAGTACTTTACATTGGGTCTGGAAACAGACCAGTAGCCAGTGCAGTTGCTGTAGCAAGGATGTTATACGCTCCCTATAACTGGCCTCATCCAGTAGTCTGGCCACTGCATTTTAAACCAACTGAAATTTCCAAACCATTTTCAAAGGCAACTCATATAGAGTGCATTACAGTAATCCAAGCAAGATGTAACTAAGGCATGTGTCACTGTGGCCAGAACAGACATCTCCATCAGTTTTCATTGTGCAAATGCCAAAACCTGTGCATCTGGGCTTCATAGGGAATGCAACCCTGTCTGCCACAGGTTGTATCCCTATTCTGATTGATCAGGATCATTTCTGTTTTGTTTGGATTAAGTTTCAGTTTATTTGCCCTCATCAAGACTATTACTGGCATTAGGCACTGGCTTAACACCAAGACCGTTTCCTAGAAATTAGATGGAAAGGAGAGACAGAGTTGAGTGTCACCAGTGTATTGATGACACCAAACTCCAAAACTCAAGAAAATATTTTCCAGTAGTTTCATGTAGGAGACAAAACAGAACCCTGGGGGATGCCACAGGCCAACATCCAGGGCTGCAAACAGGTGTTCCCCCTAGCATCACTTTCCAGGGGAACTGGAGCCACTGTAAAACAGTGTCCCATCCCAGAGAGATAGTCCAGAAGGATACCATGGTTAGTGGTATCCAAAAGCTGCTGAGAGAGCCAGCAGAACCAACAGGGACACCCTTTCCTTGTCCAGTTCCTGGTGTAGGTCATCTGCCAAGGCAACTGATGACTGATTGGAATAAAGCTGCTCTCAACATTGCACTTTTCCCCTGCGAAGAGGCAGATGGTTGAGACCAGATTAAGGCCTAGAGGCAGTACAAACCACACCCTAGGCTTTTAGTCTTAGAATCAAAATGATCATATAGGGGGAAAATTAATCTTTTTGAAAGGATTAATCAGCACAGAGAGTTTGTGAAATCTCCTTTTTTAAAAAAATAAAAGAGCAACAGTATTTGGTGATTGCATTAAATGTAAGATTTTTGCATCTGAGTAAAAGCATAATCTTGACCTTGTCAATTCAGAAGACCTTCAGACTTATGTCCAGGTAAGTTGGTAAAAGATAGAAGGCTTAAAGTTTCACTAGGTTCCCTCCAATTCAAAGAAACTGCAGTGGAGTTGCAGTATGTTGACAGGGGCTGCAATAAAAGGGAGAAAATAGTACAAGGGGGGAAAAGCTGCAGTTTTCAGTCAAATATCTGCTGTTATCTCCACACTGCAAAGTTAGTAGCAGGGCATTATACCAAAATCCCACCCATCCCAACATAACTACTGCTGATTTGGCCCTGCATACAAAGAGTAACAGACTGCATGAGTGTTCATACTTGCCTGTATGAAGTTACACAAAGGTTCCTACACCGAGATCTAGTCATGGGCATGCTTTTCAAAGGTCTCAATTAGCAACCACTAGCACACTTCTCAAGCCAATGGAAATGTAGGGTAATGCTATGGCTGACAACTTGTACTGCAAATAAAGAAAAGTTCTTTTCTAAATCATGAGTGTGGTTCAAAACCAACATTTAAATTGTTTTGGTACGGTAAGTTTATTTTAAACCAGTAGTGCAATTATTGAGCCTCACAGCACATCTCTTTTTTAACCATGCTTAATAGGCTGGGAATAATGTTTCCAAAAGCTTATTTCTCCCCCTTCCATACTTAAAACCACTAGTCTCTGTTTATGGCTATAAAGACAAATGAAGGTACTATGGAAGCTGTGTGAATGCCACTATGCTAATATGAAAACGATGGACAGAGCTGCAGTGTTTAGTTGTCTTTGGAGGAGTGAACACTAAGAACTGTGTTCTCTTATTTATTTTCTCTCATTTGCAAATATACAAGGAACATGTAATTGGTGGTAAACAGACATATTTGCAGAAGACAATAGATTCTCAGAGAGTAGTGTGCATACCATGCACAACTGCACCCCAAATTCTGGTGAGGTTCACACAGAAACCTGTCTGAGAGGGGGTTGGGTTGGGGTTGAGGCTCTCCCTTAGACTTTCATAATGTGATTCTACGTTCCCCAAGCTCTGACAGGTATCCCTCCACTTAACCCAATACTCTTGAGACTGAGAGATTCCCAGCTACCGGGACACCATTTCCTGTCTTCATTCCTGTTAAAACATGAGCCGTCACCTTAGAATATGTATTTGTAGATCATCCGCCCAATAGTGATCTGGCCATAACATCACTCCTCTCAGCAAATCAAAGGATCTCAGGTTACAGGGTTGGGAAAAGCAGCAGAGGGCACTTCCAGACTCCTCATAAAGTATACCTCTAGGTTTACAGGAATAATGAAACACAGGATCTGATCACTTACTTACTATGCAGTCCATATGACCAGGTTTAAAATATGTTCCCCAATATATGAGATTAGTGTGCATATGAAAAGCACAGCATAAAAAGAAAAATCTGGTCATACTTGATGCTGAAAGCAAGCAAAAGCATACTGGGAAAATTCCAAAGATCACAAGGAATGCAGTCCAGAAAGTAGCTGCAAATAAATGGAGACATTATTAGTCCCCCACAAAAAGGCGTTTTGAGAAAACCTGGCATAAAGAGCAATGGCAAATCCCTCTGGTTCAAATATATTATCTATATGTATATGCCATTTGTGAACCCTTTATCCCCACAAATCTGTGGAATCCAAAACCCTTGAAAGCCCCCGTCTGCATTCCTTGAAATAATAAAGGTTAAACTTAAGTTCAACAGGAAATATAGTTAGATTATCCAAGCCTGTTACTGAGAAGACTTTAAAGCTAGAAGAAACTGATTAAAATCAGGTTGTCCCTTCTGAGCAGCTAATGCAAGAGCAAAAGGTTGTGAGATACTTACCAAGACGCCCTTTTAAACAGCATCATGCTTAACATACTTTCCCTCATTTTCCCACTGCCCAAAAGGAAATGTGATTTTACAACATGAACAAGTAAAAGATTTCCTTGAAGACTCTGCCCAAATATTTTGTATCGTTCCAGAGAGAATACCTTTCACTAAATATTTATGGTCACAGAATCCTACAACTGAAATCCAAGATTAGGCAAGGCGAAATCGAGCCCAGCACTCTCCAGTATTACCTGCATGGTTTCAAAGTCCTTTTCCCCCCACAAACACCATCAGCAAAATATGCCTTTCACTTAATATACTGTATTCTGTGCTAAATCTTTTATTGAGGGTCCAGGCAACGGAGTCGGCTTGATGCTCTGCAGACAGGAGCAGAAACATTTGCTTTGAGATTTTGCAAACAAAGCTTTCTCCATTTGATCTCTAGGCTAGGAAAAAATATTTAATTTCTGTACAGCAAACTACTGTTAAAACATACCTGCAGAGTCAGCTAAAGAAAAAAGAAAGAAAGAAAGAAAAAGAAAGGATGGCAACCCTATCTAGATGGCCTGTTGAACCAAGAAAAATCTGTATTATAATTCCCCTCTAAAAGTTGTCAAAACATTCCAGCTGTCTGTAGTGGAAGGCTAGAAAACCGACAGTTTTGTTTAATATTTTGACTTTAAAACATATTATTTCTGAAGCACACACAAAACAAGTGATGCCCTAGACAACACTGGGGGAAAATGCTATGAGAGGGCCAGACATCCAAGGTTTGGTTAACCTTGAGAAATCCTCTTTAGAGTACAGCTGCAATGGCAGGATCCAATAAGAGGAAAGGATTAATGCATTATTTAGGATACTGGGTCAGAGAGTACTTGTAAAAGATTGGAAGCATTAATTTTATCAGGTTTCCAGTTAGGTCTGTTTCCCAATCCTTTTTTTTAACCTTCTATTTTCAGCAAACCCATTTCATGAATAAGTGGAGTGCCCTCAATTTCCACAAATATCTCACAATTTTATAATATATCAGATAATATGACAGGCTTATCTGATTCTATGGCCATAACCAGATGGTACAAGACATGTGCAACCCCCCCCCCATTATGTATACCATAATGTCCAGTTTCAGTCCAAATTAGAGACAGGGGTATTTATATTCTATTCTATTTTCTTCAACTTCATTTCTAATATTCTTTAATTAAATTTGCCAGAAAAAAGAAAATCAATCAAATAAATGGTTCTAAATGTTGGAAACAGAAGTTTAAATAAGCCACATGCTATTAATCAGCAATAAGTCTTTGGTAATGTACTCCAGCAACATTTTGCATATGTGACTCAGTTGACAGTTATGGGAAATACAGAACTAATTACCTGTAACAGATGTATTGCTACCATTTAGTGCTTAAGAAACCTTGGTATTTTATTTTATTTTGAACAGGCTGCTCTTCCTGTCAAGATGTTTCTTCTTCTAGACATTCTACTTAAATGATCTCTTCCCGTCTTTGTCAGAACAGGAATCTTAAAACAGGATACTTTAATTGACATTTTATTCAGCCCAGATTACTTCAATTTAAACTAGATTGTAGCTATATATTTGATTTTGGATTGTACCTTTTTTTTTAACACGGGAGGGTAAAAATAAGCATAGCTTCAATCTCTCTTCCCTTTTTGCCTTAAAATCCTCATAGTAATGTTGAGGAAGAGTGTATTTGCCTGCACTCTGTAAATACTATTTCATTTTGCATGAAAAATAAACCCGCTTTTGGTGAGTTCATGCCTTTCCTTGGCCTCAGGTGAGGAATGAGCAAGGAGGTACAGTGTTGTCCTTCCATGACAGTAATATCCATGCAGAATACTAAGGTGGAAAACCTTTGCTTAGCATGGTTAAGTTGCAATCTTAGAGAAGTCCATTTGAATCAATGGAACTTATGGAGGAGTTGACCCACCATCTCCACAGATTCAACTGGCCTACTCTAGTTGCAACTTACTGCACTAAGAAACAAGATTTCAGCTATTCTGTTCAAAGAATTCAAGCACAGAGCATTTCTTGGGGCAGTTTCATCTGACCTTGCTACCTTAACATCACCTGTGTATAGCTGTGATGCTCTAACAACCGGATCTAGGAAAGAAGAGGTCTACTCTTCCTCTGTGGGCCCAAGAACAGAGAACAGCTGCCACCACCATTCACTCATCCTTCATGACAACCATGCTTGCTTACTTTAACTTACTGTGCAATCAGTACACCCAAGATTTACATTTGTCCACTGATAAACATGCTTTTGCTACCTTGCTCTGACTCAGCTTCTGGAAATCAAGAGAACACAAATCTAGAAACATACTTCCCAGTATTGCCTACCCTCTAGTGCAGTGGTGTCGAACTGTGGCCCTCCAAGTGTTCTTGGCCTTCAACTCCCAGAAATCCTGGCCAGCAGAGGTGGTGGTGAAGGCTTCTGGGAGTTGAAGTCCAAGAACATCTGGAGGGCCACAGTTCGACACCACTGCTCTAGTGAATTAATCCAAATATAAAATACAATACTTTAGTATGTGGGAACTCGTTAAATATTTATCTAGTTCTTGCTGCAAAGCAAAGTGCTTACTATTCCAGCTGCTCAAGCAAAATCTCTGAATTGTGAAATGGATGAGCATTATTTTCATCCTATCATCTTAATTTCTAGCATTATGTTGTTGTTTAGTCATTAAGTCATGTCCGACTCTTCGTGACCCCATGGACCAGAGCACGGCAGGCCCTCTTGTCTTCCACTGCCTCCTGGAGTTGGGTCAAATTCATGTTGGTAGCTTCGGTGACACTATCCAACCATCTCATCCTCTGTCATCCCCTTCTCCTCTTGCCCTCACACTTTCCCAACATCAGGGTCTTTTCCAGGGAATCTTCTCTTCTCATGAGATGGCCAGAGTATTGGAGCCTCAGCTTCAGGATCTGTCCTTCCAGTGAGCACTCAGGGTTGATTTCCTTCAGAATGGATAGGTTTGTTCTCTTTGCAGTCCAGGAGACTCTCAAGAGTCTCCTCCAGTACCACAATTCAAAAGCATCAATTCTTCAGTGATCAGCTTTCTTTACGGTCAAGCTCTCAGTTCCATACATCGCTACTGGAAAAACCATAGCTTTGATGATGCGGAATTTGGTCGGCAAGGTGATGTCTCTGCTTTTTAAGATGCTGTTTAGGTTTGTCATTGCTTTCCTCCCTTCACCCATGGCGGGAGCACAGGTTGTTGTTGTTGTTGTTGTTGTTGTTGTTGTTGTTGTTGTTGTTGTTGTTGTTGTTGCTGCTGCTGCTGCTGCTGCTGCTGCTGCTGCTGCTGCTGCTGCTGCTGCTGCTGCTGTTGTTGTTGTTGTTATTATTATTATTATTATTATAGATGGGGGTACTCAGGCCACTCTTCAGCCTTGCAGTGAGGTTTGTCCTCCTGCCTCCAGCCAGGAGTGGCTAGCTGATTGCAAGCTGCAAAGCCATTGGAAGAATCGCTGCGTCCACGGTAGTGGCAAATCGGTGAGTGAACCATCCGGCCCCATGGAGTTGGACCCTTGTTATCACCACTTGTGCGGGGATATTCCTATATGAATACGAATACCCCCATCTCTAATTATTATTATTACTACCGTTATAACTTAACAAAATGCACATTTATTTATTTCATTTTTTAACATTCCATATTTCTTCCATGCAGTTCCTTTTTGGTTCTCTTGCCTCCCTCGGTTCACATTTTTATCTTCACCAAGTCACAGTGAAGGAGGAAGTGACTGGCTTGAAGTCACTCAGTGTATTTCATTTGAACTTGGGTCTTCTCAATCTTGGTCTGGCACTGTGACATTTACTGGTTAACAACATTCAAACACCCTCATTCTGATACATTAGTTTTTCGGTGAAGTTCCTGCATGAGAAGCACAAAATTTGTCCTCCACCACGTGTCTAAGTCGCACTGGCCATGTGACCACGGAAGATTGTCTTCGGACAAAACGCTGGCTCTATGGCTTGGAAATGGGGATGAGCACCACCCCTAGAGTCGAACACGACTGGACAAAAATTGTCAAGGGGAACCTTTACCTTTACCTTACCTGCAGTCTGAGTGGTACAGCCAAAAAATAGCTTTACTCCTGCATCTGTCAATACTGAGCCTAAAATTCAAGCTCTGCATTCCTGTAGACACATCTGGGAATGAGGACGTCTGGATTTTGAATTATGGGTGCACAGTTATCTGTGTCTAGAAGCCAGGCACAGCAAACTATCCCCTATGCCTTAACAAAAATCACCTTATCTTCCTCTATTATAAAACTTCCCTGTGAAAAGAAGAAGAACATTCCCAGACTGGCTAGCTATACAGCATCATTTTATCCCAACAACCTTAAGGGCATTTAAAATACTGAGATAACGGGATACAATGTCAACATCATTCTTGTTTATCAGAAAGCTTGACATGGGTGATGCCTCACACTACAGCCTAGCACATCAGACCTTGCGGTTAGTATTTGCCGAAAAAAGACTAGAGAAACCACAGAAAAGACTGCTGGTATCCATCTTGAGAATTCTACAAATCCCCCATTTTTTTGTTATTTACTCTTATTTCAATGGAAATCATATACTGTAATTCATTACAATTTTCTGATGGCTGGATTTGTACTCATTTATCAGACCCTTCTAATTATATCCCTTATGTAGGATGGGGATTTTTTTACATATTCTACAAACCCAGCTGGAATATACTTCTGTTAGTGTGCAAATTTACATTTTCTGGAGTCTATTATCCCAGAATTCTGTTAACCCAGTCATTTAGTCTCAGTTATACTACAGAAAGCCAGGCAGCTACACTTTACCCCCAATCTGTCCTAACCCAAATCCCTGCCATCCACTGAATCCGGAATGAAGATGTGAGGGCAAGGCCAGTTCTCAAAATCCTATTACATTTTCAGAAATCCAATTTTGCTCTGGCTTATACAGCATTTAACACCACATTTGACACAGATGGTAAGCAGAAGATGGAGATTAATACAAAATGTTCCATTTTACTGTGCTTTATCATAAACACTCATCATTTCAAAACGAACAGAAATAATATTAACTTACTTTTGGCACTAATTAACATATCTTTTGGCCCTCCCCTCCCTGGTCATAATAAATATAATAATATAAAACATGAAAGCCATTGTATCAGATTATGATGTTTTGTAACTAATGATATTAGATTCTGATAAATAGCTCACATAAATCATACTTTCCATCTGTGAGCAAAACTGGGTTAAAATGAAAAGAAAATCATAACCTGTTAATACAGGCTTTTAAAAAAATTATTTCACCAAGACACCAATCTACAAAAACTGTACAAAAGTACTTTTAATTAAAGCAATAAAAAAGAACTTAGCTAGCAAATTAAAATAGCAGTAATGGCACTGAATGAGAATCTATGAGGATTTTTCTTTCTCCAGCTCATAAATCTGATGTATGTAATTTAATAATGAATAAAAGATCACATTACCAACATTTCCTTAAATAAACATTTTGGCCACTTTAAGACGAAACACTCACTTCTCAGTTAAACACTGTTTCCAAAATTTCAAAGCTATTTTAAAGCAATGAATACATCTTCAGAACTCACTATGTGTTTCAGAAAATTAATCTGAAAGTTGTCAAGCTGAGTTTTTTGTTTTGTAAAAAGATTAGTTATTAAGATCACATAAAACTTCTTCCACAGCTGCTATTTGCTTTGTAATTCTATAGAGTTCAGGCTCGTAGCTTTTTCAGAAATAAAAATAACACATATAAAGTAACATTTAATATTAGTGGTTTTCCTGAGATAGATTTATTTTGAAGGGCACGAGTACAGACAGAAAGAGAGCTATACAGTATATGCTTTTCATGTTGCTACTAATGAATGATGCCTCCAAGTACAAATTACAGATCACCTTAACAACCACCTTTAAGTACTTCTCACACAAAACATTTGCAGTGAGCAATTAAGGACCCACACATTCTTGCCTGTTGTGAATCAGCTACTCTTACATGATTACAGGTGCTGGTGGTCTTATGAGAGCAGCTGTTTGCTGTAAGTGCAAGGAAATTGGGCAAAGCCTCCCCTGGCACATTTTTTTTATTTAATGCAGGCCTAGGCCATTGTAGAAAAATGTATGCAATTAACATATCATAGTCTGCAATTGCCATACAAAAAAATTACTGTGTAACTGCTTTTTCACATTTTGTCTTTTTGGAGGTGGGATTATTACAGGGTGAAACTGCTGAGCGTTTACTATCTCGCATGCTGTCTGTAGTTGTAAGTAACTAGGAGGAACTCTTCTGGGCTGATGTGATTATCTATCCAGCACTAATAAATCATTCCTTCCAGCTTTAGAAATTCAAAAAGAGCTCGTTTCTCTGTTGAATGTTCTATTCCTTTCATTCTTCATTTGGGGGCAGCTGTTTGTTGCTGCCAAGCTGTTCAGCTGGTTACTAGTATGTGTGCAATAAAGAAAGTAGTTTACATAAGACTAGAATTTCAAGCAATTGTAAGTAAAAAACAGTTTTCTTCTTTTTCCTACAAATGTCTCAGAGTGAGTTATTGAGACTTGAAATGCCAGTTAATAAGAGAGGGATGGAATCTGGGGAACTTGAAGCTATTCTCTTCTGTGGATCTCTCTTCTACTGAGGTACCGAAAAGAAAAAAAATTATCACACATTCAAAACTCTGCAGCAAGAATAAAGTCTATTTGAACACTGAGGAGTTCTGCATTAATGAAATAAACAGTGTCCAAGACCTAGGACAAATCAATTCTTATATTCCCATTTTCTCTTATAAACAATGGTATACAGTGGGGTCTTGACTTAAGAACGGCTTGAGTTAAGAACATTTTGACTTAAAAACCACTCTCATAGGAAAATACTGACTTGACTTACATACTTAGATTAGAGTTAAGAACTAAAAAAAACCACGTGGGAGGCAGGGAAAGTGCAAAATTTGAACTTTCAGTTAACTGTTGGCCAGTGAAAAGGGTGCCTGTCTGCTTCCTCACTCCTCCCAGCGTTTAGAGAGTGGATTGGGAGACAGTCTTCGGACTGCCTGGTACTGGACTGCCTGGACTGTATTTTCCCTGCCTTCCCTGAACCTTTCTTGACCCAAGAAAAAAAAAAGAAACAAAATATCCCCCTCTAGTGGTCGAAGGCGGAATAGCAGCTTCCCATTAGTTTCTATGGACGGAACAGAGCAGATATGGATCTAATGGTTTTCAAGGCATTCCTATGGGAAATGCAGATTTGACCTGAGAACTTTTTGACTTGAGAACCGCCTTCCAATACGGATTAAGTTCTCAAGTCAAGACCCCACTGTAATGGAACATGGTCTTAAAGGGTTAGAGCCCCGGGACCTTTTGAGTAGCAGTAGCTACGATGTCATCACCTACCCCAGTTTCTATCTTCCCTTTTCCCTCAGTTTACCAGCATTCCTCAGACTAGTTGAGAGAAAAATGGATTTTCTCACTGGTAGAAACCACCTCTGTTATAATGTAATGTATTTGAGGATGATTTGATCCCGACACAGGCAACTGAGAACCACTCGTGTTGTGAAAGACCCTCATTGGTCAATACAGACCAATCCAACTGTGTGCATTTCTAGAGTTTCCGTGGGAAGGAGCCTGTGAATGGCAATTGTCACAATGGGCATCTGAAATGTCCAAATGGATCATTACACCATTACATAAAAATAAGGCTTGTTTAATCCAAAATCTGTATTGTTCAATTTAGCATTGGCAAAACCGCCCATGAAATAAAACAGTTGGATAACCAAAAAGGAAATGGCAAGAGAGGAGACAGAAAAGCTGCCCTGCTCAGCATTTACAAACTCAAGCCTGCCGGTTCCTTGAGGGAGTCTTCATATTCGGTCTTCCTCTTTTCCTGCTGCCAGACACCTTTTATTGTCTTTTCCAGAGATTCCTACCTTTTCAGGATGTGCCCAAAGTTCGGCAGCCTCAGCTTCACCAAATTTTTTTTGCCTCCCGAGAGAGTTCAGGCTTGATTTCATTTAGGACCCACTTGTTTTTCTTTCTGGCAGTCCACAGTATCCACAAAGCTCTCATCCAGCACCGTATTTCATATGAATCAATTTTTTCCCATCAGGTTTCTTAGCTGTCCAGCTTTCACACTCTTACATGGTGACTGGAAATACAAACGTGTGGAATGCTACCATAATAATGCAACTTACGTGTAAATATATCTGTAAGTATTCAACATTCACATATGGCTATGTACCTGCTCAGAACCATATCTGGAACATTCTAGAACTTGTAATAGCAATCACACACATCAGTGCTCATAGCAGAGCATGGATTCCTCAGTTCCTTCTCATCCATTTCTCATGAATGTGAACCACAGAAGGCAAAAACAAAATAACAGGCCAAAGGTAAAAGGTGTGAAATGAAATGAGGAA
Organism: Pogona vitticeps; assembly: GCF_051106095.1. Lineage (NCBI taxonomy): Eukaryota > Metazoa > Chordata > Lepidosauria > Squamata > Agamidae > Pogona > Pogona vitticeps. The sequence continues at coordinate 144,004,645 of NC_135786.1, forward strand.
GGAATGAAACAGAGGCATGACTAAGCAGGCCAGGGAGAAGTATGTAAAGGTGTGCAACAAAATGTTGCTGTTCTCCTACCAGGAGTGCTCCTGCTCAGGGTTCCTGCCACTGACTCCTGCCTTCCTTGAGCATACTCTCTAGAGCTGCAAAGAACTCAAGCAGGATACCTCATTCCCACCTTTGAGTTTTATGCTTTTCCTTCCTAAGTCACTCTGACTGCTGAGCCAGTTTAATCTTCCTTCAGCTGTTTCTGGGGCGGGGGGGGGGGGACTTCTCTCTAGATTCCATTTCAAGTTGATTTTGCACTTCTGGAAAGCAGAGTTCCTCTGAACATGCTCATCACCTTTCCTCCTGTTTCGCACTGACTCTGTTTGATTTCACCTCTGTCAGCCCTCACCAACTGTATTTCCTGTCGGAGTTGAAAGCAGAGCTGCAAACTGCACAGGTAAGCAATCACCTATTGATTTTAAACAACCATCCGGTTTTTTAAACTGCAGACTACTAGGTGTGCAAATGATCATAATTCTTTTCTGGTGCTGTAATTCCAAGAATTTTTAATGCAAAATTATGTTGCACTAATTTCAGTTACAGGTGTGTAAAAGAACAGTCTCAGCAAAAAGTCCACCTGTTCAGCTATTTAGCATCAAGAAGCTATTTGCACGAGAAGTCCAGAACCTTACATATTATTACGTATCCACACAGTCACATCATTTCCTTGGGTTTTTTTTTTCTAAGCTACAATTCAGCTCTCTTGACTAACACCAGAAACTCTTCTTTATGCAAACTAGGAAACATTACAATTTTGCTTAGTTTAAGCCAAGCCATATGCCCCTGTGGTACCCAAAGCCTTGGACAATTTACCCAAACCAACATCTATAGGAATTTTTGTAACATTTGAACAGATGACAACAATCACAGCAACTGGGGGGGAGGTGGAGACAGCAGATAAGAACACAACAGAATACTGTACTCTAATTTGTACGAAATGGAGTGTGCCTTGCATCTTTCAAAGGAGTACTTAAACTGCAGTCTGTACACAAGTGCGCTAATCTTAAAACAAAAGCAATTCTGCTCTCCTTTTTAGCACAAATGTAAGAAAAACACAAGAAAAGAACAGATGGGCTTAAGTAGCACGGGGGGGGGGGGGAGCCTATACAGAGGACTGACATTTTAACTATTTAATTCTATAAACAGTGAATGCCTTTGGCAGTCCCAAAGGATACCAGATATAATGCAATATATTAGAAAGCCAACCCAGGCTGATGTTAAGAATACAAAAGTATTCAAGCCCTACAAAACCCTACGCCCTCTTACTTTGGAGTAAGTCCCACTGAAATATAACATCCAGAAGCCACTGGCAATGGTGCGGCTAAAAAATATTGTAAATAAATAAATAAATAAATAAATTACTGCCTGTAGAGTCATCATCAATTTACCTGGCACTATTATATGAACAAAAGTCCCTGTCCCAAAGAGTTTTCACCTGACCAAAAAAGTTCCAGAAAACATGGACGTTTGCTGTATTTCTCATTTTTTTATCCCTCCACAGATCTTAGAACAGCATTTTAGTCCCACAACAGTTGTTGACGACAGTGATCACAAAGTTCTGGTGGGGCTGCTTGAGATTACCCCCTTCTTTTCCTTGTCCACACTATTTAATGGTCCCCATGCCTTGAAAAGAGAACACACAGGAATAGGAGTGATAGTTGTGGGTAGCCAGCTTCCCTTATCTTCCACATGCCCTTTAAAAGAGTCCCTCCCATCACTTTACATGCAAAATGGGCAGACTTGATAGTTGAAAATGAAGCACATTAAGCAAAACAAAAAGAGCATCTGGAAAAGCTCACACCCTTATGCTATCCCACAACCATCACTGCCAACAACTGACACCCTATATTTCACTGTTCCTCATGGGATGGGTCACTGATGCCACTATGGCCATTTCCTTTCTGTTTTAGTTAATGTGTTTTCTTTAAGGAAGTTCAAAGGCAAGGAGAGGGAGGTAAACTATTAAAAACCACAAATGGTCCCATGTTGCAAGATCAAAATATGACTCCTAAGAGTGAAAAGATTAAGCTGAAAATTGTGGTTGCAACAAAGTAATCTGTGTGTCCTGTGTGTGCTCAGTTCACAAAACAGTCTCTGCAAGGATTACAAATAACCATTAAGACAGAACAGAAGCCCAATTAGCAGGACAGAGAATTAAGTACAATTGTTTCTGCGCAACCTAAAATGAATCAATTTAGTTGAAAGAGCCAAATTTCTTGGAAAAAAATAGAAAGAAAGAAAGAGTAGCCTTTTTAGCTCTGTTTCCTTTGTTCTCTTCATTCCCAATGACCCCCTTCTGAGGTCATGACCCCATAAGTGATGAAGAGGCCTTTATGTATCCTCCAAAAGCTATTCTGAAGCACTACACAAAGTCTGGAACATACTGTTAACAAAAAGTTGATCAGTCTCACTGATTAAGGTCAACATATGTTCATGGCCATAGTTCTATGAAAGTGATTCTCCAAACAATGACCAGTTAACATCTGCTGCTAATCCTTCTTCATCATGGTATATGGTTGACCCAGGATGCAATGGTTTGATCCTTGTCTGGAGGTATCTAATGTTTTTAAACAGAAGACAAAGCAGCATATCAACCAAATGTGCATGAACAAATACCCAACCATTACTAGCTTACAGCATTTTTTCAACATTTCATTGAAGTTCTTAGTCAGAATACTTGCATGGAAGCAGAAGAGGGTTTGCCACAATATTGGATTGGATTAGAGAAGGAATCTCAAACTAAGGTCCACAGGAGATTGACTAACATGTGTCAAAAAATAAATAAATCCAAATTCTCCTGCTTCAAAAGGTGCTTCCTCAGAATTCTGCTTCACACAGGATTTGCTGATTGCTACCATCTGCTTTTGAGTATTAACTCTGTCAAGAATGAATGCTTAGGAAATACTAAGCCTGATTGTTTCTGAATATATAGTACACATCACGAACATCAATTCCCTGGTCGACACTTTACTGAAAAATCAGAAAGGGAGAGTGGAAACACACACACACACACACACACACACACACACACACACACACACACACACAGAGAGAGAGAGAGAGAGAGAGAGAGAGAGAGAGAGAGAGAGAGAGAAATATTAATTACCAGCTGCTTCCATTTAGTGTGTTTTGATCTGGAAGCTCCCCCCACCCTGTAGTCCACCAGAATATGTAATTAAGCATCCTGCAGTTTGATGTTACCAGATTCTAATCCGTTTGTGGTCATCCACTAGATCAAGGAGCTGGAAACCAAGCCCTATGAGGAAAGATTGAAAGAACTGGGCATGTTTAGCCTTGAGAAAATAAGACTGAGTGCTCATATTTGAGCACTCCTCAAATATGAAATATATGAAAGGCTGCCATACAAAGGAGGGGGAGGATCTGTTCTCAATCATTCCAGAGTGAAAGACACATAAAGGGTTCATGTTACAGGAAGCCAGATTTTGTTGAATATCAGGAAAAAGTTTGTAAGTGTTAGAACAGTATGACAATTTATTAACAGCAGCTAGATTAATAATAGCTAGGCAATGGAAATCAAAATCTGAATTTAGAATGGATGAATGATATAATGAAATATGGAATATATCTATATGATAAGCTAACCTGTAATTTAAAATTTAAGAAAGGAGAGTTGAAAAAGAATAATTTTTATGAAATATTGAGCAGATTTTTGGAATATGTGTTAACAAGAGGAAAAGGGAAAGCTCCAAATCAAGAATCACTGCAGTTCTAGAGAAGAGGACAATAATAGAAGAACAAGAATATAGATGGAGGAAGAAGAATATTATTGCAAGAGGTCCCGACTATGGTTGTGGGGAACACAGTTAATTTCTATATTGGTTTATGTATATCATGTTTATGTTATAGTTAAATTTAAAAAATAAAAAAGAACAGTATGACAATGAAAAGAGAGGTTACTTACCTGTAACTCTGGTTCTTTGAGTGGTCATCTGTGAATTCACACTAATGGGTTTAATCTGCACTTGCGCAGAGGTCTCTGGAATATTCTAGAGCTTTATGATACATTTGTCAAGGACCGCCCACCTAGTACATGTGGTCCACCCATTCTGGCAATTACCTCAGTTCCTAAAAAGAGCTCCCCCCACCACTGCATCAAGGTGATACAGGAATGACAGACAGAGGGGAGGACAGGTGAGAAGTGTGAATTCACAGATGACCATTCGAAGAACCAGAGTTACTGTACAGGTAAGTAACCTCTCTTTCTTCTTCATGGTCTCTGTGAATGCACACTAATGGGTGATTAACAATCTAACTTACCGGAGGAGGGACGTCACAAGAGAACAGAAGAAAGTACAGCTCTCCCAAATGCTGCATCTTTTTTGGCTCTCAGGTACAGGTGATAATGGGTGGCAAACAGACGGCATTGCCCATGGGGTAGCCTTACAAATGTCTGGGAGTGGTACTCCATGAAGAAAGGCTGCAGAGGTAGCCAGAGCTCTGGTAGAATGAGCCTTAATACTAACAGGTAGAGGCTGTTTGGCGAGTTGGTACGCCAGTTTTATAGTTGCAACGAGCCAACAGGATACAGTTTGAGATGAAATATGAGAACTTCTGTGAGGGAGGTGTGGTGTTACAAAAAGTCGTTTTGATTTACAGAAGGAAGAAGTCTGTGAGACATAGAAAGCAAATGCGCGTCTAATGTCCAACCTGTGTAAAGACCGCTCTAGGTCGTAGGTGATGGGAAAAAGGTAGGTAAAACAATAGGTTGGGAGAGGTGGACCTTTGGCAGAAAGGAGACATCAGGGAAAAGGGTGATCTTGTCCGGGTGAAATTGAAGAAAGGGAGGATTGACCCGGAGGGCAGCAAGCTCCAAGGGTCTAAGAGCGGAAGTAAAGACAACCAGGAAGAGTGTCTTAAGGGAAAGGAGATGCTCTGAGATGGTAGCAAGTGGCTCAAATGGAGCACAGGTAAGCCAGTGAAGAACAACAGGTAAGAGACCATTGTGGGTATGGTGCAGGTGCAGAAGGACACATATTGGAGACACCCCGAAGGAAGTTTCAATGTGGGGTGACAAAAAAGCAGAGCAGCATCAGAATTTGGAGGTTGATAAGCTATTATAGCAGACAGGTAAACCTTGAGAGTAGAAAGGGAGAGTTGCTTGTGAAAGAGACAGGAGAGAAATTGAAGGACAACTTGCAGGGTCGTAGGATTGATTGGAATATGATGTTGAAGAGTAAACCTTGTGAAGACAGTACATTTATACAAACAGAGATTAATAGTGGCAGGCTTTCAGGCATTAGCTAAGATGGCATCTACCGAAGGTGAATCCTCCACGCCGTGAGATGGAGAGTGTCAAGATTGGGGTGATGAGTCCTGCCTTGATGTTCTCAGAAGAGGTGAGGAATGAGAGGCAGTCGGAGGTGATCTGTAGGGATGGAGGGGAGCACGGTGAACCATGGTTGCCTTGGCCACCAAGGGGCAATGAGGATTGTGTTGGAGTGATCGTGACAGATCTTGGCTATTGCTCTGAGAAGGAGAGGAATTGGGGGGGGGGAGAGAGGAGATAGATGAGATGTGTGGTCCAGTCTGCCATCAGTGCATCTCCAAGGAATCCATGTCCCATGCCTGCCCTTGAATAGAAGAGGGTGCATTTGGAGTTTTGAGACGCGGCAAACATGTCTGTGCGTGGTTGACCCCAGATCTTGCAAAGGTGGTGAAATACAGACTGGTCTAGAGTCCATTCGTGCATCTGGGTATGTAGTCTGCTGAGAGTGTCTGCTACAAGATTGTCTTGAGCAGCAATATATACTCCTATGGGAAAAATGTGACGTTCTAGACACCATTTCCAGAACTGGACAGTGAGATATAGCAGTAGAAGGGAATGGGTGCCTCCTTGTTTGTTTATGTAAAACAACGCGGTGGTATTGTTGGTTGTGACTTGAACGACACTGCCGAGAATGATGGGTTCGAAGGCTTGGAAGGCCTTGAAAATGGCTAAGAGCTTGAGATTGTTTATATGAAGAGCTTGCTCGGCGCAGGACCAGGTAGCATGCATATGCAGGCCATTGCAACGTGTCCCCCATCCAGTAGGGCTTGCATCGGTGGTGATCTGAACCAATAGTTGGAGAGGAGCAAAGGACCGTCCGATGAACAGCTTGGATGGAGTGTCCCACCAGAGGAACTGAGAAGAGAGCTCAGGGGTGACTTGGAGAAGCTTGGAAGACGGATCTGTCATAGGATCGAAGAGGGACAGATACCATGATTGTAGGGAGCCCATCTTTAGCCTGGAGTGCTGAATGGTCAATGTGGTGGAGTGTCATGAGCTCAGCCAAAGATCCGGAACCTGAGGGGTTAACTGTAGCTGAGGAGAATGCTGAGCAATTAGAAACACAAACAGCTGAATTGCCCCCAGATTCTCCTCCCCCAGTAGACAGGGTGAGGGCCAGGCTTCGGGGAAGACTTATGATGAAAAGGTCAGAGGATCGCTTGAAGGCTGCCCGCAGAAACATCCGATCAACTAGCCCTGAGTTCTGACAGGATGAAAAGGCTTTCAGCAGTTCAATGACTGTTTTTACTATATAAGCAGCTCCCAGACGGCTGGAAGTCCGTGAAAGCAACAAGTCAAACCTCTGGCTCGCATCCATGCTCCTGACTACCTTGAACCTTGTTCTTTGGATCCTTGGCTTTGGACTCTGACCCTGGACTACTCTGACCCTCGGATTAAGGTTTGTGATTTGGCTTTGTATTTGGATATTGACTCTGCATTCCCTGAACTTCTGACATAGGACTGGCTTATCAGACTTTGCTCTTGAAACCCCCGGGAACGTGGCATGGAGGTGATAAGGCCTAGAAGATGTTGAACCGAATGTGCTGTGACGAATGAGTGAGGAAGAAATTATTCAATGAGCATGTGAAATTTGACTGCTCTCTCTGGAGGAAGAAAAACTCTTGCCCTTGTAGAGTCGAGGACCACACCTATGTAGGTGATCCTTTGTGTAGGGGCAAGAATGGATTTTTCTCTGTTGATCTTGAGGCCCAGATCCACAAGGTGAGAAAGGGTCAACTGGATATCTTTTAAAGCCTGAGAATGTGAAGGGGAGGCTATTAGCCACTTGTCTATGTAGGGGAAGATGGAGATTCCCAGAGTACACAGGTGGGCTACTACAGGTGCCATACATTTGGTGAATACCCTTGGTGTTGTAAAGAGGCCAAAAGGAAGGGCTTTGAATTCATAGGCATGGGGTCCTACAGTGAATCTGAGAAATCTGCGATGGTCCTGGGGAATGGTAATGTGGAAATACACATCACTTAAATCTATAACTGCAAACCAGTCGTTTTGCTAAAGAATGGGTAGGATTCGTTTTAAGATAACCATGCAAAAATGTCTCTGAATTATATAATAATTGAGGTACTGAAGGTCAAGAATAGGCCGCAGACCACCATCTCATTTTGGGATGGTAAAACAGTCAAAGAACCCTGGATTGTCTTCTGAAAGACTGACAGGTGATATGGCGTCCTTTAGGAGAAAAGATAGAATTTCTTGTTTGAGAGCAATGGACGGTGAGGTTAGAATGATCCTTGGTGGAGATGGGAAAATGAATTATATGGCGTAATCTGTAGCGATGATGGTGAGGACCCAAGAATCAGTGGTGATGGATTCCAAAGATGGAAGACAGGCTGAAAGACAAGTGGTGGTGTAAGGAGAAAGGTAAGTAAAGTGGATCTGGGGGATGGAGAAGTCAAAGATTCTGCTTTTGTTTCTTTTCTGAGCAATGAAAAAACTGTTTGGGTTGTTGACGTTGTGCCCTGTGTTGAGGTTGGAAGGAAGGGGCAGGCTGTGAAGTATACTTATTCCTGTCAGTAAACCATGTGGATTGTTGGTAAGAGTAAGTGCGGTGCCACTGATACCGCTGTGGTCTGTAGTATGTTTGGGTATTGTATGATCATGCTGTTTTTCTTAATTTCTGCAAGTTGTCCAGTATGTCATCAGTTTTTTTCACTGAATAGTCCAGTACCATTGAAGGGTAAGTCTTCAATTCTCATACGAGCATCATCTGAAATATCAGCTGATCATAACCAGGCATGTCTACGAATGGCTATAGCAGCAGCCATATGCCTGGATGACACTTCGATAACATGTCTGACGGTAATATGTTCCTGACTTACAAGGGCCATGGCCTCCTTATAAGCGAGGTTACACGGTTTGTATTCGCCTGAAGCGGATTTAAGTGAAGGGAGAGCTTTATTCCATAGATAATGATGATAAGCTCCCATGGTCGCAAGATAATTGGCAGCGCGGAGGGTAAACCAGGCAAGGGAATAGATTATATGCCCAACGATGTCTAGTTTTCTTCCTTCTTTGTTATTCGGTGTGCTATTTAGAGAGGTTTCATGCTCTGTTCTGGGTAGCATCAACAATGACCAAATTGGGAAGCGGATGTTTGGACAGGAAGGCACTATCATCTCCATGTGTCTTGTATAGATTCTTGACTTTGCAAGACATTTGAGGAACAGAGAAGGGCTTAGACCAGACTTGTTTAGTGAGCTTTAGTAATGAAAGGAAAAAGCTCATACTTAGAGGTGGAGTCTGTTCCTCACTGATGTTCTCATACACTTTATCTGGTTGAGTTTGAACAGGTTGCTGAACGTCTAGTTCCATAGCTTTTGCAATTCGAAGAACTAATTGGGAGTAGGAAAAGTCATCAGATGGTGAAGGAGGATTGGCTTGAACAACATCAGAGTCTGGTATAGGTAGATTAGGAGGGGATTTTTGTACCGGTAAAGAGTGAGAGGCATCAGAATAGTATGATTGTGAAGACAAAGTTGGAGAAGTGAGATGGTACCGTGGGATGGAAGTAGCAGGGGGTTCTGGAAGAGCAGGCTGAGGTTTAGAAGGAACGTGTTGGGCCAGTACGAAAACAGATTGATGTTTTGAATGTTTCTTATGGCAAGATTGAGTGGTATCAGGAAGTAAAGGAGGAGGTCCAGCATATGTGGTGGTCACCTGTATCAAGGGAGCTTGAGTTTGAGAAGGAGCAGAGGGTTCTGCAATGCGTGGTACTGTTGGAGTGGAAGTCTGGAACCGTTTTGGTACCATGAGTTCCTCTTGGAGAGGTTCAGAATGGGTCCTCTTGTGAGATTTGTGAGACTTCGTTCCCGGATGGAGCGACATGGAATCATCATTCGACGTAGAACGGTAGTAGTAACCATGATGCCATGATTCGTGAGGGGAAGGCGAAGAATCAGAGAAGTTGGATGGGTAGTAGTATCGACGTCAAGAATGCCTAGAGTTTGTATAGAAGTTGAGCTCAGGCTGGTAATACCAATATGCTCGATGTCAAGAGCACTTAAGAGGAGTATCGGCCTGTGACTGGATTGACGAAAATCGATGGAGGAATTTTTCATTGTTGTTTTTTTTATTTGGAGTGTTTTGATACCAAAGGGGGGTTCGGTACCGGAGTGGATTTTTGTTGAACTGGAAGATGTAGACTTCGACTTCGGTTTGGTCTTAGAAAGCAACTTAACTGTCGGAGGAGTGGTAGTTGCACCTGGAGATTTTTTGGGGGGCTAAGATGTTTGGGACAGTTCCATAGTCTGAGCTGGTAGCAAGGAACGTTCCCAGAGGAATGACCTGAGACGCTGCTGTCTGAGTTTAAGGGCTTGTTTAGCGAAGGTCTTGCAGAACTGACAAATAGAAAGCTGGTGAGATTCCCCCAGGCAAAAAAGACAGAGATTGTGACCGTCTGTGGAACTTTGTTGGAGCACGAGGTGCACCTTTTAAATGGGGGAAGAGGGGCCATAAATGGCAGCGAGGGAAAAATGGAGGCGGGGTGACAGAGAAAAATTGATCAAAAAATCTCTTACAATTTTCCTTTGATTGTATAGAAGCTGAAAAGAATCACTCAAAAAATCTTTTCCAATTTTTCTCAGATTAAAGAAGCAATGATGAACAGAGCTCGACGAGAGGAGAGATATCAGTGGCGGCAAAAAGGAACTGAGGTAATTGCCAGGATGGGCGGGCAACATGTACTGGGGGGGGCGGTCCTTGACGAACGTATCATAAAGCTCTAGAATATTCTGGAGACCTCTGTGCAAGCGCAGATTAAACCGATTAGTATGCATTCTCAGAGACCACGAAGAAGAACCAATTACCTCAAGATGTGGTGAATGCTCCAACAGTAGAGGCATTCAAGAGAAAATTAGACAGTCATCTGTCAGATATATTGTGGTTTTGTATTATATGATTTGTAATTATGCTTGATGGGTTGTGAACCGCCCAAAGGGCATTCACACTTATGTGGTGAAATAGAAGTTGAAATAAATAAATAAATAAATAAATAAATAAATAAATAAATAAATAAATAAATAAATAAATAAATAAATAAATAAATACACAAACAAACAAACAAACAAACAAACTTTGATTTGGATTCCTGCAATGAGCAGGGAATCGCCTCAATGGCCTTAGAGTATAGGCTCCTTACAACTCCATTATTCTATGATGTGACAAAGTCCAATACCTGCCATGTTCCTTTAGTTTACCAAGTAAGATCTCAATATGAAACTTTAATTAGATCTTTCCCCAAAAATTATCAGGAATCCCTCTGTGGATTTTTGAATCAAATATTTTTGAATCAAATATAAATTGTAAACCGCCCGGAGAGTGCTTGTAGCGCTATGGGGCGGTATATAAGTCCAATAAATAAATAAATTCACTAAAAGTCTTCTAAATATCTGAATAGTGACTAGATATTTTCTTTACTATTCAATAACCAATCCTATTTCATTTCTGTGCTTTGTATTTACAAACTGATTTGGAGTTTGTGCTTGATTGTACTTGAAATGTGGCATATAATATCAGTTGTTAAGTATTTTATCATAAAAATACAATGTTGAAATGATAGCAAATCCACCGCATGCTCTAGTAGGCATAACGTGTAATTCTGAGTACTTTCTGAAATGCTGAGGTGACCGAGGACAGAAACAAAGCAGCAGGTAAAGAAGAATTGCAAAAATATTCTCGGTCAATGCAGACATAGTTCAACCAGACACTACAAAGCAATTCAGCAACAGATCAGCGAACACTGTCCAATAAGAATGTGGAAACTAAACTGGTCAGCACAAAGGACTGAACTAGCAAGCATTCCAAGAAAAAGCACAAGTGATAGTTGCAGCACATAAGAAACATTAAATGCATCAGTAAGTTGATCTGTTAGGTAACCTTAGGCTGCAGTCCTATGTCTGCTTACTTACTAGGGAGGAAGCTCCCGCAAACACAGTATTGTAATTATAATTATTCATATTAATGAATTAGCTGCAGAAATATCAGAAAGTGAATGTCTAAGACACCCAAGCAAAGTTCAGAATCATTGGCATACAATGCAAATGGAAGTTTCCAGGAACCCACTACTGTTCGAAAACCACTCCTTTACAGCAAACCTACAAATGCCCTGATAAATGTCTATTGTACTACTGGGATACCCACTGTAGTGAAGTGGATAGAGTGATGGAAGCCTGGGTTTGTATTCTGACTCAGTCGTGGAACTCAATGTCGCTGGGGGAGTGGAACTGTTAAAACCACTCCTTCAATCTCTCACTTACCCTGAAAGCCCTATTAGGGTTGCTACAAGCTGATTCTGACTTGACAGCACATAACAAAAACTGTATAACCACCGCTGAAACTGTAATCCCAAACCTATTTACCCAGAAGCCCCACTGAGGACTGATCTCCGACTATAGGACTGACTATTAGACAAGCTATTAAAAAAATCTCAAGGCAGAGGGACGATAATCTGAAGATGGCAAACCTTGAGTGTACCGTCTTGTCATAGTCAAATAATAACCTGCTGAGATTTGAACTATGTACAACTGTGCTCTTCTGTGGGGTGGATGGACCTATCAGGACAGTCTGTCCCGGAAGACTGATAGATCCAATTGGTTTCTGCAGTGTCCTTGGGGGTTTTCTTGTTGAAATCCAGGTCACCCACAAAGTCCATCAGCCCTGGTAGGGAAAATATTGCATCGGGGGGGGGGCAGTGCTGTAAACACTGACACAATCCCCACTCTGCCCTCCTGGTGCAGCATCAGGTTAAGGCATTCCATGAACTGATGATCTAGTCTCACCTGATGCAGAGATGAAGAATTATCTTCCCAATAAATGATGAATAAAATATGATGCAGAGACAGATTGGCCAAGATCTACCATGATACCTTTCAGTTCACAGTAGATTTTATCTATTTATTTTTCAGAAAGAACAAGCAGCTCTCTGACAGAAAGCCAATGTGGGAACTACTGCTGAAAACCAGACTTCTGGATGGAAATGTTGGCAACAAAACACATATTCACCATGACATGGAACTGCGACAGAGACAAAAAGCATTCAGAAGTGAAGTATTTACCTGACCATAGTCCGTCCTGAACACTACAACTCCCTCTGCGCAAGAAAGTACAGTACTTGGATAATGTTGGCCATTTTCTCGCAACCAAACTCGTGCACCCTACAAAGAAAACACGTAAAACAAAAAATTTTAATAGTTACTCAAGTGTGTAGCAATCTTATGTAACTTTCTATTCATGTTTCATGCATGTAGGAAACATAACCCAAAGTCAGATTCTGTCAGAAGGTGACTGAAACATAGAAGAAATCATCATCTGGCTGTTTCTACTCAAACTATAAAACTAAAAGGATCTCAAATGGAATTTTTTCTTCTGAAAAAGTGTCTGTTAAACCACAAGCACAGCTGAATCTAATTCACCAAGTCACATGGCAGATGAGTTGAAGTTACATAAAATTGTAAGTGACATTCAAATTTACGGCACAATGCGTTGGCCTCTTTCCAAGCTCCAAGGAATTGGCAGGCCCTCATAAAAGCTGTCTCCTGCTTCATTAAGGTGCATTAAGAAGGAGAAATCTTGATCTCCCAACTCCCCCCATCAGGAGGACAAACAGTAAACTTGTTCACCACTGGCTAGGAAAATGTAACGGAGAGGCTGGAGCACGTGAGGTGCAGCAAAACCAGAAAAACTAAGAAAAGCTTTGATCTGTACACCATATGTGGGGTAATTTTATATTATCCATGCTTACTTGAAGAATGCAGCTTGGAATGTATACGTATTCATTCATACATACATATATGTATTCACTTCAAGCTGCACCTACCGACCGACCGACCGACCGACCGACCGACCGACCGACCGACCGACCTACCTACCTACCTACCTACCTAAAACTAACCACAGGAACTGTCTATATGCTACTTGCTAATGAATGTTACAGAATCCACTGTATACACTTAATTACATGCAGTAACTTTCTTTACTTTTAATGTAAAAGTAAGTTTCTTGTTCTTACAGTTCCATCCTGAAAACATTCAGAGACTATGTTGAATAAGTATACAGGATTATACATCATTCTAGAAATGGAAGTATTCATTTGTAACTCAGCCTTTTAGAAGCTTGCTATCTTGTTAGAAAGGCAGACTTTTAGTGTATAATTTAAGATATGAGTGCCCTTGGTCCAAATGCACATTTTACGTGTATGGTGACTTGCAGGCAATGATGACAGGGGGAGTGTATACTTTGTTATCATACCCCAGCCTAAAAAAAAAGTCAACATACTGACTTCTTAATGTCAGACAACCCTGAATAGTGTCCACATCATTCTATGTACAGAGCTAACCGATAACTGCTGAACTGGATTTACAGGATTTTTCAAGATCAGCTGTGTTCTAAAATCCTCGGTCTGAATTTGCCAGTTTTAAAGAGAACTGGGGCATTCAGGATATTTACCTATATTATATTTCTTTATTTTCTTCCAAGGAACTCAAGCAACCTGCTGCAAAAAATTTATTTATTTTGTTGATTACTGGGTCTGCCTGCATTTTCAGACTTTTTTTTTCTTAAGTGGTCCATATTAAGTAAAACTCAGTACACACTGTTGATGCTAGCTGGCATACAAAACAAAGGCATGCATAAAAACAAGACATAAAAAAGGAGAAGAAGAACAAGAGAACTGAAGCAGAGAAAACTAGTGGAATAAGGAGATTTGTCTTGAGAGTGCCAGGACAATCATTTACAGTACATTCAAAAGGGGCCAGGCACAGGGTTCCAGTGGTCCATGTTCCCCTGGCCAAGAGTTAAAACCAAAGCACTTTTCCCTTTGCCCTTGAAGGTTGCTTGGCTATGGCTTTCTGTGATATCATCATGTTCACCCTGTACTGTAATCCTGGACTGGGTATAATCTTACTGGTAATGAAAGGGACATCAGAAGTCCTGTAAAATTAATTTTACAAATAGCACTGAAACAGCAGATGATTATTTGGTCAATGGCTGCAAACAGGTGTGGCAAGCAGCAGAAACCAAGACAGGAGAGGTGGTTTTCAGGGTGGGGTGGGTTTTTTATGCCCCCTTTAGAACCTCACCTCCTTCTGGACGAGGTATAACATTTTGGCTTGCTACTGTATACCTATTTTATGCAGAAACCCATATAACCAATTATAATGATAATTGCCTAGGCTATAAAACACCCGTATAAGAACTGAAATATTAGCAGAAAATAACCATATAGTCTCTAAATGGTGGCCACAAAATTCTCTTAGCTTTAGAAAAAATGAAATGGAGGTTTACATCTAATTATGAATGAATAAAAGTAATAAAAGATCTGTGAGATTCTGTTCTTTCTCCAACAGCAATCATTTCTTGAAGAGACAGATACATTACAAGTTAGATTTTAGATGTTAATATTGCAAGTTTTAAAATAGCAATGCAGACTCGTGTTACATCTTAGAAGATCTGATTAACTATGAGGCAAACCCAGGAATATATACATTACAGAAAGATATCCGTAACACACAGAAGACTAAGAGGATCCATTTTTAAAAACAAACTTCACTGTTCACAAGCAGACACTAACGGCATGAATGAACTGAGAGCTATCCAAAGCAAAAGTAGGTTTCCTGTACACAAAGAAAAGGAAGATTTCCCCATTCTATCTCCCATAACTTATCTGATGTCAAGTACTGTGATTATATTGTCCATCCACCAAAACACACTTCACTATTTTCCTTAGGAATGGGATTGCCTGAGTACGCAGCTTACTGCAGTGTTAAAAATGGCAAAAGGAACTAGATCCTTTCCTTTAATGCTTCCTTTGGAACTACGGAGATCAAGTGGCATTGCTACGTCTTGAGAATGTCTGGTGTTCAGTATTAGTCCTCCAGTCCAGGAGTTTTCTGGGTCCAGTGAAGTTGGGAAGAGGCCTATGAAGAGAGAGCTGAGCTGTCCCCACCTACTGTTGGTTACAAAACACAAAGGTAAGAGTAGCTGGAGGACATAGGAAAAGGTCATGGGAACAGAAAGAATATAAGGCACAGAAGAACTATAAGGAGAGATTTGTGCATTGGAAAGATAATTACCACTGTCTGTATGTAAATATGGCTATGCATGCAGATTAGGTATCTAGGTGTGGAGCCAGAGTTAGGGGATTAATTCCACACTGTGCCTCTTGGGAGAAGAGGCAGACTGGGTAGCCTTGGGCAAGCTGCACAATTCCAGGGCACCCTTCAAAAGAAGAGAATGGCAAAACTTTTCCGAGTATACTCTACCTAGAATATCCTGGAAAGAACGACCATAAATCAGAACTGAGTTGACAGTACAGGATTATCATTATGTTTAATATAGTGGGTATATGTGAAGAATCTACATGTCTATATTACCCAGTGTGGTGTAGGGGACAGGTTCCATTTGATGGCACACAACATACATACATGTACATATACAAAATGGGGGGGGGGAGAGGAAGGGAGAATGTTTATGGAGGGGGGAAGAGAATGCAGGAAAGCTGCCCCGTCAGTCTGTCCCACTGTTTTCAACTTTTCACAGGTTCCCAACTATACTGATTATCACTACTAGAAATGGGATGATACCTTCCTGATATACGTAAATAGCCCTAAAGAATCAACATCTGTGATTCCAGTACAGTTGCTTTTGTCCCACAGAGGCCATCAGGCCAGAAAGACACTTTTATACACACATGTGTGCGCACCCACACCGGCACATTTGCTCACAGACTTGCTTATTGTTTCCATGCACACAAGACTCTCCTTTTGTGTCTGAACAGCTTTGAGTGCTGACAGGGTGCTACAAAAGGCAGCGGTAGTTCATGAGATAAAGCTGACTGACACTTGCAGCTGCTTGTCAAATTCCATCCAATTCAGTTATCAGGAGACAGCTGCTGCCTGGGAGACACAGCCGCTTCCCTTCTCTTTGCCAAGTGGCTCTTTAAAAAAAATTAACCATCATAACACTTGCCGCAAGGAGCTGAGCTGCAGCACAGCTTGGAGGAGGCATAAACACATGCACCTGGAGGACAGCTGGCTCTTGCACTGAGGTGTGTACGGGAAAGCTCACAAATACTTTTTCCCACCCTTTTTTTTTTGATGGCTGGACTCTTTCTGAATAGCCCACCACAAAGAGCCAAGGTCAACAGCACATTTTCTCACCCTCCCGTGAGAGAGAATTTTCAAATGTTCTGAGAACTGGAAAGAAACTAAGAGACCTGATAGTTCCTTAAAAGAAGCACTGGCAAACCCTAGCCCTTCAAGGCTTCCTTCATCTTGCATGATGGAAAATGTCTCTTTGGCCAGAAGACTCTTTGCCCACCCAGGGCCAGCCTTTAATCTGTTAACTACCTTGTCACCTTTAGGAAATAAGAATCTCATTCAGGCAAACAGTCTGGAGAAGGATGAGGATGAGGATGATAATATTGGGAATGGGTCATTTTAGGCTGCCAGCATGTCACAAATGAACACTCTTCTTTGAGTGTCCAAACATTCACAAACATGAACAGAATAACCTTCACCATGACTCTGGAAATAAACTAATATGGGGGGGGGGGAGAAGGGGCCTCTAAAGAACAGTGAGTGATTTACTAATGGACATGTCACAAGTTCACAGATACAGTATATTGGACCAAGAACTTCTCAGCCCACAGCACTTGATTTTAAGGGGGCTATTAAAGGGGCTGGGGAGATTTGAGTCCTCCTAATGTTTTAAAGAAGCCCCACAATTTCTTATTGTGGGCCAGGCTGGCTGCAGATTCTGGGAAATGAAGTCCAAAACATAAGGGAGGCCAAGCTTCTGCAGATTGGCTATGACAAACCAACTTTTTAGAGACAAAAAAAAAATCTGTGTTGCTTGGAAAATTCTACAAGTTTTCAAGCCAAGCCTAATCTCTGTTTAACTCTAGACAGAAAGCCCAGCCAACTCAAGAATGCCTCATACTTTGCAGCACATTCATAAACAGATGTAGGAAAGTAAACAGAAACAACTGTTTGAGAAATTGCCCTAAAGGCATCCTTGCATGTATTTTAACTTACCCTATCAATTTGAATTAACTAAACAGTCTGCAAGGGCATATACTAAGCTTGTTTCACCAGCACGCTCTGTTTCCCGATGACACAGTAGACTATTCCATACTGTGTCACACCTAGATTACTTGAGACAAATGCATATGCGGGGGAAATCCTTAGAGTATAGCGACAAAAGTTCGACAGGATTGGTGTGTTGAGTTGCAACCAAAAAAAGAGAGAAAAAGTGAGGGGACAGCAAAAGATCAAAGCAACATATTTAAGGCAGGAGAAAGGAAGGGGAAAGGCAGATGATGCATACTAGAGACTTATTTGCACCTTGGGATCCTTACCATTTCCTAAGCATGTCTGGGTCAAGAGAACAGCTCCCCTCTGCACACATTCTCTTTTCCTCCACCCCTCACTAGCACTCCATCTCAACTCCCTCATCAGTTTCTGTCACATTATCCTGGATTGGGGTATTTCCTCCCTTTCCACTCCACTTCATGCCTTAAGACTAGAGCAGTGAATATAGATCTGGACTACATTTTGCACACTTTAGGTATCAATGCTGAGCTCCATTCTTAAAAAAAAAAAAAAACACTCCTCAGCTGTGCACATACAAAAGAATGTCAAGGAACAAAACTCTTGGAGAAAGCATCTTGCAGATCCAGGGATAACAAAGAATACAAGAGCAGGGATTAAAGACTGGGGGCAAAACTGCCCAGCTATACAATGGAGGGGCTTCCAGAAAGACAGGCGTTGAGCACATGGCAAGACCCTCATTTTAGAAATATTTTCCACTCTAATCAAAATAAGTTGAAAAGAAGAGAAATATTATCTGGATTATCTCCCCTCACAACCCAGGATGTCCCTACAAGAAATGAAAAAAGAAGCAAAGGTCATCCTGAAACCCAACTGATCTGAGAAGTGTTTCTTAACAAAAGAAAGAATGAAACCAGCAGCAAGGCAATAAAAATGACAGTTCCTATTGGCAAGATGAGAATTTTACAAAGAAGCAAAGTGCAGTGCTTGCAATGGCTAGCAGGGTAAAGCAGGAAAGCCACGAATGAAAAGGCATATTTTAATATGTATCCCTGTTTCACAACTGACAGGCGACTTCCACAATGCCCTTTTGTTCCTAGAAGCCACTGGTGGCTCACGTCCAAGCAAGGTAGGGCACCTGATCTGACCTCTCTGGCATAAGCCCACCAACTCCAGTTCATAGTCTGGTGCTGGCAGCAGCTAAACAATCACTGACTAGCCATATACCGTGTTTCCCCAAAAATAAGACTGGGCCTTATATTACGTTTTGCTCCAAAAACCCCATTACGCCCTATTTTCAGGGAATGTTTTATATATTTTTTCATGTACAACAATCTAATTTATTCATATACATTCATGTCATCTTCTTTTGGTTGCTGCGCAATGGTGGAGGGCAGGTTTTCACTTAACCAGGGCTTATTTTGGGGGTAGGGCTTATATTACGAGTAGCCATTGTGCCTTGTCACAGAGCATGGTTAACATGAAACATGGTTGCTTTTGTGAAACATGGTTGAAACCATAGTTTGGAAATTATAAACATGATGGAACATTATGAGAGTTAACCATGATGCACGTCCCTACACATGTAATTCAAGAGTCATTGTTAATGCCAGGAAAGGGACATAGGGGGAAAAAAGTAGTTCTGGAACAAGGAGGTAGTGTACACACAGAGAATTCGCTTTTGGTGTGTGAACAATAGTTTGCATGGGCTGGTGAAGACAAAATGCTAGCTTCTGCAGTCTTCAGGGTCAAAGATACTCAATGATTCATAGGAGAGTTTCATTGCCTTGCAGGACTATAAAGAGACAAGACAGAAACTATTCCTTTATTCCCAGTGCCTTTTTGGCAAAGAATGGACAAACTATCACCAGGAAGAAGTAATTAAATTTGACAGCAACCTCAGCTGTGGGCCAAACTGATGTTTGTATTCTGCAACAGGGAGGTGCAGATTATGGATTAAAAATAACATATCTTTTTGTTCCAAACGTCAATTTTGCTGTTTTTCAATGAAAATCTAATATTTCCCTGCTCTCTCCTACCAAGCAATTAATCACTTTACTGATGTCTGTTCTATGGTTAAATGAGACAGCAATCTTACAAATGTTTTCAAAAGTTTGTCCTGAAAGCTAGGAATTTTTTTGGGGGGGGGGGCACAGATACAACTAATTTTTCAACTTAAGTAACTGGTTGGTTAGATCTCAAAATCAGTTCACCCATAGCTCTAACTGGGCCTATTGGTACACTAATTTTAGGACTGTCTCATCACAGGGATTTGATAGACTCATTTGTTAAGTACATCAATGAACTTAAGAGCTTGGTGAGTCTCTTCCCCTAAATCCAGGTAGGAAGTGATGCCCCATATAGGCAGAAAACATATCTTGTCTCCCTGCTCAACTGGATGTTTCTTTCCAGGCTTGCTGACACCAGATGCACCAGCACAGCAATGGTGGTGACGGCAACCATGGGGCTCCCCCACCTTATGTCTGGACTCATGCAAGCATGCTATGTACCGTGCCTACTAAGGCCATATCTTCTGCTGCACCTGCCTTTTCCAAAGCTACTGCAGGGAGCATTGCCAAGACTCCCTCCCTTTTTTTTGTTCCAGCTACTTGCATTGCTAGGAGGCAATCCTGCAGGAAATCAACAGGCCAGTGATTAATGGGGTGGGGTTGGTTGAAACGCTGCAAGCAGGAAAGGAGAAAGAGCTCCCACACTTCTCCTGCAAAGGTGATCAATTCTGTGACCATGGGTGTGAGATTGATACCACCCGATTTCTAAATAGGGAGCACTATTTCCACCTGAGTGGAAATTAGCACTGCGGGGAATACTGAGGCTCAGCAAGAACAGAAGTGGAAGGAGACAAAAAAAAGAGTTAAAACTGGGGTCAAGGAGAAATGAGAGAGAGAGGGCGCACTGGAACAGACCTAACGGTTTTTCTAATCCAGGTGAAATCACTAGTCACAAATAACTTTTGCATCCACTTCCTCTGACGGTTAATCCCCTCATTTCTTGCTATAATCACATAAAGTAGGAATAGCACAAAAAATATAACTCAGCATTATGAAGTCTGGCCCATATATCTCAAACATCTACTATGAGGAGAGGGGGCCACATCGATATCAAAGCTTGGAAAAGCTACAGTTTTTAGTCAGAGCTCCAAGAATTCCCTAGCCAGCATAGCTGCTGAGTGGTACTTAGATCCTGTCAACATATAATACTTTGGTGTTTAGGGACAGCGTCATCCTACGCCTTCAACACTGTAAACCTGACTTATTTTTTTGCTTGGTTGCTTCTTCAGTCTCTTAGGAAAGTTCATGTGACCAATGCAGCTGCAAAACAATAAAGTTTTGCCATTTGATACGTGAGTTGATTAAATCATAAAAACTGAACTTGCTGAACAGAATACAAGCCACAATTACTGAATACAGTACAGTGATGCCTCGACTTGCGAAATTAATCTGTAATTGGAACGGTGGCCGCAACTCGAAAATTTCGTTAAGTCGAAGCACCATTTTCCATAGGAATGCATTGAAAACCATTTAATCTGTTCCCACCAAAGGGAAAAAATCAACAAAAAATAAAAATAAAACACTGCAAGCCCCTGGGGCTGCAAAAAATAAAAATCCAAACATTTGCTGCAGAGGCTTCCCGGACTTCCAAAGTTGCCCTGACCGCTGAGCCGGGTGCCGGTGCTTTGGAAGCCCGGGAAGCTGGCACCTGGTGCAGCGGTCAGAACAGCTTTGGAAGCCCGGAAAGCCGGGCTCCCAAAGCCATCCCCGCTGCCCTTTGCCTCCCGTCCCCACTGCCTCCTGCAGCAGTAGAGGTAGCGGACACGGGAGGCAGAGGGCAGCAGGGACGGGAGGCAGAGGGCAGTGGGGGTGGCTTTGAATTTCCCACCCTTTCCCCCTGCCTTTTTCCTTTCGCAGGTCGAAGCTCCAGCCACAAGTCGAACCAAAATTTTGTGGCCGGAGCTTTTCGTAATTCGAAATTTTTGTAAGTAGGGACATCCGTAAGTCAAGGCCCCATTGTATACAGTAATACAAAACAAAATAAAAAACAAAAGCAAACCCAGGTTGTCCAACTGCCAACATTTGAATGTATTGGTTATGTTTTTTGACACTTGTTAATCTGATGCTGGTATCTGAGAATCTGAACCATTTCCCCATTCCTGTTAACGTGATATTTTATGCAGAGAACATGGCAGCTGGTTTGGACTGATGTTAAACAGCTTTTGCCAAAACTCCCGACATATTGACAACTTTATTACTGACAATGAAGAAACTGAAATACAGCACATCCCATTGGGGATCAGTTCCAAGTCCCTCTGCAGATGATGAAAAATGCATATTATAGCAAATGTTATTTTAATAGTGAATGATATACATAGCATTGTCTCTAGCTGGTGGTCAATTCTGGTAACTTCATCTTTAGAAATATATATTTCAATGACTTTTCTTTTAATATTTCTAATTTTTAGACCATGGATAAGTGAAACAGTGGAGACTGATGCTGCAGATAAGGGAGCCATACTGTAGTCAAATATTTCGTATATCTTGGTTCAATCATTACTCCCAATATAGACTGTAGCCAAGAAATCAGAAGATTGAGACTCAGAAGGGCAGCAATGAAGGAACTAGAAAAGACCCACACTATCAATCATCATGCACACATGTGAAAGCTGGGCAAGAAAAAAATCATTTGTTTGGCACGTGGTGGAAAGCTTTGTGGATGCCCTGGACTACCAGAAAGCTGAACAAGTGGGTCCTAGAAGAAACCAAGCCTGAACGATCTCTGCAGGCAAAAATGCTAAAACTGAGGCTGTCCTACTTTGGGTACATCATAAGACAGGATTCTCTGGAAAAGATAATAATGCTAGGAAAAATGGAAGGTGGCAGGAAAAGAGGAAGACCAAGTACAAGATGGATTGACTCCCTAAATGAAATCACAGACTTGAATTTACAAGAGCTGAGCTGAGCTGTTGAGGACAGGATGTTTTGGTGATCACCCATTCATGGTGTCGCCATAGATCAAGGGCAAATTGATGGTACACAGCAACAACAAATACTCTAAATATAATTTAGCCTGCTTTAAGTTCTGGCTCTCACATTTAAGCTGTTTACAGTGCAATACATGACAACACAAGAGATGTGGCATAGATTGTAGAGATCTATTTTTTAAAACAAATTAAAATATATGTTAAAATATGTACATAAATTGTCTTCTTGTGCATCTTTGTGCTGCACAATCCTCATTATCTATTTTAATGGGTTTTACTGTCAGGCAAGTGCACATATTCAATTCTTTTAAAAACCCTCCAGTTTATGAAGCTGGGATACTGTGTTTCTGTACCCATGATTCAAAATGCCACGAGATGGCCCAATACTGCTTCATAATATCATGCCCACACTGCCAACAGGAAAAAGGATGCTAAGCTTTACATAGCAAAGGACAACCTGAATGTTGACAACACTAGTAGCAAGATGGTCTAAAGGATACCCTCTTCTGCTCAGTACCATTCAAAATCTGAAACCATGCAAGAGAAAATCCCAAAAGGTGACTCCTTTTTCCATTAGTTAACTATTTGTCATCCAAACACAGAGTAACAGTCAGGGCTATTTTTCAACAAGTGTAAAATTTGAAATGTGGTGTTGGAGGAGAGCCAAAAAAATATGAAAGACAGCTAGAAAAGCAGAAAAGTAGGTACTCAAGCTGGAACTTTCACCAGAGCAAAAAATTATGTGCATATCCATTTTCTTGCTCACACAAAAATGTAACATTCTAGGGTTTCACTGCCCTCAATTTGACACCTATTTTCTAAAGGCACCTATGTTGGCCTGATGTCTATCTCCTTTCGTCCTCTCAGTGCATTGCTTCTTCCAAACAAAAAAAGAGCAATACAAAGGAACTCTCATATTCAGCGTGATTCAGTGAGTTTGCTCTAGTTAGGACTAACGATTTCAAGAGGGGCAATTACGACTCTAAACAAAGGAGGCACAATAAATATGTGTGTGTATGCATATTTATGTATGTGTGTATGTGTGTGTGTCTTTATGTATGTATGTATGTATGTATGTATGTATGTATGTATGTATGTATGTATGTATGTATGTATGTATGTATGTATGTATGTATGTATGTATGTATGTATGTATGTATGTATGTATGATGTATGTATGTGCGTACGTGTATGTATTTATGAATACATATATACATATATACACACCACCCCATTAGTGCATGCGCTACTCTGAGCAGTTTACGTTAAAACTCAAAAATCCTGGAGACACCACATAGCAATACATGGCAATAACAATATGGTGATTTTTAAAAAAAAACATAGAAAAAAGAGAAAATAATAAAATAATAAAATATTAGTATTAACAGCATACAGGAGACTCAGTTGTTAAAGGCAGTTTGAATATTTTTATTTATTTATTTACTTTACTTTATTTTATTTTATTTTATTTATACCTCGCCCATCGAGACCAAAGTCTACTCTGGGTGGCTAACAACAATCTAAATAACAACAGTATAAAATAAAACAACAGCATTAATACAATTCAAGAAATAAATTAAGTAATGACAGGAGGAAAGGCCTGCCTAAAGAGCCAGGTCTTAACTTTGCTCTTAAAAACACCCAGCAAGGGAGCCAGACAAATTTTTGATGGTAGACTCTTCCAGAGGTGAGAGGCCACTGCCGAGAAGGCCCACTTTCTTGTTCTTTCCCTCTGGGCCTCCTTCAGCGTTAGGCCCCTCAGCTGCCCATCTGTTCTGTTCTCAACAAGTTCTTGAACTTAAGGAGGGAAGGAGCCTATTGTATCTCTGTACAATGGTGCCCCGCAAGACAATTTTAATTCATTCAGCAAAAATCGTCGTCTTGTGAAAAAAACGTCTTGTGAGGTTCCCTATGCATCGGTCTCAAAAAAAAGTTTTGCAAAGCATCGGTCTTTAAAAAAATGTCTTGTGAAGCATTGGTCTAAAAAAAAAAGTCTTGCGAAGCATCGGTCAAAAAAAAAGTCTTGCGAAGCACGGTCATACAAAAAAAGTCTTGCAAGGCACCATAGTGATCGCAAAAAACAATCGTCTTGCGGATTTTTCGTCCCGCAAGGCAATTGTCTAGTGAGGCACCACTGTATATGCAAAAAATGCATGAAGAGAGATACAACAGGCAGAAAACATGCAGAAAGTCGTGTCAGCATTTTTCCACATGTAGACAAAAGCAAATAGACCAGTCAGAGCTTTGCACCAAATACGTGAAAAAAAGAGAGCTGCTGCTATTTATAAAGGATGTACATGCCAAAATGAAGAAAAGACAATAAGAGGTGTTTCGGTCTAAGGGGGAAGTGAAGGCTATCTGTTCTCCTGGCCATTTATTCTGCCAGATATACTTTGATTTGGGTTCCTGCATTGAGCAGGGATTTTGACTCGATGGCCTTAGACAGCTTTCCAGTGCCACTATTTTATGATTCTGTAAAGGGAAATGTAAAGAACTATGGGCTCTCTGTTTTCTTTTGAATACATTTGGGCCTATATGCTATAGAGTGTCTTGCAAGACTGGGTGGTCTTTACAATACTATGCATTGGGAAGTATATATACAGGCCAAGAGGAAAAGTGACAGATTATTTCTAAATCTCCTGTCTTACCTCCCTGCTTCTCCATCTGTCAACCTCTCTGTTTTAAAGAGAGTAGCAGCACACATTTTTTAAAAAAATGAACCCACTGCTTAGAATTCAGCAGAATCTCAGAGATGGGTGGATAACTGACAAACCCAGCAGGGACAAGGATTGACTAACTTTTGCTCCTGCTCTGTCAGTGGCTTTGGCCCCTAACAATACAATGGGCTCTTGACTTAAGAACGGCTTGAGTTAAGAACATTTTGACTCAAGAACCGCTCTCACAGGAAAATATTGACTTGACTTACATACTTAGATTTGAGTTAAGAACTGAAAAAAAAACAAGTGGGAGGCAGGGAAAGTGCAAAATTTGAACTTTCAGTTAACTGTTGGCCAGTGAAAAGGGTGCCTGTCTGCTTCCTCACTCCTCCCAGCGTTTAGAGAGTGGATTGGGAGACAGTCTTTGGACTGCCTGGTACTGTACTGCCTGGACTGTATTTTCCCTGCCTTCCCTGAACCTTTCTTGACCTAAGAAAAAAAGAAACAAAATATCCCCCTCTAGTGGTCGAAGGCAGAATAGCAGCTTCCCATTAGTTTCTATGGACGGAAAAGAGCAGATACGGATCAAATGGTTTTCAATGCATTCCTATGGGAAATGCAGATTTGACCTGAGAACTTTTTGACTTGAGAACCGCCTTCCAATACGGATTAAGTTCTCAAGTCAAGACCCCACTGTAATGTACTCTGAAGGGAATGCAGCCCTTGACTAGAAAAGATTCCCTACTTCCTGATCCTGACCAAGACCTATGCAGAAAGACTCATACATCATAATGCACCGAGGATGAATCCAGCAGCATATGTATGAAAGCAATGGGTACTGCATACATGCATTTGGTCGCCATTATGACTGTCCTGCTGCTTCAAATATTAGACAGGTCAAACATTAGACAGCTGGTAGCTTTGGGGGGCAAAATGGTTAGATCTGTAGTGGAATCTTATATTGCCAAAGTACCTGATCCTATAAAGGTTTTGGCTCATCCATTTTCAATGATAACTGTTCACAAGTTAACAATCAATTGTGTCAACAATATCGACATGAATATTATGAAGTATTACTGGAAACCATTTGGAAATGCTAGAGGTTTGGCAATTAAATCTATATATTTTAGAGCATTACTTGTTTAAAAACTGCTTCATTTTCGTTATGAAATGTTATAAATAAAGTTGACTGGTGTGTTTGTGTATATAAAGTAATAAACATTCAGTGGTACGTGAAGATGATCATCCCTCTTTAAATATCATGGGGAGAGATATAAGGATGTTTACTTCCCCTAATGCCGGACATCCTTTACTTTGTGCTTCGGGGTAGGAAAGGAATTATGCCAAATTCATAACAAAAATGAAGCAGTTTTTAAACAAGTAATGCTCTAAAAAACATCATCACAATGAAATCCTGGCAGACTCCTAGATCTCTATTTTTCCAGAAGTAACTAACAAAGGTTTTTGCCATGCAAGTTTTTTAAACAAAAGGACAGATAAACTCTTCACCCACTGGCAATTCAGTAAAACTGTAGACTATTTTTTCCTCTCTCCTTATACAGGAGTTTGAACAATCTGCTAATTTTATTTTAGTTCAGAATGTTTTCCTCTGTTGTTTCAAATGTCAGTTTCCTGAGGAGACAAAATAAAGACCACTGACATTGCATAGATCTACGCAGGGGCAAATGTTTTCCCTTTTACCTAGTTTGGCAGGTGGCTTGACCTCAATCTAGCAGCTCTTGTTATAGAAATAAAACTCCTAACTCTGCCCATCACTCAGTTCAATTCAATATTTAAATCTATAAAACATACTACCTTTACACTAACAATTCACCTGCATCAATTCCCATTATACAACTCTGCAACATTTTAATTTTGCACAACTACATTTGATTTATTCCTGTTGTTTTGGACATCCTTATTAGAAACTGGATGAAGTCCGGTAGTTCTCTCTGTCATCAAGAAGAGTAAAATCAACTGCTTTTTTCCCCTAAATCTAAAATTTCAGTTTTCCGAAAGAAAACAACAGAACTCAGGACTGATGTTCTTCAACATTTAATGGTAAAAATTGCTTGAAATTAGCCTCTCTACCCAATTTTCCAGCCACAGGCCTCAATAACCCTAAACATTTACTAAATTAAAAGAAGTATTTGGGCTATTCTGTTTCATCCCGGCTTTTCTACTTGAACTCCTGTCTGGTCAGTCTCACAAAATGTAAAATCAGGACCTGGAAATATGTCAAGTTTTCTTGGCTCACTAAGGGAGTCTGGCTGTCAACTACAGCTGTTGCCTTTCCCTCCAACCCCACAATGTTATCACTAAGCCCTTTTCAGCCTTTGTGTGCTCCACATTAGGAAGCAAAACACAAATTTCCTGCTTTAAAAACCCCAGTTCCTTATGAGAATAAACACACACTCCTAATTAAACTTGAATGTGTCAACAACTGCTCCAGTCAAAGACAGAAATTCTTCAGTCCAATTTACACAAGTCTGTCAACAGAAAGAAAGAAAAATCTTAAGAGGCTAAAAATATCCACAAAACAGACTTTTATGTTTCTGTTACTTGCAAAATGAAACGGGGAGACTTGTAAGTCTTGGTTCAGGCATTATAAACGTAGGTTTCCTTCTTCACTTCCTGCTTTTTTCCTAACCAAAATCTGCCACTTTATCTCAGTCAGCAAACTATATTTAGTGCTTCTCTTTCCAAAGCAAGATTACACACCATAATGTTGAACTGCATTTGCAAGCCATAGTTTAAAAACAAAGTCACAGTCATAACTTGGTAGTTTGGCTGCTAACAAAAACGATGTTCAGGAAAAAGCAAAAGATCTTAAAAGAGGCTTGCATCAAGTTTTTAACACATTCCCACCCACCTAAATCCCAAACTATGTGGCATAGATCTGCCTAAAATTGGGCCTTAATCTTAACTAATTAATGCCTGAATGGTCGTTAATGTAATGATTCTTTGAAGTTCAGTTATTAAGTTAATGAACTTAGGTGCACAAGTTAGAATTATCTTCTTTGGTTTCTTAAAAATGCTCCTAAAGCTCTTCAGAACATAACCTGCACTTCTTTAAAACACGAAAGTTAGGGGCAATTGCTCTATTTAACTAAGCTGACACTGGCAAAAGGCAAGGCAAGCGGCTGTCAAAGTGACTGCCACTTTTCCTTGCCTTTTGAGAAGACACGGAGCTTAGCAAAAAGGTAGAGAGACCAACAACTCCCCTTCCTTCTTGCTAAGCCCTGTGCCTTCGCAAAAGGCAGCGGCAAAGAGCTGCCTTCCGTGTATAAAATGACCCTCAATTTTTTCCTCAAATTATTTAAGGAAAAAGTGTTGTTTTATACACAGAAAAATACGATACATACAGAGCTCTCTACAAATCCGGAGGAACATGGATCATTCAAACAATTTAAGAGAGCTTGCAAGATTTAGATGACAGTGCTGAAAAACCCAAAAGGACAAACCTCCAGAAATGTTACCCTGTTTTCCTGAAAATAAGACCTAACCCCAAAATAAGCCCCATTTAAGTGAAACCTTGCTCTCTACCATTGTGCAGCAACCAGAAGATGACATGACTGTATTTGAATAAATGTAGATTGTTGTCCATGAAAAAAATAAAACATCCCCTGAAAATAATCCATACTGCATTTTTGAAGCAAAAACTAATACAGTATAAGACCCTGTCTCATTTTCAGGGAAACACAGTACAAGCAGTGGTCCCCAACCTTGGGCCTCCAGAGGTTCTTGGACTTCAACTCCCAGAAATCCTTGCCAGCAGAGGTGGTGGTGAAGGCTGCTGGGAGTTGTGGTTCAAGAACATCTGGAGGCCCAAGGTTGGGGACCAGTGCAGTACAGTATAATGAACAAAAAAAGCAACCTGCTTTAAATGGTAAAATAGTATCTTATTGTCAGAGGCAATCCACATTTTCTGCCCAGTAACAGAACAGGCTCTGTAGCTGGTATTTCTGTGATGGTGGGCCAAGGGGGAGAGGAAATGAGAGCAATTTACGGGAATCACACATGCGAACATTTTAATTTGATACCTTCTATTCAAAATAGATTTTAAATTTCATCACTTAATATAGAGGAAATGGTCCTCATAAAAGTTACATTCTGGCAAGAGAACAGGATTGGCATTGACAATCCAGTACTTTCAAACATAAATTAATAAGTAATGTGATGTGATCTGCAATTCTTTCTAAATAATATATATGTGTTTGGATCTTAGCAACAACATTTCCTATTTTAATTCTGAAGATTCTTAATAGTGAATCTCACTATATCTTTTGTGCCCCATAAGAAATTACTTGTAGATCCACAAGGGAGTTATTGATGTACAATTTTCTCTTTCTCTAGTTCTTCCTTTGAGTCAAATTAAAAACAAGTTACAAAATCTGGAAGTCTTTGTTTCTGACATGTGATTCATCAGTATAACGATACAGCATTTCCAATGCCACAAATGTGGTCCCTAAATGAAGACACTTGGGTCACCTTCATTAACTTAAAAAAAACTATCTGTGCCTCAGGAAAATTTCCTTACTGGTTCACAGACATTCCAACATGCACGTCAGTACTAAGATTAAAACATCGCTTGTAATACTACATTCATCTCCCCCCACCCAACCACAAAACCTATTTTTAAAAAGTCTACATTTGCTCCACTCTTCTTCCTGTCGCATCCAAATACTTTCATCTGAAGGGAGGTGGCAGCATTAATCTAGCACAATATTAGCATATGGCATTTTATTTTTCTGTAACTATGAAACTGCAAAATAGGATAACCAAGAGAAACCTCCTGACCCATTTACACATATTACTCTCTCCCCACAGATGGATACAGGAAACAGATGTAATGCGGTCAATCCCTTAACCACGGTTAAGAGATCAGAACAGCTGGCAGGATTTGGTGCTCCTTTCCACTAACCCCTCTCTTCTTAAGTACAAATTCTCTTTATATTTTCCCCTTTTGTCATTCAGTATGGCTCCAAATTACACTGGCACTCGCACTAATCATGGCTAATGATAATCAGGGACCAGTCTTAACAAGGGTTAAGAGGTGAACTGTGTCAAATCTGATGGTTGTTGTGGGTTTTTCGGGTTCTTTGGCCATGTTCTGAAGGTTGTTCTTCCTAACGTTTCGCCAGTCTCTGTGGCCGGCATCTTCAGAGGACTGGAGCAGGAACTCTGTGTCAAATCTGCTTGCTTGTTGCTTGCTTTGAGATTCTATTGCAAATGTTGACTACCATCACTGAATGTTAACTTCACACTGGTGGTCATCTCCTAAGGATAAATTTACAAGATACATAACAACACAGCAGTTGCTATAAACTCATTAGACAGTATCCTACTGCCACAATGCAGAGCAGAAAGCTAACTGCATAAGAATCCCTTCCCACTCCAGCAGGCATCCTGTTGTGTGAACAACTGTGTAGCCAACCAGTGCAAGAACAGGCATGTTCCAGAGAGCCTGAGAAAGCAGGGGAGATTGCCTTTCACAAAGAAAGCAAATATATGAATGATTTTTGCTCGTTTAAGAAAATTTCAGCAATCAAATCAAATCAACCATAGTTTCTTCTTTGGTCCAAACTGGGAAGTTAGTATTATTAGTTTCAGAACAAATCACAATATTACTTGACATCAAACTATGGTTAATATTGCAGCTTTTTCTAAAACTTGAAACAACAACTTGGATTTGGGCAAAAGAAACTGTGGCTGAAATCCTGTTGCTTCATTATGCATTATCTCAGCAAGAACTCAGTCATTACGAGTCTGAAGTGGCTGAATGTTACATTGTTTTCTGCATGCGTAATTAAGCAAGAGAAGTTCAGCCTTTGGTTAATTAGACACTTTCTGACTGCTTACACCAAAGAGAAAGGTGCAACGTGGCTGTGCGTACAAGTAAAAGTCTTTTGCCAGCCTAGACATTCTGGAGAGGCATTTTTCTCCTAGTCTAGTTTCTCAGTTTCATATTTAAAGGACCCATGGGTAGCACATTACAAAACA
Source organism: Pogona vitticeps (assembly GCF_051106095.1). Lineage (NCBI taxonomy): Eukaryota > Metazoa > Chordata > Lepidosauria > Squamata > Agamidae > Pogona > Pogona vitticeps. The sequence goes on from NC_135786.1 coordinate 144,035,702, forward strand.
TGAGCACAGTTAGTTTGCAATTTTCAGAAAGAAAAGACAAATCTTTTTCACAAAAGATGCAGCCTTAAAACCCCAGTGTTCGTGGCAGTAGGCATTATGCATAGAAATACATTATGCAGCTGATAAATGCAGCTGACATGCTAAGTCTTTGCATGCATGTTATTTGAACATTATCTGCATGTGCACACTGCAAATAAAGTATACACATATAACTGGGTTGATTTTTGGGGGGAGGGGATCTTACTGTTTCTGATTAAGTCGACATCCATAATAAACCCAGCTTCCAGAACTCTTTCACAAATATTCTACCTGTTTCCACAAAAATCTTTTAATATTTTTATTATGTACTGTATGTTAGAATGAGATACCTTATAACACATGTAAATGATTCTGGGTACCGTCAGTTCTGTGAACATTCACAAATGGAGGATTTCCAAAGCATGGGCCTCAGCCCTACTAGGACTACCGAAAGCAAGGCAGATGACTGTGATACCTTCCTCTGTACTTAACTGCAACACATACAGAATATTCTGCATATGCAATCTTATTAACTAAATTTATTTGCATTAAATTTGGACATCTTTACAGTTGCTTCCAAGTTGTTCTACTTCCCACGGCTCTCTGGAAAATATTCCACTGTTGTTGCCCGGGCTAACTGCAGATTTTGTCAGATATTAATGCTTTAAACCGTTTTTATTTAGCTAATCCTGGATAACTGCTTTCTGGTTCAGGATCAGATTAAAGGTTTTATCAGTCTGTGTGGTACCATGACACACTGTCTTTTCATTTAATAATAAAAATCCCTTCTGATTGTTAACTTCAGCTGCGAGTAATACATTCAGACAGATTTCCTGTTAGCTACTGCAACCTGCCAGCCTATAAACCCATGACCTTTGCAATAATATTTTTCAAATTTCCTAAGAAATCATGCCCCTCTCAACAACTCTAGATTTTCATCAATTCTACTGCTCCTCACTCTTTCCCATGCAATTAGGGGATCTTAAATAGTGGGAGATAATTACTCCCCTATGTTGTTGTTTCCTTGCTCCTATACTGTACCAACAAATTCTCCCCCTAAAGAGTCCCATAATATTGCTTCAGGCTGATTTAACATTTCTGATGAAGTGTGGCCACTCTGACAAAATAATTCTCCTGCAACTTGTTTTTTTAACATTGGTAATGAAAAAAATGTTCATTATTCTTTGGGCAACCACAACACTTATGGCTGATCAAACAACCTTTGGGCTCCCCAAAAACCTTTCCAAAACTCAGGAGGGGGCAGATGTTCGTATGAGTAGTTTTTTTAAAATATACATACAGATACTATGAAGTGGTCAAATTTCTCTCTTAATCTAAAAAGCTTCCTTCCTTCCTTCCTTCCTTCCTTCCTTCCTTCCTTCCTTCCTTCCTTCCTTCCTTCCTTCCATCCATCCATCCATCCATCCATCCATCCATCCATCCATCCATACATACATACATACATACATACATACCACCAGAAAGGCAAGTCACCTTTACTCTCAGAACATCCTTAAATTCTTCCCCTCCCAACATGCACCTCCCAGGCAAAGAAAGGACTCACAAAAGGAGAGCGACACCCCTACATAGCTACTTTCTTATGCTAGTATTCCCTTCAGGAACATACCATGTGCCATCTTTGGGGGGCAATCTTTGCCTACAGAAGGTCTTGAAGTTCAATCTGTGGCACAAATGCTATGCTCAAGAGTTAGAGTAGGTAATTCTGGATAAACAATCTGGCTTCATATACATAAAACAGTTTCTTCCTTCTCTCTCCAGGCTAATGAACCCTAGTATGAGAACTACCAAAAGACTCAAGTTACCCATGTGATAAAAATGCTCCCAGTGATGGAAAAGTATCTGGAATCATGCCATATCTGTAATATACAAAGCAAAACTTCCTGTACATCTGAGGTAACTGAGGCCAGAGCCGTTGAGGCATTCATTTACTGGTTGCCCTTATATCCTACTCTTCTCCCCAAAATGTGTGTGTGTGAAAACACAACTGACATGCAAAACAAGATCAACTACTAAAATAAAATAAAATTAAATACACATTTTTGGAAACATATCAATAAGTACATTGCCTAACTGGTAACAAGCCTGACCCTCAACACTGAATCATTAAAAGCTCTGAGAAACTGTTAGAAATCATATGGGTCCTTAGGCCTCCTCTCCGGTATGACAAGGAAAGCTGTTTGTAAAGCAAAACATTGCCACCCTCCACTTTATCCCATGACCTTCCACATTCCAGTCTGGGGGTGGGGTGGGGGGGCACTTCGATTCAAATTCAAGCAAATTACAAAACACAGTTCGGCTGCCAAGCTTGGCTGTGCGCAACAGAACCATGGCACAGTCATGGTACATATGCCAAAATATCATATGTACCATGGGGTCTAATAGCCTAAATATTGAAGCTGGTCAGTATACAAATCCCACTCACCACCCACCCCAAATCACCACAGTGAGCCATATTAAGTACCAGCCAAGAAAAATGTCTATAAGAGAACAGCACAAATGTGAGGCGCAGCAGTCCATGTTATAGCAGAGGAGTATTTAGGAGAGGGGGCAGAAAATGACACACAGCTGTTGAGCAGGGTAGAGTCCCTTTCGCAATTCAATTTTGGTATGGCTGCAGGAAATTCCAGCCAATATTAGAACTGACACATTCAATATTAACACCAGGTCTGTGACTTAGGGGTGTGAAGCATGCTGTATAAAGAGCCAGTGGAAACACCACTTCACGGCAAATAAACGGTACTGCCTGCTGAGAAAAGTACATGCAGATACAAGCCACTGCTTTTGTTTTATTGCTGTTTTTCCTCTCAGAAAAGTCAAACAGGAGGTGGGAAAAAAGGATGCTCTGAGCTTGGGCTTAATTAGTTACATGTGTGTAGCCAGCTGCTTTTGGTAATTAGTAATAATGTTATAAAGTTACTTTACCAGATGTAGAGCTCTACTTAGGTATAACAAATAACAGGTCGGAACTTTCAAAAATTACCTTTTAAGGGCTGCTTAAGACATTTTAAGAGGCATTTTAACTGCAATGTTTGGGCTTTGTGACATTCTCATCCATTGTAAGTAGTAAGGGAAGTACTGTATTCTTGAAGGGAAGTATTATTTTTTCTTTTCATAATTATTTCAATAGTGCAATATCAGAACTAGCCAGGAGAATTAGAATATTCCCCTGAATTTTATTACCATACGGGTAATGACTAGAGATGGGCATGAATTAAAAAATGGGTCACAAAATTCATTCAAAAATTGCTAATTAGTCAATTCGTATTCATACAAATCAATGCTGCCAAATAATCACAAATCAGTGAATTTTAGCTATTTTTGATTCATCGATTTGTTTGGCTATAGAATGGTATCCAAGGAACCCAGAGACACCAAAATTGCAGGGACGTTCCCCCTGACTTTCCTCTACAATCTCACCACTTTTGGTGAAGACTGGTGTTCAGATGCCCAAGTTATACTTCCAAAAAGAGCCCCTCCAGAAAATTCCCCCCAGGCACCTAGAGACACCAAAATCACAAAGAAGCTTCCCATGAGTCTCCTCTATAATCCCTCCAAGTGTGATAAAGATTGGGTTTCCCAAGCCAGCTGCTAAAGGGCACTTTCTTGGGGGGGGACCCAAATTGTGGGTATATAACTTGAATGCCTGAAACTTAATCTTCACCAAACCTGGTGGGACTGTAGAGGAGCATCCATTGAAGCTTCTCTCTGATTTTGATGTCTCTAGGTGCCTGGGGAAAACTTTCCGGGGGGGGGGGGGGGCTACTTGTGGATGTATAACTCAGACTCAAACTTGACCAGACCTGCATGGCTTGTAGAGAAGTCAAGGAAAGCTTCGATGTGATTTTTGGTACCCCCAGGTGCTTTGAGGGCTGCTTCATAAGGTTTGAAAGTCATAAATTAATTGAATTCATTGATTCACCAGAAATATTGTTTGCTACTGCTACAGAGATGTAGAGATAACAGTGGATCTGAGCAAGTGCACAATATTCTCTGTTTGTAAAACACCAAATTGACTTTTTCCTTTAAAATCTATGACAATTTTTACAAGCGAAAAAAATAGTTCATTAGACTTCACTTGTTCATTCCCAGAGGCCTATGAACAGTTCATCAAGTCAGTGAAAATATCATCCCACTTGATAACATAGAGGCCATGTTGAAATGGGCAGAAACCTTCCAACTGGGTCTTATTCAGAACAGCAAACTTTCCCCATCATTCAACAGTAGAAGGCAGCAACACAGCTATAAGATGAACTTGGTGTATGCTAGTGGGCTTGGTATTTGCTAGTAGGCCAACAGCATGTGAAATCAGTCTGTATCAATTCTGAATTTCAGTATAGCATTGGATGGAAATTATACAGAAGAGTTGTCCATTCCCACAGGTCTATGAACAATTCATCAAGTCAGTGAAAATATCATCCCAACTGTCCATGCGCCAAGGATGCAGAACAAACGTCCTCCATAAGTCTTAACTTTGGAAATGGTCCTCCCAAATGAATAATCATCCTTCACAATTTGAAGGAAACCCTTTGAGTGAAGAAATCATTTTTGATTGGACAGAAACTAATTTCTTTGGTCTCAGAAACTAAAAGGGATAACTGGACAAAACTCATGGAATAAATGTGTCCTTTAAAAAAAAGTCAAAAGGCCTGGAAATTATTAAAGCAGCTTAACGATGACTCAACTAAAAGCCCTACTTCTGCAAACATTTCAGCAAACCAAACAGCCCATCAGCTCTTCATTAATGGCAGATCCAAACATCGCCATAGGAAACCAGAACTTAAACTTGAAAGAAACAAGCAATTGGAAACCAATGACCTTACAAGATCCGTTCAGCTTAAGCAATGAAGAAGTGTTTTTCAGAATGTCTGTGGATCTTGAAAGAACAGCAGAGAATGCCAGGATAATATGGAAAGAACTAGCCACATCTTAAAATGGGTGGAACACGAGGAAAGTCTAGCCCCTGGTCACACGGAGAGCCGGGTTGCTTGGAAGCCACTTAATCAGCTAAGGAGTGGAGCTAGCAGAGCCAAGATGAAAATGGGCCTTGTGTGCCAACACAGTTCTTAGCAAGTGCAGAAAAGAACAGGCACCTTGTCATCTACTCAGCGTATCCTATGCCCCTCAACAGGTATCATGGAAGATTTGATGCTAGCTGGTCCAAACACTCTTGATGTTGCCTGTTATTGGGTGAAAATTGAGATACTTATTAATTGTATTGTGGGGTGTCTAACATAAAGAAAGAAGCTACATTTGCATTCAGCCTTGAAAATTCTGTGTATTGTAACTTGAAAACTGAATAAGATAATCCAACACAGGAGACATTCATTACCTTTGACTTGTAAATAGCCATTACTCTAGATGTAGATGAATAAGGATTGTTTCTAGGCAACAGCAAAAGGAAAGTTTTGTAAACTGTAAGAACCAATGGTTACATTGCTCCTTTTTGTATATGTTATACATCTATGGTTGCTTCTGAAAATGGTACAGAAACTCCACTTTGTCTAAAATAGGATAGGAAGAAAGAACAATCATATTTCATCAGCGTATTGGCTTCCAGTACAGGCTGGTGTCTATGTTTCTGGCTTCTCAGCACCAGGCAAAACTTTAAAAATGAACAAACAAAATCTTCCCAGGTTTTCAAATCTGAAGATATTTTTCCATAATTTTTACATCTGTTACAGCAACATTCCAGTGCTGCTGGTTTTATTGGGTCTTGTTTTATTTCCATTTTGCATGTTATGGTTTTCATAGGAATTTTTGGTAAACTAACAGTACAGTTTGCATTACTAGGTGGCATCAAATATATATATACACACACACATTATAGCCCTTCAGTAAACCTGGTGCAAGTAGCTAATATAGATGACAGACAGGCAAAGTAGAAAAAATATCTGGGAACCAATACTTTTCATAGACTTACTTGCTAGGTTGCCTAAAAACTAGAACAAAACACATACGTTGGGCTCCTATTTTTAGGCACTAGGTCTAGAAAAAGCTAAACAGATGTTTCACAGTTTCAGTCAAGACTATGAGCCAGTACTATGGTAAAGTGTTAAATTGCTTGCCGGAGCTTAGTAATCCAGACCCAAGTCCCCCACAGAGTCATGAAATTCATTGGGCAACCTTGGATTAATCACTCTCTCTCTCTCTCTTTCACTGTGCCTATTTCACAATTTATTGTGAAGATCAAGTGGAGAGAAGAGCAGCCACACACAGCACCTTCAGCTCATTGAAAGAAAGTCAGGATATTAATGTTACTGAGAAAAAGAATTAAGGAGGCATACTATTCTGATGGTTAATCTAAAACAGAAACTGCAGTTTCCGATCTCACAAAAGAGGAAGAGGTGCATGGCTTGTTCTTGGTTGTTCCTGTCTGAATGCTGCTAGTAAGTCATACATTGTACAGTATTTATTATTGTGGGTCTCTTACTAGATTGGACTCAGGGACTGTGAGGCCAAAAAAACACTGCTGTCCAGGCCAGGGTATATGAAGCTGAACCCTAACCCTACAAAAATACAAGGTGTGAATAAATAGCTTTCTGAAATTCTCCACACACACTTGTGTATATGAGAAGCTGGAGAGAGGGCAAAGCTTTAAAGCACCAATCTAGAATGAGGAGTCATTTCTCCTACATGTATGAAAGTAATTTCTGATACACAAAAGATTGGAGAAAGGAGGGGGGGAATTAGATTTAAAAAATCAGGCAAAATGTAGGCTCATCACTTCTACATAGCTGATTTCAGACAGCTGAGTCATTTGTATTATTTCTTTACACCCACAATCTGGCATGTTGCCAGGAGATTCACAAAGACCAGGCACTTGCAACAGCTTGCAACCACAACAAAGGTTCTATATGCATGCAGCATGCCTGTGAGGTAGGTTTCCACACAAATATTTACAACCACCCCCAAACCCCACCCCTGTCCTAGCCAAGAGAAACTAAATGGAAAACGTTTTACGATAGACCAGTCCTCTCTGCAGCATGTTTGTTCTTGAAGAATTACACCAAGTTTCATTCTGCATTATGAATTACACTTAAAAATAACGATTAGGTTTTGCTTCTGGTGATGGACAAAGAGGCATTAAATGTCAGGACAGCCATGTTTTATGAGTAGCCTTTGGCATGAAAAGATATTCGGCTAAAGTCATTTGTTTCTCAGTATAAGAATTATTACATGTTATACAAGGCTTTCACATCCCTCATCATGGAACAACACCACACAGCGGTTATGCTTGCCTACTGAAGTTGCAAAGCTAAATTAGAAAAAAAGTAACTAGAAATCCATCCATAGGAACAACATTCTGAGTTGGATAATACTTTTACTTGGACACCAAAAACTTGCAAAGAAGACAAGTTCTCCAGAACTCTTTGATCAAAAATGTTATGAATTTGCTAAGTCCAAGAAAAAAAAAACAAATATTCCAGGAAACCAAGCAAGACATGATACCCATTGTTCTTCAGTTCAGACTGCTGGGCAAGACAAGATGTTGTTTGTACACTTGGCTTAAGACAATCTAAGCACCACGTTCATTTTTTGCCTCCCAAAACAATGTCCACCTTGCAGTTTTATGCTCCTGTATTCTTCCTAATAGGTACAGTTTTTGTAACATTGTATTTTCAGCTAGATGCTTATAGACAGAAAACTGGTAAATAAAGAGCTACCCAATAAAACATTAAGGGCTTGAACAAAGAGGTTACCATATAAGCAAAAGGAATACTTTAATTCATTATGGTACGCATCACATAAGACACTGACTAGGACACGAGAGAAGGTGGGAGGTCCAACTGTTGGTTGAGGAAAACTATCCAGTGTTTCAGGGGCATGCTGCTGCCACAAAAGAGGATTTAATGTCAACATGATGAAAGAGGCATCAAAGACAAGTGGACTGAAATATCTCAAAAAGCTGTGCAAAAATCAGTACAGCCATTCATAACAAAGAGGCCCTTATGTAGCCAGTACAGAATGCCAATTGTAATGCAGGCTTCCTGTCTTCTTCCTTTATGATACAAAAGTGTCAGCAAAATCCATTTCAATTATAGTAACAACAAAGGGGAGGTGAGAGGTCACTTCCAACATTACCTTTTTGCACAAGCATACCTTACAGCCCATGTCTTAAGAGGCATACAGATAACATTTAAGAATGGTTAGTATGCATGCATCTGTTTCACTCCCATGCTGATCCTTGGGAAACAGTGGACATGAAGCAACAGTGTTCACAACACCAGCAAAAAATACCAGTTTTTTTTTAAAAAAACCTAGGGTGATTACTCACATTCTATGAGATTGAAGTTAAGTATGCAGAACACATTGTCATAAACAGGCCTCATCAAAGACAAGAAAATGAAGAAGCCTTGAGTTTGTCTGCAAAAGGGCAACGCAAGTTAAGAAATGTTTGTGACCCAAGATGTCTCAAAGAGTAATCCTTCAAGATCACAGGGAGTATCAAAAGATCTTACTATCCTTTTCCTCTGATCCTTTCATATTTGTATACTCATCATTGTTAGTGTTAAATACTGTCTTTTAATTATGTAAACTGCTTCGGTTCTTTTCAAAGGAGAAAAATGGGGGTAAATATCTTAATTAAATACTGTAAATAATAAATTAAATAAATAAATCCTTGGAGGATGTCTGGAATGCCCATCCCTGGCTGAGTGCAACTTTGTCCATCAAGCCATTGGAAGAAAACACAAAACACAGGACAATGTGTCGTCCATTTCTTCTCCAGGTGATAATCAACCAAGGTTCAGTAAAACAGCAGCTTCAGTAGAATAGCCAGCACCCTGCACTAACATGGTTCTGAGACTACATACAAGTTACTTTTTTAGATTTAACTTCCATGCTGGCTATAAGATCCTGGGTGTTACACTCCCCAAAAGTAACTTCTCTAAACCAGAAAAGTCTTTATCACAAATGCAATTTCCTCATCAATTTTCAAGTGTTTGGATTATAGGAATTGCTAGATACTTCACTTTGCTTATACACTGAACATCCATGAAAGTATATAAATATCTACACCCACATACTGCAACAGACTATTGCATAAGGAACTTCAGTAGTAAAGCAATTCAGTAGTAAAGTAAAGTTGTCACCACCAACTCAGTATGAAGTAAACACTGTTGTGGGAGAGTTTATTTGCAGAAACACTTAGGGTTATAACTCATTTATTTGCTTACGTTCAAATGAAAGGCAAGGTTGACAAGTGAAAGAACAATCCTGCATTCATTTCCCAAGAAACAAAGGTAACTGCAATTGCATTTTACAGATATTTATTCTGAATCCAGTATCATTGCTTCATAAGTGCAAACCAACAATTAAGCTCACCCATGCCAAACTGTGGTATGCTTTTAAACAAACCTCTTCCGTACTTGGGTGCTTGAATACTTTGCTGTAGACAAGACGAACCCATAAGACAAGAAAATATTCATACTTTACAATTAACACCCCATTAAATCTATGCCTGTGCGTAGACAGGGAATTAACTGGGAGCAGCTGGGGTATAAAGCCAACCAGCAACAGACAGGAAACAAAATAAGCATTTAGTGAGGGAAGAGGAGAAAGGGGGAGCCAGGTGAGGAAGGTGAATCCAAGGAGCATTCCCACAACCAATACTACTAGCGACCATTGGTATATACATAGGACAGTAACACTACCCCCCATTATAACTTCTATTTGTAAGTTTTCCATGGCAAATTTCTTACTAATGGCATTCTCTTTGCATAGGAAGCATTTGGTAATTTACATTAACAAATGTAAATCTGAAATAGGTATAATGGTAGCTATCTTGCCATTATATGTTTCTTACCATATCCAATTTATAGCATGGAAATATTCATCTTTAGACAACAATTCCCAGGATTCTCCAACCAGCAGTCATACTCTATAGGGCAGTGGTCCCCAAACTTGGGCCTCCAGATGTTCTTGGACTACAACCCCCAGAAGCCTTCACCACCCCCTCTGCTGGCCAGGATTTCTGGGACTTGAAGTCCAAGAATATCTGGAGGCCGAAGGTTGGGGACCACTGTGGTATAGGGGATACTGGGGAATTACAGTCCAAATGAGTAACTTCCCCAAGCTCTGCTCTATTGTAGCAGGCATAGGTGCTGCTCTTGCTAGCTGATCTTTTTAACAAAAGCTGCTAGGAACCGAAATTGGGCCCATCAGGCTAAAAAGCATGCTTTTAAAACACTGAAGTATGGGGCTTCCCGCCAAAATGTTTTCCAGCTCAGAGGGCCTTGAAGCTTTGTTCCATGAAGGCCTCTGCATTCTCTACATAGGCCAACAAACAAAGATGCTGCTCAGCAGGTTCAAACATAAGCAGTGGCCGCTGCTCTTAGACAGAAAAACGGCAGTGAAAGTTTAAAAAAGAAAAGGTAAGGAAAAGTTGCAAAGTAAAAAATGAAACCACTTTGTTGAAACAAGCCTATTGTGAAAATAATTTGGATGACACCAAGTAAGTGAGGGGGGGTGTCAGCAAAATAACCTCTCTATTAAGAAATGTGGGTGTCTGCAAGATCAGTAGATCAAAAGTGTCCTGTTCTGTCCTTTCTCTCTTTTAAAAGTGTACTGCTTGAGATGTCTCTCCAGTAACCATTCAGCAGATATCCTGCCACAGGCAATACTACAGTAGTTACACAGAGACTTGTGTACTTTGACCTAGGCTCAAGCTATTTTGTTGTAAGAAGCAAAGCGCAAGACAGCGCTACTCCATTCCACTTACAGGCGTTAACTGGAGTGGCAGCTAAGCTTTCTTTCAACACTGGCGATGAGACAGCTTCTTCTATCACACTAAAGGACAGCAGGCCAGGAGATACAAAGTAGGCTGTATAGTACCAACAGCTCTGTCCTGCAAGACAGCAGAATATCTGGGAGTGCAGACAGAATAGACGGGGATCTGTTCTTCTATCATCTACCTCTTTCTGCCTAACGGCAGGGCCAGCCTCTGCATAACTCATTACGCTGAAGCACCATAAGAAACACATTAGCTAAATAATGGATGCCTCCTGAGAGCCTGAAGCACTCAGCAACTGAGACTACAAAAGTATTCTTGGTTCTTCATTCATTTTGTTTCCTGTGATCAGCCACCACTGGCAGTGTAACTTTTTGCTGCTTCTCTGCTATGGGTGCAATTCAAGTTAATTATTTCCCAGTGTTGAGATGCCACTGCAGAATTGTCTACTTCCAGGAGTGCCTGACCAATGCAGCGTTGTATATGTCACCATACTTCCAGTCATTGTTAAGGAACAAGAGTTGAACACTTCAGTACATGTTGTAAAGAAAATTCCAAGAAGATGATTCTTTGTCCCCACTTGTCCACACCAGTCAGCACATCATCTGTATATAACATCCCCCAATGTCTGTCTCCAGGTAGATGTTCTTCAGCAAGGCATTCGCCAACACTCTATTTCAAACTTAATAAACCTGTTATACTTCTTCTCTTAATCTTCCTGCATATCAGCTTACCTTGCAATTTTATACGAGAACAAATTGCAAGCGTTAGAGACAGATGCTCATAACTTTCAGGTTTACAATTTCAAGGGGAGATTCCCCACTTTCTTCTGCTTCCCAGCATATCTCTGTGTGACCTCAGATCCTCTGTGAAAACCTAGCTCTAGCCATATTTTCCCCGCAATTTCATTATCTATCATCACCGTAAGACTAAAAAGAGTCACTGCAAAACTCTAAATCCTTGACACATAACGCACTGCAAGCAGTAAAAGGCAGTATTTCTGAGCAAGGATGGGCAATTATTTTCAGGCCAGGAGCCTGCAAACCAGAGTTCGGTTTAATTCAGCAGCTTTCTTGACTACAAATTGGAGCCCAGTTCCACACAACAGTTTTCTTGGCTGCAAGCCAAAATAAAGTTCCATGCAATAGCCATCTGGATTTCTGATCTCTGATGAGAAATAAAAGAAGAAGCTTGTGAGATGGAAAGGGACCATCTATGTGTCATGTCTGCTTGCTGTCCACTTCCTATCTGGCACATGCTTCTGAGCTACACAGTAGAACCTTTTGGACAGTCAATTCAGTAGACAACACAATGAAACAAATGCGTCTTACAGTTAATAAATCCTACTGTAACCGGTTCAGTGCAAATCCTCTGCTTGTGGTTCTTCTTCATCCCCAGCACTCTATTCCAAGCCTTCCTGTTTTATTTCTATAAGGCCAAATCCTACCAAGGAACAGACTGTGCATGGACAGGGCTGCTCAAAATATTATCTGCCACCACCTACACACAAAACATCTATACAACTAGACATGCATGATTCTTTCATGCCCTAAATTCTAGTTCAGGTTTTGCTGATATATATCTAACATGTTTAAACATGAACATTTCCTTTAGGGAGATTCTCTTTTTTGAAATGCTTACTTGAAAACTAAAAAAGACTGGGAACTGTTTGAAAATAATGACCATTTTCCTTTGAGAATCCTTTCCCAAATCGTTGCCCTCCAGATGTTGTTGGTCTACTCTTTCCAGCATCCCCAGCTATTACATCCATAGCTGGAAATCATGGGAATGGTGCATGTTCAGAAAACCACCAGATTTCATCACTGCACTGTTATGGCTCTAGGACTACTTACAAAATCTAATGAGAAATCTAATGAGAAATCTATTACTCAGCAGCAGAGAATAGCTAATGAGACCACTACAAGCCTGGTGGTTGAGAGGGCAAATCAAGAATTCAGGCTGACTGGAACACATTAATATAATATCCTTTTAACACACAAGAACACTTGCAATTGCAGGGTGAAATTCTATTTCCATACCTCATATATGTGTATAAATGTTAAAAGTAAAGACAGAGGCTGTTTTCATTAGCAACAGATTATCAAACAGGCCAACAAAACCTTCCCCATGATTTTGATAATATAACAGCACAGGCTATTAACTTTCACTCAAGAAATTATCAGAGGTTTCTTCTAAGGCCTATAATTCATGGGCGAGAATTCTAACCGCCCCCCCCCACAATGGTATCCACCAAATCCCAAAAGCAATCTTCATGTGCTCCACAAAAAACTATCTGTGCACCAGCAATGCAAAGAAATTGTTTCTTCCTGTAAGAGAGTACTATTAATTTTCTTGTAAATTACCCAAGTATTTCTTCAAGAATGGGCACAAAAAATGCCACTGCTCCACATGTTACATGCAACAAAAGTCGGAATTAAGACACCAGTCATGTAAAAATAAAGCAAAATGCATTCCACGTAGGCACAAACACATGCATACACATACCCCACCACCATGAAATCATTAGTCAAAGTGAGCTACAGTATTGTAATAATTTTCAGTGGATCCTAACTTTATTGGAGAAACATTCTGAACAATATTCTGAATAACACAATTGTTGACAACTCCTGCAGGGCTATTTTTAGACACTATGATATTAAGAAAAAGACAAGGTGTGAAAAACAGCCTGACCAATCAGCACCTTGAAGATAAGAATGAAGTCCTAACCTTGACCAAAAATGTTCCTGAACTCAAGTAGGATCGCCCATACATTTTAAAGCACTGTTCAATTTAGTGGTTACCAACTTTTGGCCCCCAAATGTTCTTGGACTACAACTCCAAGAAATCCTTGCCAGCCCAGCTAGCAGTGAAGGCTTCTGGGAGTTGCAATCCAAGAACACATGGAGACCCAAGATTGGGAACAACTGGTTTAGCTAAACAAGAACAGTCGGCCACCTTGAGCCCCTTATTGGAAGAAAGGTAGCCTATAAAATGAACAAACAAATCATAAAAGGATCCCAATGGGAAATGGGACCTTGACAGTTCCACAAGGATCACAGAGAGATGGACGTTTCCAGCATTTTCCACTATGTAGGTGGCAAGAAAGTAAATTTCCTGGATACGTCCAAAGTAGCTTCTACATGATAAGCTAACAGGATAACTGTGAATTAAACATGCAAGGAAGAGACCTTTTTCTACAGCTCCAAAGCAGTCATTCAGAGAGAAGTGTTTCCCAAAAACATATTTTTGTTTATTGTGACTGTAATGCTCTTTCCCACAAACCATGAAATGTGTGCATTCATTTAACAAAATGAAATTACAGTTCCTCAGAACCGTTTCATCTCTAAGGCAAGTAAAAACTCCTGTGCAGTAGTCAACCCTACACAAAACACTGCTTTGGTCATATGTCTGTTCAGCTTCTTAGCTACCCAGTACTACCCAGTACTAGTGCTACGTCTGCTTTGACATCACTTTTCTCTCAACTATGACTTTTTGGGTGTTTTAGAAATAAGTTTGTGATACCCTCCATTCTAACTGCAGCACGGGTATATGACAAAGTCCTGGACACTCCACAACCATATTTCCTATTTTATTTTATTTTATTTTATTATTTATTTATTTGATTTATACACCACCCATTTGGCAGCCAAGGCCACTTTGGGCGGTTTACAAGAAGTAACATAAAACAACAAAGAAGCAAAATAGCAAATAACAACATCAATACATACAGTCATGGCCAAAAATATTGGCACCATTGCAATTCTGTCAGAAAATGAAACCAGAAAATTTCTCAGAAATTTTTTGCAGTTGCAAATGTTGTGGTACTCACATGTTCATTTCTTTGGTTTGCATTGGAACAACACAAAAAGACAGAGAAGAAAAGTCATATCTGATACTATCCCACACAGAAACCTAAAATGCATTGGCCAAAATTATTGGCATCCTATCTAAATTGTAAGAAATAACTGCTTTTCAAGCATGTGATGCTCCTTTGTTTCTGATCATGGGGCGTTCTTGGCAAAGATACTGGAGTGGCATTGCCAGTTCCTACTCCAGGTGGATTGCGTTTAGTCAGAACTCTCCACTATGTCCTGTCTGTCTTGGGTGTCCCTGCACAGCATAGCCCATAGCTTCTCTGAGTTACTCAAGCCCCTTCGCCACGACAAGGCAGCAATCCATGAAGGGATTGACACAACTACGGGAGGCAGTGGAAGATAGGAGGGCCTGGCGTGCTCTGGTCCATGGGGTCACGAAGAGTCAGACACAACTAAACGACTAAACGATGACGACACTCCTTTAATTTATATTTAGACATACCTGTTGCAAGTAAGAGGTGTGAGCAATGTAGTAATCATACTTTCAACCAGTTAAGATGGAGAAACGTTGACTCAACCTTTGTGTTGTGTGTGACACTGAGCATGAAGAAAAGAATGAAGTGTAAAGAGATGTCTGTGGATTTGAGAGAAAAAATTGTGGAAAAACATCGACAATATCAAGGCTACAAGTCCATCTCCAGATATCTTAATGTTCCTGTGTCCACTGTGTGCAATATATTTAAGAGGTTTACAGCCCATGGCACTGTAGCTAACCTCCCTGGACCTGGACGGAAGAGCAAAATTACTGAAAAATTACAACAAAGGGTTGTTCAAATGGTGCATATAGAACCCAGATTAACTTCCCAACAAATTCAAGCTGATCTGCAGACATAGGGTACCACAGTGTCAGCTCGCACTATCCATCACCATCCAAATGAAAAGGGACACTATGGTAGGAGACCCAGGAGGACACCACTGCTGACATAAAGGCATAAAAAAAGCAAGACTGGAGTACGCCAAAACATATGTGACAAAACCACAATCCTTCTGGAAGAACGTACTGTGGACAGATGAGACAAAAGTAGAGCTTTTTGGTCAAGGACTTCATGGCACTGTTTACAGAAAAAGAAATGAGGCATTCAAAGAAAAGAACACAGTCCCTACAGTCAAGCATGCTGGAGGTTCAAAGATGTTTTGAGGTTGCTTTGCTGTTTCTGGCACTGGATGTCACGGTTACAGGAAGCGATTAGTTTCAGTTATTTTTTCCAAAGGGGGTGTGGCCAAATATTAAGTTAGGGGTGCCAATAATTTTGGCCAGTGGATTTTTGGGTTTCTCTGTGGGATTGTATCAGATGTGACTTTTCTTCTCTGTATTTTTGTGTTGTTCCAACGCAAACCAAAGAAATGAACATATGAGTACCACAACATTTGCAACTACAAAAATCTTCTGAGAAATTTTCTGGTTGCATTTTCTGACAGAATTGCAAGGGTGCCAATATTTTTGGCCATGACTGTAGGGGAGAAAATCATAAAGTGCAGTGAGCATAAAATTACAATATAGTTAAAAGCGTAGAAAAATATAAAACATGGAGCAGTGCAGTATGATAGAAGTCATATTATCGTGCACTATCGTATCAGAATGCTGTTTGTTCAGGGAAGGCCTGTCGAAATAGCCAGGTTTTTAGTAGCTTTTTGAATGTGCCCAGTGAAGGAGCCAGGCAGACTTCAGGCAGAAGAGAGTTCCATAGTTGTGGTGCTACCACCGAGAAGGCCCGATTTCTAGTGGTTGTTTGTTTTCTGAGCCTCTCTCAGGGCCAGAGCTCTCAGCCGCCCTGTCTGCAACAATGTTATAGGACGGAAGATTTTGAGCTTCCAAACCATTTCACGCCTTAAAGGTTAATACCATCACCTTGAAACTGGTACGGAAGCGAACAGGTAGCCAGTGTAAGGTGGTCCGGGTGGGGAGATACGTTGTTATTTTCTAACCCCACTCAGACGTTTGGCCCCCGCATTCTGGACCCATTGCAGTCTCCGTAGCACTCCCAAGAGCAGCCTCATGAGTAAAACTGACCTGTCATTTTCTCCCAAGTATGTTTTTGAAAAGCAATTGATTAAAAAAAAGCTTTAAAAGCTGCCATCCTTATCTGCTGGCTCCCACTATAGACAAATGGAAAGTCATCTGCCCTTTCTGTTGTTTGAAACAAAAATTATGAGAAACAGAAAACTTTGAGGGGGGAAAAATCACAGCTGGAAAAGCTGCCCTATTAAGATCACACAAATATAATCTTTGACTTGTTTATATGAAAGGGAGGGAGAGGCTTCTCATGGCACAATGTGATTCTAATATTTTCAAGCACAAAGAACGTACTTAAATAGCATTTTTCTGGTGCACACTTGGGGAGGAAAACAGGAAATACCAGCTTTTAGAAATGGTTACAAAATCTGCAAGAAAAATTTCTTAGACTTTCTACAGATGGCCTGGTTTTTCTTTCTTTCACATAAGCACATTTAGATACCCTTGTATTTGTTTGCCCTCCAAAAGAGAGATGAAAACGGGGGGGGGGGGAGTCGAAATGGACAAAGAAGTAGAAGACACAATGGCCTCCACATAGATGCCATTAACTATGGCAGTGGTTCCCTAACTTGGGCAACCCAGGAGTTCTTGGACTGCAACTCCCAGAAACCCCAGGGAGAACAACTAGTGGCAAAGACTTCTGGGAGATACAATCCAAGAACACCTGGATTACCCAAGGTTGGGAACCACTGAACTATGGCATATACCAGGCAATCCTTAAGGTCCCCAGGACGATTCACTGCAGTGACATCATGTGATAAGCTTTCACACATCCACTAGCCTTACTCAATCATGCAGAGGAAGAGTAGGGATATTGATAATGAGGCCATATAACATCAGAGGAGTCTTAGAAATGTTGTGGGGAGGAACACTCATCACAGGGAATGTACTGTTGATTACTCTTTAGCTGTTGATAGTATAAGCAGTCTACCTAGACTGCTTATACTAACAACAACTAAAGAGTTGTCAAACAGATGAATAAAGACTGGACAAGTTTAAATGCTTCTCCAATGCACTGGGGATGGGGTATGGGACAGAGTTCTCTGCATGCTAATACCACTCAAATCTTACAAAGGTCTACTAGAGAGACACTCCTTGACCACCATTACCACCGCAGTATTCAAGCATTTCATTGCTCCTTCACATATCTACAGCATTGAACTAGTACAGTTCAGGAATTATCTGCTAAGTGCTTTGCTACTCTGTACACCTGATCTGCAGACAGAAGTAAATGAAATCTCTTCTCCATTCCTCACCTTACTCCAAGTAAGGCACGCCATAAACCAGGAGATATATCATGTCAAGATGACATTTGCATGTTCTTTTAGATAAACACATTCTTGAGTTCAAAATGAAAACAAGTAAATTTGGTTACACAGCACAAAAACCTATTAAAATTATGTGAACCTGGAACTCATCACAAAACCACAATCCAGAATGACTGTACTCTGTCCTGGGCTGAACTCCCTAATCTTGCAACATTGCTTTTTCCTAGACTGTTTAAATATTATTCTATGAATATATCATATTACCCTTTTTTGAAAAAAAATCATCTTGCAAATGATCTGTATTTTGTATTGTCCCTATTAAAAAGTGATTAAGTTGTTACTGGATTAAGTCCATGGCAGAATTTTTAGTTTGAAAAAGTGCACATTAATGAAAGAGTTACACAAGCTACTAATTTTGATCACATTAGATCATATAACCTTGTAATCTGGGGGGGGGGGGACCAATATAAACTATCATTTTATAGCACAATTAACAGATTTTACTGAAATTGCTACTGAAATGTTAGGAATTTTGTTAGGGATGCCAATGAAAAGAAAGCAATTCTAAGTACTAAATGATAAGAGACATCTTTGAATAGGAAAGAGAAACTAAAAATATTACTTAGTGGTTGTGTCTGGATACAGATGGTTTGAGCAATCAGTTAGTGCATTCTCTGGTTCAAATTCTGTTTAGGAAAACCATGCATATAACAGTAACGACACATGTGGTTTCTCTGTTTCATTTGCTGCCTAGTGCATGACCAGGCACACAATCATTTTTATGACTGGAAGTGGACTGCTGGCTAGCTACACAACTAGGGTCTCTTGTATAGTTGCCCATTTAATCTACAAGAAGATTCTGGCGATTATGTTTGTGGAAGATGGCAGATGGCACAAGTCATATAAACATAAAAATAAATCATATAAATGTACAAGATGCTTGGGTGGAGGGGAGATAACAGAATGCTATGATGAACAACTGAAAATAAGAATAAAAATCTGATACTTATTTATGTCACATATTTATACTTTATATTTATTTATGTCACTTGAAGAATCAGTTCAGAGGTTTAGGCGAACCTAACTCTCACAAAATCCTGTTCACAATCACATCTGTACACACCCAGAAGTTGTACTGGATGCTAGGAAGAAAAAATGTCTTTACATGGTGGTTATGACCTCTCAGAACTCATTACCAATAACAGAGCACATGGAAAGCAAGCTTTGTGATCATCTTCCCTTACAATCCCTACACCAGGTGTTCCTGCAGTTCATTATTGCTATGTACTGTACATGGCGAGGCTCCATCTTAAGTACATTTCAAAGTCTTCTATTTGACAGCTGAAAGATAACCAAGATAGATGTGCTCTTTCTCCCCACCTGGAAGTGTATCTGACTTATGTAAATGCCCTCAGAGAGTCACCCCACAAGTGATTATAGTATCTGTCTACCATCAAAGGGAGGAAATCTTCAAAGGATAAGAGGCTGGTTTCAGAGTGTTTAACAGAGAAACTTCAGTCATTCTTCACTAACATATACCTGCCACTGAAGGTGTGTCCCAGAAAAAAAGTTATTTTAACTGAGGTAATCATGCTTGTGAATGTCATGTGCAGACATGAGTAATACGTGTATGTGGTTACTGTAATCCATGACACTATTCCTGAAGTGGAATCTATCCATTCCCATTAAGTGGGGAAGGGGATTGGGGGTCAAAGCAAAGAAGGACTGTTCAGCAGGCGTCCAGCACGTACCAGAAATCTCACCCATGTTATATAATGGGTCCACAGAGTTGCACAAGGAAAGGAACAGCCATTTTCACTGCATCAGCTTTTTCCAAAATCTTCTCTCGAATAGAAACCCCATTAGCTGAGACATTTTGCTTAAAACAGCTATCAACTCTGAAATAGGATGGTGATGTATATATGAAGGTCTTCTCCCTTCTACTCCAAACATGAAACTCCTACATAGTCAGATGCTTTCCTTATTAACTTGGGGGGGGGGGTGTTTCGCGGTTTATAAGGTTTATAAACAGAAAACAACAATCTCATTCCCTTTTCCACCATCAGGCTCCAGAGCTAACATTGCATTTCAAATTGCCAGCAAAACACAAAAGGCTCACCATACAACATCTTGTTTTCAGAAACTGGGGTGACCAGGTATCTGAGACTTTTTGGAGCATCAAGCAGTTTCCACATTCTCTTACCCCCTCCCCTCTGGTATCACTACAGGTTTGTGCTTCTCATTAGCTGCATATGCTAATAAAGTGGTGCCCCGCATAGCAATGATAATCTGTTCCGGAAAAATCATCGCTATACGGATTCGTCGCTATGCGGAACAAAAAAGCCCATAGGAATGCATTAAAACACATTTAATGCGTTCCTATGTGCAAAAACCTCACTGTTATGCGAAACTCCTCCATACAGATGCCATTTTCGCTGCCCGGTAAGCAAGGAAAGGGTGTGAAAACACAGCGGGTGGCCATTTTTTTCCCGGCAGCCATTTTGGAACCACCGATCAGCTGTTAGAAAAAACATCGCTATGCAAAAATCGGTAAGCGAAACAGCTTACCGATCGTCGCAAAGCGATTTTTTCCATTACAAAGATCGCAATGCAATCGCTTTTGTGATTGCAAAAAACAAATCGCTATGCGGATTCTTCGTTAAACGGGGCACCCGTTATGCGGGGCACCACTGTACCTTATGCTAATACCTGTGCCATTTGGAACACAGTAGAAATACAGGAGTCACTCTAACCTTATATCTCTCTGATATATTCTGCTTGAACTTTTTTGTTTCTCCACCAGCTTATGCCAGCCTAGAAAAGAAGAGCATGCTAATGAAATGAGTTGTAGAACTATATCCTTATTGGGAAAAGCAGCTCCTTTTCAGATTATAACTTTCTTTAGCCATTTTCCTGAAATCAGGTATGGTTTCAAATAAGCAGACCTGTAAAATGTTCCTTAAGACAGAGCTTCTTATATTAGTTGTTATGCCTAGGGCAATTTTTTAAAGGAGAGTTATAAATCACTAAAGGAAAAAAATTAAATATGTGGCCAAAGACTCTCACATATGGCCATAACGATTGCAGTTGCTGAAAGGAATTAAGAAAAGCTGTATTGGCTGCCACAAAACAGTAACTCAATTGTGGAAGGAACACCCCAGATTTTTCACTTCTTCAGCAAGAGAATATGATTCATTCCTTGTTCAGAATAATACTGCTGAAAGCCCCACAGAATTCACTGGGGTGACTTACAGAAAAAAAACTGGTGACTCGTTCCCAAAGTCTGAATCAGGAACCAGGCTGAGGGCTAAACTGTCAAAAAATCAGCTTTTTAAAAAGTTTAAATTATGATCTAAATCAATTTGATTTAAATCAAATCCACTCTGAATAGGATTCCAAAACTTGGTATGAGGCAGCCAAGAGCCAGCTAAAGCTGCTTTTTTCGTCAGCACACAAGACCTAGGAAAGGACACACCTGAGAGCAATTATGCTTCTGCCGTTTGGGCACTGCTGTTTCCCCCCCCCCCAAAAGTTCAATATCTTTGCATGTCTGTTTGAGGAAGGAAAATGTTTATATTTGGTAGTGGAACTTTGGATACAGATTAAAAGCAAGATCTCCATATGAAAACACACACACACGAACAGAGAGAGAGAGAGAGGAGAGGAGAGAGATCAAATTAATATCAACATGTTGGAAGGCCTAAAAGATCTTAGCTGACATCAAAGCCATATTCAAAAGCAACAAATTAACATTTATGTTGAAAGGTTACCAAACTTTGCCTCAGGTGAGTGATTTCCATTAGTGCACCAAGAGGTATCAGTGAGTATTATATCACACAAATAAACAACCCTGTATGTGAAAAGAGGGGGCCCAGGTGAGAACTGGTGGACCACCAAAAGGAGAATGCTATGAGCTGCAGTTTTTATTCCCTCCTTTGCTTCATTATTGGGAAAAGCCATACCAGATGAAATCCTTCTTTTCACGTGACTCAAAGTTACAAGAGAACCTTCTGAGTTTGGACATACTACATCTACTGGGAGAATGTGCAGAATTACTCACCCTAAACCTTAATAAGGATGAACACCTAAATTGGGATCATATTAGGCATTGTAACATTGGATCTTCCATTTTTGTACACAGTGCCGATGTGCAAGTGGTGTTTCCTATTACACAAATTTGCCTTATATTTACAGATATACTAGATATATCCCTGAAACTCTAAACATAATGCTATGTCTACTGCATAAATTGTTCACCTCAACAGGATCCTGGCCCTTGCAAAGAACTACAAGTAGAATTCAGCCAAAAACATGTACTTTTAAGTTTTCTGATTTCATTGAAAGAGTTAGAAGCCTGGGCATAAACTTAACTCACCAGAATCACCAGGGAAAATGTTTTCCCTTGACTGATTTGTGTCGAGCAGATGTATGCAGGCCAGGGCTCACACACATTGAATGGGAAGATAAACACACAACAGAGAAATGTGGTGTAGGAAAGTAGCGAAGAACATGAGCTGTGAGCCATAAACAGTTTGCTTCAGAACTCAGCCACAGATCGCCTCATGCAAGTCATTATTCTCTCAGCCTCAGTCCTTCATTTGTATATGAGTGACATGGGAATGAAAATGATGGCCTGCCTCTTACCTGGTTGTTGTAAGATGACTGCAATGGGGCGTACTAAAAAGGCAACATTCAAAATGATTTCATGTTTATTTATTAACTAACAAAGCACTAAACATTTTAGCATATGTGCCTTTGAAAGAAACTGCTACCACACTGGTACTGTAATTGACTTGCTTTCTAGAGTTTCCACAGAAAACCTTGCTGTATTTACACTAATTGCCATTTTAGGCCACGCTGCTGTCTTTTCTCATGGGAGTGGCAAGGGTTGTATGAATATGAAGAGGTTCCTTTAGATGGGAAATGGTTAATTGTGTGACTAAAAGAAGAAGGAAATATAATCCAGTCTTTTAAACCTGCAAAAGAGTGTCCATATACTCAGTTTAATAACACACGGCAAAATCGTTGTGAAGCTCCCTAAGATTTAACCCGGACATGCATCACAACCAAAGATCCATGAGCCAACTATGAACTGTTTCTGGAAACTTATTTTTTAAAATACACTTTTTGTGTAAAGAGATGTGTAAACCTGCTGGGAGAATGAAAACTTTGTAAACTGTTTCTGCCAAGCCCAGCACTCAAGGATAGAGATGAGGGAGATAATAGGACAATATGTAAAGGGTGGATGCGACAAAACATGAGAGTATGCCATAGAATGCAAAAAGAAAGGGGTTCTGACAGGGAATTGGTTAAAAACTAGTATGTTGTGTTGAGAAGTTTTGCAATACGGCATCAGCAAAGAGGGTGGGGATGAAACTCTGAGCCAACAGTGATGTTTCCTACCACCTTAGGCTACTGTGATTCATCCTCCTTATCAACTAGAAGTGTGCTAAGCAGTCATTACACTTCTGTAAGTCTTCCAGCAATTCAAACTGCTTTTATTTAATATCCTTCATTTCAAGATACAACACACCTGAAAAACATGTACACCTCATGGACAATTTTTAAGAATATGTGCTAATAATAAACATGTAGCAACAGACACCAAATATCTTGCACTGCAAAGAGAGAGGATACATGACCTTCCCAGGAGGAAAAAAAAAGAAATAGAAAAATTAGGCAATTCGTTCAAGGTCATGCAGTAAATTGATGGATGACAGGGCTTGCAAGATTCCCAGACCTGCAAATACCAAATCCAATACCATGAAGCCACTGTTTTCTTTATCTTTTTAACAGCCTAACCACACAAACAGAGTTGCTTGTCCAAATAATTTTCAGCACTGGGAAATTCCTCTTATTCAAGAAATCAAGTTTGTTCCATAGTAACTGAATGAGCAAGAAAGGCATCTGAGAGTATCTAAAACTAGAACCGCATAGCTCTACATTTCTACATAAAGAACCAAATTACATATATAGTGTACAACCCTCTTGTACTGATATCAACATTCCAGACAGGACATCATTTGCACCTCTATACAGTAATGGAAACCTAGCATGTCAAGGTGAAAGACTCAAACCCAGTCCTTCCAAATCTTCCGCAGGCAGAGTATATTTAATGCAAGCAAACGTCTAAATAAAATAGATCATTTTTCAGGTCATGTCAAATCATACTTCTGAAGGTGTGGTTCAGTTCACAGATTAAAGTAAGCTAAATTTAAGTTACCAGGACATGTAAATTCCTAACTAAAAAACCAACAACATTTACAGAGTTGTGGAAGATATTAATTGTAAAGCAAAATAAAAATATTGAAAATTCAACATATATATCAATTTGTTTTTTAAAAAAGGACAGTATCATGAGTCTGTCTCCTACACCAAGATAGATTTCTCTGGTATCCAAAATCTACCTAAGAAAGCTCTGTCCAACCTCCCTTGGAAAACCAACACCTTAAATATGTTTCCTATTGCTAAAAATCTTTTAAATTATATTTCCCCTTAATTATAACTTATGTCTCACTATCAGTTCAAAGCAATTGCTTATTTCCTTATTTTTAAATTCCTGCTGTCTCTTATTTCAAACAAATATCTTCCCACAAATGAATACATTAGGGAAGTGGGGAATAATTTCAAAAATCTTCATTCTCCAGTATTCTGGCTCATTTTTTACAAAATTAACTCTCATATCCCCAAAATTTTTTACAGTTCCATTGACAGCAAGACATCCAGTCCTGCAAGACAACTTCTCTGCAGGGTGGATAAAAACCAATTATTTTTAAAAGTGAAATTGATTTAAATAATGATTTTTCACCAATGGCAATATCAGGAAGGGTTGTAGTACCACTTTTCCTCACCACCAGCCATGTACGTAGGTTGTTCACAAAACCATTTATCTCTTACTCTAAATTTACATATTTGTGAAATGAGACTTTAATTCCAGGATGAAAGAAGATCACCAGAGCAATGCATAACTTTTTGGACAGATAAATTCATTTAATCTTCCCTCCCCCAAAAGCCCAAATCCCACTTCGGCATGATGTCTGTGTGTGCCCTTGGTCTTAATCTCCGAAAAATCATAAAACTGAAAATTGCACTGGAAAGAATGACAAAATGTCACATGCTACAGTTACTGACTGCTTAATCACCTGCTGAGGCATTGCTCAAGAATATCAACTTCTCCAAGGCTCTAGTAGGTAACTAGAAACGAAAGGCTAATGTTTAATCAAACATGCCTATCTCTACCTTGACAGAGTGCAATACAAGGTTACCAGCTTAGAGAAATGATCATCCTATGTTTTACACCTGATCCCGTACAAGGTGAGAAGTTACTGATCTGAATCCATCTCAAGGTCATTGTGATCGAGTAGGTTTCAGGTTTTACAGTTAAAGAGATTCTAAGAGATGAAAGGCAGCTTTTAATTCCTACGATGATGGACCCAATGAATGAAAAAGATTTAGTGTATTACCACTTTCATGAGACCACTAGCCTTGCAAGTAAAAGCCTTAAAAAAAGGCCACCTTCAGGAGTAAAATCACACAAATGCAAACCCAACCTTACTTTATATATACCCTGTATTTTAATTTTTATTACATTTTAATAAACACTTAACACAAAAGGAATGATCATTTTACTTTCAACATCATTCCTTGTAAAAGTGTGCTATGAGGGAAAGATAGGCAAAAGTGGGCATTTTTAGGTAGCACTGCTTTCTAAAGGAAATCAACCCTGAGTGCTCACTGGAAGGACAGATCTTGAAGATGAGGCTCCAGTATTTTGGCCATCTCATGAGAAGAGAAGACTAACTGGAAATGACCCTGATGTTGGGAAAGTGTGAAGGCAAGAGGAGAAGGGGACGACAGAGGATGAGATGGTTGGACAGTGTCATCAAAGCTACCAACATGAATTTGACCCAACTCCGGGAGGCAGTGGAAGACAGGAGGGCTTGGTGTGCTCTGGTCCATGGGGTCATGAAGAGTCGGACACGACTAAACGACAACGCTTTCTCTGGGAGAATAAACCTAGAAGGTACTTCTGGCGTGACACATTTGTGAACCCAAAGTACCTGAAGATCACTTGTGCACAATCAACTAGGAGTTTTAAAAGGAGATATTCCTCACTTAACTTCATTCTGTGTGGATCATGTCTTTTTTAAAAAGCTAACCCACAGCCCCCGATGTCTGTAGCCAAGAAACCCAAACGGCTTTATTTCCACGCCCAACCTTTCTTGGCGTCCTTTCCAAGGAATAATCACGTAACGAATACTACGCACCATTTCGGAAATGCTTTTGATCTGAGCGGCCACTAACAAGATGCGATCTGAATTTCAGACTTCGGGGATCCGATTGTTCCAGCATGGTTGGTCGTTAAGTTGCCATGCCAAAAGGGGAACAACATCTGGGCAACATTACGGAGGGGAGAGCCGAAGACAAAAGAGGAAATGGACCAAAATTAAATAAATCCTCCCTCTCTTCCCCCCCACTCCACCCCCCCATCTGCTCTTTCCTTCTGCTCTCTGGGCAAAGAAGCGCCCCCCCCGAAGCCCTGCGGCGGCCTGCCCCCCCCCTCGCCCGCCTTCCCCCCCCCCGCCGCCGCCCGCCGGAAGTCCAGCGAGTTTTTCGAAAGGAAATTCCAGATCGCTCTGCGAGGAACCAGGCGCCTAGCCAAGGTCCCTGTTTTAAAACAAACTTTTCAGCCGACTTTTCTGCACAAGGGCAGTCTTGCAAAAAGCGGTGGCTTTCTTTTCTCTCTCCCCCCCCTCTCCTTTTTCTGGCACTCCGCTCCCAGATGTGTTCAGTGGGCCAAGTCGGGGGGGCGGCGGGTGGTGGTGGGAGAATCTGCCTTCCCGGTTTGCTGACCTAAATGCAACCCGCCGCCGCACAAAGGAACGAGCGAGTCACGCCAGCAAGGCGAAGGCACACAAAAGGGAGCTCACCTCCGCTCCGTACATCCTGGATGAAAGGGTCAACGCGGAAAGACACACAGACAAAACGCCTAATGTGGATTAAAGCGAGCGCCTTAATCCACATCCCACTACAGGCAACACTCCATTTCCTACCGGTTTTAATACCTTGTGGACTGCATGCATCCACCCGAGGCAGATCCGTCCCAGATTCACCTACAGAGGAGGAGGGGGGAATCAGGTATTTCATCCCCTCCGGTCTCTTTTCGCATCTCTAAAAAAGCACACACACAAAACTACATACACTTCTCTCACCCACGGCAAGATCCAGATTAAGCTCCAGCCCTCCCTCCGCTTGCCTATACTTGAGAGTAAGTTTTCACCGAACTCCGATTTTAATTTCGAGGGGGCATGTTTAGCAGGGAAAGTTCATTTATTCATTCACACCCAAGGCGAGAGTCAAGCCCGCGCTTCCAACTTTCCTAAGGGCTTCTTCCACCAGAACCGGATCGCGCATCGAGAGAACAAACTTTGGGCCAAGCCACCGGCAAAAACTGAAAAGCGACCCTTTCAACCGGTCCTCTTCGAGCATGCCTTCTTTCGACCCGAAGGGAGGGCGAAAGAGCAACGGCAGGCTCATTTTCCCAGCACGTTTGCTCGGGAGAAAACCACGACGCTTTCCGCGGGGGGGGGGGGCTCGATTCCCTGCAAGAGCTGACACTTCGGCGCAATGTCCAGGACCGGAGCCTCCGTAGGGGATACAGCTCGTCAGGGGAATTACTTCCAGGTAAAACGCTCAGGTCCAGGGTGATCGCCCCCCCACACACACACACACCTAGCCGGCAGCACTGGCCCGATCGCCTCCCCCGCCTGCGCTACTCACCTCGGCGAAGTGCTCCATTGCGGCGAGGCTCGGAGGCGTCCGGTCCCGAGCAGGGCGCCTTCAGCGAGCGACCATGTGTCTGTCGCCAAGCGGGCGATTCTTATTCCACACCAGGCTGAGGGGCTGCAGTCCGTCACGCCTCCTCTGCCACGGCTGCCATCCCCTCGGCCTCTTCCTCCGGCGCTTGCCCTCGCTCCCCTCCGGCCAAGCGGCCACCCGCGCGGTCATTCAGACGCGCAGCGCCCGCCTTTTGTCTCTCCGCCCCGGACTCTTCACAGCCGGAGCAGGCAGCAGCGGCGGTGGCGGCGGCGGCGGCACCGGCACGAGGAGGGATCCCGGTGCCACATGGCTGCCCGCCCTCGCGAGCCCGCACCAAAGCCGGGGGACTTGGGCAGCTCGAGACTAAAAGCCGGCCGCGAGATCCACGCCGGGCCAAGCGGGGAGAAGGGGGAGGGCGCGGGGAAGTCCAGCGATTAAACCCGGCACGCTGCGGTTTCCCAAAGCCGTGGACTTCCCTCACTTCTCCCTCTTTCTCTCTCTCTCTCTGCAGCGCCTGCCGGCGACCCGCTGGGGAGGAGGCGCGCGCAAACGGAGGCGCGCGCGCTCACCTATCCGGCCACGAACGCCACTTCGCCAGCCTCCCTGCTGTTGCTGCTGCTGCTGCTCCTCCTCCTCAAGGGCTCGGTCGGGCCACGGCGGGCTCCCTCTCAGATTTGCAAATCCCCGCCCTAAAGAGCGCGCTTGAACCAATCCCGGGACAAGCTCCTCTTTGGAATCTTGACCCAGGAGGCGCGCGAGGCTGGGTCTCCTCCCCCCCGCTGCACACCTTTTCTCTCTCTGCTCCTCCCCCCCCCCACGTTTTGACTGCAGAAGGCGGGCTCGCGAGGCAGTTTTGCGCTGCGAAGGCAGCCGCGCTTTTTTCTCTACCTGCTCTTCCCTCCCGCCATGCTGCGAAACGCCTACCTACCTGCCCGCCTGGTGGTTAATTCCAATAGTAATTCTAATAACTCTAATAATTATTAGAACTACTAGGCGGTAAATCTAATAACGGGATGTTCAGAGGACAGACGAGGAGGCAGGGGAGACGCACCTTCTCTGAGGCAGCTGGTTGGCGGCCAGTCTTTGGCGTGATCCAGGAGGGCTCTTAATGTTTGGAAGCTTCCCGGTGTCTTCCTCCGTTAGATCCCATGTTGAAGGTTTTCCTAGTATGGAAGGCAACTGCCCAAGATGCAGCCGGGCACCCTCAGACCAATTTCACTCTTGGGTTCTTCAATGCTTGCAGTACTTTCCAGCTTTTCTCTGTTGAGTGAAAGGCAGCTATAGCTCCTGCACACATCTGCTTTATTTTCTCCTCCCTGTACAGAAGTGTGTAGGAAATGTACAGCTTGCAGTCACTGCCAGCGGAGGTCACCACAAATTGAGAAAAGTTATAATCAAGGTATGGCGACTGCGAAAAGCAGTCTGAGGGTGGACATGTCCACTGAAGCTCACATTAAAACGTCATAGTTGTAATAGTCTTTAAGATGCCATGTGTTTTTGTATTTGCTTTGGATTTTGCCTCCTATGTGAAAAGCATGTCATTGTTCCAGGAAGAGATTCATTCACATTTTGCAATATGTCAGGGCAGAGAATTTCTTTCAAAGGTCAGGGAAAACAAGGTATATTGTGACCATCCTGCCACTCTGGATGAGACTCATTAAGTGGCTCTGACTCAGACTTCCTGCCAATTACTTGAGGTGTTAATTACCTGAGGTGTTGTAAGAGCCTCAGTCTCTCAAGTAGTCGACAGAACAGCTTGTATGTGTGGCAACCACACAACCTTTTAAATAATAACATTAATCTTAGAACTGCAGAGCAGGAAAGGACCCTATGGATCATCAAGTTGAGCTTCTGTCAAGGAGGCACAGGGGAGAATCAAACTCCCAACCTTTGACTCTGAAGCCAGATACCTTAGACAAGTGCAGGCTGGTCTAGGTGCATGCCTGCCATTATTTATTTCTACAGTCAACATAGATTTGAAGTTATAAGTTGAATCTACCATTTTTTCATAATTGGATCATTGCATAATTTGGGGGGGGGGTGGGCGAAGTCCTGAGTTTTAGCCCTAACTGAACAATAAATCATATGTCATGGAATTCTTCCAGCTTAATGCAAAGTGTGTGGGAACTGAATTTGGTTACTCAGTCGAGAGGAGAGGTACTCTGATGACAGCTGCCCAGAAATTCTGTTATGCATTGTTGTGTGGTGATAATTCTGGAGTGCATCACATGTTCCATTCATCTTATTTAGCATATGATCAGTTGTGTTCTTTTGTAACAGTTGCTTTTCATATATTTTAGGATTCAAGAAATGCAATAACAAGTATATTTGAAGGCTCAAGCATACCACTTGAAATGTAATGCTGGAGTGAACATACCCAGTATAGATAAAAGAGATTCAGGTTCTATAAATTATCTTTTTAAAAGGTGTGATTTTATGTTACTGCTGCAGGAATGAGTGGGTTTAAAAGAATTGCTTACAGGAGTTCAAAAGTCTTAGGCTTATTGAAATCACATCTTATGATGAACTTTTATTTCATGAGCAATAGGATAAGCCTGTCTGAAATTATATTTAGAGGTGCTTGCTGCATGTCAAGACTCAATTTTTCCTCCTTTTTGTGTCAACGGTCAACCATATTGAACCAAAACCCCAACAGTTTTACTAGATGAGTGCAGTAAATTGTTTTTAGTACCTCATCTGGATAAAGCATTTTCATTGTATATGTCATTTTATTAGCTGTTTTAAACAACATCCAAAAGCAGATACACTTCAAATATGTATAAAACATATCAGCCAGTCTGCACTGCTGTCTGCCAATACCAGAGCATATTGAAGCAGTCAGAAATGTAGCAATATGCCTCATTTGATTTTACAGTTGGCTTTAATTTTCTTTTCCTGAATTTCATAGCAAGCAACATTATATGGAACCAACAAACATTTGCCACAGTATAACTATTGTATTTTCTCCTGTTTTTTCATTTATCCAATCAAAACTGGATTGTATTGAAATATGACTATGAATAAGATGAAAGAATAAGATGATAAAAAAGGGGATGATACCACTTTAGACTGCTGGTAGGAAATATGGTTTTGAATGTTCTCCATGTAAAAAGAAGGAAAATAAAGAGGTAGCACTTTCTATTGTGCTAATTTTCTGCTCAGTAGTGGGGTGTCTACAGAGAGTTAGCATTCAAAAATTACATCCTAGGGTGGAGCAAAAAAAGTGTGGCCTACAGGTTGTGTGCATCCCTCAGTGCCCCAAATGCAAACAGTAGCTACTCAACCTCTTTCCAACCATTCCCAAATTTTTCTCACATTGCCCTAAGAAGTACTGTTGTGCCCTCTGGGAATATTTTTCAGTCCCTAAGATCCCTGGGCACCCAGCGTCCACAATGTATTTATAATAATCATTATTATTGTAGTCATTTGGAAGGAAATTTTTCAGAGGGGGGGGAATCTATTTTGAAAGATGGGGGAGAAACAGGAGTGGGTAAGATAAAGGTAAAGGTTCCCCTTGACAAATGTTCAGTCGTGTCCAACTCTAGGGGGTGGTGCTCATCCCCATTTCCAAGCTGTAGAGTCAGTGTTTGTCTGTAGACAGTTTCCGTAGTCACATGACCAGCACAACTAGACACAGAACACTATTACCTTCCCACCGAGGTGGTACCTATTTATCTACTCACATCTGCGTACTTTCAAACTGCTAGGTTGGCAGGAGCTGGGACAAGCAACGGGAGCTCACTCCATTGCGTGGATTCGATCTTACGGCTGCTGGTCTTCTGACCTTGCAGTTCAGAGGCTTCTGCAGTTTAACCAAATTCTGGTGGTGCGCATGTGCACCTGTCAGACCCCTGGAGGTTGCACACACTTGGCCTACAATCTAAAATGGGAATGTCTGTTATATCATCAGATGCCACTACATGTTCAACCAGCAGTGACAGATGGGAACTAGTTAAAGCATCTAATGATCAGGGACGGCTTGATTTTTAGCCAAATGGGGGTAGTTACCTCAGACAGTGGAACTCTGGGGGAAGTGGCAGAGCCTCTGATACCTGAGCCAGTCACTGCCATTGCCACTACTCTCTGTTTCCTTGCTGAGAATGCTTGGGGTCGAGACATTATTCCTAGAACTGATTAAAGAACTTCTGGGTTACGGAGGCATAGCAGTGCAGAGAAAGGCGCCAGTATCAGCATTGCTCTCCCTGCTTCCACTCCTGGTGAGTATTGTGGGGCTAGGGGGCAGCATAGGGTACATGGTTGCAGTGCTTCTCTTCTAGCCCCAGGCAGCGGGAGAGCTTATGTAGCACTGGTACCAACATTTCTCAGAGTGATCTGCTATAGAAGTACAGTATCAGGGTTTCTGACTCCCAATTTTTTATCAACAGGATCTGCAAAATGATTCTCCCCCTGCATATTTAGTTAAATTATCTAGGCAACTGAAATGAAGAAAGTATGTGAT
This sequence comes from Pogona vitticeps, assembly GCF_051106095.1. NCBI lineage: Eukaryota > Metazoa > Chordata > Lepidosauria > Squamata > Agamidae > Pogona > Pogona vitticeps. The sequence continues at coordinate 144,067,905 of NC_135786.1, forward strand.
AATTAGAGCAGACTTTTTCTGTCAATGGATTGGGAGTGTTTTTCAAGTATAATAGCGAAAGAAAATTCTTGGGCTTAGAATCTGCCCTCTTCTATGTGCATATCTTTTGCACTTGGCCCCAACTGATAGATTTTAGTGTTTTCATTTTTATTTTAAAGGTAGACAAAACAATCAACTTGTACGTAGCCTGCCCACCCTTGTTTTACAGTCCTACTTTGCACCCAGAAGGTCACTAGAAATTGATTTCACATGGCAGTCTCAAAGAGCAGTTAAAAAATCACTCCAGAGGGCAATAAAAAGGGATTAAAAGAAACACACAAGATAAATGATGGAGGGAGGGAACAGCTTGGGACTCCTGACCACTGATTGTCATTTAATTTCATTTTTGTTTCAGTTCTTTATAATCTAGTTCTGTGCAGGCTGCACATTTTAAAGGAAAATAATCCTGCTGGAACCAGTTTGACTTGTGAGCACACCCCTGTGTTTCAGACTGAAATAATTCAATGTGAACTTATACACCACTGTTAAGTAAAGATATAAGCAAACTGAAGCAAATACAGTGGACCCTCAACTTACAGACGGCTCGACTTACAGCATTTTCGAGTTACAGACTTCTCTGGCCGCAAAATTCAGATTCAACTTGCAGCCGGAGAATCGACCTACAGACCAGAAAAAAACACAAAATGGAACAAAAATAGAACAAAAACGGCCGGTTATGGGATTAATCAGTTTTCAATGCATTGTAGGTCAATGGAGACTCGACCTACAGACTTTTCGACCTGCAGCCACCGTTCCAATCTTGATTAATTCCATAAGTAGAGGGTCCACTGTAAAAGAATTGTTTTTAGTGAGAGTGGGCAGGCCCAGCCTTACCAATAGGCAAAGATTGAGGTGGTCACTTCAGGCTGCCCACTTTGAGTGTCATGAAAGGACGGCTGCATCTTAAGTGTTTGATTTGTATATATTGCCCTATAATTTTTGTCAGTTATAGAGAGTGTATAATTCCCCTGCTGCAGCAGCTTCATTGGTTACTGATCCAGTTCCAGGCTGAGTTCAAAATGCTGCCTGTGACCTTTAAAGCCCTACACAGCTTGAATCCAGGCTGTCTGAAAGGCCATGCCAGAGCTTTGCAATCAGTGGCAAAGACCCTCTTGTTAGTCCTGCCACCTCCAGAGATCTGCTTGCTGAGGATGCAGAAGAAGACCTTTTCAGTGGCTGCTCCCACACTATGGAACACCTTGCTTCTTGATGTCTTTCCCCCAGCAGACTGAAACCTTTTTGTTTAAACAGGCCTTTGGCAACTAACTAACTGATAAGGATAAGGATTTTTAAGGATGTGCTGCACTTTTCTGTTGTTAACGGTAATTGTTTTAACTAAAAGGTTTTGGAAAAGTGTTAAAGTTTATTCTGTTCTAATATTAAAACTGATTTCATTGTGTGTTAACATTTATCATGTCTTATTTTTACTTATTTACTCTTTAAAATATACTGTACATCACCTTGGGTCACAGTTTCTACAAGAAAGGCAGGGTACAAACCAAACAAATGAGCAAATAAATACTTCAAGGGAAGGGGAAGGTTCTTGTAGGATCTGCTGCCTTGTGTGTCAAAATAATTTAGCTGGCTTTAGATTCTGTAACCGTAATCCAATTGGGGATATATGCTAACATAATTAACAAATTGCTACTTGCATTCTTGGTTACGTGCATAGCTTGCAAAACTGGCACATGGCCAAGAATGCGAGTGGCATCTTGTTAATTAGCAGCAGTTTGCTGCTGTGGTTTACACAATTACATTAACACTGGTGTAAGTCCCCAGTAGTATTCTGGCCTACAGTATGTGCCTTAACTTAGATGCATGAGAGAGAGGGTGCCACTGGCAGAAATAGGTCTTGAGCTGGCCTTGTCTCTGTTTGTGTGTGTGGTGGTATGTGTATGCCTAATGAGCATGGCACGGTCAGAATTACTAACATGCACTGTTTTGCACCCAATGAGGTATTTGATTTGCATGTTGGTAACTTCAGTTCATATTCTTGCTTAGGTATAACCTCTCTAGGGAGCCATCAGCCAGTCATTGCAATCTTGACTGAACCCAACTAACACTGCAATCTGCTCACAGGCTGCATTTTCCTAGAAAAAATAAGGCCAGCACATATGAAGGAGATAGATTTATGTCTATTTTCTTTCCATTAAAATGAATATGAAAGCAGCAAAAGCAGCTGTGGAGATTCAGGTGGGCATTTCTCAGCCCAGCTACCTCACAAGGTATACTGTGGATAACTATAATGTATATGCTAATGCAAGTCTAAACAGTAAAGTAGTTGTCATGGTAATTAATATTCAAATAACCTCCTGAAATACCTTGCTTTTCTTTCTTCTTGTTTTTCATATTTTCGTTGGTAGCAACTAAAGTTACCAACATTTCTTCTACAATCCTGTGCTTTATATCCTCTCCTGCCTTCTGCTTTCCTGTTTGTTTGTTTGTTTGTTTGTTTGTTTAAAATAATTTACCCCACCTTTTCCCTAAAAAAGAACCTAAGGCAGCTTGTTAATTAAATTTATGTAATGTGTTAAACTATGTGGCTAATGGAAATGTCCAATGTATTTCCTCAACCAGATGTTTACTTCCAAGCAAATGCAGACTTTTTCTAAAGATGTGGAGGCTGTGAACCCCACCTCTAGACTTTAGTGGGCTACAAGGTCTGGGAGGTTTCACAGCCCCCATACCAATGCACCCCTGAATTTATTTTTACCCTTCCCCCAAATTTCCTCACATCTAGAGTAAAGTTGGGTGATCCTCAGAGGTTGGGCTGTAAATGCTCATCCCTAGACTTGAGAGGATTGTACCAACTGCTGTAATAACCCAGCCAAAAATATTAAAGTATCTTGTTATAAAATCCCCTGGTGGCCCTTTATTTTATTTTATTTTATTATTTTATTTTATTTTATTTTATTTTATTTTATTTTATTTTATTTTATTTTATTGGATATGTAAACATATTTCAGGGCACAAGTGCTTGGATTCCCTCAGTGCATGTCAAAATTGCCTCCTACATACCCTAGAAGGCACACAAAAAAGCTTTTTTGAAGTTCTCCTTTAAAATTAAGCTGGGTGGCTCTGGAAGTACATGTTGCCATGTACTTCCAGGGTGAGGGCATTTTTTTTAGTATATGCTGGGAATGCAGAGGGATGCATATGGTCTACATATGCTCTTTGTTTGTCCCTCTTCTAGACATAAGATCCACTTAGATTGGTGCAAGGGGCTTGTCCTAACTCTGTGGAATTTGTGCCATTTGTTTAGTAAAAGTTTTAAAAATTATCTTTCAGGGCAAAATGTTCCTCATAAAGGGGTATATAGTAAATTCCATAGCAACGCATAATAATATAGAAAAACACGAAGTCAAAACAAACTGCATCACTCCTCTTTAAAACGAGTACTGTACTGAAAATTAATAAAACCACAGCAATATGGGTGCTTAAAATGTAGAGGGATGGAAGTAGATACTGTAATTCTACCAGAGCAGACCCTTTCAGCATCAGGGGATTTCACAGTGTTATCACAACCATGCCATGTCACAAGCTGCTTTTACAACTCCATTCCACATCAAGATCAGTTTCCCATTGGGGATGGCGGTTCAGGAAACTCGAGCTTAAAGTCTCCTTGACCGCATGTTTCTTGGAATTTCAAACATAGATTTACCTTTCTTTCTGTAGAGGCAACCTAAAAGGTGGCACATTCCATGAGGAGTGGGCTGTGTAATATTAGTGACTTTTTGCCAGCTGTGGTGTAGCTGATCCCAGAGGAAAGAGAAGGAGAAGGAAACACGTGTTCTACTTTCAATCCAAAACAAAACAATGGCATAGCTTTGGAGTTTAGGAACAAAGAAATAAAAATGCTCTCCCAAGAGGAAAACAAAAACAACAACAGTTGCAACAGGTGTGGTCCCCGCTGGCAATGACATCACACCTGGAGAGCTCTTTGTAACAGGATAGGTACGGGAACAAAGCAACAGACCAGCTGCTATGCAGACAGTAAAGACAGATCGGGTACAGAGATAATGAAGGAATAGAGCAAAATGTTTAAAATACTGTACAGACTTCAGTGTTGCCACATCATTGCTTTCAGGGAATGCTTAAACTAAGGTGGGAAGGGCTCAAAAGTGGCAACAGGATGACAATAAATATTGCCTACTTGCAGATGTGTTTTACATCTGTTTACTCAATGGAAGAAATACATAAAGTATTGTATTTCTATAGTGAGAAAATGACTATCTTTAATAGTATATATGGTAGTTTTATATATACATATACATATATATACATACATATATATACATATATATATATATATACACAGTGCTGCCTCGCTTAACGAGCGCCTCGCTGAGCGATGAAATCGCTTAACAAGGGGCTCTGGGCCATCGCTGGAGCATTCGCTCAGCGATGGCCCCATGGCGTTTTTTCGCTTTGCGATATTCGCTAAGCGATTCGCTTAGCGAATATCACATAACGAAGCGGGGGAGAACAGCTGATCGGCGGTTCCAAAATGGCCGCCGGAAGGTCCGTGCCACATTTTTGCGCCCTGCCCTCGCTTACCGAGGGTGCGAAAATGGCGGCGCTATGGAGGAACATCGCTTAACTGTGAGTTTTAAAGCCATAGGAACGCGAGGCACCACTGTGTGTATATATATATATAACTACCATATATACTATTAAAGATAGATATATACACACATACACACACACACACACAAACACACACACACACCATTCACACTTGTTAAAACACAGCCCTGACAATTGCTTTGTGTTTGGGTTAACCGATGAAAAAAGGAGTCAGCTTCTGGATTTTGCCTTGCTTGGTGTCACTTGGTGAATAGTAGTGAGCACAAGAGGGTATACTGTAAGCTAGTGGCTTCCAATCTTGGGTAACCCAAGTGTTCTTGGACTGCAGCTTCCAGAAACTACAGCCAGCACAGCTAGTGGTGAACACTTCTGGGAGCTGCAGCCCAAGAACACCTGGGTTACCCAATGTTGGGAACCATTGCTGTAGACCATCTTGTCTGCTGCCATTATTATTGTCAATATTAAGGCTGCCCTTTGCCATGTAAAGTTTGACATTCTTTCTTTCTCATGGGCACAACATTGTGCATCAATATTGGGCCATTTCTGGCAGTTTGAATTGCAGTACAGAAGCCCAGTATCCCATATTCCTAAACCTCTGAAAGTGGAAGGGTTTCTTGAAAAAGAATTGAATTAGAATTGGAATTTTTGCAAAGTTAACAGTGGGGCTGCAATACATATTTGGCTGCAAGCAGCACTTGGAAAGTTACTTTTAAGAAGAATGAGTATATGTAATTGTATCAAGAGCATAATCCTAGCACTGCTCAATCGTGAATGAGTTTTGACAAGTTTTTCTATTCTTAAAATAATCTCCCAATCTCTGCCTTGTAATCTGTCTCAGCAAGGCTACAAAAACAAAACAAAAACTGGGAAGTGTACAGGATTGGTATGGTTTGACTTGCATTTATTAACTTGAGTACAAAAGCAGGTGCAAATCAGCCCAGAGTCATCACCCGAACCTCAGTCTGTAGCTTTTTCCCTGTTGCTGGGGTTTTTGCTTTTTCCATAGCAAACCCATTTGCATTGATTGTGGTGTGATTGCTTGAATCAAGGCAGAAAAGTGTGTTCTGTAGTTGACTTGATTGAGCAGGGAGGGGCAAATAATACCATTCTCTCTTTTTTTTTATCAGCTTGGTATTTAAAACACCTACACACATACACACAAAGAAAAGAAAGGAAAGGAAAGACATAAGTAAGTATGTACGTACGTAAGTACGTAAGAGCAAGATAGAAAATGAAAGGAGGAAGCAAAGGGGGAAAATTGCCACTTAATCCTTGTTTACAATTTATTAAGATAGTTTTCCTGTAATTGCACCTCATGCAGGGCTATAGGAGAACTACATTAACAAGCTGCAAACAGGGCTGTTCGACCAATTTCCTCCTCCCTGTGTGGCCAGTTAACATGAACAGACATGGGGAAACTCTAATTCCCCAGTGAAACTTCAATAGGGAGTGAATTTGAATTTCTTTCTCTGTGTAGTATGTCTGAGTAAACCTATTGAATTGCAGTGTTAATCACCTTATTCCAGCCAGCTGGTTAAAGAACAACATTTGCAAATGATTCCAGCCAAGGTATGTGATTTCTTATCCAAGCACTGAAACTGTGCAGACAGGGCCCTTTTAAAAACATGAAATATCTTTGATAGTTGTCCAGTGACTGATTTTGAAATCAGTCCCTGTGCTCCAGTGAATGAGTAATGAACTTAGCTAATGGAGGATTTTTAAATGCGGATTTTTAAAAAGAGCTCTTTTCCTGCCCAACATAATACATATTAACAGGGCTGGCGCTGACATGAGGTAATGAAAGAACCACTTCAAGCAGAAGGTGCTGGGGATGTGGAAAGGCATGTAACCTTCTGTTGTTCTCTCTAACTTTTCTTGCTGTTATGTTAAAATAAGATTCACTGCCAGTCCCATCAGATGGCAGAATACCTTGGCCTGTCCTTACCACAAAAGCTCTCAGGCTAGAGAAGTCTTAGCTGGTACATTATAAGAGAGAATCCACGTAGCCACGTATGGATAGTCAGGCTTCCATTTCTTATATTTGAGAGTAGTTCTGCCTATCTTCTTTAATAAATTCTCCTCATAAAATTTGGCCACCCTCAACCAAGCCTAGAAGCTGTGGGAGGCATTCCAGCCCCACTGAAGCTCACACTTGTGGGTCAGAATGTAGTCTCTGTAATCCTTGAACATTGCCTTCCTCCCCTAGCACATGGTAGGGCAATGGCACACACATTCCTCTCTGGAATTCCTCGAACCCTTGGCTGTCTATAGAGCAATGCTGGGGTCACAGTCCAAGCTTCCTGCTTGTCAGTTGGTTTGGTATGTTGCTTGTTCTTTCCAGCCCAACCACCAGCTATCAGTGGTTTAAAGTTTATTCTAAGCTACTCTGCCTGACCCTGCACAAATATCAAATGCAGCCCTCAAAGCCTATGAAGACCTGTTTCCTGAAGCATTTTGCAGCAGAAAGAAGGAGGGGAGGGGAAAGACAGAGAAAAAGAAAAGGGTAGCATGAAAACAAATGGAAAAGGTCCAAAAACAAAAACAAGGTCAGGATGAGGAAAGGAGCAAAATAATGTAAAGAACAAACTATATGCTCAAGCACAAACTGAAAAAAAGAAAACACTTATTCATTTAAAATCTATCTCTCTTATTGCACAAAAATGAATCCAGCACATAAGAATAAACTGTAATATTGTTCAGGGCTAGGATCAGGAGAATTCTCTTATTCCTATTTCTATCATGCAGCATCTTTTGAAAAATTTAAGCAAGATGACTGTCCTCAAGCACAGTGGATTATGTCCTCTCACTAGTTTTGAAGAAATGTTCAACCACCAGCTCTATTTGCAACTACACACAGAAAAGGGATAGGCCATCTGTCCCTCAGGCAACAAATGGTCTTCTATTGCCCCTACAGCCTTGCCTAGAATGACAGAGCTTCTGTTCATAGGGTTTAAAGGCTCCACAGGTATACTGTGTCAGTAGGATTTGGCCAAGAAAAGGAAATTGTGCCAAAATTATTCCAAATGTCATGTGCAATATGGGTTAATATGAAGATGGCTACTCTGCTGTTTTGCAGAAGAATTTGTGAGGATTTATTTTAATCTTCAGTTTAACCATGACCATATGGCATCAGGGAACTTGCACTATGGTCTACACACCATGTAACTGAAAGTGTATGGAATTATCCCATAATACACCTGGATGTGTGGGCAGTCTATCCTCTTTTTCCTTTCTAATAATCTTTAAAGTGTGATGAAACTGTACTGTACACCATCTGTGTGCCAACATTTAGAAATGCTTAAACACAAGTAAAATCTTCTTACTAATACTAGATTAATCTAGTACTTGGGTCAACTTTCTGGAGGGCTGGCCTGATTATAGAAAAGCAGTATGTATTTGATAAAAGAAAAATAAATGGAAATAATCACAGTTTATAGGAGCACTAATCCAGATAGAAAATAATTTCAGCCGACAGGGCCAACCCAAGAGTTTATGCTGACCAAGGTAAAAGACAAGATAATGATGAAATTCCCCCACCCACCCCATTTCATCTATAAAAGCCAACCAGCCAGATAGACAGCTGAATCTAATTCCAGCACTGGCAACGGTATGGCATTCTTCACTGCCCCAGAGGGCAGGAGGCTTACAGAGGAGGGACAAGGAGGCTGCTTGCCAAACACATCTCTGTCTATTTCTCATCCCACAGCATCTTTGCCTGAGGAGACTGCCTTAATTTGCCTAGTGATAGGGCTGGCCCTGTCAGATATAGTGAATGCATCTTTCTCAGTGGGATATCATTTCAGATGAGATAGGGTCAGGAACCTCAGCAAGGGTTAATTAAAAGCTGAGTTGGAACAACATTAAGAAATGCTGAGGGCCAACAGTGTATCAGGTTTAAGATCATGACTAAAATGTGTATTAGTCTAATAATTGTGTAAAACTACTTTTTCCCCTAAATATAGAAGCCCCTCATTGGTGTGTGTATTTAAACCCAGCAGCAGGTTCAGTCTTGGCTATAATCTGATGCTGAAGTGGGGTACATGTAGCCTGAGATCACCCACCCATTTTAATATGTTATAGGGACACAGATACATACCAGAGGTGTGGTATCCCAATATCCTAGTAAGTTGATAAGGACCAGAATATTAGACTTGGGTTTCAGAAGAGAGCTGCAAAGAGGGTGTGGCATGGCCTAGCTTTGTTGTGTGGATTTGGTTAAGAGGATTCACTGTGTGAAAGGATCTTTTAACTCGGCTGCCTTAACACCAAGAAGCAATAGAAGACAGTGTAACTTCAAGAACCTTTTTCATTCATGAAATAAAATATTCAAATAGGCAATAAAGTAGCATGGGTTTGCTATACAGACTGAACTGAAAAAGTTTTGACTGAATCATGGAAGGCCATACCTGCCCTGCTAAGAGAAAGGAGAGTTGCTCAGTCAGGTCTCTTAGATAGGTTACCACAGGATCCTTCCTGCTATGTAAATATAATCATGTTGTCTTTTATATCCTTCTCAGAGTGTGGAAACATTACCTTTTTGGACTACAGTATAATTCTCAGAATCCTAGTAAGGTTATCAACACAAGTGAATTTTGGTTAGTGATAGAGGTGACTCTGAAGATTAGTAGATACTCCTGATGCATTGTGTTCCTGGGAGTTAGCACACTCTGAGGGGAGAGCAATGTACTTAGAGTAGACAGCCAGAGTTCAAATTCATGGTCAACAGTGAAAGTCACTGAATAGCCCTAGGTCAATCAGCATCTTTGCATCTAAATCAATCTGTCCCAACGTGCCACCTTCCAGATATGATGGACTATAATTCCCATCATCCTGTCCCAGTACAGCCTGACAAGGCACAATGGCGATTTCTTTTTTGTTCAGGATATCTGGAAGGCTGTCCCAACAACGTGTGTCATGGATTTACTGTGAAGATAACATGAGACAACCTGCAAGCAGTATAACCTGCCATCCTCCCTGCAGAAGGTTTCTCAGAGGAGACATTAATTTGCCACATGTGAAGTGTTTTACTTTTAGCATAGCTGCCATTCTAAACTTGCCCCACTCTCCCCTCATAAGCCAGTATCCCTGATCAGGCATTTTAGAATACAGATGTTTTTAATGTTTTCCTAAAACGTCCCCATAAAGATTTTGTAGCAATAGCTTTGTTATTGTTGGATCATGTTTTGAAACAGCCTAGCAATTAGGCTTATGTTTATTTGCATGTGGTCTCACCAGATGACAAAGATCATAAATCACTACTTGTCTATTGCACGTTCCATGTTATAGTTGCTGAGTGGATGAGATTTGCATTCACACTGTGAAACAGTGAAGAAGCTGCAACTACTTTATTTTGTATGTTTAAAATATTTATATATCACATTTCATTTTTTTTTATGTAAAAGGAGATTGCAACAAATTGTGAAACCACAAAACACAACAATATTCCAAATTGCAATAAGGTCCAATAAAACAAAGTTTTAATCAGTTTTTGGTTGGACAAATCAACCAAAAATCAGTTTTGGGTTGGACAAAGTTAGGATGAACAAATTTGCTTTAATATAATGTGAAAGCACATGTTTGTTGGTGGCTGAGGTACCATGGAGGAGAAGCCATTCCAGATGGTGGGTGCCACCACAGAGAAGGCCTGTTGACATATTGCTATCAAATGAAGCTCTGTAGCAGATGGCATGAACACCCAGTCTACTCTTCCAAGAAGTGTAGTGATCTAACTGGTCTGCATAGAAGCAAACAATAGTTTTCCCCAAATTGTTTAGGGTTCAGGTATTGGCTGGCCATTAGTCAAACTGAGGTGTTTAGCTCAGGAAGAAGAATGCTGAGGTCAACAGCAGAGATGCCATCTTCACCCACTCTGTTGCCAGAGCTGGCCCCTACCACCAGTCTCTTTGAATCCACTGTCCAACTATATACCTCAGCTGCTCCTTGGCTCAACCACAAGAATTCTCAGGGCCTAGGTTTTATGGAGAAAGGTGGTCAAAAACTTCATCTGCACACAGGCAATTCTGGGGGGCACACCTCTGCATAGTGTCTATGCCCCTAGAGACCAAGGCACTACTTGCCTAACTGGCCAGGCTAGGCTGCCCTCCCCTCCTCTTCCTTCTCCCAGTAAGAGGGGACACTGTGTGGGCTTTACTTTTCAATAATAAGATGCTGAATCTGACCTGGTACCAAATATGCAACTAGTATAGTTCTTCCAGTGCAGTGCTGTATGCATTCACTCAGCGGACTTACTACAACATCCTGTGCCAGCTGTAGTTTCTGAATCTCTTCTAAGGACAAAGGATATTATGCTAATTCAGTGCCAAGGTTAGTGTCTCCTTTTGAGATCCCAGAAGAATTTGTTATCAGTGCCAGATGAGGAATGTTGTCCTTAGACACAGGAAGACATGCATTTTTATGTGAAGACATTTGTCCACTCAAGAGAAGCAGAAGAGAAGAGTTTAGGAAGTTATTCCAGGTAGTGAAATACCAAAATCCCATGGCTGATTCAGATATCACATTCTGAAGTTAATTTTAAAACTCAAAGGTGGGAAAGAATAAAATACATGATTTGAAATTTTTATCACATCCCTGCATTCAATAGAGCCTGAATTCGGCTACAACTTACTGTTGAATATGCTTCTGGCTTCTTTCTGTGTGTGGGATATACTTAAAACAGATTATTTACTGAGGGTTTTTACTGATGTTATATAACTCTTGTAAATGTCTTCATTGCAAGATTTCACATTTTGCTCACATCTGACTGACTGACTGACCTTTTCAAGGCTTTACAGTCGCCACTGAGCCTCAAGTTGTTCATCAGAAGCTATAATGCAAATTGCCTTCAGGATTTGTAACTTTAATAGCAGATGATCAAAGAACAAGAAGGGAAGAACAACAACTCCTGTTAATCTAAAATAATAGAAAATCTATTTGTGAAGGCTTTCACGGCCGGGATCTAATGGTTGTTCTGGGTTTTTAAGGTCAAAGGAAGAACAACCTTCAGAACACGGCCAAAGAGCCCGAAAAACCCAGAACAACCAATAGAAAATCTGTTGGAAAGGAGGAAATGAGACAGATTAGAAATTGGATGTCAGCATCCTTTAAGTGGACAGTATGTTGTACAGCTATGTGGCAACTATGGTGGTCCAGTGTAATCTAGTCCACAGAGCCAGTGGTTCACTGGCCAAAGCAAGCCAATATGAAGGAGCAAGATCAGTGAATGTGTGTGAGTACTGATGGTGCATTAGGCTGGTTGACCTAACCATACCTAGCTGTACGCTGGACTGCAGCCGAGATAGAAATGCTATTATTAATTAAATAGCAGCTGGTAAGTCTCAAATGTAGTCTCTCACAACCATGCACAGTGGTGCCTTGACTTACAGCCGTCTTGACTTGCAACCAGTTTGAGTTACAACCAGCTCTGGTCACAACATTTTGCTTTGACTTGCAACTGGCACTTTGAGTTACAACTGGAAAAAAGGCCTCTTTTCCCCATTGTTCCCTCCCTCCCTCCTTTCCTGCCCTTTTTTAACCTTAGAGGTCATTTTAGGTTAAAAAAGTCTCCCCCTAGTGGCCGGATTAACTGCTTTTGCATTAGATCCTATGGGAACTAATGCTTTGAGATACAACCAAAAAACGGCTGGAATTGATTAATTGCTTTTCAGTGTATTCCTATGGGAAATGGTGCTTTGAGTTATGACCAACTTGAGTTACAACCATCATCCGGAACGAATAAAGTTCGCAACTCAAGGCACCACTGTAGTTCCCTTGGCAAGTTCCTTGAATTGATGACTTACAACTTATTTCTGAAGTGTCACTTTTTAGAATCCAGCAATAGCTTAATATAAAAAGCAAAAGACATTGAACTAATATTTTGTGTTAAAAATGTGCGAGACCTCTTAGGGCCTTGGGCTAGATCAGCTGATGTATGGACTTTATCACTTCAGTCATATGAGGTCTGCAAGTGAGAACTCATATGACTGAAAGTTTCTGGCTACCAAAAAACAACAACAACAACAACAACAACAACAACAAACCACACCATTGCCAGAGAGAAAACTAGAATGGCCATTTTCAGACATCTAATTTCCTACATGCAGATGGAACAATCACTCGTACAATCATTTACTTGTCTTGCAGTGATACACTTCAGCAGTAGTTACACCCCATGATAACCTCTTTGTCTAGACACTCTTTCTTTTTTAAATACCTGTTTAATGGGATTGATTTGTGGCTGGCAAAGAGTGCTAGTTTAAAACAGGGCCTGTTAAAATTGCAATTGTAGATTATTGCCACACAATATTATTCAGCACCTAAATGTGTCTTAATGTATTTATTTATTTATTTATTTATCTATCTATTTATTTATTTATTTATTTATTTATTTATTTATTTATTTATTTATTTATTTATATCCCGCTCATCTGATCAAATCGACCACTCTGAGCAGCCAATTTAAATGGGAAGTGGTCCACTGGATCCTTGAAATATATGCTCCAGGATGCTGTGAGTGAAACCAACGGAATGTAAACCAAGAAGAAATGTGTGATAAGTGCCTTCTTTCTTTTATCTGAACAAAGCCTGAAGCTTTATAAATAGAAGACACCTCATCTTGAATCATGAGAAGCATGTCTTCTCCTTCCCCAACTAAAACTCCATCAGCCTTAGCAAGCACAGCCATTGATTGGAGCGATGAAAGTTTTAGTTCAAAATGTATGGAGGACACCAGAATGGGGAAGGTTATAACTGAAACTGATCATTCATTCGTTTGTTTGTTCGTTCGTTCGTTTGTTTGTTTCTTAAATTTGTATACCGCTCCTCATTAGTGCCAAAGCACTACTCTGGAAGGTTTACAGTAATAAACCAAAGTAAAACTAAAACTGATTAAAACCAAAATAGCAACTAACTAATAAAATCATATGGTACTAAAACTATAGAACAACAAAATGGTGGGCAAAAACGTGTAGAATGCCTCCCTGAAAACCACATCTTGATTTTCCTCCTGAATGTCCAGAGGGAGGGAGCCAGGAGAAGCTTCTCTAGAAGCTGATTCCACAAGTTTGGGGGCCACCACAAAAAAGGCCCTATTTCTAGTATATAATTTATAGGCCTCCTTTAGGGTGGCCATCCAAAGGAATGTTCCTATGATGATCTAGTGGTCGGGCAAATGATGTAAGGGAAAGACGCTCTGACAAGTAACATGGTTCCAAACCATGGAGAGCTTTGGATGTAAGTGTCAAAAACCTTGAATCTCATCCAGGACACAAATGGTAATCAGTAGAGGCAAGCCAGAGCCAGGATGAAATGGTCAAACTTGCTTGCACCAACCATCAGTCTGGCCGCTGCATTCTGGATCCACTGTAGTCTCAAGATCAGCCTCAAGGAAAGCCCCACATAGAGAGCATTGCAGTAGTTGACCCAGGACATGACCAGCGCCTACACCAAGGTCCTGAGGGAGCTCCACCTAGGTAGGGGTGGAGTTGGGCTATTAGCCTAAGTTGGTTAAAGGCTGATCTGGATAAGGCTGCAATCTGGGATTCCCCAGAAACAACCGGGTCTAGAGGAATGCCCAAATTACAAACTTGGTCTCAAAAGGGGGGGGGCAAAGCCATTCAGCCTAGGTATGATTCCCCCCAAATCTTTCAGAGCTTTTCAAGAGCAAAACCTTTGTCCATCCGGGTTCATTTTGAGCCTGTTAGCTCTAGTCCCTTCTGGTACTGAAGCCAAGCAGTGCTTAAGCGTCTGGATGGCATCACACAGAAATGGTAACAGAAAGATGGAGTTGTGTGTCATCAGCATACTGATGAAAAACTCCTGATGACCCCCCCCCCCTCCAATGACTTTACATAAATGTTAAACAACATAGGGGATGTTGATTATCCTACATCCAAATGTTTGGAAACCATTTAATCATGTCTAGCTATTCCTGAAAACAGGTCATGGTGTTTGCTAGAAGATGCATGACCTAGTTCCAGCTTCTGATCTGTTCTCTCTCTCTCTCTCTCTCTTTCTCTCTCTCTGTGTGTGTGTGTGTGTGTTGTCTTTCCCCATTTGTGTTTCTTGTCTTTAGATGACAGAATATACAGAGAATGGTTTGTCATTTTAACTCAACTCTGATTTGCAGTCTTTGGCTGTTAACACCATGGTGTAAATTTCCCAGTGTCTAATTACTTTCTATAGTGACCTTGTACAATTATTCCCATAATGCTGAGAGATTATGGGATAGGCCATTGGTTAGTAATTTGCTGGGAGGAAAGTCAAACAGCTGACGTCCTGCTTTACTGCCAATTACTCCTTGAGTTGTACATTTTTTGTGTTCTTGCCCTTCCTTGATTATCACTTGGTTAAACCCATAACCAGATTTTAAAGTTCAGATAATTCAGTTGTTTCCCCAAGCAATCATAACTCTGTTCCTGCATCTGTTCCTGTCACCAGCTAAAGATGGCACAATCACTGCATGGCAGTTAAGTCCAATAAACAAACAAATAAATAAATGACATGTCGGGTCTTTATTTGTGATCAGGGCCAAACTGTATGTTACACATAACTCACCATCATAGCTGAATTCATGTTAGGATGCTAGGGATGTGATTCAGGCACAGTTTCCTGCCTGAGAAACAAATCCTGCAATGAAGCTAAGACTAGGTCTTCAAAAGCAATCATAAAACATAGCAAGCTGCTTTGCAGGTCACATGAGTTGAAAAGAATGGCTGTGACACTCTCCTATGTTAAAGAATTCCCTCCTTCTGGTGGCAAGTTGCCTGCAAACTGTAGCTCAGCCTATAGAAAACAGTGTTTTGCTTACATTTCCTTTCCCTTGCCAACTTTTGTGGGATTCTTTTACTGTAGCCCAACAATCTGTACTTAACGTTAAATGTAGAGATGGAAAACTAGGTTGAGGAACCTTGGCGATAATTAGCCATGGTGGTGGGGATGGAATGCCAGAAGTGAGCAGGGTCAGAGCCAATGAACCATTGTGGGACCAGCAAAGGTCCCCTCGGCCTCAAGAGTGTACTCTCCACCTCTCGGAGAGCCATAGCTGGATTCCCTATCCGCAGCTCACCTGTGGATGGCGGGTTGGTGAGGAAGAGGTGGATGATGCTTTCAAGGCCACAGGTATGGCCATTGGAGAACTCAGATTTAAGGATGAGCAGGAGACAGGAGAGGAGAACCGCTAGGCAGATGCCATAGACAGGCATATACAAGGCCCAGGAAGTGCCTTTGCTTCTGCAGAAATCAAAGGCTGGCTGGGAGACAGTCTGCAGACATGATCCCAAAACTGGCTATTAGGGTATAGCTGCTTGTGCCACCAGAGAAGCCTCCTGGGTCAGGCAAACCACAATGGCAGACTTGCCACCAGCACAAGAAGCACTGGGGCAAGCAGCATCGGTGGAGAAGCCCCCTTGCCAGCCTCTCTTTGGGTTCCATGAAGGTCAGCATTCTTCTCCTCCCCACCATCCACCCCACTATGCCAGGTCTGTGTGGAGTTCAGATGGGCTGAATGAGGGGATTATAACTATGAGCCGGTGGAGACTTAGGGTGAGTGGCTGGGGAAGGAGGCTTTGCTGCCCACTTCCAGGGACACTTGATGGCATGTATCCAGCACCTCTGCTGTGGGACCCCCATGCCCGGCCCATCTGCAAAGGGTCCTCAACCTGGTAGAGGAGGCGGGGCTCCACTTCTCCCTGTGAGGACTTTACAGGGGCAATGCCCTGATGACTAGTGGGGTGAAGTTAATTCCCTGGCATCCAGAGTTACATGTTTTAAGTTAATGGCCCTGCTGGCTCCTTAAAAGTTTTGTTGCTCTATAAAAGAGCTTGTTTCTGCAACTGCTGTTGGTGTCATCATGGAAGGGGCTGTGGGGCTGGGTCACAACCGTAATTAATAATTTTTCTTTATGGCAACCCTTTTCAGGGTTTTCTAGGTCGTCAGTATTCAGAAGTTTACCATTCCCTTCTTCAGGATCTACCCTGGGACTATGCAGCTAGCCCAAGACGGAACAGTCTTCTCTTAAGAGACACAGTGGGGAATCCAACTCTGTTTATTATAAAATGAGTCACAACTAAAGGAGGCCCATTTGAATCAAAGGAATGTAAGGGAGGAGGTGGCTTGTCATCTCCACTGATTCTATGGGCCTACTCTAGTGTAACTTATTACACTAAGCAACAGGCTTTACTGCCAGATGGGAAGAAAATGTCTTGAGAAATGAAAAACAAAAAACCAAACCCTGAATTTGTCAATAAACCAAATTCCAAAATACATACTGGGGTGATACTTATATTAGGACAACTACAAAAGCAGAAAAAAGTGTGCAAGCTTTCAAGAACACTGCTCTCTGCATCAGACAAGATATTACATAAGTGTAAATAAGAGAGATGGCCAAAAAGAGACTTAGTGTTAAATTCAAGCAGTTTTCATAGTGTCTTGAGACTAGAGATGGCGATATTCACATTTGTAAACAAATATGAATATTGTCATCCCAGCAGGACCTAATGAGGGTCCAGACCCTGGGAGTACCAGGAGCTCCGCTGCCTCCCTACTCGGCTGGCCACTCCAGCTGGGATGGCAATATTCATATTTGTTCATGAATACGAATACTGTATCCCCATCTCTATGGGGATAGAATACCATCTCTATCAAGAGGGGCCCATCAAGAGATGCAGCAGTACTTTTGCAGTGAGCTAGAAAGCTAAAATAAACAAATGAATGAATGAATGAATGAATAAAATGGTTCTTCCTCTTAGATCATACAAAACTCAACAGTAAACTCAAAGCTACTTCCATCCTATCTGAGCTCAAATGCTCTGTACTCAATGAAAAAGTAGCAATGAACCACAATTGTTACGTCTTCATCAAGTAATCTAGTCACAGGTATTAAAATGTGCAGAAGTTTGGGACTCATTTGGAGAAAACTCTTAGATAGGTTCATGGAGAGAGGTGGATTGTAGTGGCAAGAGGTAGGCACTCTAACCTTTTTTTTTCTTTAAAAAATTTAAATTAAACTAAAAGGTCTGAGCTCCACTAAGAACTTAAATAGTACACCAGTAATTAAGCTACAACTTTCCTTCCCTGGGTGCTGGAGGCTTTTAAAGGGAAAAAAGTTAAGAAGCCCTTTGCAGGTTAGGTTTGGCAGCTTCCCTTGTTTAATGTCTTATTTGTTGTTTATTATTGAATCTTAGTTTATGTTGTTGATGTTCTTATTGTAAGTCATCCAGAGTAGTGGCCTGGCCACTAGATGGGTGGGGTAAAAATTGACAGACAGACAAATCATAGCTCTCTTTCTTTTCCCTGAAACAGTGCAAATAACTCCTTCTTCCTGTTCCAGGATTCACTCAAAATCTCTTTTCAAAGTGGACATAGCACAGTAGAGGAAGAAAGCACTACTATAGTCATGGAAACCTAGAGTATGAAGGGAATCAAACAAATTAGCTATGGGGATAGAAATATAGTACTGTACTGGATTTGGTGTTGAGAAAATGCTTGGTAATTAGAGGGAGGGCAGTTTCAGAGAAGTGCCAAGCAGACGTCTGGAAATGGTCAGTTTCCCTAAGTTGATTGTAGATTATTCTATTTTGACTGTATTGGGTTTTATTTTGTTTCCTTTTTCATTTGGTTTGGTTTTTGAAGTTTCAGCTCTCGGAAATGAAAAAGGTGAGGTCTTCCTTCCAAAAAGCTGGCCAGGAAATAGATTATGGGGCCCTTAAAGTTAAGTATAAAATGAAATTTACAGTAAATTTAAAATGAGTGCAGTTATTATGTGAATGCCTCCTAAATATGTATTGCACATGCTATTATTCCAGTACTGTTAGTGGTTAAGACTACACTGACTCAAAGAATGACTGGTGCATTTGTGGCTGGGAATATTTCTGAAAAGTAATCATGGCCTCACCCATTCAGCTCTCTTTTGTCATGAGCTGAACATAGTTCTTGAATGGACTTTCAAAATGATGGGGTTTGCTTGCACAATTCCTGTGCTTAAGAAGGTGTAGTATTTCCACTAAAATTATCCGCCAAATTAGCCAAATCCTGCATCAGCCTGGAGCATCATCAGACGTGGGCAGAGGGGGACCTGGGAACAGGAAATAATCCATTTTACCTCTAGAAGTATTATTTGGATTGGTGCAGCTGCTGTCATCTTAGTATATCAGCCTCTGATGTGTCAAGGGGGAATCCATCTGGCTTTCTTCTTTAGTGGGAGTAACATGTGCTGGTATGGATTAGTGGGATTCCTTTAATCTCCCTAATCCATGCCATGCCAACATATGTAGCTTCCCTAACACCAATTTATATTCATTTGCACTATTTTGCTTGTGGACTGTGCCCAACTAATTGACAGTCACATTACACAGAATGGACTTTAAAAAAGAAAAGAAAAGAGGAGGGAGCAGTTAGTCTGTGCTGCTCAGGGCCCCTTAAAGTTAAAACCAAAGGCAGATTAATAGGTCGTGGGACTGGTTCAATGCCTCTGCTATGCCGGAAGGTCATGGTTGAGAAAGGATGTCTACAGCACGTATATTAGTCTCTTACCTTGGGGCTAGTCATTATGACAGCTGTTTAGAATTATTTCAGACTTTCACCCAGGCCAATTACACATCCCGCCCCACCACCCCATAAACAGAGGTATCCTTTTATGGTTACTCCAAGGACAGGCTGCAGTCACCCAGTTTTTGACCATATTGTCAACAGTAAGTGTGATCTAATTAATGACCTAGTTTTGAATGCCACTGAGAAACAATCTGCCTTAAAAAAAAAAGGGGGGGGAAAGCAAAATGAAGCTTCATGCATTAGCTTGAAGCACATGCAGAAGCCAACGCAAATGTTGTTAGATGCATCCTTCTATTGAACACTCATCCCCTTCACATCGGTTGGGTTACAGTTCCCACCCTTTCCAACAAATATGGGCAGTGATGACCATTTCAATCTGTTACAGCTCAGTGGAGCCAAGCTGAGGAAGGCTGACTTGCAGGAGGGTTGTGTGCCTTATACCCAACAGAAAATCAAGGTATGCATTATGTTAAACAGGCAGAATGCAACCACTCTCACTTCTTTTGACCTGCATCACTCTCTGTCTGACCTATTTCCTACAGAGGATAAAGTGGGGGAAAGGGACACATGTTGGAGGAAAGGGCGGATATACATGGAGGGATTACCCCGGATTTTGTATTTCATTCACCCACCAATTGGCCAAAGGATCATTTCATTTGTCAGATGACAATCTGGCCCTTGGACTCGACTGCTAGCACAATCACCTTAATGAAAAAGTAGTAAAATTTTGTTTAAAATGCTCTTAAGGCAAAAAATGAAATGTGCTTATTAAATTGTTTGTCTGTCTGTCTTTAACATTATAATTCCACTCTTCGTCCCTATGGAGATAAGAATAGTGTGCATTAAAAAAAACACACCCCTCAAAAGTAAGAACAAACAACAGCAAAACAACAAAGTGAATTCTAAAAACTGGTGGTGTAATGATAAATGTGGAAGTAGAAATGCTCATCATTACAGTCTCTATAACCATCTTTCCATAGAAGACTGCCAAAATGCAGGTTGCTGGATTGTCTACATCAGTGGTTCTTAACCTTTGTTACTCATATGCTTTTGAACTGCAACTCCCAGAAACCCCAGTCAGCACAGCTGGTGGTGAAGGCTTCTGGGAGTTGCAGTCCAAAACTCCTGAGTAACCCAAGGTTAAGAACCAGTGGTCTACATCATCGAATTAGGAACTGGTCTTTTGTAAAACTAATGGAAGTTCTGGGCCCAAAACATTGTAGCCTTCGCGAATACAATGTTTGGGCCACTAGATTCAAGTGTAGAAACCAGGCACTTCCTAATCCTTATACAAACTGTGTTATATGTCACTAACTATTGTTTAAGCTCTCAATAAAAAGGTAGTCATAACCTATTGTCTGTTGCCATTTCTCCAACTGCACATCAATCAATTTCCAACTTTATGATTTGCTCCCTGCAACTGGATATTGTGTGTCCAATTGCAGACCAAAAAACAAAGTTCTGCCTGTTAGCCCTGGTTTCACAATACTCCTATGTTAAACTAAACTTTTATTGTGTAAAGGTACAGTACTAGCATTCTGACAAGCAGGCTCCTAGGCAGAGTCTGGAAGATAGACTTGTGGTGGGCAGAAGAGCACTTCCTTCTTTTGGAGCAAAATATTCTGAATTCAACATCGTAAGTCAGGAATTTCAAATCTGACATCAAATACATATAGAGTGAGAGTCAGGAAAAATTAGGAAAAGGCTGTGTGATCTCCAGATACAAAACAAATGCAGAAGCAGGTGATTGTATTAGACCACTAAACAATCAAGCAAAAGGCCTGCTCCTTCATTTTGACTGAGGAAAAGAGTTAGGGAAAGTCAGTTTTTTGAACCACAACTCCCTGAATCCTCAGCCAGCAGGACCACTCTACACGTCTCCCTTGAATTGTACAAGTCTGAGTAGTCTGGCTTTGATTATACATGGATTTTTTTTCAAACAGAGAAACAAATATTCAGTACATGCTATACCTCTAGCTACCCAGAACCCCATGAATTCAACACTGAAGGCATCAAAGTGGTCTACTTGCCCCCAAACATAACATCTTTAACTGTACTCTCTTTCTTTGTATGTGTGTGAGAATGTGAGTGCAAGTGATTTTTATGCTTTGTAGCTATGGTTAGGGGTACATGGATTTTGAACTACACAGATTTTGAATACCCCTTGCTCTGTGATTGTTGAAGGGAGAAGTGTACCAGTATGACAAAGAGGTCCTGAGTGAATCCACCACTGAGACCTCCCTCAGAGAATGGACAGAGAAATCGCAACTATACACGATTTACAAGCACATCAAACAACCCACCTCTGCCATTGAGAACAAAATGGCACACTCCCTATAAAAAGAGAATCAACGTAACACTAATTCATTTCTGTGCCCTGATACAGAATACAGTTAAACACAGAATGAAAGAAAAGAAAACTCTTAACAGAAATCACAGCCTGGTATTTTATGTGACCTTAAATTCCCCTAACCCTCAAATGTGTGACATGAAGCCTCAGGCATTTTTTTCTCTCTCCATTGCCCTTTCCCTTCCAAAGGCTTCTGCATCCAATCTATTCACAGAACCATCCCATTCTTAGTACTTTCTTATAATTTCTAAAAGAAAATTAACAAAGGCTGAATTGATTTTTAAAAAATAGACCAATGCCAGCAGGAAACAACATGGAGACTGGATAGTTCTCAGTTACAGAACAGACCAACAAAGAGATTATTGTCCAAATTTGGGTAAGCTTACCCATAATTCTCTGCTGTCAGAGAGCATGTATATTACGTTTAACTACATACACAATGGGAAAATCAGCAGCAGATGCATCACTGGTTTCATGTGATTGTAACAAAGTATTCCCACAGGATTCCCTGTTGCTGAGCCTTTATGTTGACCTTACAAAACCGGCAATTGAAGATTGCATGATTATGCCTTATTACTTACCCCTAAAAGTTACTGATGTGGCTTAAAAATGCAAATAAGCAGAGTTTAACTTGGCAATAAATAAAGACTATCTAGCATACAGCAACTCATTTAGCTCATGCTCATCTCAAAAGGAGAATGTATTGATGTATTTTTTTGGAAATAGTATCCATACACAATACCCAAGGATGATACAGCACACAACGTCAACCATTAATTCTACCAATGTGTTTTATGAACTGAGACATACCAGTAAAGGGAGAAAAAAAGCATGGGCTGAGGGATCCCTCATTGTTGATGTACTAGCTCTAAAGTTAAACAAACAAAATACTACTACTACTACTACTACTACTACTACTACTACTACTACTACTACTACTACGAAGAAGAAGAAGAAGAAGAAGAAGAAGAAGAAGAAGAAGAAGAAGAAGAAGAAGAAGAAGAAGAAGAGGGAACTGCTGTTGTGAGGTATGAGATGTGATTTGCTAATTGATCAAAAATCTACCAACCTATCAATGTTGGTGTTTACAGCTTATGTACCTTTTACCAGCCTCTGGCCAGCTTGTGCAAGGTATGAAAGAAAAGGAAAAAAACCTGCAGGAGGTTTTTTTTTTTCAAGCAGGAGGTATTCAGGCTTTTGTAATAAAAATAAAAATATAAACATGCATAGTCTCAAGCAGTTCTATATTTGTAAAGGTGCTGTGTGTGTTCAGAAGGTAAACAAAAAGTCAACAATTAAGTAGATAGTTAAAGCAATTCTGACCCAATTATTTCACTAGGTTAAACGTCTTTAACTACGTGTCCGGGTATGGCCTTTTTCAGTTATGCCTGAAGGATTTGGACATGGAAAAAATGTACAAAAAGAGTTCAACTGAATAAAATACAGCAGATTTTACAAAAAATAAAATATAAAATAAAATAAATCAATTCAATTAACTTAATCTGCTATTTGTCACATTTTCCCGCCTCGTATAATTGACTGGGGGTACATTGTTCAGTTATATATCAGTATCAGAATACATTGCTGCTGCTGTGCATCATTAAGTCACTTATGACAATTAATTACCTCCATGGTTTGCTTTTAGAAACAGCCCTGCTCAGATCTCGCAAACTAATGGCCTTGGCTTCCTTTCTTGAGTCAAGCCCCATTATGTTCAGTCTTCCTCTTTTCCTGCTGCCTTCATTATTTTCCTAGCATTATTTCCTTTTCTTATGAATCTTATCTTCTCATCATCTGCCCAAAGTACCACAGTCTCAGTATAGTCATTTAGCTTCTAGGTAGAGTTCAGGCTTAATTTTATTTAATAATAATAATTATAAGCCATCAAGTCAATTCAGACATTGACTCTTTCCAGGGTTTTCCTAAGTCTAAAATGCTTAGAAATAGTTTACCATTCATTTCTTCTAGAGATGCCCTGAGACCACGTGGCTTGCCCAAGCTACAGGATCCAGCTCTTCTTCCAGGAGGTCCAGTGGGGAATTGATATCCTGACCTTTGGCATTGCAGCCATGTGTCTAACTCACAGTGTTGTCCAGCCATCTACCACCCACTTACAGTATTTATCTCTCTGGTGCTCTATATGAGATCCATAAGCTGTCTTTAAGCACCACCTTTTGAATGAATTGATTTTTTTCCTTGTCAGCTTTCTTCATTAACCTCCTTTCACATCTGTTCTTAGTAATTGTGAGTGTCATAATATAAATTATCTTGGCTTTGGTCTCTAATGATACAGCCTTATTACTTTTAAGAATCCTTTACAGTGCAGTGCAGTGCGTATCAAAGACACTCACTGATTTCCCACCAAGCAACTATGATCTCTGTATTTGATATCTATATTTTGATGGCATATATAAATATTTGAAGGATGTGGTGCACTGCGGGTTAAACCACATAAGCCTCTGTGCTGCAGGGTCAGAAGACTAGCAGTCGTAAGATTGAATTGTGGTCCATGGGGTCATGAAGAGTTGGACACGACTTAACGACTAAACAACAAAAGTCTTTAGAGGCCTTGACAGTGCATTTGATACCACTGGTTTGTTTTTTATTGTTAGATGTTTGGCACTGTGGTGTAGTCTGACTTGGTCATAGGTGTATTCTTGAGTTTGAGTCCCAAAGGCTCTTAGATTGGCCCCTGATGTCATAGCTCAAGCAATTGCATGGCTGCTGCTGGAAGAATGCAACACAACTCTGAAATTGGCCGATTGGAGGGGAGTCTGCAGATGCCAACACAAGTATGTAAATAGACTTCTGAAGTGACTTCCGTTTGGCTTTAAAATTTATTTTTCCATTGGCAAACATGGATAGATACAAGTTAGTTGTTGTCAGGGCTCCCCCAACCCTACCATAGGACATTCAAGCAAGTAACCCTCTCAATATGGATGGGTTTTCCCTATTGTACTCGGAATACTTCGATTTTGTTATGCATTGTTTAACATATATTTGACTGGAGATATGTATATTTTCTTGGACAAGTTTAATGAGATGGATTAATTTACTGTTTATTATAAATTTTAAAATAGAATTAAAATATTAATTGTAATTTTTTAAAATCCAAGATTCTCCATCTGCAGGGACACTCTTGAGCTCTTTTATATTGATATTTCCTGAAAGCCAATTTGTGTCATTCCAGCATTTCTCTTGATTGTACCTGTGCCCAGTGGTTCAAGTTCTGCCCAGTTAGAGAACAAACATGTTCCCATTGCTTGAAACTGAGCCCACACTGTACCACCTGGGAACAGTGGCAGATAATGGACAGTTGCTGTGTCCAATCAGTTGGAACAAGCAAACAAAAAGCATCTTGGAGCACTCATCCATGGAACCCATTAATCTATTTTGACAAATAATAATAGTATGATTATAGCAGCTATCATGCCTTCAGCAACCTTCTGCTAATCTAACAGCTCGATCTGAGCCTGTTTTCCAGGTCATCAGTTCAATTTATCAACACTTTGTAGTCTTCATTAACCTCCGGACTGTGTCCATCTGCTGTTATTTCCATGCACTGCCTGTTTCCTTAGGCCTTCAGTAACCTTGAAACAAAGCCACAGAAACCTCAAGTTTGTATCAGTATTAGTAGTGTCCCAGTGAGTGGGCCTGGACTTATAGGTCATCATGACCTAAAAGCTCTTGTTGTATAGGTGGTACCTATAAAAAAATATGAGGGCATATAAATAATAAATTAGTTGTTGTGGGTTTTTCAGGCTCTTTGGCCGTGTTCTGAAGGTTGTTCTTCCTAATGTTTCGCCAGTCTCTGTGGCCGGCATCTTCAGAGGACAGGAGTAGCACAGAGACTGGTGAAACATTAGGAAGAACAACCTTGAGAACATGGCCAAAGAGCCTGAAAAACCCACAACAACCATTAGATCCTAGCTGTGAAAGCCTTTGCGAATACAAATAATAAATTAACTTGCAATCTAAAGGTTAAGAAACGAGAGTTAAAAAAGAATATTTTTGTTTATAAAATATGGGGCAGATTCTTGGAATATGTATTAATAAGAGGAAAAGGGAAAGCTCCAAATCAAGAATCAATGCAGTTCTGGAGAAGAGAACAATAAAAGAAGAGGAAGAATATAGATGGAGGAAGAAGAAGATTATATCAAGAGGTCCCATCTATGGTGGTGGGGAACAGAGTTAAATTGTATTTTGATTTGTGTATTTCATGTTTATGTTTATGTTTTAGTTAATTAAAAAATTTAAAAAATATGAGGGCAGCACCTCACTGAACGAAGATCCTGGTTCAATGATAATATTTTATCAACATTTCCTGTTAAAATAATGATTTTTATTAAGAGGAAAAAGACCAGTGATAAGTATCACAACATTCCCTCATCACTAAGTAAACACATTAATGGAATTTAAGCAAAGATGAAAGGAAGGAATAAGGACTACAGTATTAAACCACAACACACTAACCAACTAGCAATCGGAATGCTGAGAGTAGATGAGTCCATCTCAGAAACAAAATGAAAATTAAGTTACATTAGTCAGTCCAGAGACTCACATGTGACACTGGCCATGAAATGGAATGATCCAAAGACATAAGAAATAAAGGGAACCAAGTGTCCAAAAATATGTTTCTAATTTTAGTGCTTCTCAGTGAGTGAACCTGGAAGTTCAGCTTTTCCACAGAGCCACGTGTCAATCTCTTAACAGCCACTGTGAGAGCATGAGGTGGTCTTTGGATTTCCAGTTAGTTGCAATTAGTAATCTAACCATTAGACAAAGCTAGTTAACCTTTTTATGATTCAGTCTTTAGTTTTCTCATAAGGAGATCATACCTGGAGATGGTGTCATATGTAGAGTGGAGCAAGGAATGGGCCTTTTGTGTCTGCACAAAAGCGTGTGTATTTGGGGGGGGGGGAACAAACTTAGAAGATGTTGTCTTTTTTTTCATTTTGGTGTGCTTTCATCAATTCCCCCAAAGCAGTTCTTAAACATGAATGATTTGTATAAATAAAAGTGGGTACTTGAATGTCTTGTGTTCTCTCATGTTTCCACTTTCAATTTATTGTTTCTTTAACCCTTTCTTTATCACATGCAAAGTTTTTCACCTGATAGGGTAGCGAGTGCTGCTGCCAGCAGCAAATCAGACTGCGCAGGGGTAGGTGGGGTGGGAACTGTGAATCTGCAGAAGGGCCAGGACAGGTTAGAATCCAGTGCCAGCCAGTGCCTCCATGGATCCTTCCACCTTCTGCCTTTTTTCCTTGATTTTGTTCCCCACCCTCATTTCTTTGCTTTATATTTGCTGCCCATGGTAGTGTGTCTCCTTGGGATTTTGTTTTCAAATTCCTATTGAGGGGCTGGTGTGTTTGTTATTTTGCTATTCAATCTCTCCATCTCTTCATATTTGTGCGTGTCTATGTGATTTCTATTTGACTGATTTTTTATAAAACCGTTTTTTTTTGTGGGGGGGGGCTCTGTTCTTTTTCATGGACTGTTGCTTGCTTTTGGAGTAGATTAATTAATCTCAGTTCAGTGTAGCAGCAGGCAGGTGGCAAAAATAATATACAAAAATTAAGAAAAAAGAAAAAGAAAAGGCCCCAAAGGCATAGCCAGGCAAAAGGTAGCACAAGATGGATGATGTCAACATGGAACTCATACCCATGGTGTCGAGCAGATCCATGGTGTGTACAACGCTGTTCTACATACAGTTCTATTGACGGCAGCTCTTGTAAGTTGTAACACAATTGGATGGAAAATCTTCTTGGTAATTTGACAGGCACCCGGTGAAAGAAATGCTAAAATGTTAGCATTTATGTCTCCCTCTTTCATTGTAATAAAACAGATAAAATACCACCACCACCACCACAACAACAACAACGCACGCACGCACGCACACACACACACACACACACACACACACACACACACACACACACACACTTTCATATGGCTTTTCTTTAATTGAAAATTAAAGTCCTTTCACCAGTGGCGACCCTGTCATGCATTTCCTGTGATAAAAAAACATTGGAATCTTCCCATGTGATTGTGACCTGGTTATTAATATTTACATTTATAATTTACATAATACTTTAGTTTATATCTGTATACATACATATTGTATATGCTACTGAATATATCTTACTGCACCGATATATTTAAGAATTCATTATTTCAACAACCATAACATAAAACAGCAGCATAGTTTTTGTGTAAAATAACTGGTGATACATACATCAGTTGCATAATCAAGCCATGTGCTAACGCCTTGCTAACACAGATTCTGTACTTATAATCTGAAACCTTTCTAATATCTATGCTTATTTAATGGCACTGTAATGACGTCTGTTTTAAATTGTTTGAATGTTGATAAACATTCCATTACACCCCAGTAGCTGAATCAACCACTACAAAGGAGAACCATCCCACACAGTCATATTTCTCCATATTTCATCACTGTGGATTTGGAAAAAAAGAATATATGAAAAATTTAAACCAAAAAAAGTTTTTAAATATTATGTATATATTCTCCATCCATGGAGATGTGTTGACAGCAAGATGTATGCAAAGGGCCTAGAGTCCATCCCTCAAATGTGCTGTAGTTCCAAGTGGCTTGGAAGTGTAGCAGATTTCCACAGCACAATACCTTGATCCTTGCCAGTTTTTATGTCAAAATGTAGCCAGGAAGCCAACGCATTGGGGAGTTATTACTCATGATATGCTTCCGCTTCAGCTGCTTCTGAGGTAGTTCTTACAAAGTCACATTTCCAGGATGAGAGCAAGCTAGCACTTCAGTGTGTTAGGAACTATTGGTAGACATTCATCCTTGTTTACTCTTTTCCAAATACTTTATTTGGAGTTGTAGCTATATCATCATGTCCTTGAGGCAGAAAACAGTTCCGACAGGCCTGGCCCATGACATGTTCCATTTTTAAACAAAGGATATGATGGCACCCACGACTCCTTTTACAGAAGATGACTGGATTAGTTGTTGAATCTTACACCAATACCACTGACAGGACATCATTTTCTACCATGCCAGAGAAAAGTAGGCTAACTGAAGCCATGGGACAGGATGGATGGCACCCAGAACTATATTTTCCGGCAGACGTTCACTCCTCTCCACCCTTCACTCTCCTCCGCCTGAGGCAGATGCCTTACTGCATCCAATGGGAAAACCAGTCTCGGCTTAGAACTGACTGAGGGCTCAGCCCCACAAAGCATTTGTTTTCCTTTCTGTGTTTCATTACTGGTGGTATGGATATTTTTCCTGCCATCCGGATGTTGCAAGGCTTAAATCAGTACCAACAGTGACAAAAATGTGGCTTTCTGTGTTTTCTTAACACTTCCTGTAGATATGTTTTTTATTGTTGTGGGCTTCAGTTGGCAAGAATCTCCTGGGTACCACATTTTCAGTGATAGTGCTCACCTATATTTTTTTAACCCATCTCAATAGATAATTCTTTAAAGAATCCCATCACCTTTTTTTTTGAAAAAAAATAGTGAAATATAGCTGATTTCCAAAGTGGATTAGCAGTGGGGTGAGCCTCCACTGAAAAGGGCTCAGAGAGAAAGCTTTTGATGGTAATACTACTTAAAGGAAGAACAAAAATCTGGCATAGAAGATTATTTTTAAACCACTTCTTCAATATTTGTGAGCTGTTTCAAAAGATGGTCCTGATTTCTTACACTGATTTAGAAATAAGTGTTGAACAAAGCCCACAGTAGTGTTTTTGCTTGTTTTACTTTGTCTGGATGAGCCTTGAATGTTTGGTTGCTCAGCAAATTGGTTTGCAGTCCAGGAAGGGAAACTTGCATAAGATTGGTTGAGACCAAGAGTACTTTCACATGAGACTTTTATCCCCCAAGGATGAAAGTAGGCAATATTTATGAAGATACATGGAGACAGTGTGATCAGTTTATTGTGGCAAGCTTACACTTTTCTTCTGCCCCACTTCTTGAAACAAAAGGCAAGATGAGACAATGTACAACACTTCATTGAGTGAGTTGTGGAGTATTTTTGACTACAATGAGAATCCCAGTGTATTAAGTTTTAGGATTAGGATTGCAGTTGGGATTAAACACATGATTGGAGTTGCATGTAAACATTTTATATTTCCTCACACCACGGAAGATTCCAATGCCATTCCAAACTATATAATTCCTTTTCTTCTACATAATGGTTTGGTGAAGAACACTATGGAACATTCACTGGGATAAAGAAGTATCCCAAAGGCAAAAAGCATTAAAATGGTTGTGGCCTGTTTTTGTCATGGGCATTTTTTGTTTATAATTCTACGCTGAAAGTGGCTGCAATATGGAGCAACTGCTTACAATTGTACAGGTGACAATGCTGCAGAAGGCCTAAATCACAGACCTAATCTAGTGTTAATTCTGCAGCTAGCCCCTTGGTGACTAAAGCATCCTGGTGCTTAAAGGTTAAAAGGATTTTGCAGGTTTTTCAAGGGCTAACTCCCCCCCCCCACACACACACAATATTTGGTAGCTGAAAACTAAATTCAGTATGCAGGATGCTTGTGTGGTTAAGCACATGCCACTGTTTTCAATTGAAAGTTTTATTGGGCAAATGCAGGATCACAGGCTTAGAAATGAACTTTAGTAAATATACGTATGTAATGCAATCTAATTTTACTGAATCTTTCTGTGAGATAGACAGGGAATTAAATTTTCTTGCTTTGCAGAAGAAACTGTGCTGTGAGCCAAATGGAAGCACCACTTTTGGCATGGAAATGTCCCAGATAAAGTGAACCCCAGGTGTTTTAGCAGTAGAGCCAACTTTTCAAAATATCTGGTAAAGATATCATATCTTCCAAGAGCTGATGAATCCCATGGGAGAAATAGCTCAAGTCTTCAAATCTTACCATTCCTTGCAGGGTTTTTAAAGGAGATGGTAAATCTTCCAGATAGGCTGGAATGAATGATTAAACACAACTCATGTGGTCTTGTGATAAAACAGGCTCTGTGGCATAAGTCTTCTTCCTGTGTCAGGATTCACAGACTGCTTTAAATTCAAGGAAGCTATTAGTCAGCATAAAAAGTCTTACTTCAGGATTATAGTGGAAAGGTTGCAAGCAGATACCATGTTTTAGCCTACATACAGTGCTGCCTAAAATGTCCAGTTTTTGTTCTCAGAGTTTGGAATATATATTTGAATGTAAGTAAAAGCTGCCGGTTTGGCATCTGCTGCTATCCTGGTTTGTGCAACACAGACCTACCACAGGCAGTTTCGCGTTGGTTGAGTTAAAACATCGGATTGCAGCAGATTCTTGTGCTTCTTTGATGAAGGCGGGAATTAATTCCCTGCTGACTACTACCCAATCGAGTGCTGACATGCAATGTGTGAATGAGCCATCACAGAACCATCGCCACTCCAGATACCATGGTCATCTTGCCCTTGTCAGCTCAAGCCCAATACTTTTCAACAGAGGCACTTCATTAATTCAGCTGCCTGTCATCAAATGTTGAGTAATCAAGTGATGAATAGGCAGAGTTGGCCAGCAATCTGGCGCCTTCCTTTCCACCAACACAGACTCACAGACAGAAGGAAGGAAGGAACATCTCCTATTTTATTAATCTGAAGCCTGGAACCTAGTAGCAGATTCAAAGCACATTGAGCCACTGTGGTGTTCACTCTGTATACCCCTTTTAATTTTAATTTTCATTTGTTCAGGGGATGTGTTCTGGTTATTGTTACTTGTTACTTGTGTTCTGGCTATTGAGGTATTTTTAAAAACCCAGGTAAAAGAAGCAGAATTCTGAGTTGGAGCAGGAGTAAGTCTCGGGGTGCAACTAGACCACCTGGCCTGGGATAATTCAGAGGATAAGCAGAGTTGCTCTGAGGTGTGATACGTCACTTGGGATGATCCTTCCATCCACATGCAAGGACTGGCCACTGTGTACCTCAAGCAACCCTGTTTAACATTATCAAGATTGATCTTCTTTTCCTTTCAAGGGAAAGGAAGTTTTCCATTTTTCCGAGATCCTTAAATGGCTTAGACAAAGCACAGAGGAGGAGACAGGAGGACGATTCCCCCCCTTTCCTTTAAAATGGGGAATAGGAAGCTTCTTTTCCTCTCACCTATGGAGGGGGAAGGAGACAAATTGTCAATTTCTTTGTAATTTTTGCTAACCAACAGAACACATCAGTGCTTCTTTGAAAGGCCATTAAAATTTCTTTCAAAGCCTTGCTAATGTGTTAGCAACAATTAAAAATAAATGCAAAACTTCCTTTTGGTTCCCCTCTGGGGGTGAGCAGAAAGGAAGCGGTCCATTTCCCAACAACTCACTCTGATACATTGGTAAGATAAAAAGAATAAAACCTTTTGTATTCGCGAAGGCTTTCATGGCTGGGATCTAATGGTTGTTGTGGGTTTTTCGGGCTCTTTGGCCAAGTTCTGAAGGTTGTTCTTCCTGACATTTCGCCAGTCTCTGTGGCCGGCATCTTCAGAGAACAGCACTCTGTGCTCTGGTGAAAATAAAACCTTTTATTTACTCACAGTTGAACAGATAAAAAACAACATAGAGTGGTGCCCCGCAAGACGGGCGCTCCATTTAACGACGAAACCGCTTGACATCAATGCTTTTGCAATCACAAAAGCGATCGCAAAACGATGTTCCCTATGGGGGAATTTTGCTTTGCGATGATCGGTTCCCTGCTTCGGGAACCAATTCTTGCAAAGTAATGATTTTTTAACAGCTGATTGGCCGTTTCAAAATGGCCGCTGGGTAAACAAAACGGCCACCCGCTGTTTTCTGGGACAGATTCCTCGCTGCACAGGCAGTGAAAATGGCCGCACTATGGAGGATCTTCGCTGGACAGTGAGTTTCCAGCCCATAGGAATGCATTAACCGGGTTTTAATGCGTTTCTATGGGCTTTTAAAAATCGCTTTGCAATATTTTCGTTCTACAGTGATTTCACTGGAACGAATTAACGTCGTAATGCAAGGCACCACTGTACTGTATAAAAATGACTGCTTATAGCAACAGACCTCAACAGGTTACATAGCCTGCTTCTAGCAGGCTCCTGCAGATTACACTCACATAATTGCTAATTGCCAGCAGATTAAAAGAGAAGGGAAAAGACACTTAGGTAGAGGGCATGGCTCTCTCTGAAATCCAAGGCAGAGAAGAAACAATTGGTTACTGCTGGGTTGATTGACAGTAACCTGAGCCCAGAAAGGTCCTTTCCTGCCAAACCTATTAAAAGCAGCCCAGTAAGTTAACTCTAACAAAAAGTACAGGTAAGCAGTATCAGGCAGGCTGGTTTGCAATGGCTCATAATGTCATGTGGTTCCCAGGAAAAGAAGTGAACCAGGTCATCCTCAACCTGGATCAAACTGCATGAACAAAGCCCATCTGATCACACCCTCAGACTATTTTTTAAATGCCAATGGCAATAAGTTGGCTAAAACTTTTACTTTAACGTACCTAGTATTGTGTTCATTCCACCTTTCAGAACTCTCACTGTTCCCTGAGGATTATACAGCAGGGTGGATGCTGAAACTGTATTCCATGAATGTGTGAAATATCAGGACAGTGCTTCCTAAAAGGGGTGCCCAGAAGGCTTAGCCTCTTGCTGAGACTTGTGGAATTTGTAGGAGACTTTGGGCAGTGGGGAACAAACAAGGGAATTGTTCTGATTAATGTTTCTATATTAGTGCTATAGATTTTTTACTAAAAGAGGTTAGAGTACTTCACAGAGTTGTTAAAAATAAAGTGTGCAGGAGGAGAACTATGTATATCCATCTTGAGATCACTGGAAGAAACACAGCACATAGACATTAACTATTGAATACATAAATATACATGTACTGTATACAGATTGATTTTCCCATTTTCTAGCCTGCCACTCGCTATTTTATGGCTACTTCAAAACAGTTCTACTTTAATTTCATTTGCTGAAAATTTGTGGCAGGACGCTGAGTGTTGATCTGCTCAGACAGTCAATCCGAAACTCCCGTTTACAAGGCTCTGTGCAACAAAGCTTTGTTACAGCAATGGTGCTATGTGATGAGGTATGTGTGCATTACTAAAAACAATGCAGACTCAATACTCTTGAAATCCCATTATTTTCTTGAAACAGTATACCCGTAACATAACTTTGAAACAATGAGGCCCAAGCCTGTGGGAAACGTTATCACCGCTCGTTAGGGCTTTTCCGTCTTTTGAAAAAAGCAGCTAGCCTCAGACCCCACCCACCCTTAATTGTGTCCGTGACTTGATTCCCAGGGAAAAAAAAAACATTTCTAGCTTTTAGGTTACGCTTTTTTTACAGTAATGCTCCACGTCAGTAATGACAAGTGGTATTGTTTTTCTGGATAATGTTGATGGAGATTTGTATTGTTCTGCTGTACAGTAGAAGTATGTCACAATGTAATCTGTAGGAACTCCATCTTCCATCTCTCTTTCAGTTTGTGTAAATACCATTATTGCTGCCGTTGCTGCTGTCAATGTTGTTGTCACTTTTAGTTCTTTAGGTGGCACCCATTGTGGAGTGAATTGTGAATTGCTTCCCGAATTCTAGCAAAATCACCATGAAACGAGCCAGCAGAACTTCAGGAATAAAAGGATGAAGATGGGTAGGACCTCAAGATGCTGTAGGCTGAGGCAGAAAAGTACTTTTTAAAAAGGAAAAGAACGAAAGTGTGCTAAAGACTGACGAGCAGCAAACATTTGTTCTGAGCACAGACAAATAACATGGAAGTTGGCATCTAAGTGGCAGTTGGAAGAAGAGGGAAATGAGGACTGCTAGAAGAGAAGGAACAAAGGGCATACCCTTATCAAGAAGGATAGACAGAAAGTGTTGCAGAGTTTTGAATTTCTGATCGAATTCCCTTTTTGTTACACAGTAGAAACAGAGAGACCAACAGAGGTCTTTAAGTTCCCCAGAGTCCACTTCCTTCTCATTAACTGGCACTTAAGGTCTCTCACTCTGAGACACTTGTAGGAGAAAGAATAAAAACCATTTCTTTACTTATAGTTGCTTGAAATTACAGACTTGAGCATGCTGCTTTCTTTATTGCACATATATTTAGCAACCCACTGAAGAGATCAATAGCAAACAAACAACTTGCTCATGATGACACATTGGCTCCAATTGCTCAAGGCACTGCAAATAACCTAATTTCCAAAGAGAGGGAAAGAACACTCGGCAGAGAAATAGGACTCTTTTTGAATTCAAAGGCTGAAAGGAATGATTGGTTCAAGCTGGATAATCACCCCAGCCCAACAAAGTCCCTCCCAGTCATTCAAGCTAGAGATAGCATGCAAAATTACAAATAAAACTCCAACAGAAAGGTTGATCAATTGTGGTTGTGCTGTAACTGAGCGACACATACGTAATTGCTCATGAAAGATTAGATGCAAATGTTCAAGTTGCTGCAAGTAACCCAATTTTGGAGGCAGCAAAATGTGAGCTATGTCTTGTAATACCTACAAACTTTTCTGTCTTAAACAGGGTGGTTTTTGCATTGCTGGGAGGTCCCAATGCCCTTTGAAATGCACAACATTTGTAATCAATCAATCAATCAATCAGTCAATCTGTCTTTCTGTCTGTCTGTCTGTCTGTCATTTTGTGTAACTTAATAACAGAAAAAAATAGGTTTTTGGACTCCAGATCCTAGAATCCTCCAATGGCCATGCTGGCTTGGGAGTTTCTGGGAGTTATCGTCTCAAAGTAACAAGCTCACCTCAAGAACCATTATTCTATGAGCATCTTATTGCAAGTATTAAAACTCAAAGTATCCACCTTTATTTTTGAAACTGAATTTTAACAGTATCTGATAACAAATAACCAACTAACATTAGGATCAGAGCGGATTATATTTATTAATTATTTGATTTATTTATTTGATTTATATACCGCCCATCTGGCAGCCAAGGCCACTCTGGGTGGTTTGCAACAAAGAACATAAAACAACAAAGTAACAATATAGCAAATAACAACATCAATACATGGGGCGAAAATCAAAATTATATGAGAAACATCGTTTGCGTCCTATTAAAGAATATTTATTAAACAAGTCTGTGCGTGTTGCCAGTAGCCATGGAATTCCACTGCTTGTGTTGATGCAGCTGATGAGGGGGAACCATGAGTCGTAACAATCCATTGCTTGGGTTTTGCCCTCAGAATACAGATTTGTTCACTCTTGTCAATATGTGCGAACAGTGGTTCTGGTTGTGTATCACCATGAAACAGTTAAATTTTCTAGTGCTTTCTAGGACTTTGCAATTACCTGTGTGGCTGCTATGCACAGTATTGATGAGTGTTTGGGGTAACAGAGGCACATTCTCTTTTATTAAAGAAAGATAAAAGACTTAATGATTGTACCAGAGAACTTTCTGGATTGTTACATCTTCAGTATATTTAAATACTGATTCCCCAAAGAGCACACTTTTTGAACATGCCCACCACTTATGGAGATAAGATCCAGTTTCCTGACATCCTTTCCAACATCTGGAGAAACCATCTGATCAATTTGATTCATTCACCCATGAATAAGGTACAAGCTTTATAATCATTTATAGCTATGTTCCTTAATTTGGGTGAAAATAGAGACAGGGAAATTTGTTCTAGGAATTTCAGATGACATAATTAATGGGTATATTTGTACTTTCTTCCCAGGTGAATCTACAGTAGCACCTGAAGTAGCCCTGAAAATAATATAATTTAGGAGTCTATATAATTTGGATGTAAGCCCCTTCTGGCTATCTGATATTATCAAAGGCGAGGCTCTTGTGATCACGTTTCTTTTTCTTTGACTGCTGGGACCATTGTGAGTGGCACCCCCTTGGCTCCTTCCCAACATTCATGCCTCATGAATAGAAATGGGAAAAGATAAAGAAGATAAAGATAAAGAAAAACTTAAGGTACCTTCTTAGTTGGTGGCAATGAAGAAACTGTGTGCTCTTACCTTACCTTACCTTTCTTTTCCTGTTGCAACACCACTGATCATATTCATATGATCCAAAGCTTGTGGCCACAGCATCCCTAATTTCAGGTACATGGACTAGGAAGTGCCTCCTTCCCTCCCTCTCTTCCCTATGGTTTAGCACTAGGGCTTTCTCCTAATGACTAGGGAAAAAAGAAGGGGGGGGGGGAAAGTAAAATCAAAACAGGATATCCAGTTCTGCCAACTGCTGCCAACCAGAAGCCCTTCTGTTGTGTCTGTACCATTCAGCCTGTGATGTGACCCTGCTGCTTGCATTTCCCAGTTTTCAGGAATGTTTTTCCCCACAAATAACTGGAAATGCACAAATGGCAGCACAGACAAGATGGCTAAGACAGAATGTGCCACCAAAAAGAGGCTTCTTAGTACTGTGTAGAAGGAGACTCCCATGTTTATAAAAGAAAACTCAGTTTAATCTTACCCATTGCTTGGATCAAATCAAATGAGGTCACTACTATTTGTTTAACGTTGCTGCTGGTGCTATAATGGTAGACATTTATGCTCTGGATCTTTCATGTGGCTTTCCATAAGGAAACCATATCGTTCAGTCCCAGTATAGTCATCAGCAATACAGCTTAATTCATTTGCCAGGATCTTTATAAGTATTCCTGCAGCACGGTTTAACAGCCTGATGGGATGGGATGAGCGCAGATCTTCAGCACTTTTATCTGGCTTGTGACTAAAAATCACTCAGACCGTTTCTTAACTAGGGTTATCTCTCAAAATCGAGTTCAGTAAAGACAACTGGAGGATGAAACAATTGTCGCTTGAATAGTTTATGAAATCTCTCTGGAAATCCATCTGGCCCTGGGGTCCAATTTTGAGTGGCCTGATGCAGCTCTCTGGGTGTGAGAGAATGACGAAGGAGGGTTTTATGTTCTCCAGTTAATTGTTTTAGACTGAAATTTCTAAAAACGAATCAGTCCATTATCCCAATGGGAGATTCTGATGATTAGCAAAAATTGCATCAAGTATTATTGCCCAATCCATCTCCAATTGATTTCGTTTGCCTTTGCCTTTGTTCCAGTGTCCTGGACCGCTGGTTTTTAATTTGTCGTTTAGTCTGTTCAGATCACCTCCTATGATAACTTTATCTTCTTTAAATGTGTGGAGAGTGCAAAGTGTATTGAAATGAACCATGAATTGGGGTCCTTGGACATTCCAGTGTGTAATGCTGAGGTTTTCTTTTAGTAAATTCTTCATGTTAGCACTGCTTAGCACTAATGTATGGTAATATTTTCAGTGCTTGTGTCCAGTACTAGTTAATTAGAGATGATTATAAAACCTCTATCTTGGTTTAGTGATATCACCACCTCCCAAGTAAAGCTGTAAGTAAGAATGGCAAACAGAATAAAAATCGGAACAAAACAGCACATGTACAGCTGAAACAAAACTAGAAACCAATTGTAACAGCAGTGTTTTGAAATGCTGAAAAAAAAACTAAAGTACGCTCTAAAAAAGCCCAGAAGAATGAGATGTCTTCACTCAGAGGATATCAGTAGATTATCTCTGAGCCCAGGCAGGAATATATGGAAGGAAATGCTCCTTCAGGTAACCTGATCCTAAGACGTTCAGGGCTTTATGCTTTAAAAGATTTACGTATACCAGCCTGGAACTGGTCCTGAAAACAGACTGGAAGCTGGTGTAGGGGCCAAGCCACTTGTGTGTTTCCTTTATTGATTTATTTTTATTTAACCTCTTTCTTTCCCCCTTTTTATTCTCTCTAAATCTAAGGTAAAGAAATCCACCAAGAAACATGTGGCAGTATTCACAATCAGTAATCCAGTGTGAGGAGAGAGGTAATAGCTGAAAAAGTAGTGTTAGCAGAGGCGGCTCAGGACTGCTGAGATGTATAAAATGTGAAAAGAAGAAGAAAACCGTGCTCTAAAATGATGGAGCACATTGAATATGCACATATGCACACCATCCAACCAATATTGAGATATGTGGAAGGCAAAGGGTAAGATAAGAGTCAGAACAAGACATCTCACTCTTCTTATCAGACATCGAACTCTGCATCTGACATTGAATCATTTTTTGCTACAATAGCAGAAGGTACAGGTAATCTTGTTATGCTTTTTCTAAAGGCCGAAGTAGACTTTTTTCTAAAGGTCAAAGTAATGCATGAAAATGCATTAATGTGTCAGTTTTTCCTTCTTTCACGTTGCAGTCAGGGAAGTCAGGATCAGGGAACACATGAAGTTTATCCCTCCTCTTGCTGTGGTCCTGGGAAAATCCTCATCCACTCCCTCAAAGCCACCCTTGGCCTCAAGAACTAAGTATCTATTGGTGCAAGTACACTGTCCCTTTAAATGACTAGAAAATAGTGCACAAGTAGCAAGAAGAATGCAGAAATAACCACGTAATTGGTCCAGATTATACCAATTACTAGTCTGCAGCAATTACAGGGCCTCCTATGAATAGAACCAGCCTGTATGGCCTTGGCCAAACTGCACAATCCCAGGATGCCCCAAGAAAAAGAGAATGGGAAACCACTTCTGAGTATTCTCCATCTGAAAAATCCTGAGATAGGGTCATCATAAGTCAGAATTGACCTGAAGGGACATAGTTATTATTATATGCCCATTACTAGTCGCTAGTCATAAAGAAAATATGGACAATAATAAAAAACTGATTTGTTCCACCAGACTGACAAAATTTAACATTAGCCAACATTTGATTGTGTTTGGACTAAATAATCACTTTGTAAAAGTGGAATTAATACCATGAGCTTGAAAGAAATCTAGCCATTTTTGTGTGTGGAAACATTGTTATAAGCATCAATTTGACGTCTTAGTTTCTCTTTGCAAGTGCCTTCCACCACCTTAGATCTGTGTTACTGAATTTGCCTCCCCACCCCCATATTTCCAAGAAAAATAACAATACTACATAAACATCTGCATTATCTTGTCTGGATAAAGTGTGTCTGTTTTGTTCCTTTAAATACAGAGGAAGGCTGCCCTTTGGAAATCCTTTATCAAGATCTGAACGTTGGCCATCAAACCTTTTCGTCTCATTTTCAAAAACAGCCTGGGTCACTGGGGCATTTTACTATAGCTTAGCAGATATGTGGTCCAAAAAGTAATTTCCTCACACTCTGGGCACAACCAAAGCTTCCAGCTTTTCTGATGCACATGAGGTTTCTAAGCTGAGGGCATCTTCTCATCTCTAGCCTACAATTGAGGTTCTGTTTCATAGGTTGCATTTTATTTTATTCATTTTAGAAATTAGGTCTCTCCCTACCCCACTGGTTTCAGATCATTCATGTGGCTTCCACTGTTTAAAAGCATATGAATAAAATAACAAAATGTCATAACATTTAAATAATATGAATAATAAATAATATAAATAATGCAAATATAATAAATATCTGACCTTCAAGCTTAAGCAAGGAATTGTGGGAAGAGGCAGCCCTAAGGTATCCTATGCTTGAGCCAGTTAGGATTTTCAGGGTTAACATCAACATTCTGAATTGTGCCTTAAGTCAAACTGTACTCAGGGCAATTCTTACAAGATTGGTGATATAATGTATTCCTTTAAAAGGAGCACCTATCTGCCAGCATTCTTATTGTTGCCTGGTGGGACAATTGCTGCTTTGGAAAATTATTCAATGTTTTTTGTAAGGCAAAAAGTATTGCAATGATCTAGTGCTAGACATAATGAAGGCATGTGTCACCATGGCCTGGTCTGGTTGATGCTCTTATATTGAAAAGTAGAGCAGTGCCTTTTAAGGTCTGGTACCAAGGACGTGGTGGCGCTGTGGGCTAAACCGCAGAAGCCTGTGCTGCAGGGTCAGAAGATCCGGCAGTCGTAAGATCGAATCCACGCAACGGAATGAGCACCCGTCGCTTGTCCCAGCTCCCGCCAGCCTAGCGGTTCGAAAGCATGCAAATGCGAGTAGATAAATAGGGACCACCTCGGTGGGAAGGTAAACAGCGTTCCGTGTCTAAATCACACTGGCCATGTGACCACGGAAAGATTGTCTTCAGACAAATGCTGGCTCTATGGCTTGAAGAGCGGGATGAGCGCCGCCCCCTAGAGTCGGACATGACTGGACAAAAATTGTCAAGGGGAACCTTTACCTTTACCAGGGATGTGGTGGCACTGCGGGTTAAATCGCAGAAGCCTCTGTGCTGCAAGGTCAGAAGACCAGTAGTCACAAGATCAAATCCACACAACGGAGTGAGCTTCCGTCGCTTCTCCCAGCTCCTGCCAACCTAGCAGTTTGAAAGCATATAAGTGCAAGTAGATAAATAGGTACCAGCACGCTGGGAAGGAAACTGTGTTCCGTGTCTAGTCGTGCTGGCCACGTGACCACGAAAACTGTCTTTGGACAAACACTGGCTGTATGGCTTGGAAACGGGGATGAACACTGCCCCCTAGAGTCGGACACGACTGGACTAAATGTCAAGAGGAACCTTTACCTTTACCTTACCAGGATTGTGCACTGGATTTTCATACATCCTAAATTATTTGCCTAATTAATTAATTTGTATGAGATTGAAGTGTAATGGCAAGAGCTGGTTCCTGAGCAAATGTACAAAGTGATTTGTGTCCGGACCACAAGATTGGAGTTGCTAGTGAAGTGGATCCAGTGGCAATAACAGTACTGGTAGCCAAAGTCCGGAAATCTTTCTGAAGCTTCTATGAGAATGAAGCAATGTTTGTCCTCAGCACTGCCACCTGCGTATGTGAACATGAACATGTGTTAACTTTTTGCTGAATATTTCCTCTAATATTGTAGGAAGCTGTTTTCACCAAACTATTTTTAAAGACATGAAGTGGATGTGACTGAGAAGGTTTTTTTTTTAGAAGTTAATCTCAGATCCTGGTTGAAACCAGGTCAGTTAAAGGAAGGAAGTCTTTGTTTCCTCTTTCTGTTGATAAAAGGTCTAGTGCTTAAAAAGAGCAATTACAGACAAAGGAAGGAGATACTATTAGGACTGTTGGAACACTATCGATTGCTATTAACTCTTTCTTCTGGAATCTCAACTGCATCAGTTCCAGAAAAGAGTGAAGGAATGGTAGCTGTGCTGCTGGCTGCTCCATACCCCAAGGATCTCAAATATTGGGGTTGGATCTAAAACCTACAAACATTAATTTGGCAACTACAAATTCCAAAACTGGTCTTGGGGATTCTGGGAACCCTAGTCCAAAAAAGTAACTTTTTTTGAGTTTTGTTTGAACCACAATTCAAGTATATGAAACTCAGTGGGAAGAAGTAGTCAGTTCTGCTCCCTTCCTCCTTCTAGCAGCCCCCAGAAACGCTACACCATGGAACTGGGCAGCTGAGGTCAGCAGGAAAAGGAAAGAGTCCCACCCTACCTTAAACCAGCCAGCGGGACATTTTGCAAGTAGAATCCTTCCACTAGAAGTCCCTGAATGAACCCTTCAGTTTTTACAATGTTCATGTATATAAACCATCCATCCCAAATTTCTTTTTATTTACTCACAGCTTACCCACATTGGATGCAAATCCAGCTCCTGTTTTGCTCCATTCTTTTCCAAGAACCTTTTTAACAAGCTAATGGATAAGGCCAAAAGCCAAGGAAGTGTGTAGTGTTACAGCAGTGTTATTTTATTTATTTATTTTATTTATATCTCGCCTATCTAGTCAATTAAGACCACTCTAGGCAGCTATTTGTAAGTTCTGGTTTCATGTTTGTTTGCCTAGTATTTGTTTTACTCCAAGTCTTCAGCAAAATGAAGTGTTACTAAGCATGTTCAATAATATATTTATCTCTGCATGAGTCCTGTTAGTGATTTATATATGTGTAGATTAAATTGCAACACATACTGTGACAAATTGCTGCTAACAAGTATGGTACTGCTTGCATTACTAGGTGTGAAGCTGTTGCATAATCACAAGCATGTCTCCTAAATACAATCACCACCTAGTTTAGTCAGCAGAAATTCACCATGGTATTCTATGCTATTTAACTTATATAAGCATAAATCACCAATATGGTTCTGGTGACCACCTCAGGAATCATTGTTTTTGCTAGGTGTCAAGTCAGAAACAATTTATAGTAATCCTAATAGGGTTTTCAAGGTAAGTGAGATGTTTAAGGAGTGGTTTTACCAGTTCGCTCCCCTAGTGAGTTTCCATGACTGAGTGGCAATTTGAACCCTGGTCTCCAGAGTTCTAGTCTGTCACTCTACACCACACTAGGTGCCCCTAATCAGGAATGAGATCACCAAAAACATTTTATAAAATACTTTATTTTAAAAATTATATAAATATAGAACATATCAGCTTTTGGTATTAAAGGCTGTACTTGCTTGAAAAGTGAGACAAAAATCATAGCAGTCAAGCTAAAATGAATTGAACCTATTGATGCAAAACACACTAGGAAAAATGGAGGAGGTGAACATTCTGATCCCAAATGTCTTAGATATCCTTTCGGTTACCTTATCCCACCTCTGTCTTGAATACTTCAGCTCTACAAGAAGTAAACTTAACACGGGTGAATTGATGACCTCCATTCTTTGTAACTTCTCAGGGTAGTAGTTCTACCATGTATGAGGTGGGGAGGGCGTAAGGATAAGACTTTTAAGTCTATCCAGAATAGCCTTCAACACGTCACTTTGAATGTGAAGACTGTAACCTTTGAATGGCTGTTTTTGGTCATGAGTTCCTTCAAACCTTCTGTGAAAATTTGCACAAACTTGCAGTAATTATCACATTAGCACAGTACATGTTGTTAAGCATTAACATGTGTCCAATATATATCTGGCTTTGACCTTAGAAATGTTGTTCTTTCCTGAGCTTTCATTATTAATCAGTGCCACCACTTTGAGATGATTATTAATGAATGCCTTGATCATCCTTAACATGAAAAGCTAGATTTGGTTTTATCAATATGGATTCCATAAGGACCAGACAAAAGCAAACATTTTTCAAATCTGGGACTCATACACATCTGTATCACCTGTTTACTAATTCAGGTCAGAACTCTAGAGTTATGAAACTGGGACTCAACTCAGAAATCCTTGGCTCAGCACCTAATAGTATAGTAAGAGGTTCTGACCACCTGCTTCAGCTGACTGAGATGTTCCAGGCAGGCCCTAACTAGTTCTGGAGGCAATGCATGCAAATGAGTTCTCTGTTGTAATTGATCTCTGGAGGTGCTGGGAGGTTCAAGAGTACTGATGGACTTCAAATTTTTAAAACAGTATGCTATTTCATTTCATTTTATATTTATTTATACGCCATTCTTCTCTCCAAAGACATCCAGAACTGCACACAATACTAACAAACTTTTGATTACATAGGGCCAAACTGGGCCATATGTAAATTCATGATTACATTTCATGATCTTTCTTAAAGCAGCGGTGAGGGGCAATCAGCACTCTGAGTGCAATGCATAGAGCTCTCTCTCATGCTGAAGTCTTGGTATATTCTACCTCCTCAAAGCTGGTATTTAGTATCTGAGAGATACCATATGTCTTAGGTATTTGCCCTGAGAGAGAAGCTGCCATCAGGATAAGTCCATGCCTCATTACCTGAAAACTCTGGAAAATCTACTAATAGGAGGGAAGGAAACTAAAGATCTTGTAGAGAAATTGTATCCTGCTCCCTCATTGAATTAAATTCCAAACATTCTGAAGTAAAAGCAATTACATTACTATGAATAGACACAGTGGTAAAATTTGAAGTGCAGGCAGCCTTCATGAGAGTCCTGTGAGGTTCCAAAAATGCAGGCAGTTGGCTTGCTCCACATCCACACCTCTTTTCCACCTCTTTTCATCTCCACCAAGAGCAAATGGGATCAGTCACTTTTTGGCGAAACAAGTGGCT
Organism: Pogona vitticeps; assembly: GCF_051106095.1. NCBI lineage: Eukaryota > Metazoa > Chordata > Lepidosauria > Squamata > Agamidae > Pogona > Pogona vitticeps. The sequence goes on from NC_135786.1 coordinate 144,112,196, forward strand.
CTTAAGGCCAAGACGAAGACTGTCAGATCTGCTTTGATTTGGATTCCTGCATTGAGTGTGTGTGTGTGTGTGGATTCAATGGCCTTCCAACTCAATTATTTTATGATTCTGCCTCATTAAGCTACCTTTACGTGCTGAGCCAGTAAAAGTTGACCATTTTTTACTCCATCCCATTGAAAGAAAGCACTGAGTTGTTGTATCCAATGTAGTTCAATGGCCATTGTGTTGGATTGGGATTCTGGAGATCCAGGTGCAAAAGGCCCACTGTGCCATGAAGCTCAGTTGATTCCTGAAGTTGATTTGTCCTCAGGTCTCTTAGCATGACCTGCTTCTCAGAGTTATTGTGAGGTTAAAAGTAGGGAGGAAGGGAACCATATCCACTGCCTTCAACTCACTGGAGAAAAGTCATAAATAAATATATCACTTAAACAATATGTTCCATTCCTTTTAAAGGGATTCAAAAGTGATGAGCCTTTTCTGGATTGAGGTCCACTTAATACATCCTGTTAGTAATCAGTGTCATGCAGTATGTATGTAAATAGGTCTGCTCTCCTTTAACAAATGTGGGTGTCTTGGCCCTGAAAGGATTGATAGATGCCCCTAACTTTTTGGAATGGATGGTGTTTCCTAGTCAAGGATTTATACCTGCAAGTATAAAATATCAAGTAAGAGTCTGTGAAACCTCAGCCATCCTACTCATCTTTAGGAATGGACATCTGGTCAGGCCTTTTTAAAAAAATCCCCAGAGAGCCCTAATTGTAAAATGAACTGAATGCAGTATTTTTAAAAGTGCAAGGTCAAGAATGTGTCTAATTTCTCCCCCCCGACCTGCTGCATTTTTGAGTGCCAGGCATAATTGCTTACACAAGGCCAAACTCCAGTAGACCTCTTGTGAGCCTCAGAGTGTTTCAGAGGAGCAAAGCTTGTCTGGAAATCTTCTTTTCCTCTGGAGTCTAGTTGTCTAATTGTAAATGCTTTAGGACTTGATTTTTTTTTAAAGGTCAGCATGCATGTTCATGAAATGTTTTTTTTTTAAAGGAGGCTTTTTATATTTTTCTAGTTTTACTAGAGATTGGATAGGACTTCATTTTTATCTGTCCATCTATAGATCTACAGCTGATAGATGAAATAGTTTTTTTTTTTTCTAGATTTAGGATTTTTATCACAAATTCACTTTTAGGTGATCATCAGAGTCAAAGGTTGGGAGTTCCCCACATTGTCTCTCTGACAGGGGCTTGGTTCGATCTATAGGCTCTTTTCTAATTCTGCAGTTCTAAGATTGTATTATATTATATATTATCATATTGAAGATTTCACTGTATGCAATGTTTCTCTTCAGTGCCTGTATGATGGCAATTGCTAATTTCATATGACATAGCTCTAAATAGTGTGATTTTGCTACTGGATATGTTCCAGTTAGGATACAAGTACCTTTTCATAACCCTGAAATCAGTGTGTTTCCTGCCAATAAATGGTTTGTGGATACGAATATAAGTATTTTCACAAGTGAATGAAGACCAAGGAATCAGATGAAATACAAAAAGTGAAGATACTTTGATCACATAATGAGAAATGAAACGTACAGATTGTTACAGCGAATCATTCAAAGTGAAGTAACTGGGAAAAGTAGTGCAGAAAGGAGAAGACCTTCTCGGTAGGAATATTTTAGAGACTGATGTGGATGAAACACAACATCCTTGTTTAAAGCTGCCACATCCAAAGTCAGAATAGCTCCAGTAGGAGAGGAAAAACAGAAGATTTTATATTTTTCAAGGTGGTTTACAGCTTGTGTCTCTTAATAGGAAGTAATATCAGGTGGGGGGAAAACACCCCTGCCTGATATGCATTATAATTAAATATAAAGCACAAGATCACGCTCCAGGAAACCATTGATGCTAAACAGCCGGGTTCTGCTTTTCTTAAAGCAGTTCCTAATATGACAATGAATGAACAGAATGATTTTAGATCTTATATTGGATCTCTGCTTGCATGCAGTGAAGAATCATATCTTAACTATAGTCTTATGTTCCTGCAAAAGTTACTCCTAAAAACAATGGGAATGTTTTTATTTACCAGGGTTAAAAACATTCCCATTGTGGGGATCATGATGGGCTCTACAAAAAGAAAAGAAAAATGTTCCACAATATATGCATTTGAAAAATATGGAAGAAGCATGGTTTGTGTTTGTGAAAGGTGCACAACCCTATGCTTGTCAGTGAGAGCATGCTTCAACTGGTGTAGCTCTTTGAAAAATGTGCACAACAATCTATACATTAAAACATTTGCACAGAACCAGCACAAATCAGACCTGGAGCTTGAGGTGGAGGGATGGAGCAGAGGAAGGTGCAAATTTGCTGCTTCCAGTGGCAACATGCGTTTACATCTACATGCTTGAGTCGTTTAACACCGTGCATGCTATGATATAATTGCACCGTTTCCCCAATTCTTGATGAAATAAGTGTCACCAGGAAAGACTGGAAAACACATTTTCATGACAATATTTAAAAGAGGAAAAAACGATGGTTTAAATCTTACATTGTCTGCAGATTAGCAGATTTGAATTCTTTCCTAGTTCCAAGGGCATTCTATTCCATAAACCAAATATTCCCATTATTTCTGCAAATAAACATTGCAGAGAATAGAGAGAAAGAGGTAGAATGGCAACATCTTGTTGCCCTAGCTAGATCTTTAACTATGGGCAAAAACATCATTCCACACTTTCAAAGCATTACTGTCTTTAGAATACAAATTCCAAATCCTGCTCTGTCAGAGATTCTGGGTACTGTGGTCCCTTAAATTAACCAAATGTTTGCTTAATTAAAATTGAGCTTTGTGGTTGTGGGAAACAGAAGAGGCTTGCGCTGAATGTTATTTCAGACCTCCTTTCCCACTTCTGATGGTACAGTCAACAGTGGGTTCATGGATGGTAGTCATCCTTCAGTCTCTAGAGACTATAGTAATGTGCTCTGAATAGAGGTCTTGGAACAGTGTCTAGTGTGGCTGAGAAGGCCAATTTGAGAGTGACAATTTCTTCCACAATGAAAACAAATACAATCTGTCCCCTGTCCAGCTCCCTGATTTTTCTGGTTTCGGGACTGCCTCTTTGCCCTGGCCTGCTGAACAAGTGTCTCTTCAAATTGGGAGAGGCCATGCTGCACCGCCTGCCTCCAGGCTGAACGCTCAAATGTCAAAGTTTCCCATCTGTTGAGGTCCATTCCTAAGGTCTTCAGATCCCTCTTGCAGACATCCTTGTATCACAGCTGTGGTCTCCCTCTGGGGCACTTTCCCTGCACTAATTCTCCATACAGGAGATCTTTTAGAATCTGACTGTCAGCCATTCTCACAACATGTCCAAGCCAACGTAGATGCCACTGTTTCAGTAATGTATACATGCTAAAAATTCCAGCTCATTCTAGGACTACTCTATTTGGAACTTTGTCCTGCCAGGTGATACCAAAAATGTGTCAGAGACAACGCACATGGAACATGTTCAACTTCCTCTCCTGCTGTGCACAGGGTCCAGGACTCACTGCAGTACAGGAGTGTACTCAGGACACAGGTTCTATAGACCTGGATCTTGGTATATGCCATTAGCTTCTTAATAAGTCATACTAGTATGTCTGCTACTATACACATCTAAAGCAAGAAAATAAATGTAGGTCTTCCACTGCTTAGAGACAAGGAAGTGATATAGTTGGCTGGGAGATCCTAGATTGTATCCACTGCACATTTAGAAATACATATTTCATCTGTTCACATTCTACACAAGCTGCCTAATACAACAAATATATCAGTTTGTCCAGTAGCTTTATGGAGTGTCCGGCTGAAGATTTTCAGCTGTCACAGGATCCTACTCTTCTAAAAGGAATGAAAAAGCTGCCTTTTCCTGGTGGACACTCTAACACACCTAGAACATACTTAGAAAAACTACCAATGGACAATAACTTATGTTGTTCTGAAATATCACTGTCTGATTTATCAGTACTCTATCATTTAGCTGACACATGACTTTACCTTACAGGGTGTGAAGGTGAAGACCAATACATCACTCAAAAAGTAGCTGCCCCAAATTCTTTGCCAGTCTATGATGTAAACTCAAAATTGTCAGTAACTAGGCAAGTCAACCATGATTGCATTGATTTATATCTCACACTAATGAAGCACATCAATAGTAAGTGCCCCCTTGTGATCCAGATGGATTTTTTTTGCCTCAATCTATTTTAAGAGCAATTTTGTTCTTCCTTTACCAGTCCCTCCATCCAAAATTTTAGATGTAATTGTTAAATTGCTCTGGGAATTGTACATACCTGTATCTCTTTTGTTTACATCAGAGATTCAAGGCAATAGTTTCCCCAGTTCAAATACAATTGCATGGAAGACCTACAGATCCTTGCTCAAGGGCAGGAAAATGTGTGTAGTTGGAAGAAGGTGGCAGCATCCTGAAACCCATCCTCTTAAAATGCCACGTATGCCCTCATATAAAATTCCATCTTATTTTCTTTATTTTATAATTTATTTTATTTATTTAATTTCTATACCACCCATTTGGCAACCCCGGCCACTCTGGGCGGTTTACATAATACCATAAAGCAAAGTATAAAGACAAACAATGCAAAAGCAGAGAATAAAATAAAATAAACAATACAGTATCGACACGTGAAAACAATATCAATAGAACATTAAAATAAAATAAATAAAGCATGGTGGAGGTTGAATATTAGCGAATTCTGGTTATTTTAGTGCTATTGTATCAAATGTTATAGAGTCCAGGAAGGCCTGTCCAAATAGAAATGTTTTAAATAATTGCTTAAAGGTTCCCAATGAAGGTGGTAAGCGAATATCAGGCGGGAAGCATTGCATAATTGTGGGGCTACTGCTGAGAAGGCCCAGTTTCTGGTTACTATTTTTCGGGCCTCTCTGGGTCAAAACTCTCAGCCGTCCAGCCTGGGAAGATCTCACAGGATGGGCAGATCTGGTTGGAAGGAGATAATGAGGTCCCAAACCATTTAGGACTTTGTATGTTAACACCATTACTTTGATGTTGGCACAGAAACAAGCAGGTAACCAATGCAGAGTGACCAGGGTGGGGGAGGTATGTTAATGCCTTCTCGCCCCACTTAGTAGTCTGGTGGCCGAGTTCTGGACAGCACCAAGGGCAGCCCCACATAAGGAGTATTGCATTAGTCTAATCTCAAGACCACTAGTGCATGGACCAGCATGGTGAGGGACACAGTGTCAAGGTAGGGACACAGCTGAGCGATCCGCCTTAGATAGAAATAGGTGGTGCAGACCACAGATGCTATCTTAGATTCCATTGAAGTATGCCCAAGCTGCACACCTCATCCTTTGCGGCAAGAGAAACTGCCCCAAAAGAAAGGGAGGCACCCAGACTGTGGATACTAGGGGCCCCCACCAGCAGGATTTCTGTCTTGTCTGGGTTCAGCCTCAGTCTATTGTCCTTCATCCATCCCAGCATGGTGTCCACGTAGCACTCAAGGGATGGGAGAGCATCCACTGCAGAAGGGTGAAAGGAGATATAGAGCTGGGTGTCATCTGCATATTAATAGCACAAGGCTCCAAAACCCTTGATGACCTTCCCCAGCGGCCTCACGTAGATATTAAACAGCATTGGGGAGATGATTAAACCCTGTGAGACTCTACAGTTGAGAGTCCATGGGGTGGACAACATCTCCCCAAGCTGCACTCTCTGAGGACGGTCCTCCAGGCAGGACTGGAGCCAGGCCAAGGCCTGACCTCTGATCCTTGCTCTAGGGCAAGAAAATATATGTGTAGTTTGAAGAAAGTGGCAGTATCCTGAAACCCATCCTCTTCAAATGCTATATCTGCCTTCATATAAAATTCTCTCTTAAGAATTTCACACAGTGGCTTTAGCCGCACTCAGTACATCAAGAGATTTCCTTCTCTCTTAGCAAACATCCCTTGTATTTTGTTTTAGGGCTGATTTAAATCTCCATAAAAGGAAAATAAACCTTGTCATTAGAAAATAAAAAGGTAGCATTTGCAAATAACAAGCTGTTTAAACACTCTGTTTCCTTGATTTCATTATGAATAGAATCCCTCACAAGGAAAGTCTCTTATCAGGCATAGATGCCTTTTCAACCAAGTAAAACCATTTTTCATATTAAGTAATTATTGTAAACCCAAACTCAATATTCATAATCCACGAGGGCTTAGAAAAGAAAAGGAAGGAGGAAGAAAACAAAACATGCAGAGTGCATTCGGTAAAATGTGTGTTTTGAGATTCAGTCAATGTTTGGCAAATAGAAATACCAGCATAACTTAAGCCACTTATTACAGAGCAGATTTGTTGACTTCAGCTGAACTGATGTACAGCTTTCTCATACAGTCTCACAATAATGCTCAATTCACCAAAGGACAGCTTAGTTTCAGTGAAGCATATCACTCCTTCAAATAACAGTCAGGTAGCAAGTGCCAACAGGATCAAAGACAAAATGGGGCCTCTGGCAAACAGGTGGGAGGCATCAGCATTACTCAGGAGCAACTACAAAGAGGAGAAATGTAAAAAGATGATCTGAAGGGACAAACACTTCCCAAAACAGCATAATTGAGATCAGAGCACACTCACTGGTCACAGAATACTGAATGTCACTTAGGGAGGGGGAAAAAAGCATGAAAAGCTGAGTGGTTGTAGCGTGGTGGTGATGGTGGAATAGCACATTACAGAAGACAGTGTGGCTAGCTGACTGATGAGAGCACTGATTGGGGTGCTCCACACTACAACATTTTATTGCAGGTCCCTCGTATGGGTAATAGGGTATCATAATGGAAGGTTGGCAAATATGAGGCTAAATGCTTCTTCTTGTCATCCAGAATTACCTTGTGATCAGCTAGTTGCTAACTGCTGTTGCAAGATTAGTGGTTTTATATACAGCAGTTCCATGCATATTCTTAAACAAAATTTTGTTTATATACAGTGTTAAAATAAAGGAGGATATTGAAGTAGCCCTGAAAATGAAAGTGCTTTTAAAATTGAGCCTTGAACAATTGTTTACTATTGTCAATGCAAAACAATTAGCCAGCTCTCTAGCCAAGCAAGGTCACTATATCATAACAATCCTGATAGCTGAACATGCTTCTGTTGCAATGTATAAATATGAAGGTGGTGCATGCAGGTCTTAGAGCTTGCACTCTTTTTAGATCCAATACCTTGATGTTACAATATTTTGGTTTTACAACACCGTGGTATGACAGGCCTTTATTCCTCCAAGCCTTGCAAAATTATAATTAAAATAATGACATTACTGTCATAGTCGTAACTTGCCAGATTCTAAGTTACAAGCCTTTAAAGTTACAGTAGGTGCAACAAAAATAGAATTTTCTATTAAAATGTTTTTCTTGGTGCTTGAGGCCCCTGGGAAAAGGATTGTTTATAGTCTGAATGGAAAGGTAAATAACTGAAAGAATTATAAATATAGGGAGATAAGACATACATACACATGAATTAAGCATTCAACACTAGAACGCAACTCCAAGCCATGCCACACACATAGGAAACCAACAACAATCATGTAGCAGTGCAGCAGCAGGTTTCATTTCCAGAAGTCAACAACACAATCCACATAGATTTTCCTCTGTAGAGTCAAACTGCTTCAGTTAGATAAGCACTGAGCACTGAGAATGCTAAGTAATATAGTTTACTTTCATAGATTTTTAACAATGATAACTTTGATGTTATTAAATATGCCTTCTTAGAATATAAGCTTTTGCAATTTTAGAACGTAACTTAAAACATACTTTCTGATATCTTTATAATATTTTATGCTACTGTATTGCCTGCAATTTAAGCTTAGTTTTCTTATATTTTTAAGCATTTGTGCCTAAGTTTTTTTCATAGTTTTAAGACTTTTAGATGTTTTCAATATTTGGGAAATATTTTTCTGCTTATGGAACACACAGTAGAAGCAATGAAGAAATAAAGCTTGTAAAATTAGACAGGCTGATGTTGCCTGAAATTATTGCAACAATGAAAAGACTTATACCTTGATACTCAGGAGAATTTTGATATTGATTGGAAACAATTGTCTGAATTCATTCTAAATTAATCCTTAATTAGGATAAATGCCAGCTGAGATGAAAACAGGCTCCTGATTTTTCCCTAAAGGTGTACAAAGTTCTGTACAGCTCTTAGGGAGATGTTCGGACATCAGAATCCCTGACCTGACAATCATGCAGGTTTCCCAAATACATTTCAATAATACCTGTGCAAGTCAGGCTAATGGTGTTCCTCTTTACATAGTCATAAAAGAGACATGTCTCTCTAATGAAACCACTGAAGCTTGGAACCAGTTAAATACTTTTAAGTAAACAAGCTCAACTGTAGGATTTGTTCTATACTACAATGATGCAATGGGAGCGATATGCTGTTCCAAATGACTTTGGATAGCACACCAAGAAGCAATAGATTTCAAATATTAACAGTTTCCAACTTTCAGATGTGCTGGATGGGTATGTAATGTTGAAGTCCTTAATTAAGTGCCAAAGAAAAAGGACCTTCTTACTTAATTCAGTGATTTCATTCAATGAAATTGTTTTCATTTATTCCACTTGTGCTGGAGGGATACATTAACTAAAATGTAGAAGTACAGGAGGAAGATAATGGGAATGTTTTCACTTGGAGTTTTTTGCTCCGAAGTGGATGTTTAAGCAAGGGCTCAGGTGTTTTTCTAGCCTGGGTTGTTCCCATTTATTTGTTTTGCTGTTCCTTGCACACCACTGCAGTCCTTGTTAGTTTCATAATTCACATACAGCACCATTATGAAGCACTACCTACAGAGGCAGCAACAGAAGTGCAATAGATGAGTGGTAAAATGTGTACTGGAAACATGGCTTTTGGTATGTATCTTGAGCAGGCTGTATGTCAAAATCTGCTTCCCAAACATGTTGGCTTTGTCCCACTTTTCTTCCCTGTTACTTAAACCTTTCCCATTCTCTGTCCTTTGAGACCATGGCCTCTATCGTTTCCTAGAAAGCAATGGTTTAGGTCTCTGGCTGCAAAGCCAGAGGTTGGGAGTTCAATTCCCCACTGTGCTTCCTTGAAAGGGGCTGGATTTGATGATTCATAGGGCCCCTCCCAGCTCTGAGATTATAGATTATTAGTATACTAGGTGGTAAGTGGGTAGCCTTGTTTTGTTGCAGCAAAGAAAGAAATTATTTTATTTGGCATAAGCTTTCCTGAACCTACAAAGGCAGCAACAGAAGTGCTATGGATTCTCACTTCCTGGGGCAGATGGATATGACATACTTGGTTGGAAGGGTGATGTAAGGATATAGTGATGCAAAAGATACAGACATTGATCATGAGTTTAAGAATGGTCATTTAAATAGACATTGGGAGATGATAAAGACATCCCAGCAAAGATAAGCAGAGTAAAATATACGTAGGAAGATGAAAACCATGGTCCAATCTGAATACTGTATAAAACAGTTAAACTTCTAGGTGAACTCTAATGGGTGGGGGATTGTAATTGGGAGGACCAGAAGGAATTAGAGATTAGATTAGGCATCCTTCAGGCTCGAGAGACTATGGTAACGTGCTCTGTATGGAGGACTTGGGACAGCGTCTAGTGTGGCTAAGGAGGCCAATTTGAGAGTGACAGTCCCTTCCACACTGAAGACAAATACAATCTGCCCCCATCCAACTCCCTGATTTTTCTGGTTTCAGGACTGCCTCTTTGCCTCAGCCTGCTGGACAAGGGTCTCTTCAAACTGGGAGAGGCTGTGATGCACCGCCTGCCTCCAGACTGAACACTCAGATGTCAAGGTTTCCCATCTGTTGAGGTCTATTCCTAAGGCCTTCAGATCCTGCTTGCAGATATCCTTGTATTGCAGCTGTGGTCTCCCTCTGGGATGATTTCCCTGCACTAATTCTCCATACAGGAGATCCTTTGGAATCTGACCACCAGCCATTCTCACAACATGCCCAAGCCTAATGTATACATGCTAAAAATTCCAGCTCATTCTAGGACTACTCTATTTGGAACTTTGTCCTGCCATGCAAAAGGAATAGAAGGACAAAAATGGAATATAATGGCAGCTAATGAAATACTGATGAAACTTTGGAAATTTTGCCTGTGTTGTTGATGAAAGTTTTGAGATGATTTGTCCAATTCCTCTGATATCCCCAATACCCTTCCATTTTAAGCCATACTGACGCTCCCAAAAGTTCAGGCATAGCTCATAAGGCGCTTGTGATTGGCCTGTCTCTGGCAACAATCTTCCCCACCTTATTTTGTGAAGCACTGAGCACTTAAAATGAATGACTCAATGTGGAATTAGGGAGCAGAGTTGAATTAGCAGAGGAGGGCAACACTGTACATTACTGATGACCTCTTAGAAGCTGAAATCTTATAAACCCTGTTCAGGCATATGTGGGGGGGGGAAGGAAAGAGGTGTGTAGCTCCGCCTCTTGTCTGTTGCTGTTGTGACAAGAAGGACAGGATGAAGAGGAGACAGCCTGTTGAGAGAAAATCCTCTCAATGCAACCAGGAATGTTGATTTTTGAGGATCTCCAACTGTGTGGACAGACCTGTGCATAGCAGAAGCTTTCCCCTTCAGACAGCTTCTCTTTCTCTGCGTAGAGACAGCAACAAGTGGGAGCAGACTGCTTCTTCCTCCTGGCTCACGCTTTCAAATAAATCCATTTTTGAGCACCTGAACAAAGCTTCCATGTTTCCAAGATGAGCTTCAGGCACCACTTGTGACCAAGCTATGATGTTTGCAGACAAAGCCTTCTTTCTCAAAGATCAAAAATAAGCAAAGCAGTCTGATTTGAGGATTGTTGGACATGCGCAAAGCTCCTGCTATGGCATCGTTTTTGGCACTTAAGGATTTTCATTTTCTAGGGACATTCACACTCAACACACCTATAAGGAGACAGAACAGGAGGGACAGAGATAACGAGGAGTTGGAAATTGGTGAAAACAAAGTACTATTTCTTGTATAGGCCCAAGCGATTGATTTTTTACTGGGAAACACCCTGTGAAACAGTGTGGAAGCCTGGTGGGCAACACGAGATGCCTCTGAATTCTCATTCTTTGGCTGAAAATAATTAGCAACTGGATTTGCTGTCCCTGAGAAGTAAATTTTTTGAACTCTGAGAAGGCTGTTTAGACATTGTGCTCTCCAAAGGGTATAGGATGCCCACTTATCCCCACTCATAAACTTACTTAATGATAGGTCTTGGTCCCCTTTTGAGAATAATTCTCCTAACAAGTGTCGCAGCATTTATCCCTGTCTAAGCTGATTCTCTTAGACATACGTAAATGCTCTCTGTGTGGGGCTGCCCTTGCAGATGGTATGGAAATTTCAGCTGGTCCAGAATGTGGCAGCTAGACTGATTTCTGGAGGAAGAAAATTTCACCATGTCTCCTCAATCCTGGCTTGCTTGCGTTGCTTTCCATGCCAGATTCAAGGTGCTGATTTTGACACACAAAGCCCTTAATGGTTTAGGACCTTGATACCGGTCAGGCAATCTCTCTCAAAGAAGAGTTACCCATTGTCACTCAGTTCTCCCAAGCCTCACTATTGAGAGTAGCCACACTGAGAGAGGTAAGAAGAAAGTCTACTAGGAAGCAAGTCTTCTTGGTGGTGACCCCTTTCCTGTGGAATGGACTTCTGTTAGAGGTATGGCAGGCTCCTCCCTACAGATTTTGAGGATCCTGGTGAGTTACAGAGAGAGACTTTTAATAACATGCTCCCCTGAGATTAATTCATGAACAATAATCAATGTGCTATATTACATGTCACCATACGGTTTGCCAGAAAAGCCAGGCTTTTCCGGCTTTTCTGACAACCTGCAGGAAATAGACGACGTGCGCAAGACAGCTGTCATCGACATTGAACTGAGTAGACTGCGGATGGACATTGTTGCCCTGCAAGAGATGAGATTGCCAGACATGGGATCTGTCAAAGAAAAAAACTTCTCATTCTTCTGGCAGGGAAAACCATTGAACCAGACCAGGGAATATGGTGTTGGCTTTGCGGTCAAAAATACTCTGCTGAGATCCATTGTTCCACCTACTGTGGGGAGTGAAAGAATCCTGTCTCTGCAGCTCCACTCATCAGTGGGACTGGTCACCCTCATCAGTGCATATGCACCAACACTGTCATCCACAACAGAAGTCAAAGACAAATTCTATGACGATTTGGCGGCTACTATCAAAAAAGTCCCTGAGAGAGAGCCGCTGTTCATTCTCGGAGACTTTAACGCTGGAGTTGGTGCTGATCACAACTCTTGGCCCACCTGTCTAGGCTGTTTTGGCATTGGGAAGATGAATGAAAATGGCCAACACTTGCTGAAGTTTTCCTGTTATTATGGTCTTTGTGTCACCAACACGTTCTTTAATACAAAGCCTCAACACAGAGTTTCCTGGAGACATCCAAGATCGAAGCATTGGCATCAGCTTGATTTGATCCTCACTAGACATCCTAGCCTTCCTAGTATTACGATCACATGCAGTTACCAGAGTGCTGATTGTGATACTGATCACTCCCTGGTGTGTAGTAGAATAAAACTGCGAACAAAGAAATTGCATCACACTAAAAAGGAAGGAAAACCACGTATTGACATTGACAAGATTCGCAATCAAAGAAAAGTGGAGGAATTTGCCCAAGCGCTTCAGGAAACCGTTCCAGGCTCGGCTGATGCAAATGCACCTGAATGATGGGAACATTTAAAAAACACTGTTTATAACACTGCCTTGTCCACATTTGGCAAGAAGACCAAAAAGATGGCCGACTGGTTCAAAGCCCATTCGGAGGAGTTGATTCCAGCCATTGAGGATAAGAGGAGAGCTCTAGCAGCATACAAAGCCTGTCCTATTGAGTACAACTTGCAGGCTCTTCGAGCTGCTCGTAGCCAAGTCCAACAGACTGCCAGGAGATGTTCCAATGATTATTGGCTTCAGCTGTGCTCTCAGATACAGATAGCAGCGGACACAGGTAACATCAAAGGAATGTATGACGGTATCAAGCAGGCTTTAGGTCCAATACAGAAGAAATCTGCTCCCTTGAAGTCTGCTACAGGCGTGATCATCCAGGACCGAGCACAGCAGATGGAACGCTGGGTGCAGCACTACTCTGAGCTATATTCCAGAGAGAATGTAGTAACTGAAGAGGCATTAAATAACATTGAGTGCCTGCTTGTCTTGGAAGAGCTGGACAGTGAACCAACTTTAGCAGAAATAAAAGCGGCCTTGGATTCCCTTGCCTCTGGCAAGGCACCTGGAAAAGACAACATCCCCGTTGAAGTTTTGAAGTGCTGTAAAGAGATCACCACCACCAAGCTGTACGAAGTCTTTTGTCTTTGCTGGATGGAAGGTGGAGTACCACAGGACATGAAGGACGCAAACATCATCACATTGTATAAGAACAAAGGCGATGGGGTGACTGCAAAAACTACCATGGCATCTCTCTTCTCAGCATTGTAGGGAAGCTGCTGGCCTGTGTTGTGCTGAAGAGATTCCAGGTGCTTGCAGACAGAGTCTATCCAGAATCACAGTGTGGATTTCAAGCTAATAGATCCATCACCGACATGGTATTTTCCCTCAGACAGTTGCAGGAGAAATGCAGGGAACAACAACAGCCACTCTTTGTGGCCTTCATAGATATCACAAAGGCCTTTGACTTGGTTAGCAGGGACGGACTTTTTAAAATACTTCCCAAGATTGGATGTCCACCTCAACTCCTTAATATCATCAGGTCCTTTCATGAGGATATGAAGGACACTGTAGTTTTTGATGGCTCAACATCAGATCCCTTTGACATCCGAAGCGGAGTAAAACAAGGCTGTGTCCTCACGCTGACCCTGTTTGGGATCTTCTTTGCTGTCATGCTGAAGCAGGCCTTTGGAACTGCAGCAGAAGGTGTCTATCTCTGGAGTAGATCAGATGGAAAGCTATTTAATTTCACTAGATTGAGAGCAAAGACCAAAGTCCAACTGAAATGCACACAGGACTTCCTCTTTGCCGATGATGCAGCCATTGCTGCCCACTCTGCTGAAGACCTCCAACAACTCATAAATCGTTTTAGCAAGGCCTGCCAAGACTTTGGACTAACTATCAGCCTGAAGAAAACACAAGTAATGTGCCAGGGCATGGACTCCATCTATTACTATCTCCATGCAAGAATTGGAGGTTGTTCATGGATCTGTGTACCTTGGCTCAACAATCTCTGACACACTCTCTCTAGATGTCGAGCTGGATAAACACATTGGGAAAGCAGCTACCATGTTCTCTAGACTCACAAAGAGAGTATGCCTTAATAAGAAGTTGACGACATACACCAAAATCCAGGTCTATAGAGCCTGTGTCCTGAGCACACTCCTGTACTGCAGTGAGTCCTGGACCCTTTGTGCACGGCAGGAGAGGAAGTTGAACACCTTCCATATGCATTGTCTCCAACGCATTTTTGGCATCACCTGGCAGGACAAAGTTCCAAACAGAGCAGTCCTAGAACAAGCTGGAATTTTCAGCATGTATACATTAATGAAACAGCGCCGTCTACGTTGGCTTGGGCACGTTGTGAGAATGGCTGATGGTCGGATTCCAAAAGATCTCCTGTATGGAGAATTAATGCAAGGAAGCCACCCCTGAGGGAGACCACTGCTGCAATACAAGGACATCTGCAAGCGGGATCTGAAGGCCTTAGGAATGGACCTCAACAGATGGGAAACCTTGACGTCTGAGTGTTCAGCCTGGAGGCAGGCGGTGCATCATGGCCTCTCCCAATTTGAAGAGACACTTGTACAGCAGGCCGAGGCAAAGAGGCAGTCCCGAAACCAGCTAAACCAGGGAGCTGGACAGGGGACAGATTGTATTTGTCTTCAATGTGGAAGAGATTGTCATTGTCGAATTGGCCTTCTCTGCCACACAAGACACTGTTCCAAGACCTCCATATGGAGCACGTTAGCATAGTCTCTCGAGACTGAAGGATGCCTACTACGGTTTGCCAATTTTTGGTGAATTGGCGACACTAACATATTTCCGTAAACTGTCCAGAGAAGTGGCTTTCTCTAAGTTGAATGATACAGACATCTTATAAATACATAAATAAGATTAAATAAAGAATAAGGTCACAAAATTCATCAGGAAATGGGGTGAATTTAGAATCACTGGCTGCGAGGTGATTCAGTTGGACTCATCTCCTCAGACAAAGAATGAGAGCCTTGCTCACAAGTGGATTGATTTAGAACTGTGTATGTCTGTAAACAGCTTTGAAGACTAAATTTATATTACCATATACGGGGTGAATAGGCATATTGTTAAAAGCAAAGTAACAAATAAAGGAAGGGCTGCAGAACTGGAATGACAAATTCTTATGGCACTAGAAAAGTCCTTAGCAATCAAAGGAAACCGCTACCAGGAAGGGGATAATAATAATGATGCAGCATCCTGTTGATTCCAGATTAAATACAAAGGGAAATTCAAGTCACAGCAAAGGGAAGGATGAAGAAACTGGTAGGCAGCATGCCTTGGGACAAACAGATAATTTTTCAGGCCTGGACAGAAGCCTACTGTTTTAATTTGCTAGGAATACGGTTTTACAATAACAATAAATACATTATTTTTATATTCTGCATGGGATGTTTCCATTAAAGGTTCTTAATTAATCAGCTAATATCCAAAATCTATAAATGGCCCAACAGAATGGAATGGGTGGTAACTTTTAAAAGAGCCAGGGCCAAAGACAATATTTGTGAACCTCCCTTCTGGAAATTTAAAAATAGCTCAAGACATTATATCCAGAAATATGCAGCCAAATTCTCCTTTGCATATCTGTGAGTCCTCTGGAAAACCATGTTAAGTGCAGAGACACCAGTGGCTGCAATTTCTCTGTCTTTCAGGAACCTGGCTTTGCCATATCCATGGTCTTTTGACAAAAGGGAATGTGTTTTGCTGAAGAGGTAGTACTACAAAATGCATAGTGGATGGTATCACATCTATTGGCAAACAGAACCAAATACAGATGTGTAATCCTTTTCTGGATCTTTCACCTCTTTCTTGTCCTCTCTCTGAGTGGATAAATCAGATGACAACGCTTTCTTTGGTTCAACAGTTATTATGGGCAATTGGTCTTCTTCAACATTAATTCTCTCTCTTGATTTACTTTGATAGTTTGTTATTTTCCAGGTTCTACATCTAATGCAGTGGTTCTTAACCTTGGGTTACTCAGGTGTTGTTGGACTGCAACTCCCAGAAACCTTCACCACCAGCTGTGCTGGCTGGGGTTTCTGGGAGTTGCAGTTCGAAAACACCTGAGTAACCCAAGGTTAAGAACCACTGATCTAATGGAAACTGTTTTCTATATAAGTTTGTGAGCACATGGAAGGGCATAGAAGTAAAGGTACCTCCTTCTAACACAGGAGGTTTTAGGTATAATAGACCCAGCCCCATAGGTCTCCCATACCTTCTTGCCTGAGGCCCTGTGGGATTTGAGAGAGAAGCTTCTTTGTCCAGAATATATTTCAGAGTAAACAGACCATTCTTGTTTCCAT
Source organism: Pogona vitticeps (assembly GCF_051106095.1). Lineage (NCBI taxonomy): Eukaryota > Metazoa > Chordata > Lepidosauria > Squamata > Agamidae > Pogona > Pogona vitticeps. Next base: position 144,128,730 of record NC_135786.1, read on the forward strand.
ATATTTTGGAGCTCTCTCTCTCTCTCTCTCTGTTTTCCCTTCTTCCATTTTCCCCACTCTTCTGTTTCTCCCCGGTATGGTGGTTTGTGAGGGGTTTTACTATGCCATTCTTGTTCTTTCACCTCTTTAGGTGCTTTTATCTGTACTCATTCTCTGAACCAAGGATCTTCTTTAACTAGGGGGCTGGAAACCAAGCCTTATGAGGAAAGACTGAAAGAACTGGCATGTTTAGTCTTGAGAAAAGAAGAGACAGGGGTGATCTGATAACACTTTCCAAAAACTTGAAAGGCCTGTCATACAGAGGAGGGGCAGGATCTGTTCTTGATCATCCCAGAGAGCAGGACATGCAACAATGGGCTCAAGTTGCAGGAAGCTAGATTTCGACTGAATATCAGGAAAAACTTCCTAACTGTTAGAGCAGTAAGACAGTGGAACCAATTACCTAGAGAGGTGGAGAGTGCTCCAACACTGGAGGCATTCAAGAGAAACCTAGACAACCACCTGGCATATATTTTTTGATTTGTATTCCTGCATCGAGCAGGGGTTGGACTTGATGGCCTTATAGGCCCCTTCCAGTTTCACTATTGAATGATTCTATTACTATCTAGGCCCAGGTCTCTGGTAGCTCGTCTTCTGATTTGCCCAATAGCTTCTCTACCCAATAGCTTTTTATCTCATTTCCTTTCTCACTCTGTCCCATTAGCAACTGCAACAGTCCTTGTTCCTTATCCAGAGACTCTACCATGGTATGAGCCAGGCACTGAGGCCTGGGGAGCAGCTCCACAAACTGGTGGCTCTCTTTTTGTACCTCAGTAAGGCACGGCAATTCCTGCTGATTGTGGCACCTGAACTCTGAGTCTAAAAAAAGGTGGCTGACCAGTTATGGGTTGCTTGGGGCTTCCCCTGGTTGCCTTGTAGAATTCTGACTCAGGGGCATTGTCTCGCCTTGCGGTCAGCACTGTCCATCCTGCCTTTTCCTGTCCCTCAGAGGTTGCTGTGGCTTTAGTACCTGCAGCTGCATGAGCTGGTGGGTTTCCTTGCCACCCCTCAACTTCTGCTGCATCAGTCAATGGTAAATCCTGTGGTTTATGGCAGGCGACAGCAGGCTCTAAAAAGGGCATCTGAGAAGTACTTCCTAGCTTGGGGGTTCCCCTATTCACCCTAGGCCGCTCCGCTACACTGGTTTCAGCCCACTGATTTTTCTGCTCACTGTCTTCCCCTCTGCGAATTTCTAGAGAATGAAATTTTGGACTGTCAGACTGGGAGGAAGGAAGAGAGTACCCTTGCAAGGGAAGGCATGGGGGACAGGCATAGGGCCCTGGGCTTAGCACCTGGGGCTGTCGGCTTGACACATGGGCTAGGCATCTGGGTTTCTGGACTTAGATGGCCATGGACTGGGCTTCACACAAGGGGCCTTCTGGTTTGCCCACTGCACTCTGAGTGTGTACCATGATGCCCTGGGCTTCTCCCATAGTGCCCAGTTTTTTCCTGGTGTGGCTATGGATTTCACACCCAGGGCCTTTGACTTTGAATATGGACCTCTAGCTTGTCCCATGACACCTTGTGGTTTGTTGACGTGGCCATGGGCTTCACCCTTAAGGCTCTGAGGTTTCCCCACTGCAATCTGGACTTCTCCCATAGTGCCTCACTCCAGACTTCATACCTGGTGCCTTCGGCTTCAAGTATGTGGCTCTGGGCTTGTCGTATGGTGCCCTGGCTTTTGCTGGCATGGCTCTGGCCTTTGCATCCAGGGCCTTAGGCTTTGGATATAGTGTCCTGGGATAGTTCCACTATTCCCTGGGCTTTGCTGGCAAGGACCTGAACCTGTCATGTGGGATCCTTGGCTTTCCAGCTTTAGTGGCTTCTGCAATGAATTTTAGCTCACCCTCTATCACTTAAAAGAGTTCTAATTTTTGGCCAGTTCCAGTACGTCTATGTACTTCTACTCAATTGCCATAAGCTCAGAACTAGCCTGTTGCACTCTGCTAGCTTTAATACAAAATGTCCTTTAAAGTGATCTGTGATGCAGATACACAAGCATCATCACTCTCATATAAAAACCTATGCATTCCAGCTGTACTTACCCACCACTCATATTTTTGGCTGTCGCTTCTAGTAAATCGTCATCTTGCATCCCTGCCTTTTGCTTTTGAGGATCTTGACCTTTTTGCCTTAGAGTACTGGTTCCCAATTAAATTATAACAGTGAACAAACTCATTGTAATCAATCAGAATTATATTAGTGTTTATTTTGATGAATTTCCTTTAGTCCTTAAAATTGCCCTTAGCTCATTAGATTTTATGTTTTCAACAAGCATGACTAAACTTTATGAAGAATGTCCTGACAACAAAAGTGTTCAACAGCAGAATGAATTTCCTTGAGAAGCCTCGATGAGCTCTACAATGTTGGATTTTTTTATACAGAGGTTGGATGACCACCAATTATGGATTATTTAACTGTGGATTTCCTCATCTGTCATGGGGTTGGACTACATGAGTCTTGAATCCCTTCCAACTCTACAGTTCAGTGATGCTAGGATTTTGGTGATATTCACAGAAAATCAGATAACCACAGATGTCATGGAAAAAGGCTTTGGCTCAATAGTAAAGCATGTACTTTGTATGCAAAATAACTGTAAAGATTCTCAGTCATCCAGGTGAGGTTATCTGGAAGTTGAGTAATGGCAACTGGATTTCTTTCTTGTTAGGTTGAAAGATTTCGCTACCCATCCGAACAGCTTCTTCAGTCAGATTTTTCAACCAAATCCCATGTAAGAGCTCTCAGAACACCAACTGAAGAAGCTGCTTGGATGGGCAGCAAAACATTTCAACCTAACAAGAAAGAAGTCCAGTTGCCATGGCTCAGCTTCCAAGTTTGTATGCAAACGGGCCCTAGTTCGGTCTGTGGCATTTGAGCTGGGAGGGATCACTTGTCTGTAACCTTGGAGAACTGCTGCCAGTCAGTGTAGACAGTACTGAGCTATGTGGATCAATAGTCTGTCTCGTTGTAAGATAACTTCATGTGTGTACAGCAGAAAGTAGATTGCTTCAGTGCTCAGAGGTCTGGTAGTCAGCAGATTAGAGCAATGTTTGATATGGAATTTAAACCTACAGGGAATGTAGTAGGAAATCAGAATCAGGGTTGAGGGAGTCATGTTTTATATACATCAAAAGCTGTAGACATTCTCAACAACTCATTCGGAAAAGAAGGCTGCAATCCCATGCACAGAGATTGGAAAGTTGATTTTGAAAAGTAATTTGTGATGTTATGAATTCCCAAGTGATTTAATATCATTGACAGCACAAAGTTTAGTAGCTTGTTACATTATTCACCACCAGTATTGCTTGCCTTTTATTACTTTTCCATTACTGTTTCTGAAAATTTAATTGTGAAGTATGGATAAGTTGTGAACAAACACTTAATTTCTACACTTTCAGTGATATGCATAATTTATTTTGTCTTTTTTGTTTGTTTTGCTTTGTTTGCTCTGTTTCCATTATTAATTCTGGTTTTGGTCAACCCTTGGATAGGAACCACGCAGATCACAGAAGCCTCTCACTTATTAAAAATACAGTGGTGCCTCGCATAACGATGTTAATTGGTTCCATTAAAAACATCGTTATGTGAAAACATCGTTAAGTGAAACACCATTTCCCATAGGAATGCATTGAAAACCGGTTAATCCGTTCCAATAGGAGCCTATTCAATACATTTCAATGGTGAAAAAAAATCACCAAAAATTCAAAAAGACTCAGAATGAAGCCAAATTACTTTAACGAAGGTTTTATTAGGTGCACTAACGATTCCAAGCATTTTAAACATTTTTTTAAACATTTTAGAATATTTTTAAAATAGCGAAAACAGGGCTGTCAAAAAAAAGTTAAGCGAAACAGAGGACCTAAAACTGTCATCGTTAAGTGAAGCAAGGTCCCAAACATCGTTATGCGAAAATCCCCCATAGGAAACATCGTTAGGTGAGGCGGCAAAATTTCCAGCAAAGGCCATCGTTATGCGAATTCATCATTGAGCGAGGCACTCGTTAAGCGAGGCACCACTGTATTATGATCCTTCAGATGTCTGCAGTTTCAGTCAGCATTATCCACATACTCCCAAGCATCTTTTGCAGCAAGAAGGGGCATTCTAAAATGAGCAAGGAGGTTTTGAGGGAACCAACATTTTGTGCCACATTCTTCGGGTTGCATTTTTTATTCTGCTGTTTTGGAATTCTTCAATACACACAACCCTGATTGTTTCTCTGGAGGCAAACTATTATGTGAGAAGAGGGCCTCTGATTAGAAAGGAGAAAGGCATCACAGTGTTCTGGAAGCTCTTACAAGGGATTTGGTTGAAAAATCTTAAGCATGCCTTTGCAAAATGTTTTCCATGTGGGCACCATGCTAGCTGTGTTGCCTTGATGTCCAAACAGACTAGCTTCAACCTGCTCTAATGGGGACACGAACTGCACCCTTTAGCTTTACAGCTGTGAAAACATTTTTCCTCAACCATGAGTGTGGCTTTTCTTTTCCTAATTGCAAAGAAAGAGAAAGGGCAGAAGAAGGAGAGAAAGTAGTTCATGCTCTTCTCTGGTCTTTGATAACAAAGTCTGCCGAAAGCAGATACAAACATGTTTCAGTCACTGGCAGTCTACAGCACTGGTTAGTGTTTTCTACCAGTACTGAGTCCAACCATATGTCTTTCTACCAGCACTGAGTCCAGCCTCATATTGTCTTCTCTGACTGGCAGTGGGTGTTAGTTAGAACCTCTTTTGTATCCTCTGTTATCTGACTGTTGCCTCTGTTTCAGGGCTTATGATATTTGGAATTCACTGCCCAATCTACCTCTTCCAAGCCGCTGGATATGAATGTGCCATTTTGTCTTGAGTAGGATGGGTGACAGATCAGTTATGGATAACAAAAGGAATGAGTGTCAATATTTTGTGGGGCCACCATTATTTTCCAGTACTGCCTAAACCCTCTTGGGCATAGAGTTCACTAGAGCTTCACAGGTTGCCACTGGAGTCCTCTTCCACTCCCCCATGATGACATCACAGAGCTGGTGGATGTTAGATACCTTGTGCACCTCCACCTTCCGTTTCAGGATGCCCCACAGGTGCTCAATAGGGTTGAAGTCTGGAGACATGCTTGTTCAGTCCATCCCCTTTACCCTCAGCTTCGTTAGCAAGGCAGTGGTCGTTATCATGTTGGAATATTGCCCTGCGTCCCAGTCTCTGAAGGGAGGAGATCATGCTCTGCTTCAGTATGTCACAGGACATGTTGGCATTCATGATTCCCTCAATGAACTGTAGCTCCCCAGTGCCGGCAGCACTCATGCAGCCCCAAACCATGACACTCCCACCACCATGCTTGACTGTAGGCAGGACACACTTGTCTTTGTACTCCTCACCTGGTTGCCACCACCCACGCTTGACACCATCTGAACCAAATAAGTTTATCTTGGTTTCATTGGACCACAGGACATGATTCCAGAAATCCATGTCCTTAGTTTGCTTGTCTGCACAAAACCGTATGCGGACTTTCTTGTGCATCATCTTTAGAAGAGGCTTCCTTCTGGGATGACAGCCCCAGAGACCAATTTGATGCAGTGTGCGGTGTATGGTCTGAGCAGTGACAGGCTGACCCCCACCCCCACCCCTTCAACCTCTGCAGCAATGCTGGCAGCACTCATACATCTATTTCCCAAAGCCAACCTCTATACATGATGCTGAGCATGGGCACTCAACGTCTTTCGTTGGCCAAGGCGAGGCCTGTTCTGAGTGGAATCTGTCCTGTCAAACCACTGTATGGTTTTGGCCACCGTGCTGCAGCTCAGTTTCAGGGTTTTGGCAATCTTCTTATAGCCTAAGCCATCTTTATGTATAGCAACAATTCATTTTTTCAGATCCTCAGATAATTCATTACGATGAGGTGCCATGTGGAACTTTCAGTGACCAGTCTGAGAGAGTGAGAACGATAACAACTGCTCCCCCTTCACACCTGGGACTTGTGACACTAATGGGTCTCATGACACCAGGGAAGGAAAGCCGCTACTTGGGCCCAATTTGGACATTGTCACTTAGGGGTGTACTCACTTTTGTTGCCAGTGGTTTAGACATTAATGGCTGTGTGTTGTGTTATTTTGAGGGGACAGCACATTTACACTGTTATACAAGCTGTATACTCACTGCTTTACATTGTAACCAAGTACAGTATCATTTCTTCAGAGTTGTCACATGAAAAGGTATACTAAAATATTTGTGAAATGTGAAGGGGTGAACTCACTTCTGTGATATACTGTACATTATTTTGTTCTTCATTTGTCTTTGAGTAAGGAACAAAACAAATAACCCCTCAGGCTGATGATCAAGCTTGTTGACTCTGGATTTAGCTAATCAGGCTTGTGAGCTCCACTGTCTTATAACAAGAATTGTCTGACACAACCATGTGAAGATATGACCCAAGCCCTAAGAGTGAGAACTCGTGCTAAACTTTTATTTGATGGCACAGCAGATTTCAAATTACAGCTGTATGAGTTCTTTTAATTGCATCTCTTTGCTTATTATTCTATTATTGGGATTCAAGAACAAATAACTGAGCTTGTTTTGATTGCTCAGTGAGCTAGCAAAGCACCTCTTTGAACTAAATCCCCATTTCAAAATGTGAAATACTGCCTTCTGAAATGTGGACACTGCACAAGCCCATTTAAATAACCTTTGGCAGCCTTACTCAAATAGTTTGACAGTCACCATGTCCAAACAATGGTTCAAGTAATATGGCTTTCCTTTCAACTGACAGTCCCCCCCCAATTCCAGTTTACCTGCTATGTTTGTGACATATCATCCTCTGAATGGTGTTAATTGATCTGTGGTGATGAGGTTCTGCCATGGAACAAGGGCTGAGACTGGATGGACTTTTATTTCCTCTGATGACTGCTACACACACACACACACACACACACACACACACACACAGAGAGAGAGAGAGAGAGAGAGAGAGAGAGAGAGAGAGAGAGCAGTATAACTCTACACTTAATGACTCATAGCTGCATGTGGGAAAGAATTTCACTGGGGAGAGTTGTGTAGCCAAGATGAGATAGTATGAGGTGAAAATGGAAGTTCTGTTTGTGGAAGTTAGATCTGTGGTGGCTCCTTCATGTAGGACTTCATGTTGCATGTCTTCTGCAGATGTTTGAATCCCTTCCCAGGTTAACAAAACCCATAATGACTATTACTCAGTGCTTTCCAATATCCTCAAGCTATTGCAACGAGTTTTAGCCAAATCCTCTCAGAGGGAATGGCTAAAGGCTGATATAAGAAGCAATGCCCATGGTTCACTGAACTACTCATCCACCTAGGTGTTTTTTTTTTTTTTTTGCCTTTCTGCTACAGCTTCCACAATTTATCAGCAGCAAGTAGTCATACTGTCTAAGGGATTCAGGGAGTTATAGTCACAAAAAGGAATTTTTAAAGTTCTGACAGGGACATTATATTGTTCCATAACATAAATGATGCCAATGATGATCTTGTTGAGGGTTCCTTCCCCTTTCCCATTTTCCCCACAATAATATATTCAAGTCTGTCAGGAAAGGCATTCTTATGGGCAACGAAGCTTGGGAATGTAGGGATTTGGGGCAATGGAATGGGCAGGGCTAGACTTGAGCTAACTATCCTGTGGTAAGAGAAGTATAGTTTGACTTATGTGCAGGAAACTTGAGAGCAGATGATTTCTCAAATGTACTGTGCTTACAACTTGAAAAAAAATTAAGTATTGCCATAGTCAAATTAAACAATTACTCAGCATGTAATTAGAAGTGGTGATTGCTCAAGTACAGTGGACCCTCGACTTACAGACGACTCGACTTACAGACTTTTCGAGTTACAGACTTCTCTGGCCGCAAAATTTAGGTTCAACTTGCAGCCGGAGAATCGACTTACAACCAGAAAAAACACCAAAATGGAACAAAAACGGAACAAAAATGGCCGGTTACAGATTAATTGGCTTTCAATGCATTGTAGGTCAATAGAGACTCGACCTACAGACTTTTCGACCTACAGCCACCGTTCCAATACGGATTAATTTCATAAGTAGAGGGTCCACTGTAGTGAAAGATGGCTATCCAAGCGCATGCTCCTCCTTAAATGCATGTCTTGCATTTAGCTATCCTTTGTTCTGTGACTGGCCATTGGAAGTTAAACAGAAAGGTCCTCTGAAAATCTGATTGACGAGGAACACATCTTTGAGGACAGCCAGTAACTGGATGTGGAGCATAAATTAGATGCAGGAAATGTACATTCTCCTTAATGTCTGGTTTAATCCTTAGTTATTCGGCAGAAAACTGAGGTCCTGCCAAAAACGTCTGTCCTTGAAATTTTTCTGTTGTTTTATAGGAAGATGTGAGGAGGATGCCATGCAAAGAGCAAAATACGCTGTCACAATTGAACCCCCCCCCCCCCCCAAAGCTACAAAATATAATTAGGAAATCAGACATAGTCTTAGGGAGATGGGATTAAAGCTATTGGAGAAGCTGAACTTAATTTCACTGTCTGGTTCCCTTTGAACTGTATTGCCTCTGGTTTTCTCCTGGTTGTGATTGATTTGCATTCTATCGACTGTGCCTCCTTCTGCAGTACCTAATCCAGAGAGTCCTTTAATTAATTTCAAATCCAGAAGCACTAGGCTGCAGCTGTCCAGATTATGGTTCGGAGTACCATAAAACAAATCTCTTATTGGATTCCAAATACTATTACTAATTTTATTAGTTATCACAGTTTATATCTGATTTATAAAGGAGCACTAAGAAGCAGTCCTGTGGTAGCAGGCTGAAATGTGTGTTCAAATGGAGAAATAGCTTGCATTTTGGACCACTAATGGTGTGTCCGATGAGAGCTATTTTGCAGTGATCACACAGTGTACAGACAGTAGCAATCCAATCTGACCCCCAAAAGTTGGGTCATTTTGTTCTCGTGGTAGGCCTACTCTTTTTTCAAGCTGGATTGGAGCAATTTTCACATGGATGGAAATGTTGCTTTGAGGGAGACCAGTCCCAGTAAAATGACCTCTCTAGCTCAATCAGATGTGATCCTTTCTCACCATCTGATTACACCCTTTGTTGAAAAGTTGGCCGCCTCCCTGGAACTACTTGTTCTATGGATGCCATGAATTTTGCACAGCAGTTATTCCTAAGAAAGTTGTCAGCTGCAAATATTTTGCATTATGTGCTCCTAAACTTGCAAAGTCATCAGCTTTGTCTTCTCTTGCCGTCCTGTCAACTTTTAACTCTAGATCTCCTGCCTGCTATAATAAGCAAGATTCCTGGTATACAAGGAATAAAACAGATTGAATAACATGTGGATGCTGAATACAGATTTAAAGACTAAAAATGAATCTCTGATTGCCAGCCTGTTAACTTTAGTCCATAATCATTTCTGCATCAGCTGTAATAGAGCCGTGAATGGAGGGGTAGAATTAGGATAGTGCTGGAGAGTGTTATTGAGGGAGGAATAGAGTGGTCTCTGGGAGAATATGAGAAGAAAAATGGAAACTGTGGAAATTAGCATATTTACAGCAGCCTTTCCCAACGTAGAGTCTACCTCCCTCAGAATGTTCTGTACCTTAACTCCCATCAGCCAATGGGCAAGAATGCTGAGAGATATAGTCTAAAATATCTGGAGGCTGGAGAACGGTAATCTAGAGAATTATTATGTATTGAAGGTAAAGGTTCCCCTTGACAATTTTTGCCCAGTCGTGATCGACTCTAGGGGGCGGTGCTCATCCACGTTTCCAAGCCATAGAGCCAGCGTTTGTCCAAAGACAATCTTCCGTGGTCACATGGCCAGTGCGACTTAGACACGGAACACTGTTACCTTCCCACCGAAGTGGTTCCTATTGATCTACTCGCATTTACATGCTTTCGAACCACTAGGTTGGCGGGAGCTGGGACAAGCGACGGGATCTCACTCCGTTGCGTGGATTTGATCTTACAACTGCTTGGTCTTTTGACCCTGCAGCACAGGCTTCTGCGGTTTAGCCCGCAGCACCACCACATCCCTATTATGTATTGAATGGTTCAGGAATTGTGGAATACAATGAAGATGACAAGAAGCAGTGGCAAGCTCGGGGGACCATAGGTGGAATTTGATAAACATCTAGAATCTGGTTTCTGCTGGGTCAGCAAAAGGGGAACCATATTCTATACCGGTGCTGCTGTTGCTGTTCATATTGCAGGAGAGGGGATCGATGAACCCTTTGTGTGTGATGTATAAGTGTGGAAAAAAGTAGCCAATGTACATGGGGGGGCGGCGGGAGTGGGCATGTGACAGGAATCAGGATGCCAGTCCACCTTCAGGGATTGCACCTGGCCCATCAGACTTCATTACTTTGATGTTCCTGGGTAACATTTAAAATGCTTTTCATGAACTTTGACTCTTGTGCTAGCTGTTGCATCCCTACCTGGATGAAGATAGCTCGGCCCTAATTGCCCATGTTTTGGAAGCTCCTCATTTATCACTACCCATCAATAGCAGGAGGCTGGGATTTAAAGTGGGGCTGCCTTTAAAATGATATTAAAAGTGTAGCTGATTCAAAATGAGATGAAGGGTGATTAACAGGCATGGTCATTTGTGTCATTATTAAGCCTGGGCTTGATGGAGCTTGGAAAAGTCACTTTTGTGGATCATAGCCAATATGACCATGGGAGACATGCCAACTATCTATAATAAATCCATACAACAAGTATGATCGGGAATGTTACAATGACTGGCAGTATGCGTAGCCCTCCCTAGCTGGGCAGCCAAACAGCTCAGGCTGTGGATTTAATCACAGAGCAACTTCACCATATCCTTCTCCAGGTTATAAATAATAATAATAATTAAAAAAATCAAGTCCCTTGGGTTTAATACTAACAGTCTGGCATCAGCAGGCATGGGCATCCCATCTGAGCCAGACTTTGGTTGAGGCCAGTATTTGCCTTAACCCAAAGTTTTATGCTATCTTGGCATGGTGAATGCTGGAGAACTGACAATCTCATATTTATTGTCTGTTTTTAGGGATCCGTGAAAGGTACAGCCCAATCCAGAACTTTATTTCTAATAATGGATACTTTTCATATTTGTATTGTTAAGCCGGTCCTGGACTCTTGATAGAAGTTGCCAGTTGGCTTATTCTGTCCGTACTGGAAGATTTTTTTTTTACAGTTTTAGTTGCTTTAGGGTTTTTTTTTAATTGTTGGGTTTTTCTGTCTTCAGTTCTATGTTTTGTTCATCTTGGGTGTGTGAGATGTTCAAACAGTGTTTGTCGATAGGTAAGGATATGGATTTAAGGGTACTGGTAATGACAGAGCACCACCATTCTGCTGGGCCCCTCAGTGTGGCCACGTGGCCACAGTTAATGGGCTTTTCGCAACAGAGAAAGGGTAGGGTAGAAAGGCATGTGGTGGAATAGGCAGGATGAGAATCTGATTCAACAGGCATTGCAAGGGAAATGAGAGTGGCTCCGACACATTAGGAACACATAGAGATCAGAGCTGGTTCGGGTTTTCTGTGATGGGAACATGTGGTTGCCCTCTGGAAATAGGTTTGGTTTCCACATGGGAGCCAAAAATCTGTGCTAACCCAAACTACAGTCCAGAAATGAAAAAAATATCCTAAAGTAACACAAGCTTGATTTGTAAGGCCTCTTTAACAAGGCAAGCACATGGTCATTCCCCAATTCACCCTATGACAGAGAACATAAGAGTCTTTTGTTAGAAGAATGACTGAGATGCATCTCCTGCTCTTTGACCATCCTGTAGAATGACGACCCTCCAGGACTAGGGTTATGATCACCAGATCATTTAACTGCAAGGGGATTACCACAGGCATTCACCCCAGTCTGGCAGCTGACAACTCCTGTCTTTGAAGTACTGTTGGCAGAGACCTGATGGCATACTTGGTATCCATAGGGGAGATTTTGGATTTCTTCTGAAGGAGAGTTGGTGGGGGTAAGTTCTGCCATAACCTTTGAACATCTGAAGTGCGAAAAGGAAGGTGTGTATGTTTGCAATAAATAGAAGCAAATAAATCAAAGCATACCTCCATCAGAAATCAAAGCACTTTGACTAAGTAAATTGTTTACACAAGTTACTAATGCTACTTGTGGCTGGGCTGTACTCTACTGCCTTGTATGCCAGATAGTGAAGCTTTTATACATCCAAGCTGGCCCCACCTGCTCAGAGCTGTAACTAGCTATTCTGGCATGCAGGGCAAGTGGCTCTGTCTCCCACTCATCCTGTCTTAAGGCATAAGCACTAGCTCTCTGTTAAAAAACAAAAAAAGATGAAGATGGGGAGAATTCATACTTTTAAAAGGAATGAAATTTACTGCAGCAGGTGTTGCTGATTATTTTCCTAACACCGATTCATGTGTTTACTTCTAGATTTTAGTGCCTTCTAGATTTTGGTGCCCTGGAACAAAGCCCCAAATGTTCCACCCTAGACACAGTCCTGCACCTGCTACAGAATGACAGGAGATCCCTCTTTGGTACCTGTGATACTCAGAACCAGATGCTCAGCAGAAGCAGCCTATTTCCATGCAAGTCTTCCTGAGCCTGGCTGACTTCCCAGAGAACTTGCTCAATAACTTTACACTTTTTGTTGTTATCGGTAGTGAGCTCCCAAAATGAATAGTTTATTTTATAATTGTTAACATTAGTAGTGAAAAGAATCTTGAAATTGTTCCATTAATTGTTCCATGGATTATTCCTTTTTAAAGAAGCTGTAAGCAGTCTTGACACCAATAATTTTTTATACAAAATCTTGCCAGTCTATGCAAAACCTTCATAGGCTGCATACTATTGGAAAAGCTTCTCAAGCTTTAAAAAGAATTCCTTATCTCTGATCTCTCATCATCGACTAGCGATAAGGGCAGAAAGAAAAAGGAATTAATGAGACAATGTCCATCATCTGTTACATCAAACATTTAATGAGCATGAGTACTCCACTCTTGCCATTTGGAGCTTAAAAACCAAGGCAAGATGTGGCTTCCTGAAGGGTGTTGCAAGCAAGCTCAGCTTGTGACATTGCACAATATCATGGCGCATGTTGTTTATGGCATTAGCCTTAGCTTCCAGTTTTTCAACTTTGTAGCATATGAACCAACATGAGATAGTATATGCCATTCTCTAAACTGAGCAAAGTTTTAAACATTGTGTATGTGTTCTTCTGAAGAGGAATCCTCTGGTGAAGAACTGTAGTTCCAGAATGAAGTGAAAGCAGCTCTGAAAGCACTGGGAAGAAATAAGTAACTGAGGTAGATGGAATATCAATAGGACTATTTCAAGCCACAGAGACCGAATCTGTCTAATCCTAACAAGAATATACCAACAAATATAGAAAACAAAACAATGGTCTGAATACATCCCAATCCCCAAGAAAGGAGATACCAAGGAATGTGGTAACTATAGGATCATTGCTTTAAATTCCCATGCAAGAAGAGTGATGCTCAAGGTGTTGCAACAAAGGATTTTACCTTGTGTGGTACAAGAAGTGCTAGATGTTCAAGTTAGATTCAGAAAAGGAAGTGGCACTCCAGATCATATTGCAAATATCTTCTGGCTACTGGAGAGCACCAAAGAATTTCAGAAGAAGATTTGTCTATGCTTTTATAGACTTCAGCAAAGTCTTTGACTGTGTAGATCATGAGAAATTATGGGTTGTTCTGAAAGATACATAGTATTGTGGACAAGAAGCTACCATTAGGACAGAATATAGAGAGACAGAATGGTTTCCTATAAGTAAAGGCGTCAGATAAGGATGCATTTTATCCCCATCTGTTTAATCTGTATGTAGAATATATCATACAGAAAGCCAGACTGGATTGAGGTGAAGGAGTGAAAATTGATGAAAGAAACATCAATAATTTAAGATATGCAGATGACATAACTTTACGGGCAGAAAGCAGCAAAAAGAAAGTGCCAAATCAGGACTGCAAGTGAATGCTAAGAAGACCAAAATCATGACTACACAGCAACTATACTTTAAAGTTGACACTGAAGAAATTAAAATAGTGAAAGTTTCTGTATACTTTGACTCAGTCCACATGTAGACTGCAGCCAGAAAATCAGAAGGAGGCTGAGACTTGGAAGTACAGCAATGAAGGAATTGGAGAAGATCATCAATTGTAAGTGTAAGGAATGGAGAACACGGCCAAGAGCATCCATACTCTTGTACTCCTCATCACCATGTATGGTGTTGAAGTTGAACAGTGAAGAAGGTTGCAGAGGGGGGAACCTGTTCATTTGGAACATGGTGATGGAGAAGAGCTTTGCAGACACCCTGGACTGCCACAAAGAGGACCAAGGGAGTCTTAGAGCAAATCAAGCCTGAACTATCTCTGGAGGCAAAAATGACAAAATTGAGGCTGTCATATTTTGAGCACATTATGAGAAGGCAAGATTCTGTGGAAAAGGCAATAAAGCTAGGAAAATGTGAAGGCAGCAGGAAAAAAAAGGAAGACCGAATATGAGATGGATTAATTCCCTAAAGGAACCCACAGGCTTGAGCTTACAACAGCTGAGCAGGGCTGTTGCGGAGAGGACATTTTGGAGATCACTCTTTCATAAGGTCACCATAAGTTGGATGCAACTTGATGGCATACTACAGCAGCAAATGTTTGTTTGTACTGTCCATCTGGCAAGCCAGGCCACTTTGGGTGGTTTACAAAATACCATAAAACAAATTATAAAGACAAACAATACAAAGCAGACAATAAAATAAAATAATCTACATAAAATCAACAGATAAGACAAAATCAATAGAACATTAAATTAAGATAAAGAAAGCATGGTGGAGGTTGCAAATGAGTTAACTCTGGTTCATGTACTGTATATGTATATGTATATATTCACATTGTGTAATATAGGAAATAAAGTGCTTGACTAAGACTCAGGAGACGTTGAACATCTCATCTACTGAAAAATCCTATTGCCTCCATAAGGCAAAAGCAACTTGATGGCCACATTTGGCACCAAAACAATGCATTGCCAGATATACTTCCTACAAGGGAACCTTCTGAAATTGCAGAATCAACACAAAAGCCCTCTCTTTTGTAGATCTAATGATGCATTTCTCTTAAATTGATAAGAGACTCTTCTCATTATCTTAATGCATGGGCTAATATTTTTATATGTATGTATTTATGCATAGTCTCTGTTGAAAGCTATGCTCCCCACCAAGTCTCCCAAGCTGATGTGCATCAAAAATAAAAATGCATTCTTGAAAGGCATGTTAGTTTTAGAAGCTTCTTTTAACAACCCAAAGGCTACATGAAATAAAGCAGATTGACCATCGACCAGAAGCTGAACAGGGATGCACCCAGTCTTATTCTGCTTGCAAAAAAAGTTCCACCATTGTAACACAGCTATGGAGAATGCTTTGTCTTATCTACTCCCTAAACTAGCCTCCTGTTGTTGTGACACAGCAAGGTATCTGCTGGAGATTTCAAATTCCAGGCAGGATTACAGTGGAGGTGGCAGTCTTTCAAATATCCTCGCTGCAATCTCTTCTGGGCTTCGTAAGACAAAACTAGTACCTTGAATTGAACTCAGGAAGAAACTGAACACATTATAGTAACATATTTTCTCTGAAACACAGGCCAGAAAACACTGGTACAGCTTTTGAATATTTTTTTTCCAAGGACATCCTTGAAAAAAAAAAAGAAATAGAAAAAAAAATAGAGCTTGTTACAGTAGTCTGAGAGGCACAACATGAGGGATTTTTTTTCAGCCTGTTTGATAACTAACACAAAAATAAAGAGCTCAAAATCAATTCCAATGAGCCAGTTAACCCAATGACTGTCTGTAGTGGTTGAAGTCTGAAGAAATAGCCTCCAGGCAACTGTAAGCAGAGCATCGGGTCACCAAAAACTGATCTATTAGAATTTGCTGAATTAGTTACAGGAGTCTAGTAAAGTGATTTTGGTCTTTGAAAGTAAATTAAGTAATCACTGAGGTTTTTTTTAAAATAGGAAATGGGATGAGTGATTTCTATACACATTTACAGACACATACAAACACACACTTTTTATTTGATACAGAGATCATCTTTAATTGCACTATCTATCTAATTATAGGCTGTGATGTAGGCAATTTAGGATAGAACTGTGCATTACTCCGATGTAGTTATTGCGGTCTGCTCTCACTTTAACTACCATGGCTCAGTTCTACAAACCAGTTCAGTGAGGTACTAAGGTTCCTTTACTGTAGTTCAGAGGAGTACACTGGAGCAGTATATTTTTGAACTACCAAACCACCAATTCCTACCATTCTGTAGGATGGCGCCATGACGGTTATAATGGGATCAAACTGCTATAACTCAATGGTATAGATAGACATTTACAGGTGACCCTGAGAGTCTTGTTCTTTCAAATGGCAGATTGAGTCATGTGTGGATGGAGATGCCAATGTGTGAATTTAATCAGAGATTTAGTGGGTGAGTGTGCTGAATCCACCCTTCCCCTCCATAGCTTTCCCCCATTAAGTTCATTTCGTAGGCTACTATCCCCCAGCCCAAGTTTTCAGACTGAAAATCAATCCAGCCAGAAATAATAGGCAACGGGGTGGCTTGCAAGAAAAAGAGCAGCAGGCAAAATGAGAGTTCCGCATCTCTCCTTTAGGCTGCTGAAATTCAAACTTGAACCTCTCACATCTTCTGCTTTGTAGCACCAAATTGACCTGCAAAGAGAAAGGAAAATTACCTTTGTTGTTGACAATCCTGTATATCTTTACTCTGAGATGAATCCCCTTCTGTTCAGTGGGACTCCCTCCATGTAAGCCAGCTTGGAATTCAGCCTAATTCACAGAAAAAGCTTCTTACCAAAAAATTAGGAAGATTTGCAGTTGATTTACACTGTATTCTTTGTAACAAGTGAATCCAACAGAGTCTGTGATGGAATAACTGTACAACAGCAGTGTAACAAACCCGGGTGCACTGTTTGCCTTTTGTGAACTGGCAAGGAAATGAAAGAAAACGGGAATGGACTATGCTCAACAGAAGCCTTCACAATTGCAGGTATATTTACCTTCTGCAAACTGGCCTTTTAAAAAGCAGTTTTGAGCAGCTGTTGCTAAGAGCAATAGGAATTTGCTACATATTACTGCAAGCCTAGTGATGTGAAATCCAGAATGTGCCCAGTAATGTTTTAATAAGAGAATATTAGCAGAATGCCTGTAAAAAATTCAGTTGCATTCTTCATCATTTGGATTTAAAAGATTGCTTAGTCTTAAATAATTACTCCTCATGCCCAACTTCCTCCTGAAAGCATGGTTTACTAATCCTATGACATTCCTGGATTAAGAATGTGTAAATACCAGGCTCCTTACAGACTATTTCCATTAATAGGAATTTGGGGCTCTAGTGTTTCTTTGCTCAGTTACAAATAGAATTCACAGCCCTCTAGAACCATTCTATTTTTGTCTTAAACCTGTATAATGGCCACAAGTTAAGACTGCTTTTGTTGTGGCATCTGACAACTGCAGTAACAGTACATGATTTTGAGCGCTCATGTGCGCTTTTATAGCTGGGGAGAAGCTGATCTTGAGCTAGGCAATAAAGATCTCCCCAGGAACTGAAAGAATTTTTAGCTGTGATGCACCATGTTTTCAGGTATCCTGTGGCAAATGCCACAGCTGAACCCGTGAGGTGGCCACCCAGAGTCTATGGACTGCATATATTATATTGAATTAAGACATTTTGTGTTTTCCATTGAGAAATAAACCAAGTTACATGCTATTATTGCTTCACATTGAGTATGTCAAATGTTTTGTTCAAGTCAATTGCAGCCATGGTCTGATCAGGTGGTGGTTTTATCTCAAAATGGTGTGGGAAGGCTCCTCTCTGCTTACTCCATAGCTGTAGCTGTTTGTGAGAAGTTATGATGTGATTCAGCTAATTTCTCTTAGTCTAGTCTTCTTCTTCTTCTTCTTCTTCTTCTTCTTCTTCTTCTTCTTCTTCTTCTTCTTCTTCTTCTTCTTCTTCTTCTTCTTCTTCTTCTTCTTCTTCTTCTTCTTCTTCTTCTTCTTCTTCTTCTTCTATGTAAGAAGCAATCCAGTGGTGCTTCTGGAGTGGAAGGAAATAAGGTGTATTATTTTTGTGGGGTGGGGTAGGGAATGCTCTCTTGTGAACAGGAGGGCAGGAAACCCAGTCTTTTGGCAAGACTGGGCCAGGGTTCCCTCTCCTGCCTCCCTGCACTGACACCAGAGAAATTGCAAGTGCTGTATAATATTTTGGGTCGGTGGGTGTGGAGGTTGAGAGGATTCCATGGCACCCTGAGAGGGTTTTGTTGTGCTCCAGAGCACCACAGCACACAGTTTGGGAAACACTGCTGGGGGGGGGGGGGAGAGGAATCTCTCCCCTGGCTCTAGTGGATGTTTCTTTTAAAATAATATAATTGACATGCAGAGGGGGAATGTTTGGGAGGAGCTCATCCAGTATGTCAGGAGAGTTAATCCTGAGCTCTAATCTCCATTCAGTATCGACCCTTGCATAGCAGGGGTCCACAGAATGTTCCACTGCCATAAATGGCTGCTCAGCTCTGGCATGGATGAGTCTTGTGGCACTTCATAGACTGGCAAACAAATTTGGACTTGGGGAGCGATGGCCGGAATATGATTTAGCACTTCCCCCCCCAAGCCTTAAAACTAGAATAACTTTGTGAATGTGTTCTTGTTTGTTTGTTTTATATATAGGAGGGGTCATCTACACACGTAACGATATTCCAAGCAAGAAAGGATCATTGACACCACATCACATTTTAAGGAGGTTATATATTTTTTAATATTTTGTATAAAATGTTTAAAATATGACATACAAATGAGTGGGTATTTCTTGTGTGGAATATAAAACTGTGCATGTTACAAATGTGTCACAATGTTTACAACATGAGCATTTGTGTGATAAATTCTGAACCATAAACCTCCAAAACGTTCTCATAATTGTGGTAGGTGTAGCTTGCTCTTTCACAAGCCCATGCAATCTTAAGGGCATTTCCTTTGGGAATACAAGGAATGCTGACTATTCACAAAACTGGTAGCTATACAAATGATGCATCTTGGCTGCCCAATCAACTGAAAGGTCTGAACGAAGCAGCTGCTTATCTGTTGAATGGAATTTCCTGTTAATACATTTTCTGGCCTTATTGCTCACCAAGAGAACAACAGATGTCAACAAGCTTTGTTGAGGTATTATGTTTTAATATTTTTCGTGAAACAAGGGAGATTTCAATTCACACAGTATTTATTTTCCAAACTATATATATAGATATATTTACCTTCCTCCTCCTTGAGGAGAGGGGCACTATTTACAATTTCAGGACAGAAGCAAACCTTATAGGTAGCTTGTAACGAGCTGAAAGCATGTTAATGTTGGACAGATGCAGTCATTTGGGTTTGAAAATCAGACTTGTAAGGAAAACCATGCTTAAGTCCTGAAGACATATCATCAGACACAGGAAGCTTCTTTACCAGCTCTGGGAGATGAGAGAGTGTCCTGCTGTGACACCCAAATGCCTTCATTTGTTAAGGATTTTTCCTTATTGAACCAATGACTATCTATAATGTCTGTTTTTGCCCTGAGAGAGGGACAAGGAAGACATTTCTACTGGAGAAGCAATGCTCCAAACAAGATTTAACAGCCTCCACAGGGTCTAGAAAGCTACATTTAAGAAGTAGGCAGTTACAATTTTTTTAAAAGATTCCCTTCATCCATTTTAATTACTGTCCAATAAGAACTAATATAGCATTTTTAACTTATTGTTATCATCGATGTCGTTGTTGTTCTTGAAAACACTTCTTAGGCCCCCAAAGTGTTTGTTAATATTAGTTGCAGTGCTTAAAAAGTAACTTTCCTTGCATATTTCTCAGAAGTAACTAATATTACATTGTGCATGCTACAAGCTGCATATCTTGGTGCAAAATACAATTTTGTCCAACTTGTCTCATTGCCTCATGTCAACACTCAAAAACGCAGCATGTGGTAGAATCAGATGGATGGAGACCTAAGCTGCTAGTGATTAGCTACTATGGTCAGCAACTAGAACGGGTAGAAAATGACACAGAAGCCAACATGATATATCCAGTCCACCAGTCAGATCTTTCAGTGCTTCCAAAAGATTTATTGTCTCCCCATTAACAAGACAGAGTTTTTGTACTCTTAGTCTCTGTATCGATGTTACCATAAGCAGCTGCTATAACAGTTGTTCCTGGTGGGACTGTAACATAATACATAGAAAGACCTTTTTGCTTTGTAACTTGCTTTCTCTAAAGATATTTTTAGCTGGATTTCAAGTTCAAGACACTTTTGAGAGCCAGGGTTGGCTGAATAGCAGCGGTTCTTCTTGAAGAAATGATCACAAAAGACCTAGGAAATGAGAGGATGAAGAGGGACTGATCCCAGATGTCCTTCCCCTTTCCTTCTGAGAAAACTGCAGCGGCCCTCCTGTTTAGCTCTCTTGGAGAGAAAATATGTACAAGGTAGTACCACTCTGAGCATAGGAGTAGGACATGTTTAATTGGACAATAGTTACTCTTCATATTGTTTGTGCTTGTAGTCATGTGTTTAAGCTAATAAAATATTCACTAATAGAATTGGAAAAGTTACTTTTTAAAAAGTAGTTACTTGAAGTTACAGTTCCAAGCCATCCCCAAAATATTGAGTTAACATGACAATTATAGTTTTTAAAAACTACTCTGAAGCTACTTTTTATTTCCTTTAAAACAGACTAATGATTGCTCTAAGCTTGTCTGCTTTAGCAAACAGGCCTGAGTAGTGATACCATAAACACCCTATAACTATTAAAATAACTGAAAAGCAGATATAGTTATACCATAATAGGAATGAAGTCATCTTTCAGGAATTTATAATTGCACTATAACTTAGTTGCTGAAAATAAAATGTGAGAGACAGAATGAGAACCACCATAATTACAGGTCACTTGTTATTTGTAATGAGTTACTTTTCAAACTCTGTTCATGAAGCAACATCAGAAATTAGGATTAGCCCATCTCAACTTGATCTGTTGACTATGCAGATACTGTAACAACATCTGGACCTCCCCTTGCTGAAGCCACTAAAAGAACTCAGAACTAAGCTAAGATTGATCACCTCTAACTTTTTATAAAAAGTATGTATTGCAGTTTAAATCCCAGATGATGGATGAATGCTGAGGCTTATCTGGTTGGTTAGTACCCCTTGTTGCTATGCTCTTCCTATCCTTTGCATGACACTGTAACACTTTTTCTGCCAAAAAAATAAAACAAACAAACAAACAAAAAACAACAACACCGTTTCTCTTTATAGGTATGCCCTATCCATGCAGTTACTATGTATTCTCTTTGGAGACTAAGCAGCAAATACAGAAGGACAATGATATTTCATTCTGTTTTCTAGTAGAAGAAAACAATTTTAAAGAGGTGCCTGGCTGTTAACCTGACTCTCCTCCTCCTCCTCCTCCTCCTCCTCCTCCTCCTCCTCCTCCTCCTCCTCCTCCTTCTTCTTCTTCACAGTAACTAAGTTATACAGTATTGCAATTGATAACTTTACTCCTGTTATGGTATAACTATAACTGCTTTTCAGTTATTTTAACAAATCCTTCCAGATTATTTGACATATATTGCATGTGTTTTAACTATATAACACAGTTTGGTAATTTTGCTTGATGTTGTGCCCTGTGTCTTACAATCATAGAAATGAGCTAAATTGTACAGGTTGGTAGAGCTGACCATGAGATTGTGGTAATTAGCTTTGTTTATTTTTGAGGTATCAGAAGGGAGAATGAAGGCTGCAATCCTACATGAACATACCTGGAAAACAGGATTCGTCCCGAAACTTTTGCTGCCTGAAGCGAAGGATAGAACAGCACCTCTTCCTTTCCATACACAGAACCAACTGAACAGGCATCTGAACTGCATTTAAACACATGTGACTAGCTAGCATTTTGTCTTGCACCCCCCCCCCGTCTGAGGCTATCATCTGGTTTTGCCTAATGGCTGGGCTGGTTGTATTGGGAATCTGGTCTATTGAGTTCAGTAGGGCTTTGAAACAGACATTCTTAAGACGCAGTGTAAGGGGGCTACAGTAGTTTGAGTCTGATACGGTAGGATCACTATATCTGTGAAACCCACAGTTTCACTTCTTTGCTGCCTGAAAAGCTTAAATTAAAATCCCCAGAAATACATGTTTCCATGGTGTATTACCAGAACTGACCACTAGAGGGAACCAGAGACAATGCTATATATGTACAGTGGTGCCTCGCATAGCGACGATAATCGGTGCAACAAAAATCGCTGCAAAGCGATTTCGTCGCTATGCAATATTAAAAAGCCCATATGAATGCATTGAAACCCCTTCAATGCATTCCTATGGGCTTCAGACTCACCTTTAAGCGAAAATCCTCCATACGGTGGCCATTTTCGCTGCCCGGTAAGCGAGGAATCCATCCCAGGAAACAGCAGGCAGCCATTTTTTTAACCTGGCGGCCATTTTGGAACCACCGATCAGCTGTTAAAAAATCATCACTTTGCGATGATCGGTAAGCGAAACAGGGTACCAATCATCGTAAAGCGATTTCCCCCCATTTAAAACATCGCAATGCGATCGCAAAAGCGATTACAATAAGTTAATCGCTATGCGATTTCGTCGTTAAACGGGGCACCTGTTAAGCGAGGCACCACTGTATAGGGTTTCTATATCGGCACTTTGTGGCATCCACAGTGGGAGGGGACTTGCAATTGATCCCCCGCAGGTACTGTGGTCTTACTGTACAGACATTTTTCATTTCATTTCATTCCTAAAGTATACAGGTCTTGTATGATTTTAATGAACTTCTGTAATTAATGTCAGAATATTTAAAAGGCCAACAATTTATATAAATAAGCAATGATGCACATGGATTTTTCTTTCTTTTGTTTCAGGGTCTAAAATGATATTGGTCTGTCTCCAGAAAAGAACTGCTTATCACTTTGAAGTATGTGCTCAGTTTAAACACTTAGAATGAACACACAGAGAGAGAGATATTTACATATCCAGCAACGATCCTCTTACTTTACATGTTGCATTTTGATCAGATGTGGAAGAGTGCTTTTATGGGGGTGTTTTCTCACTGCTAGCTCAGTAACATACATGATAGAATAATAATAATCTCAGAACTGCTGTGTCGGAAGGGACCCTATGGATCCAGCCTCTATCAAGGACGCACACTGTGGCATCAAAGTCCCAACCTCTGGCTCCACAACCAGATACCTAAACCACTGACCTATCCACAGAATCATCATCCCTCTAAACTGAGAGTATATAAGCTTCCACCACAGAGTCAGGAATAATTTTAGTTTCTCACATTCTTTCCATATCATTTTTGCTGGGGGATCCTTCCTGAAGGACAGATAAAGGCATAAGCATCCAGGAGTCTGAGTCATGAGCTGCTAAGGCCTCCCCAGTGCCCTCGGGTGTAATCTTCTTTATCCAAGACTGGGCAAAGGAATCTGCTTTTTAAGACAAAGGAAAGGATGGCACCTTCTTCTTTTCCAAGTGCAGAAGCTGGCAGTTGAATCTTACTTTTATAGTAGGGGCAGGAAACCATCTTCCACTGTACCTCAGACTGCTAGACTGGCTGGGGCAGCAGGACAAGCTATGTGGCATATGATTAGTACTCTTTGCTGCATAACATTTGCTGCCTGAGGTGGCTGCATCATTCTGAATAACAATAACACTGGCCCTGTCCTCTTGAAAGCCCTTGAATAAATCTGGAGCTCCTGTGTATGTGATTCAAAGGAATGGTTACCACTACTTCAAACTGTTCCTCCTTTGATCCTGGGTGTGGTGGTCACCTGACTTACCGACAATGAAACTGATTATAGAAAAATTGCAGGCAAATTCAGCAAGTCTTGAGCTCAAAGAAGAAATTCTTTAATTACTGGCAGTCTCTCCCAATAGTATTCTCAGAGTAGATCAGCCCTTATTGCTTTGTTCTTTTGAACTGGCACTTACTGTCTCAATAATTTACTCAGAGACACTGGTACGGAAAAAGAGGAAAAAAAAGGCTTCCGTTTACTTACAGGTCTTCATAGATTAAAACAAACAGTATTTCATAGAAAAATAATGACTGATTACACAAATACCGCTTAACTGAATAAGTATCTTCATGACTAACAGCAGACTTCTGACTGAACACTGACTCCTGACAGACTACATACCTCTAACTGTCCACAGACTATCTGACCGGAAAAGGAGACTTGAGTAGAGAGGCATTACTCTCTTCAAAATTCTGAGTCAGAGAGGGAACAATTGGCTGCTACTAGATAGATTGACACTGACCCCAGTCCAGAAGTGTCTGTCCCAGCCAAAACTTCTTAAAGGCCATATACAAGGGTGCAATAAATCCAACAAATTTCCCTGCCAATATGGCTGTACTAGGTGAAAAATTCAGAGAATCGTGATTCCCCCAAAAGGAACTTTTTCAAATTCTGGGCTGGGGAGCTGTTGCATTTGACAGGAGAGAGTGCAGAAAACCAGCTTCAAACAGAAGGGAGAAGAGAAAAGACGTGTTGCTTATTCTTCCTCCCATATCATGTAGTAACTGTGAAGTCACTGCTTTTTTTTAAAACCTCGGTTTCATTGATTCCCAGATTAATATAACCACCAATAAAATGTAAGCACTTTCTTTTGAAGCGATAAAAATATGCCTGAAAAGCAAGCACCCTGTTAGGGACCTTTTCATAATCTCTGCATTAACAGAGCTGCTATCTGAAGCGCTAAGCAGTTCCCCCAGAACGGTCAAATGCCTGCGGCTGGACGCCTTTGCAAGGAGCAGCACAGCAGCTGAAAACCAACTCCTGGAAAGAGAAATTGTTGTGGAGTGACACACGATGACAAGCTCTTAACCAGAAGATTTTTGAAATGGAGAGTCACACCTTAATTCCTGTGCCTTGCTTTGAAATTTTACCCCATTTCACCAGGCAGATTTCATGTCATCTGATATTTTTAGGTGAAGAGTTAGAGAGGGGTTATCAAGAAAAGTACTTCAGTCCTGAAGTGAATGGCATATGTGCCACCAGCTGTCTGCTTTCATCAAAGTAAGGAGCATCTTATAGCTACACTTTGGACCTATATAAGGCAAATGGCAGACATGCCGGCAATTATAGATCACGTGCAGAGGTCTGAAACAAATGAAACAGCTAGGCCATGTTTAGGACTATATAAATAAAGATATGTGAATGCATGGATACAGAGAAAGACTCTTGTTTTGGATTTCTAATATAAACCTTATCAGAAAGAAGACTCTTGAAGGCCAATGCTAAATAGACATATAAGGAAAACTGAATGGTCAAAGCTATATTAGTGACACCCACTAGTGTAACAACATAATTGGCATAAATCCTGTTGGTGAACTGCCACACATTAAGAAGTTAACATAGGCATTTGCTGTTGGGCACCAAGTTGTGTGTGACTTGGCATGTAACAGTAAATGATGGTCTAAATGGGGGAATTTCGCTTAGCTTTGGGAACCAATTTTCGCTTTATGACGATCAAAAATAGGTAATTGTGGGGGTTTCAAAATGGCCGCTGGGTGCTTAAAATGGCTCCCCGCTGTGCTTAGGGATGGATTCCTCGCTATACAAGCACTGAAAATGGTCGCCGTATGGAGGATTTTTGCTGGACAGTGAGTTTTTAGCCCATTGGAATGCACTGAGAGGTTTTCAATGTGTTTCAATGGGCTTTTAAATTTTGCTTTACGATGTTTTCGCTTAACAGCGATTTTCCTGGAACGGATTATCGTCATTAAGCAAGGCACCACTGTACATCCACTGTGTTAATGCAGGCATAAAACAGTCAATAGGATTTTCAATGCATTTTGTAACTTTAAAAAAACAGCTCAACAATTTGCGCCTTTGCCTTTGATTACTGACCTATGGTTTTCCACTGTGCATTTATCATAAAGACAGATAGTTCCTTGCCAGAAGCATGGAAAGCTTTTGCGGACATAAGATAGAAGATAACCTAGTCACATACAAGTTCAGTCCCTCAGGCCTACTGGATACGTTCCCATGTTCATCCAGGGTCTGGGTAAGGTGTAGGTATCTTCAGCATCAGAGCTTTGGAAATGCTCATTTTCTTCCTGCTCTATCAGCTGCTGGAAACAGTGACGGTTAGGAAACAGGCAAGGTTCTCTTATGAATATTTTCAGGGCCATTGGACCATATGAACCAAACGTCAAATGTAATTTGGTTGTTCGTCTAGCCGGCAGTTTTCATGGGACCAAATCCTGTTGAGTGATTCTGCTCTGTAGATCTCTGAACTTTTCGCTGTTTAGTTAGAGACTTTTAAGCCACTGGAAGTTCACACTCTGCCAATAGAATTGAGATAGTTATAGTCTAAGAACCAGAACTTTTCAAAACTCTGTCCAAATGTGGGGTGCACTCTGAACCCCCCCTTTTTAAAGAGAACAGGAAATGTGAATCAATCTGAAGCTGCTCTTTTCTTTATTTTTCTTCTGTTTTAGATTCTTATTCCAGGCAGCAGCTGATGGAGCACAAAGGAAAGCAAATTGGGAGCTTTGAGTGATGACTGGCTATGTCTAGGTTTCAAACTGATTCATTTCAGACTTGGGGGGGGGGGGGGGAAAAGAATCATTTCCAAAAATTTACTAGATGAATACATGGGCATTTGCTAATTTAGAAATATATAGTACAATATCAGGACAGTGGAACATTTTATTATAAATTTTGCTTTCTGATTTGGGAGCTAATCTAGCAGTGAAAGAAATAATGATTTGATATGAATGGCAGAGGAGAAATCTTAAAGGCAAGTCTTACCAGGGGTTCACCTCCAAGGAAGGAAGGCATCAAAGTTATTTTGATTACATGAGAGCGCCATCATGTGGACGTTTAGCAACAATTCTGTATGAAGTTGGATTGCAGAAAAGACAAGCATCCTTATATGTAACTTATTTTTACAACAGAAAACATGGAAATATTTCCCTTCTCATTATTTTGAGGAGAATTAATAAGTTTTAGATGTATTTGTTGTTTTTTTCAGAGGCAGTTGCAACGTATACTTGGAAGGTTCATTTGCCTAAAATTTGTGTACAACATTACTGTCTGTTTTGTTCCTCAGTAGTGCTTGCAAGAATGGCTTTTGCATGTTTTCTTTCAGGGTGTTTACATACCTATAGCTTTCCTGCAACCTAACTTGCCTCACATCCGCTTTATCTTTACTGCCATTCCAGCCTTCAATTTCTGTAGTTCCATTATAGCACTGTCAGTTTTTTGAGGGAAAATTTAACCCACTGGCCTAGTCAGTTTCCCTGTCTTGAGGTTCAAGATAGCAGCAGCCTCACCCCCCATTCTGAGGTTGCCGTAAGGCCACCAGCAGTGCAAAGAGGGTGCTTTGTGTGGAGAAGGCAGCAGTCCAAATACACCACCGGCCAAGAGCCAACTTCGGTTTGAGGAAACTGAGTCTCCCTTTTTTTTCCTCTCATAACAAATGCTTGACCTTAACTCTACTGTTCACTGGGTTAGTGGCTACGTGTTTGGAGGCATTTAAGACCACTGAATCTCAGTAGCATTTGGGAACATTTCTTTTTTTAAAAAGGAAATGCTTATTTACTTTTTTAAAGTAAATAATTAAAAGTCAAAACTGGATAGAACAAGACACATAATGAATGAAGCTTTTCTTTGTATTTTGGTTAATTGATCACCATATGAGATGAAGAATGTCTGCCATAAAAGTCCTGGCCACAGGCAGCCATCTTTTCTCTCCATTGCTGCTACCTTGGGAAGTCCTTCCTACATGCAGTGGCTTCCTCAGCATTCATGAATATCTTTCTGCACGGGAAGTATATAGCATCTTGCCTGCTTCTTAGGTCATAATGCCTCAGTTTGGATTTCCATGGAGACCAAGAAATATAAAAGGAGCTTCAGAAATATTTATGTTTAGTTTAACATCTGGAGTCTCTGAGGCTACAACTACATGGTCAAGTACCATAGGATTTGCTGCAGGTATAAAATTGATGAATTCAATTTTTTTTTACTGATCATATGACAGAAAGGCTAATTTGAATCAGCCCAGCCTTTTTTGCTCTTAATGAAGAGGTTTTTCTCTGCCCCTAGGGGCTCCTACTTTTTTCAAGCCAGAATGATTTGAAAGGACTTCCATGAGCAGTAGTTTCATTCTGCAAAATGGCGGGTGTGTGTTTGTGGGTGGTATGGTGGTGACATAGGCAGCTGATGTTGAGAGTTCTGGGAACTTAAGTTCCAGTAAAATGCACAGCGGAAGGCCAGCTCCTTAAGATTAGAATTAGCTGTAGAAGTCCCCTTCTTTACCCAACTGTTTTTGGTATCCACCCTCACCAAAGCCTAGCACTTTAGAAAATAAGACTCAGGAGGCGATCTTTAAGTAAAAAAGGTTTGTGTATTTTACTCACTTAAATGTCCATTTCTAAAATAGGCACTCATTAGGCTTAAGGTTGATAGAAAGAAAATAGTAAAATAAGGTTTGTTTCCTCAGCCCATGTGGCTGGGAGGATCTCTAGGATTTGGAGATCCATCCTGGAGATCTAGTATCTTCCAAGGTGAAAAATGGTCTGAGACAAAATGGAGTCTCTCAAAACGTTTGAGGAGGAGAAGGGAAGAAAAAAAGGGCAGAGTTTATCTAGCCCAGCAACAACAAACCCTTCTGATTAGTTAGCATGCAAACAAACAAGCAAACAAGTTAGTCTGTGATGGAGGCCCTTCCTTCCATATCTTGAAATTTACATCAAGATTGCTAACTAGCCAACAATTGGGACATGGTTTTTAGGGACTGGAGGCACACCTGGCCTCACAATCTGTCCCTTGAGTGTTCCAGAATTTTATTTATTTATTTTGAAGAAACACGTTTAGCTGAGCTGTTGCATTGATATACTGTAGTAGTTTAGTGCTAGATCAACTTGGCAGAAAGAGAGAGAGAGAGAAAAATCAGCCCAAAGTTCCACACCCCATTCTGTAGTTTTTGCTGTCCACCAACTCTTCTACTTAAAAAAACAAAATAAAATGAAAATAAAAATCAAATCTCCAATGCAGAAAAGAAATACCAACTAAGTACACACGCAAAGTGGTGCTTTGCCTCCTGCCTCATGAGGGAGAACACACAACTGTACACTCTCACACAAACACAAAAGTAGCCGTAGCACTCATCTTTCTCTACAAAGCGTCTCTCCTAAGATGTACCTCATTTTTATAATGGCTCCTCTTGGGCAGACCTCTTGTTTATTTTTTTTACAGCTCAACAAGCTATCTGAACTATCTGGGTCAGCAGGACAAGATGAGAAAATAGGGTGACTGAGGATGGGAAGCCTTCTTGAAGCAATTCCGTTGAATGTGCCACCTATAACCACTTCAAACTGAACTGCAATTAGAAGTCTTTTTCCTTCCCCTGCTTGTGTGGTCACTTATATCAAAGAAAACCAAATGCCCCAGGGTGTCTTTGCAGTGAGAGAAGGTGAGTTTATTCACATTTCCCTTGCTGCATAGTCACACACTTAGTGACAGTTGAGCTTAGATCTTCTAGGTTGTCTTGCCCCCACCTCAGAAGTGGAGGGAAAAGATGCTAAAATGATGATACAAGATGAAATGTCACTGAAAAGCAGATGTAGAAAATGGTAAGAAGTATATTGAGGTAACTGTACTGAAAGGGTGCCTAATGAAATATGGTGAGGCAAAGCTTGTGGCAAAGAGAGGAGAATAATGCAGAATAGTGTTGAAGTTTGACTTCCTTCCTTCCTTCTAAAGGACACAAAGTAGCCTGAAATATTGATATTAAAGGAGGAATGGGTGGGACTGCATTGGGTTTAACTCAAGAAATTATGGGAGAAAAAAGAGAGGAAGGAATAAATGTTAACCTATAATTGAGTTAAGAGCTGTACAGCCTTGAATTATCAGTGATGGTTTGGTAAGAATGTACTAATTTAAAAGGGTGAACACACACACACACACACACACACACACACACACACACACACACACACACACACACACACACACACACACACACACACACACACACACACACACACGTTTTTGCTGATGAGAGTTGTTAGACACTGCTCAAACTAAACATTCAAAATATGTCTCATGACTGTATTATGGAACAGTTTAACCAACAGGATAGTTCAAGGAGATATGAAAGTGTTTCAAGCTTGAATAATGTTATATGATAAATTTAGGAACTGTTTCCCTGTAACTAAAGTTACTAACATTCTGCTCCCCCTACCATCTTGACCATGGAGTTCCAGAATGTCCCGTGTAGATAAAGGAAAGAGGAAGAGAGGGAAATGTCTAATTTTCCTTCAAGCTGCTAAGTAGACTTGAATGGATCTTATGTATATCCAATTATCTTTTTTCTGATGGACCCTGTGACAGATGGACTCTCATGGTGTGTTTGACATCATCAAGGACACAGAGCAATGTTGGGGGCTGGGGCTGAGTTTTGTTTTGTTTTGGTTTTTGGTTGAAAAGCAACACTGAAAATATATTGTGACTGCATGTATTCCATTCACGACTAATAGCTGTTCTAGATCACACAATCAGCAGGGGAAAACATTTAATCCTAGGGATGTCCACTGCCTTTAGATATACGTAGTGTAAAAATGAGCCAAATGAAGGGTATTGGTGCTTTTTCAGGGTGATCAAAGAGCAGTGCCAAGAGGAATTAATAAGGTGCAATGACATCCCCTTGGATCCCTCCTGTTAAATCCGAGGGTTCACACATCATGATTAAAGTGGAGAATGAGAAAGAAAAACAAAGGAAGATTATGAAGAGGGTTAAAAAAATCTTGGGAATCAACCTTCCTTGCCTTTTCTGTTGTAGTCGTTGATTAAATTGTCAAAGTGTAACAGCTGAGGCATGACTAATTTCAAATCTAGAGGGCAGAAAGAGAGGGATTGGTAAAGGAGAGAAAATGTAGAAGTGTTAGTTTGTTTAAACTCACAAATACTATGAGACATCCAGACAAGGATCAGGTTGGACTGCCTTCAAAAGGGTACAAGGTGGGTCGGCCCCAATCTGTGTGCTCTTTATTCGGGCACAGAGTGGATTGGGTGAGGGGCTGTGCAGCACAACACATACTGTACAACACTGATCCAAGTTACTATATGTTTTGTAAAAAAATGGCAACAAAAAACTTGTAAAATAAAAGTCCAATCAAAGAGCTGCCATGCACATTTAGTTCATCCTACAACATGCAGTTTGTTATTTCACAGCCAGGACACGGGTTAGAAGGAGGACAGTATCCCTGTCCTTCTTTTTAAAGAGACATATATGTCACCAAACACTGAATGATATGAAATGGAGTTGTAGTCTTGGTTGCTTCTACCACCAACTGAAGATTTAGCAGTGTATGTAGGCATTTTCCTGACTGTTAATGCATATCAGTTTGCTCTTGCTTTTATAATCAGTTGTTCATATGCATTCTTCTCTTGTTGCTGTTTTACTGGTTTTCACATTTTTTTCCACTGAATTGTAAACTGCTTTGAAAATTTCAAATGGAAAGCAGTAAAATGCTATGAATGGATGGATGAATGAATGGTAATTGGTCACCCACTAGTGGCTCCCCAGTCATAGAAGCCACTTCATCCTGCTGCCAGGCCTTCTAAACTTCTCTCATATTTGATCTGATAGTGGTAGAAGAGATGATTAGGGCTATGGAATGCCAGACAACAATGGTATCCCTCTGTCTTTTCTGAAGCTAACCTTTCATGGAGAGATAGTTTTATTGACAGAAGAGATTTGGGATGTGCAGTAGCCAAAATTCAGATTTGGAATTTTAAACATTTTGAATTTCCCGATATCCAGAACTCCATTACACTCAATATGGGTACTGCATCGATATTATTTTGCCCTTTAAAAAACACACACAAACAGGCCAATGATTTTTAAAGGATTTTCCTGTGTCCCCTGACACCCCCCCCCAGGGGTTGTGCTGAACAAAAGGAGTGCACATCAACAGCCAGCAGTGCCTAGGCATTAGGAAATGACTGTAATGGGCACATAGACTGAACCCTGAACAATGGAAATGCCAGCAGCATTAGGGAATCAGAGAAAGGTCATGCTGGGGAATGGGCAAATATTCTGGGGAGGCCTGGTAAGCCAGATCTCCTTCATTAGGTGGTGCTGAATGTGATGGGAAATTCGCTGGTATTGCCCCTCCTGCTGTTGCTTGATATTTGTTGCCTGCTGTTTAATGGGGATGGAGTCCAAGTGGGTTGTTAGCAGATGGTACTCCTTCTTCCACAAGGAAAGAAATCTATAGTGGAGCTGGTCACTTAGCTTGCTGGCAAGGTCACCACTGGAGACTGAAAAAAAATGTTGTTTTCCCTTTTATGGAATCCCCCATCTGCCTAGATTGCCTTTTTTTACAGTACAGTACTGTACTGCCTTTTTTTAAATTATGCCTTCCATGGCAACCAAGCCTGGGAACATTGGAATCCCCTGGCTAAGAATGGCCATCTCCCCACTAAGGACCTGTGTTGGACACTCCAAGCTTCAGATGACATCCTGTAGTGTAGATCAGTGGTTCTTAACCTTTTTGAAAGAAACGCCCCCTTGAGCCATTGAGGAAGTTATCATCGCCCCCCTCCCCGCGGTGATGATATCTTATTTATCTATTTATCTATTTATCTATTTATCTATCTATCTATCTATCTATCTATCTATCTATCTATCTATCTATCTATCTATCTATCTATCTATCTATCTATCTATCTATCTATCTATCTATCTATCTATCTGTCTGTCTGTCTGTCTGTCTGTCTGTCTGTCTGTCTATCTGTCTGTCTATCTATCTATCTATCTATCTATCTATCTATCTATCTATCTATCTATCTATCTATCTATCTATCTATCTATCTATCTATCTATCTATCTATCTATTTATTTATTTATTTATTTATTACACTTAAATCCAATGACCCCTGAAAACAAAATTCAATTCCAAGAAAATGAAAGGCCCCAAAAAGTAACATTTAATGATTTAGTTGCAAGCGAATTTTAAGACGCAAAAAGAAATATAAAAAGGGCATAAAAACAAACCACAATACAGGAACTAAAATTTCAAGACAAAAACTCTGAAACTAAATTAAGATTGGAGGAAAATATATATTCATGCACACTGTAAAAAGGTTGCAGCCATCTTAACAGGTTTGGCTTGCTCCAGCGCCCCCCTACCGCCCCCCTTCTGCTCCAGCGCCCCCATGCCGCCCATTTTCGTTCTACCGCCCCCCTGAAAAATGAAATCGCCCCCTGGGGGGCATTATCGCCCAGGTTAAGAACCACTGGTGTAGATCACTTGACCCATAAAGTCCCGTCTTCTTTGTCCAGAGGAACAGCCACATTCAGGGATGTCTCTGGTGCCAAACCATGGAGTGTCTTTTGCTACTCCAGCACTCTTTCAAGCAGGTAGAAAGTGAAATTTCATCAAGTTGTCACATCCTGGATTTGGTGATACAGTCTCAGGTTTTCTTGCCTCTGCTGCAACAGCTCACTGCCCCGGACAATGTGGTGAAAAATGCCCTACCACCTTTCTGGCCCACTCATTTATATTGAGTACGCTTGTGTCTTCCATATACAATAAAGCACCCAAAACTCCTAGGTTGAGAGTGTGGGCCAAACACTGAATCCCTGTCATCTTCTCAGCCTGCAGTGTTCTCTCCATCATCAGTGAGAAACAGATCTTATTTTTTTGTAGCTGGACTCCACTACTGCAGCATCTCTCTCAACAGCCTTGTGAATGTTTTGAGCTGTATGGCTGCTTTCCATCACAGCCATATTCAATCCCCCTCCCGTATCCTGCTCTTGTGTTGTCCTCCTCCCTGTGTTCTATCAGGGAGATATAGGCATGCATTTGCACCCTGGCTGCTCAAGTTGTCACTTATAAATTGTGCTACTTATGCCATGGCCACCTGTTGCTGTACCAGATGCCTGACTTCCAATATACATATTCTCCCCCAGATCAAATTTGTATGTACTTAAAAGGGAGTTCCCACCTACCACAGTGCTGCTTTGCACAGGAGAGATTTGCTGGGAATGGGGGCTAAATATTTCCTTGAATAAGATGGATCTGCCTCTTATGGAAATGGAAGGCAGAGTCTGGTACTCTTCATAAATCTCTTTCCCAACCATAAGAGTAACAACCCTATTGCTTCCCAAGCTGGCAATGTCAGTTGGTCTGAGTGCTGATGCCATCCCTCACCTTCTCTGACTTCTTGCCCTGGCCGAATTTCACAAAGACGTAACTGGAACATGTCTGAGGTTGACTCATATGTGTCCCACCTTGAACTGGAGGTTTCTCTGTTACCTCCTTGGTAGAGACACACATGCCCTATACTGATGCCTGCTGCTCTTCCATGGTGTCTGAACTGAAAAAGGCAGCTGAGTGGCAGAGTTTGTTTTGGGGTGGGGGGCTCATAATATCAGTTGTAGGTTATCTTTTTCCTCTCCCTCTTCTCTCAGTAGAAACTGCTGCAGTGGGTGCAGGCTGCATTCCTGCAGCCTTCCCCCAGTGCCTAGTTCTTCTACCACACCCACACTTCATACTGTGTACAGTCTCCACACAAAGAGCAGTATGGGATGAAAGAAGTCTATTTTAAATGCTGTGGTTTTTGAAGGGTGTCTTCATGTAGGGCTGAGAAATGTGGCTTAAAGAGACATCCTATTTGGTGAAAATCTCCAGACTTTCATAATGAGAAATAAAGTGATAATAGAAGAATAGTGGAGATAAAATAATATTGTCATCCATATATGTACATGCTTCTATATATTTATTTGTTTGTAACTTTCACAGCATTATGTGATAAACAAACAAACAAAATGCTGGCCAATGCAACCCCAAAGGTGTTCAGATATAAAAATATAATGATATGGATTCCTACTTTTTCTGTGTACATTTTCAGTGGTGTTATATACAAGTATAACAGCACTGAAAGTTTAGATGCTATATTTAACATTTCCCACAGCAATTCCTGGGCTTTTGGCTGGTAAAATATTAAAATTTTAAAAATTAAACACAATGAGAAAATAAAACAAAATTTCTAGGAGCAATTAAGCCATTTCCAGAAACTGAACACTGGTATTATTGTTTGTGGGGCCTGTGTTTCTAGATGGCCTAAGACCAAGGTTCCCTCTAAAGTGTGTAGCTGCATGAGTACGTATGACTTCACCCCCCTCTGCTCAGGACTCCTTCTCCTCTGCTCACAAAAAGCAACAATTTCCATCCCCTTTGGTTCCGGTCGTAATGGAAATCCACGGTGGGGGGGGAGTCACATGGGGTGGAGGTGCACATGTGAGGGGCAGAGTGTCACCCTGCAGGGCTGAAAATTAGAGGGAACGTTGCCTAAGGCCATGAGGGGATGACTTTCATGTTAGGCTTAGGAAAGAAAAAAAAGTCAAAAAGATCTTATGCTTTTTAGTTAGAAGCAAAAGTATGGGTGTAGACTTCTTCAGTTATTTACATTTCATTTAAAAATCGGGGGGGGGGGGAAGGACATTCTCTAGAGCCCGCATTTTCAGAGAAGCTGCTCTAACAAGATCTGTCAGGAACATGTCCCAATTCTCCACATGAACTCACCAGAGGCATTATCGTCATTTTCTAGTTGGAAAAGAACCTTTCATTTCAACCCTGCCTTTTTTTTTCTTTTTTCTTTTTACTATATCTGCAGAGTGCCAATTTTGCTGCCTTCACACAAATTTCCCTCAGGAGGAGGACAACGTTCTGAAGAGGAGAGCTTCTCCTGTCCCTGGGCATTAGTCCATGTCATTCAAACCTCTGGAAAACTCTGGCATTCTAAATCCCATGAAGAGCCTCCATGCTCAGAAGAATGCAGGCACTTCAGGAAGTCACCTGCCACACCTACAGGGAGATGGAAATGTATAATGAAATAGGGCTAGTGCACATTCTACATCTCTGATGTTTAGTCTTCCTTGTTTACACCCAAACAAGGAAGCTTATGCCCAATAAGGAAAAAGAACTACCAGGCACACAAGAAGGACAAGTGACATTTACTAAATGTTTCTATGTCAGGGGTCTGTGGCTAAACAAAAGAAGGGCAGTACAGATCTTGGCAACTGTACACCCCTTCCCTGTCTTCATAGTTGCTGCGCGTTGCCTTTTTATGCATTATTGTTCATGGGAAAGGGGTATATCTTTTCTCCCTGCTCCTTTTACGTGCATGGAGACGACTTCCAGTATGAAAAGCCCATTGTAAATTTCCTGCTTTACTATATGTTTGTACGTGCTGAACTCCACATTTCCACAACTAACTACTCTCTTGTGCTTAACTTCGACAGTAAGCGGACAGTGCCCTCTTAAGGTTCTCTGTGGGAAAACACCTATGTTGATTTCCATGGCGTGTCCGGACAGTTTTATGAAATTCTGAATTGTGCTTGGAAGACCAGAGCTGGACAATTAGAAATAAAATGGGATAGTATACAGTATTTGATGGGGTGAGAATTCACTTGCTTCGCAGCAAACTGGGTGTTGCATCAGCAGACCTACGTGTCAGAACTGAGTTGCCACCAGTTTTGTATAAATGAGGGGATGGGGTAATTCTAAACACCATGTGGGGACAGGAGCTGTTCCTGCACCTTCAGTGCATCCCTCCCCCCAAAGCCAATTCCACTGGCCATTTCCTCAATCGCTTTCTCATCAAGAGAACTGCAGGGGAGAAGATCTCTTAGGGGATGAGGTAAACATGGGCTTGGGAAAGGGTTTGGTTCCCGCACACGCCCCTTCAGATTGCCATTTAAATTACATCCCGCCCCTTTACTGTTTTCATGTCTAGTGTCCATTTTGCATTTACAAAGAATGTTTTCATTGTTTTTAATTTACAAAATTATTGTTGTTTTTATATAACTACAATATTGTTCTATAATTATAAAATCACTGTCATTTCTTTAACTCAGGCTACACATGTTTTACAAACTATACAAGTGAAAGGAAAGTCTGATGCTCCAAAGAAAAATACTGCCTAGGAACCTGGAATGTAAGATCTATGAATCTTGCTAAGATGGCTATGGTAAAACAGGAGATGGCAAGAATAAACATTGACATCCTGGGCGTCACTGAACTAAAATGGATGGGAAGAGGCGAATTCAGTTCAGACGATTATCATATCTATTATTGTGGGCAAGAATCCCATAGAAGTAATGAAGTAGCCCTCATAGTCAACAAGACCTGGAGCCGATTATGGCTCTGATCATCAGCTTCTTATAGCAAAACTCAAGCTTAAACTGAAGAAAGTAGGAAAAACCACTGGGCTAGTCAGGTATAATCTAGACCAAATCCCTTATGAATACACAGTGGAAGTGAACAACAGATTTAAGGAACTCGATTTAGTGGACAGAGTGCCTGAAGAACTATGGCTGGAGGCTCATAACATTGTACAGGAGGCAGCAACAAAAACCATCCCAAAGAAAAGGAAATGAAAGAAAGCAAAGTGGCTGTCCAACGAGGCCTTACAAATAGCAGAGAGGAGAAGGGAAACAAAACGCAAGAGAGATAGGGAAAGTTACAGAAAATTGTTTGCAGATTTCCAAAGAATAGCAAGGAGAGACAGGAGGGCCTTCTTAAATGAACACTGCAAATAGAGAAAAATAATAGAAAGGGAAAAAACCAGAGATCTGTTCAAGAAAATTGGAGATATTAAAGGAACATTTTGTGCAAAGATGGACATGATAAAGGACAAAAAAGGTAGGAACCTCACAGAAGCAGAAGACATCAAGAAGAGGTGGCAAGAATACACAGAGGAGCTATACCAGAAAGATTTGGATGTTCTGGACAACCCAGATAGTGTGGTTGCTGACCTAGAGCCAGACATCCTGGAGAGTGAAGTCAAGTGGGCCTTAGAAAGCCTGGCTAACAACAAGGCTAGTGGAGGTGATGGCATTCCAGTCAAACTATTTAAAATTTTAAAAGATGACGCTGTTAAGGTGCTACACTCAATATGCCAGCAAGTTTGGAAAACTCAACAGTGGCCAGAGGATTGGAAAAGATCAGTCTACATCCCAATCCCAAAGAAGGGCAGTGCCAAAGAATGCTCCAACTACCATAAAATTGCATTCATTTCACACGCTAGCAAGGTTATGCTCAAAATCCTACAAGGTAGGCTTCAGCAGTATGTGGACCGAGAACTCCCAGAAGTACAAGCAGGATTCCGAAGGGACAGAGGAACTAGAGACCAAATTGCTAACATGTGCTAGATTATGGAGAAAGCCAGAGAGTTCCAGAAAAACATCTACTTCTGCTTCATTGACTACGCAAAAGCCTTTGACAGTGTGGACCACAGCAAACTATGGCAAGTCCTTAAAGAAATGGGAGTGCCTGACCACCATATCCTTCTCCTGAGAAACCTATATGTGGGACCTGAAGCAACTGTGAGAACTGGATATGGAACAACTGATTGGTTCAAAATTGGGAAAGAAGTACAACAAGGCTGTATATTGTCTCTCTGCTTATTTATCTTATATGCAGAATACATCATGTGAAAGGCTGGACTGGAGGAATCCCAAACTGGAATTGAGATTGCCAGAAGAAATATCAACAACCTCCGATATGCAGATGATACCACTCTGATGGCAGAAAGTGAGGAGGAATTTAAAAAACCTCTTAATGAGGGTGAAAGAGGAGAGCGCAAAAATGGTCTGAAACTCAACATAAAAAACAAAAAACAAAACCTAAGATCATGGTATTGGTCCCATCACCTCCTGGCAAATAGAAGGGGAAAGAGATGGAGGCCGTGACTTTCTTGGGCTCCACAATCACTGCAGATTGTGACAGCAGCCACGAAATTAAAATACGCCTCCTTCTTGGGAGGAAAGTGATGACTGTGACGGTAGCGATGATGTCATCTGCCTGTCATTGCTGTGGCTGGAGTTCATCTGCCTATAGCATGACGGGAGGTGGGACTTCAGAGGGTGGAGCCATGGTATTTAAGGGGGGAGTGAATGAGGTGTGAGTCAGATAGGGTTGAGATAGGGCTTGGATAGGGTCTGGTAGGGACTTAGGGAGTTAGGGCTTGTATATGTTATGAAGTACTGTGTTAGTGAAGGTCTGAGAGAGAGTGTGTATGAGGGGATACTTTATTATTACTGAATGCCTTTTTAATTTAGTTGATAAAGTGATTTACCATTCCTTCTGTTGTTATCAATAAAATACAAGTTTTTATTTTTAAAATCATACATTTGTCTGAAGAGTCTTATGAAGGAGTGGTTGGTGGCA
Organism: Pogona vitticeps; assembly: GCF_051106095.1. Lineage (NCBI taxonomy): Eukaryota > Metazoa > Chordata > Lepidosauria > Squamata > Agamidae > Pogona > Pogona vitticeps. The sequence continues at coordinate 144,167,995 of NC_135786.1, forward strand.
GCGTGAATAAAGTGTGTGTATGTAAGAGTGACGTGACACCTCCTTTGTGACGTGAGAGGAGGCTGTCACAATGACAAACCTCAACAGCATCTTAAAAAGCAGAGACATCACCTTGCCAACAAAAGTCCGATAGTCAAAGCTATGGTTTTTCCTGTAGTGATGTATGGAAGTGAGAGCTGGACCATAAAGAAAGCTGACCGCTGAAGAATTGATGCTTTAGAATTGTGGTGCTTAAGGAGGCTCTTGAGATTCCCCTGGACTACAAGGAGAACAAATTTATCCATTCTGAAGGAAATCAACCCTGAGTGCTCACCGGAAGGACAGATCCTGAAGCTGAGGCTCCAATACTTTGGCCATTTCATGAGAAGAGAAGACTCCCTGGAAAAGACCCTGATGTTGGGAAAGTGTGAGGGCAGGAGGAGAAGGGGACGACAGAGGATGAGATGGTTGGACAGTGTCATGGAAGCTACTAACATGAATTTGACAAAACTCCGGGAGGCAGTGGAAGATAGGAGGGCCTGGCGTGCTCTGGTCCATGGGGTCATGAAGAGTCGAACACAATGACTAAACAACAACAATATTTTCAGCAGGGCTGAGCCACACGGATCCTGCCCACTGACGTCCTCCCAGAGAAGACAAGAGCCAAAGTGTTCATGAATCTTCCACTCTTTACCATTTGAAGGCAACAGGAGCTTCATAAATATCTCCCATTTACGGATCACAACTGATTACTCCCATGTAGCTTGTCCAAGAGTGAGCGGCTGAGATGCAAAGATGGAAATACTTGGGAGAGCTCTGTTTTGTTTTGCTTCCATATATTGGAGAAAATGTCCAAAATGATGAGCTTGTACCACTGTTGGTGGGTGCTCGTCTACGAGCAGTTAACCTACAGAAGGGACACATGTGTTTGTAGGCTTTTCATAGAGTTGGGACTCCCAGTCATGCATGGTCTCTGATCAGATGGAGTCCCCCCCCCCGCCCCCGCTTCTATGCAGATGGGCCATGTCTTCCCTCACAAAAACAAACAAAAAAGCATACCCATGAAAATGAACTTTCACACCTGCAGCACATCTCCAGTGACGTGATTAGTTTTTTAAAGGCTCTCTGAATGGGGACAAGCTTGTTTTAAGCCTAAAACTGTCTTTTAAGAAAGAAGAAAGTGATCTTCCAAGCATTACTGGTTTTGCAAAAGAATTGGGTGTGACCTAACAAAATCCAGGGGAGAGCAAAACTAGCTCCTAGAAGCTGGTGATGGCCTGCTGTTCCCTGGTATAAATTATGGAATGGAAGCCAGCATTTATGTTTCCATGGGAAGAACAAATTATAATGGATTCAGCATACCAGTGTGTTCATCCGCTTGTTTGTTTAATGTATGACTTCTGGGAAACAGAAGGACTAGATACTACAGTGAACTAGACACTTTGCATATTCCATGTTGCATATCACCATAAGGTGTTTTGTTAAGATACTGTATGACTAGTTACAATGTACTAATCTGCATCTACTAGCAAGCCATGATTTCCTAATTCACCCACAATCTAATTTGTTCATGGCTTATGAATTTGAACTCATTCATTGTTTCCCATTGGTCATTGTTGTCTTATGAATTCTGGCTTGTTGTGTGATTTGTTTCCCCAGCTATCTAACATGAAACAAGAACTAACAAGAGAGAAGCAAATCTGTTCTTCACTTCCACTGTGTATTCATAAGAGATTTGGTCTAGATTATACCTGACTAGCCCAGGGTTTTTCTTACTTTCTTCAGTTTAAGATTGAGTTTTGCTATAAGAAGCTGATGATCAGAGCCACAATCAGCTCCAGGTTTGTTTTTGCTGACTGTATAGAGCTTCTCCATCTTTGGCTGCAGAGAATATAATCAATCTGATTTTGGTATTGCCCATCTATAAGTTGCTCCTTGTGTTATTGGAAAAGAGTGTTTGTGATGAGCAGCTTGTTCTCTTGACAAAACTCTATTAGCCTTTGCCCTGCTTAGTTTTGAACTCCAAGGCCAAACTCGCCTGTTGTTCCTTTTATCTCTTGATTCCCTTCTTTAGCATTCCATTCCCCTATAATGAGAAGAACATCTTTCTTTGGTGTCAGTTCTAGAAGGTGTTGTAAGTCTTCTTAGAATTGGTCAGTGGTTGGTGCATCAACTTGGATTGCTGTGATGTTGAAAGGTCTGTCTTGGATTCATATTGAAATCATTCTATCATTTTTGAGATTGTATCCCAGTACAGCTTTTCCCACTCTTCTTGTTGACTATGAGGGCTACTTCATTTCTTCTACGGGATTCTTGCCCACAATAATAGATATGATAATTGTCTGAACTGAATTCACCCCTTCACATCCATTTTAGTTCACTGACGCTGATGATGTTGATGTTTATTCTTGCCATCTCTTGTTTGACCACCTCCAGCTTCCCAAGGTTCATAGATCTTACATTCCAGGTTCCTATGCAGCATTTTTCTTTGCAGCATCGGACTTTCCTTTCACTTCCAGGCGTGTCCACAGTTGAGAGTCCTTTTGGCTGTGGCCCAACCACTTCATTAGCTCTGGAGCTACTTGTCCCCCACTCTTCCTCAGTAGCATGTTGGACGCCTTCCGACCTGAGGGGCTCATCTTCCAGTGTCATATCTTTTAGCCTTTTATTTCTATTCATGGGGTTTTCTTGGCAAAGATATTGGAGTGGCTATGACCTGTTTGTCTTGGGTGTCTGAATTACTCAAGCCCCTTTGCCACAACAAGGCAGCAATCTGTGAAGGGTGCTGAAAATATAATCTCTGTTAAAAATGATCTGCTGACCAGGCCATCCCTTGGAATATGTAGATGATTACATAAAGTTCTGAATAACTGCAATCCACTGAGAGCTGCACCAACCATTTTGCTGTGTGAGGAAAAGCAAGAAGATGCCTCCCCTCATATCAAGGTAGATGGCATCAAGGTCAGTCAAGTAATTTTGGCATTTGAGGCTGAAGAACCTCATAGGCTTCCCACCCTGGCTGCAAAAATAGAGTAACAATAAAATTAGCAACAATTTCTCAACTGTTTGTTAGTCAAATGCTGCTGCCCAAGCTGGCTGCCACACTCTGCCTAATGGTAGGGCTCACCTCAGATTTAGCTCCTAATTTTAGACTCCCCCCCGCCCCCGTCGACCCCAGACAATATGGAAAAAAGATGTAGCTGAGCCCAAGCTCAAGAAACTGGTTACATTTCAAAGGGAAAGTGTGATGGATTAGCAGGAAAGTAGCAGTTGGGTTCGGCAATAAACACTCTCCAAAATGAGTCCAGGAGGTCAATACAATGCATGTTAGTACTCTTCTGAAGAGATTTTACAAGGCAGTTAACCATCCTCTGGTACCAACTAAAAATAAATAAATAAATGCAATTAAATCACTGATTTACAGTCATTTGAATACTGCAGTTAACATCTTATGAATTCATACTGGCCATATAGTCTTACATAAGTGTATGATGGCTCTTTTATAGCCTATGTAGGAACAGATTAATAGGAATGCACAAATCACATTCTGGTGGATTTGCATTTCTTAATCCTGGTGCAGGCTTTGTCTCTTGTTTCCATAGCAATGAGTGGATCTATATTCCAATCACGCTGCCGGCCGGGCTTGTTGTCTCCACTGGGAGAACAGAGCCAGTTACTTATGTATGTGTGAGTTTTGGAGAATACTGTAGCAGGGCGGATTCTGAAATAAGCTAAATATAAAAATGAAGGAATACATTTGAACAAGCAGGACTTCGGTGTAACAGAAGAAATTGTTAGATACCAGGCTGCTTTATTGACATAGCTCATGACCAATAGCAAAATCCTCACCGTGATTCATGCGGATGCAAGTGAAATAGTGTAAATCAGCACAGCAAATCATTGCTCATATTACACGGCACAGGATTAATTGTGCAAAAAGTGTGCCTAGTAATGTGACTGACAGCAATCTGTTGTGGGGAGTTACACTATTTAACCTAGACACACAGAAATCAACAAAAGGATTCTGGCCTCATATTTTTATTTTCTATGATAAAACTAAATTGCACTCTTTTTTTTTTTTGCCTACAGTTTACCCACTCCAATAGAAACGATTTGTTTGGCAGTGTTGCTGCATTTACATATGAATGTATTTTAAACAGTAATACTGTAATTAAAAGTAAACCAAATAGGTATCTTCCTAATGCAGCCTCTATATCACTGAACACTAAGGCAATGGGTTTTGTATAACACATCTTTGGAAGGAAGCCTAATATCATGTATTTTTGACTGCTTATTATTTTCCACACCTGGCTGAAAAACTCGGTGGTTTAGGTCTCTGGCTGTGGAGCCCACGATTGGGAGTTTTATTGCCCACTGTGCCTCTGGGGAGAAGAGCCATCCTGTGTGTTTCTGGATACGCTGCACAGTCCCAGGATGACCCCAGAAGAAGGGAATGGTAAATGACTTCTGAGTATTTTGTACTTGGAAAACCCTAAAAAAGGTCTCCATAAGTCAGAATTGACTTGACAGCACAGTATCATCATCATCATCATCATCATCATCATCATCATCATCATCATCATCATCATCATCATCATCATTCAAAAACAACAGGCACAATCAAATTTATAAAAAACATTGACTTTATTATTATTATTATTATTATTATTATTATTATTATTATTATTATTATTATTATTATTATTATTATTATTATTATTATTATTTGCATTGATCTTTTTATTGAAGCTCGAGTAAATCTTTGTGGAACTATTCAAATCTGAGAGTTTATACATGCCCATAAGCCTGAATATATTTCTGAGTGAAGGAATTTTACTGTGTGAGACCTTGTTTGTTTCAGCCTTGCTATGAATCCTCTCCATTCTGAGATGAAGAGGTATTTTGTTTCCTGTGTAAGTGCCTTATCTCCTGTATATAAAGTGGCAAACTTTCCCCCAGCCTGCTGACAGAAACCACTGGAACAAATCCCCATGATTTCAGCCGAATATTTTTTTATCTATGCCCACTCCTCCCCCGCAGTAATCCCTAATGAATACAGTGGGATTTTTAAGTAAATAAGTATACAGTACTCAAGTATACTTACCAGGAAGTACATGCCCATTGACCAAAGTGGAAAGTTACTTCTTAGCAAACATGTTGAGTTTTGTTTTTTAAAATCCTCCTTCAGCCTCTCATATTCTTTGTGTGCACATGTGTGAAACTACTTAATGCAGGACAGCAAGCAGAACACCTCGGTTTAGAAAACGAGTCTACATTGTAGACAATTTTAAATCTACAGCACAGATATAAGAAACAGAAGCAGTTTTAGCCTTAGACTGCTTGAGTGCCGTACATGTGACAGCCACCAGATATGTGAAACGACGGTTCTAAATTGATTCCTTAGAAGAACCTGCTTGATCAGTTTTAGGATAAATTAAGCATGTTTGCGCAACAGCCTGCGCTTTCACGTAGTAGCATAATGTTGCGTAATAATATACAGATTTTTTTTCCCCTAGCAGCAACATATTGGTACATTTTAGCGCCACTTTCAATTCATAAAAACCATGACCTTGTTATACGTCCCGAAACAGAGCAGAGGGCGCCCCAGAACTACAAATAACACTATCGGAAAGGAGACGCCTGTCCATTTCGGTCGCTCCCTCCCTCTTTTAATTCAGTAAAATACTAAACCCAAGTCATCTTAGCCAGGTCTGAAAAAAAGATAGCGATTGCCTCTTCTGAGGGAATTTAGGCTGGGGAAAGAAATCACAGGGTTGTAGAACATCTGGCACCTTTATTTAATAGCAAGCCACGGGTGCAGGAGAGGGGCGCGGCTGGCGCAGCAGCCTAGGCAGCCTCTCGGGTATGGCAAAGAATCGAAGCATCCAGCTCGGGCGCTTTCTTGTCTTGGAAAAAAAGAAGCCTTGCCTCCCCTAGTTCCCAAAAGTAACGCAGCAGGGCCACGTCGTTCCGCGTCTCAAGAGCTCCTCGGTCCCCAGAAGGAGAACGCCTTGACTTCAAACGTGCCCACGAAGACCGAGCTGGCAGGCGAGCCTCCCCCCGGCTTGGCTTAGGAGACGGAGACGTTCGGCCGCTGGTTGCCGACCCCGCTGCGCTTTCTTGCGCGGATCCTCCGCCGGCTGGGATGGGCTTGGGCGATCCGCCTTTTCCGTTCCTGTCCCTGAGTTGTCGCTCCTTCAGCCACACCAGGAGAGCGGTGTGGGGTGCGTGGGGGGGGGGAGGCGGGTCTGTGGGTCTCATTCCCCCTTCCAGCAACAAAAGGCCGTGCCAGGAGCGCTTCCAGAACAACCCCACACTTTAAAAACCAACCAACCAAACGGGGTTAGAAATAGGGGGCGGTTAAATAAAATAAAATAAAATAAAAACCTCTCTGAAGGCTTTGACAAGTGCTTTTAAGAAAGGAGCCGAAATCTACCAGGAGCGATCCGTCTTTATTAGTATCATCATTTTTCCCCCCTCTGGATTCCCTTCACGTAGGGATTGGAAGCTCCCAAGATTATGTTTACGCACCATCCTAAACGATACTCCTCTTGGAATGGGCAAAGCTTATATTTAAGAGCTTGGCTCACGACGCCCCCTAAGGGCGAGCGAGAGCATCTCCGGCAGTGATAAGCTTGGGGAATGGGTGGGTTGGAGGGGCAAGAAAGATACTGTACTGTATATATATATATATATTCTATACATACAGTATTAAAAAAAGGAAGAGGGGGAGGGGGAGAAAAAAAATACGCACACGCAGAGGCGCGCACGGCTCAACCCTCGCCGCCTGGGCGCACGTAGAACTCTCTCTCTCTTTGTGTATATGTGTGTGTGTGTGAGTGTGTGTGTGCGTGCGCGGGCGCGCGCACGTGTGGCTTTTGAACTGCCCACCGACTGTCACGGCGAGGAGCGGGCGGGAGAGAGAAATGCAGAGGCAGCAGCAGCGGCAGCAGCGGCGGCGGCGGCAGTAGCAGCAGCAGCGGCGCTGCTCCCATCAGCCCGAGCTCCACCGAGCCGCCACTCCACTCTCAGCGACCGAGCGAGCGAGAGCGTCGGCGACTCCTTTGGGCAACAGGGCTAAGCCCGGACTCTCTTTCTCTTTCTCTCTCTCTAAATCTCTCTCTCTCTCTTTCTCTCCCTCTCTCTCGTTGTGGGCCCCCCCTCCGGCTCGCCCAAACACCCCACCCCACCCCTGGGGGCAAAAAGAGAGGAGCGGAAAAAAAAGAGAGAAGAAGGTAAGAGCCGCAGCTTCGTCGCCCTCCGAACCTTGGGGTCGATCCCGCAGCCTTTCGGACTCTTCCTCACCCCCCACCCGGGTCGCCCGAGCCTTGGCCACACCGTGGTCTCTCCGCCTTGAAGGCGTGCGGGTGGATCGGGGGTACGTGCCTGGCTTAGAAGATTTCCCAGACGATATGCACCCCGTGATAGGCTCTCCTTTTAATATATATATATCGTCTTTTAATATATATGTATTAAAAGAAGAGTGAGCTACAGGAGAACGAGAACTTGGGATTCCCAGCCCGTAGAACCCGTGTGCCTCGAGGAGGGGTTTTTGCGAAAGCCAGAAGAATGGATGATTCGTCTTAAGCTATAGATATATCTCTATACTGTATATGTAGACATATATGTCTCTCGAGCGGAGCGATGGCGTGATGGAGAGCGTGCATGGGGAAATCGGGGCGGAGGGCGCTTGAGAAGCGCACACTCCGCTAATGTGTAATACTTATGGAGTGGGGGGGGGAGAGAAGATACATCCATGTTAAGATCGCACGGAGGAAGGGGGCGAGAGGAGGAGGGGGAAGCTCATGGCGAGATAAGATGAAGCCAGACTCATCGCCTTTATTATTATTATTTATTATTTTTGGGGGGCAAGGATGGTTTTTCCACGGCATTACCTGTGGCACACGTTGGCACCAAACTCCAGCCGATCTGCGCGTGTATGGTGATCAGCCATTCAAAACGGGACCCCCCCCCCTCCGGGGTTGTGTTCGGAAAACGGCGGGGGAGAGGGGCGAGAGCCCCTTTATAAAACGGGCCAGTAATAAACCCTTCTGGCGTGTAACCCGTGTGATGATGGCTCCCGCTGAAGCGATCCTAAAGAAAAAAAAAAGGGCTTGCCGCCTTATGAGCCCGCGCGAGTGCGATCTTAAGAGAAAGAAGGGAAGGAAAACCCGTAGCGATTTCAGCCTCCCCCACCCGAGTGAAATCCAAATTTGTGACGGCCGGGCGGACCCTGCAAGGCGAGAGAATGCGAGCCCGGCTGCTTTGTGGAAGCCTTTCTGAAGGGAGAGGGAATGCGGCAGAGGGCTCCTTGGCTGAACCCCCCCCCCCCGCGTGGTTCTGGAGAGCTTCCCCTCCGCCGGCATCCCCACCACTCTGCTTCCCCTCCCCGAGCAGATGGGGTGGGGTGGGGTGGGGGCGCGTGTAAATCGGCGCCTCTGCAGGTTTTTTTTTGCTGCCGGCTCCACGCCCTGCTCCGGAGCGGCGGGATCCACTCGCGCGCCTTTCTCCCCCCCCCCCCAAAGAAAAGGGTGGCTCCCGCGAAATGCGGTGCCCAGATTCCTACGCGGCATTCAAAGGGATGCTCCCAGGGATGAGCCGTGCCCACATGCCCCTTCTGCCATGCTGGGTGGGTAAGAAGGAAAGGAGGGGGGGGAAACAACCCTCTCCCTCTTATTTTGCAGTAGTACTGCAGGGAAATGAATGAAACTCACTCCTGTAATTACCTATTCCTTTGTCTTCGTCCCGCGCATGCGTAGGAGAGCAGGGTGGGGAAAAAAGGGACATGGCCAGGCTGCTTGCATCCCTTCGGCAGGCTCCGATCAACGGTGGTGGAACAAAGGCAGGCATCTTGAGATCGTAATCATTCCGTGCCCGGAGGGCGGCATTTGAGGAAAGCCATTTGCCCGGAGATGCTTCATTGTTCGACATTGCGTGGGTTTTAAACCAGGGCAGTGGCCAGGGTGGGGGGGAGGGAGGCAGAGAGGAAAGAGGCAGATTTGAGTCTCAGCATCAGATTCGCAACGCCACGTGAATGAGTGAATGGCAGTGCCTTTAAGACTAGCTGGGGAAGAAAATCCCAATGGCTTGGGCTAACCGCATCCTAACAATACCATCGCAGCTCCTTTTCCTCCTGGGTAGGAAAATCAATGTTTTTTAAATCAGCCCTTCAAGTTTATGAGGAGAAAAGACAGATTTAAAAAAAAGAAAGGAACAAGATAGGCAGAGGCTTGAGTCGATTTTTTTTAATTTTTTTGCTGTCCAGTGTTGTGCAAAATGGCCTTCCCAGCAACTGTGCTGAGAAGCGGGGGCGACCATTTCCTCCGCTCCCCCAACGAGTCTCCCTGCCAGGCTGGCCATTTTGTCTGCCAACACGAAGGATACTGGATGAGCGGCACTAATTAGGCCAATCCATTAGAAGGGGACAATTAGGCAACTTCAGTGCACTGCATACAATTAAATCCCACGTCTAATGATATTGTGAAGAAGATGTCGCTCCAGGAGGCATTCAGGCAGAGACACAGCTTGCCAGATTTCTCTGCTTAGAAGAAGGCTGTTTCTGTTCTCCTGGGTTTTCTCCTGTCATGTATGTGTGTGTCAGGTGGGATGGAAAGAGGACTCCGAATTCCATTTTGCAGTGATTTCCCCTTGAGACCCGTATCTCTTTTCCCCACCTTTGTCTCCACGCATTTCAAAGTATAGTTTATCAAGGGGGTGCAGTGACCATTTCCCCTCACATTCGCAACAGAGGCGAGATATTTTTTTTAAAAAAACCCACACAAACCTGTAGCACTTGGCAGGATGATGCTGATAGCCAGGTTTATCTCAGTCTAGCTGGGTCCTTGGCATGGGCTCGCGGTTTAGTTCCTGGTGAAACATTTGGCATCCTAGTTATTTCTGGTAGGGTACTTTAAAAAAATGTAAGGGTCACTGGGAAGCTTTTGAGCAGTAATATTTGCTTAAGGGCGACAACTTGAGAGGTAGAAGGAAGATTTCTACATTCAGGTTGGGAAAAAAAATGATTGCGCTCACCCTGGATTAGTTAGTTGGGTTGTCTGTATTGTCATAGTCATGCTAGAGGCAGACAGAGCAATAAACTGACCCCACATTTTCAAGGTCTGCTTGGCATGGATCTATTTAAAGATTTGCCAAAGGAGAAAAACTGCTATATTTGAAGATAATTATCATTTCGAGGCACGCTATGTGGATGGATGGACAAATAGATAGATACAAATACACTTATCTGTATCTGTGGTTGGGTCAACTGAACACTGTATCTCAGAAAGCTGATTGTGTAACCTCTATCTATAGGCCTCAGAAACAATCAGTCAACAGTTTATTGCCTTGGCCACAGGACATAACAAAGTAGTGACAGAAGGCCAGCAGATTTTAGTCTGGGGAACAAAACAAATACTGGACTGAGCAGTGGACAAGATTCCCTTCGGTTTTAAAAGCCTGGTGTTGGCAGTACATAGAGTGTTTTGAGAGCATTTTTGTGGGTTTTTTTTTTTAATTCTCATGGTAATTGTGGGATCAGTCTCAATAGAAAGGAAGCAGTTGTCTTAAAAAAATATCCAGTACCAGAACAAAAGGATCCCTGTTTTTGGCCTACCTAGAACATGCGCCTAATAGTTACTATTGGTACCATGCATTTAGCTATATATTTAGAACTTTTTCTAGGCTTTTCCAAGTGAGGGGGTTGCTCTCTTGACCTGTTTTGTCTGAAATGAAATTTCAGAAGGAAGAAGGTAAGCTTGAAGGAAAAAAAGGCCCCCCTCTCACACTTGCTAAGACTGCCAGTTAGAAATTCTGCATATTGATGAGTTCCCAATTTTATTACTGAATAAAGATATGTGCATTCAGTCATATACAAGCTTGCTTTCAGGTGTACCAGGCAACATTCTACAGTCACATGAAGCAGCACACAGGAAACCACTGTGTCAACCCCACTACCAAACTCTTCCCTTCCTCACTTGGTTTGGCCTGTACTAACATGCAAAAACAGCTGATTGGGTAACCCAGGAAATGTGATAGTGAAGTAACTGCAGGGCAGGAGGTGGGGGGCCACATCAGACAGCACTGCTGCTCTGCAGAACTAATCCCGCCCCAAAGCTGCTCCTCTACTGCCTTGCTCAAAGATCTTGCTCAAATGCTCTAAAACGGATCCAACACTCTGTCTAAAATAATGTTTATATTCTAGCCTACTTCCCCCTTCCCTTTTGAGTATGTTGCATTTTTTAAAAAGACTCCCAAGATTAGACTGCTCCTCATTCTGGTTAAAGAGACTCCTGCAATGAAGTTTTAAGAGCCCTTCCTAAGTGACACCAAGACTGTGTGTTCTCTGAAATCACTGCCATCTGTAAAGGGGACAGCAGTATTAACTGCAGTGGGAAGCTACAAATTACAATATATGAGGCTTTTTTAAAAAGAGTCCTGTGTTTTTCTAGCCTGCAGTCCCTTGCTAAGGCTGACATGATCTGTTTGTTAACTAGCACTCTCTGCAGTGTGCAGTAGCACTTAGAAAAACATCTATCATGCAGAAAGTGGAATAATTCTAAAAACATGCCATAAAAATTTGATGAAAAATGCCATGTAAAGTGGAAACTGTACTCTTTCATCATAACTTCTCCTTAGTGCATCAACAGTCTCACTGTTGAGTAAGTTACTGGCAGTCACATCCTTTATACAGCCACCAGAACTACATCTCCTTGAAATTGATGGTGCTTCCTTCCATATAACATGCTTAGGATCGGATGACTCATGAAGCCAATCCGTCTTTGTTGTTGACAACTAACAGTCAGATCTGAAGTATGTTTACTGAGAAGTAGCACTCTTTGAGTTTGGAAGGGGTTAATTCCTAGTAAATGGGCTTTGTAGTAGTCATGTAGTCAGATGTCACCAGAGCAGATGCAAGTCCCAGAGAATTCGAAGGGTTTTGTTTCCAGATTTCTAAAATAAAGGCTTCTAAGGGTATTTAGAAACAGATCCCATAGAAATCAGTGGGAGCTGTTTTCAGATAAACATGGTTGGGGTTGAGCTGCTGTGCTGTCATGCTCTAATAATTCTACATGTGCGATCTTAATATTTTACCTAGTGAAGGTCTGTCTTTGCTTTCTTTTGCTTGAAAAGATCACATTTCTAGCTCACACAGTTTCCAAGGAGCTTGTGTGCAAATGATGTCACTTGCGAGCTCAGAAACTAAATGGGGACTTGAAGGTAGGGGGCAGTACCTGTTCCCCCCATGCTCCTTTTGCCTTTCACATATGCTGTGTCTACCTTCCTTTCTGGTTCTCTGCCCCTCACATAAAATCTATTCTGTATTGCAATCAGATTGTGTTGCCTAGGTCAAGAATGTCCTGTCATTTGAAAGATGTGCGTGATCTGGCTGGGAAAGCAGAGAGTGGGGTTTTTAGAAGTCTAGTATTGATTGATGACAAGCCAGTTGTGACTGTCCATGATACACTAGTAACTTGACTGCTTCAGTGTCAGGTTGCTGTTGTGCTAATATGCACCTTTTTTTAGTGTATTAAGCATCTGGAAGTGAGATAGGCTAAGAAACACACCTCTGCCCCTTTCATACCTCCCACGATTCACAGCTAGCTTTAAGATATAAAGTTGGGATTTCCACTTGGTGCAAGAAACCAAATGAATGTCCAGTGAAAATGACAATGTTACATGTTTTTGTTTGCAGTTTTGATCTTTAAGTTAATATCTTGGACACAAAGGACAGGACCTAACAGTTGTACTCCTTAGGAATTGGTAGAAGGTGATGCAATTGTTGCATAAAAATGCAAAACAAAAGTCCAACCAACTGTTATATCCTTACTGTTGCCTCTGAAATCTCCCGCTGCGGTCAATGGGATCTTACGTTACCATGCATTGTACCATTTTTTTGGTCACAAATGCCATGGAGTAAGTATCTAGTAGCCCTAACCCCAATATTTTAGAACAATTTCTATAAGCTGGGACCCTCTGTTGGGAGCTGTCTGCATTTGGGACATAGTCTCACCTCTAGGTCTCTTTTGAGCCTTAAAAGGCCCATTTTTTAGACATCAGATGTTACTGTGCAGCAGAAGGGAGGGTGTAGTAGAATAAGGGAAGATAAAAAATATCCCCTAGTTTGTTTCAAGATGGCTGTCTCTCATTCAGACTTTGAAAAATAGGTCCCAAGTATGATTCTCTCTGGATGAGAGTTCAAGACTTGGATGTCTACTAGATCTATGAGAAGTTTCTTCTTTGGACTGTAGATATCAGAATCCCACAGATATTCTGATGGGTATAGTCAGTCATGCTAAATGTTGACTTAGATATGAGGGCAGTATATTGTGTAGTGAGGTGGAAGCTGGGTAGGGCTAAAGACTATTTTCCCAAGCAAAGGTAATCTTCTGGCACTGTTGCATGGATGGGCTTACTTAGATCTTTCTGACAATGGCAGGAATGGGACTGCAAGGTTGCTTAATGGAGTGTCACTTTGGGGCAACATACACTTTCATTTTCAGGGGCTCCACCTCTCTCTCATGGCTTCACCCTTGTGTGCGTGCGTGTGCCCAGCTTAGTGGGAACCTTGCTTTGGGGTGTTGTGGGTGATTAAGATGGAGTCCCAGATATCCAGCATGCTGGGCCTGGAGCAGGTATCAGCCTTGGTGGGCTATGCTGAAAGAGTGAGGCCCTACTAACTGCCTTAGGATGCCAAGTGCTGATGCCAAGCCTGGTAGAGACTTTGGGTATTTCCAGAACTCTTTTAGTATTACATTAATTGATTCCTTGCAGCACCTTTACAATTTTGTTTTTGCACACGAGCGTATGGGGATTATTGCCATGGGGACTATTGCCCCCAATTGTTTCCCATATTGGATTTGCTGGGTTGTGTAGAATTTATTGCACAGGCATGGAAATAATGCATGGAAATAATCTACATTTTTCTGGTGCAAAAGCAACACATGGAAAACAACAACACACTAATATATTTTTGTAATGTTACCTTATCACACACAAACAGTAGGTTTGTAACCTACTAAATTATTAAGTTATCTCACATAATAAAATAAGATGCTTTTGTGCAGCCATCACATGTGTCTGATACTTTCCTTTCCTCTCATATTTTGTCTCCATCTTGAGGGAAAACAAAATACAGTATGCAGAACAGGAAAGGGCTAGAGAAGATGTCTTCCTCCTAGATAGCAATCCTTTCCAAAGCCTGAATATTTTGGAATAAGTTTTCAGCTGATTTGGGAATTTTTTTAAATTTTATTTTGTGGAGAGGGTGATGGGGGGTGGGAAGAGAGAACCAGCTGGCCTTTTTCTTCCCCATCAATGTAGCAGTGAATGAATTCAAGGGACACATTCTTGGAAGCACCAGAGATTCAGATACCGTCTACAATGTAATGGAGGATTAGCACACTAAGAAACGATGTTATGATCCCTGCAGCATTTTAATATCCCACAGGTCACAATTTCTTGAATTTTAAAATTCGATGGCATCTGAACATCCTGCTTAAAGAGAGACGTGTTTGAATAGCTGCAGATTATTTCCAGCTGGTAAAATGAAACCGATCAAACAAAAACATGGGAAACTGTTCAGTTCTGCGGAATAATGAAAAATAAAATTTTGCTTCAATTTTTCCTGACAGCTCATAAGGATACACGAGAAAACCCTAGCTTCCAACATGTGGGATATCCCAGAGCCTGCAGATAAGTGAAAATATACAGTTACTGTGAGTGGTCACAATCCAATCCTATTTGCAAGGTTCCTGACATCTTAAATAGGATGTTATCAGAAATTCTGTTTGGATCCTTTGTGCCTTTCTTTTATAAAATGCCCTACTACTCTCCTGCAGAGGAGCAAATGTAGCATTTTCTAACTACAGATCCTACAGTACAGATGGGGGAATACGTGTCGCCTTCCAGATGTTCAGATTATTTTTCACATTGTCCAGGCTGGCTAGGGCTGCTGGGTGTTGCATCTGGAGGACCCTATGTTGTCCACTGCATCCTGCAGTTTGATTTCATTCTGTATCCTTTGCTATATAAAAAGTGGGACCACTTTGCTTCCTTCTGAAGACTGTGTCCCCTTTGAGTGGGATGCTTCTAGCTACAGTGTTCAGGCAACAGATGGCGTGAGTCCATATGGTGCAACTGGGAGTTGATAAAGCAGAGACTGCCTGGAATAAGCAGCCAGAAAAGAAGTGGGATATACTTCTAAATCAGAGTGTGTGCACTGCTGACTGTTCTGTGGCTGCAGAGCAAAATATTCTTTGCATTGCTGCTTCTTACCTTAGGGTCCCCATGGTACAAGATGCAGGCTGTTACCACTTACAGAAATTAGAGCAGGGAAAAGTTACTGTTTCAGGCTGCAAATCTCAGAATCCCTAGCCTGCATGGCTACCAACCATGTTTGTGGGGGATGTGAGGAGTTGTAGTCAAAACCAATAAGTCTCTCGAGCAGGGTGGATAAAAATCAGTGATCTATTTGAATGAAATTGATTTAAATCCTGATTTAAAAATCAAATTTTTATTTAAATTGTCAAAAATCCATTTTTTAAAATTTAAATCGTGACTTAAATCAATTTGATTTAAAGCAAATCTACCCTGTTCCCAAGCTCTTATATATTCTTGTTTTGATGGTGTTTTGAATCATGGTCAAATAGTGGGCAAGCTGCTAATAATAGATTTTACTGACTCAGTGGTCTGACAGAAGGGCAGTTACTTATATGGTGTGGTGGTTTCTTTAAAACAACCTTACAGGACACCATGGTCACTTTGAAATTTGTAAAATCCTCCTTAGATGGGCCCTTTTGAGCATACCTGGCAATGGTGGTGGTAGGAATGCTCCATGGTTGCCTAGAAACTGGCAGTTAAACTTACCACGATGCCATGGCAGATTCACAGTTTTCTCACTCCAGGGCAATACAGAAGATACTAGTCCTCAGACCCAGCTATCAGGCACCAATGGTGGTGGAGCATGTTCGATGCTCTGGCGTATGCCCTAGGGTGCTAGCTACTCAGACTGGGCCTGCATTTCTCCTCCACAGCTCCTTCATTAGCTTTTTATTAACCCCAAGGAAGGAATGTAAGAAGATTAGAAAAGCCGCACTGGAACAGACCAAAAGCCACCCTATTCAGGCAATTTGTTTGTACACTGCTTACCCAGTCGTGAAAATCCAAAAGCAGAAAGTGTTCACCAGTGCCCCCTCTTTGTTTCATTGTCACTGGAGGGTGTGCATATCCCTTATGACAATTATTTATTGACAATTTATCCAGGATGAATTTGTCTAGTCCTTCCTTAAAGTTGTACACATTGGTGACAAGACAACCATTACATTTACATGTAGTCAAATATTCTACTGTTTGACTATGTGCTGTGTGTACTTTCTTGACTCTCCCACCATTCTCTTTTAGAGGTTGACCCTGTGTTATAGAAGTATTATGAGAAAAATATTAGCAACGTCTCCCTATCCACTTCACACAGCGCACCATTTTATACACCACTATAATGACCGCTTTCTTCATCTTATTGATTGATTGCAAACTATAACTGAGCCATTTACCAAGAGAAAACAAATCTATCATAATTTTTCTAACTTGGTCAACATTTTAAGAGACATCATTGGGTCTGGGAGCGTGCATGGAGCTAAATGTACTTTGTCTGGGGGAGAAAAAGTAAAATGTGTGCCCAGAGAAGCTTCAAAGGGGAAATAATGTGCAGGTCAATTAAAACCATTTGTACAGTATTTAATTCATTGTGTGATGTTGTTTTGATCTGAAAGTCATGATGAATGGAGCAAGAGATGTCATTTTATGTATTGATCCTTGTCTGGATGTGTACCTAACACACGTAACAGGACTTTGCATATCCCATATATCAGGGGTCTGTAGAAAGACAAAAGACAGTCAGGTGTTGGACCACCATTGCACATACACAAATTGGACTGGTAGTTGAATCTGTCTCCAACTTCTGGTGAGAGTGAGGTAGTTCGGGAGTGGGAGGATATGCTATGTGCCACACATAGGTCTGTCCCCCAGCAAAGTAGAATAGCCAGGGGAGTTAGGAATAACTGTGGCCCCTTCCCATTATAAGTACATCATGTAAAATGTTATGTGTTTTATACCTTCTGGGGAAAAATTGCACAGGGTATAGAAACTCTTACTCACTTTTGAGCCCCATTAACACAGTGGTTAAATTGCAGTACTTCAGTCAAGCCTCTGCTCAATTCAGTCCCAATTAAGATAACTGGCTCACGGTTGAGTCAGCTTTCCATCCTTACAAGGTCGGTAAAATGAGTACCCAGCTCGGGGGGGGGGGGGAAGAGTTCCTTGTGTAATTAATTAGTAAACTGTGTAGAGACTGATTTAGCACTGTGGGGTAGTATACAAGTCTAAACAACCACCACCACACTATTGTACATGTTTTCACCAATTTCTTTGCACTGCATGTATGTTTTTTCATACTCGTGAGCCATAAAGCCTGGAAGGAAAGACTCACTAAGGAGAGCAATGAAGATTCTCCAGATAGTTGCATCAGATGCCAGATTCCCTGCTGCTTATTTGGCCAAACTATTCACAACTGTACGTGCCCATTTCTGTCCTAGTCATCTTCCTGTGCTTTTATGTAAGGCTCAGCAGCAATAGTGGTTTAGATAAATAAACCTAACACCATAAGGAAGTTTCATTCCATGCCTCTCATCCATGTTTCATGTGATAAAAGATAGAATAGATTTCAGTAATATGCCAGCATCAAAAGCAGCCAGACCTTCTTTTGTCAAATGTCCTCTATGGTGTGATGCTTCAGTGGTGCACAGTTGTAGGCTACTGCTTCAGACTAAGTAGCCATGATGAATTTCCTGTAAGGGACTGTCATATGGCACCAATAAATTAAATGGAAGCTAGAGGCTTCCTCTAGCAGAAAATCTAGTAACTCATTCCTTGTGTTGTGTTCTAAATAAATAACATGGATACATTAGCAGAGTGAACTGCCAGTTGTCTCACGTGCATTCAGACCTCTGAAACATCAGTGTGATTAGAGTATACTTCTTAGCCCTGGAAAGTAATCGGATCCAAACTCTTTATTTGGGAAAAGAATACAGGCAATGTTTATAAAAGGAAACACATTGTGGTAGGAGAGAAGATAGGAATCCTGGTTCTGTCTAAGGTAGAGATATAGAGAATCATGGTTGTCCCTTAGCGCTCAAGCTCACAGCCAAGAGCTCTGTTCTCTAAGAGACTGAGAGCATGAGAAGAAGGGACACCAGCAATGGTTGTTGTGGGTTTTTCGGGCTCTTTCGCCGTGTTCTGAAGGTTGTTCTTCCTAACGTTTCGCCAGTCTCTGTGGTTGGCATCTTCAGAGGACAGCACTCTGTGCTCTGGTGTAGTTGGCTTGGGAATGCAACTACACCAGAGCACAGAGTGCTGTCCTCTGAAGATGCCGGCCACAGAGACTGGCGAAACGTTAGGAAGAACAACTTTCAGAACACGGCCAAAGAGCCCGAAAAACCCACAACAACCATTAGATCCCGGCTGTGAAAGCCTTCGCGAATACATTGGACACCAGCAACCTTAAGAAATCATTGCTGTAGGGTTGAGAAGAAGGCAGGGCAACCTGTCTAGGAAACTTGAGAAAGTCTCGTTCTCTCCTCCCCACCCCCTGACTTTTTCCTTCCTCTGCTTCTTTATTCTCATACACAGCCTCCTTCTGCAGTCCATGCTGCGTTTCAGCTGTCATTTCAACAGAAAGGTCCATTTGAGTGAATTCTCAGGATCACTTTTTCCATTTGACTGACACTTTAAACCTCTCTAGATTCTTACCATTCTCTTTGGTTGTTCAGGGAGAAAAAGAACCCAACTACCATCATCTTCCATGAGCTCTTCCACCTCATCCTGCTTTTACCATCTTGCAGCTCTTTTCTTCCTTTTCTTTCTGGATGTTGTGCTTCAAACCCAGGAGAACAGGAAGCACTTCATCCTTTATTTACCCCCCCCCCTTGTCCTGATAGTACATGGATCTGAAGTGAAATTTCCAGCTCCTTTGTTTCCATTCCAAACACTTTCAGACCCTTGACAAGGCTTGTGCTGGTTCCTTCGTCATGTCTTGAAAAATAAAACCAGTGCCTAAGCCATCTCCCATTTCATTTTTCTCTCTCCTGTAATAAAGTTCTTTCTCATGTCCTGACGAATGTAGTTTTCTCTTTGCTAGTCTTCTGGCCTTTCATCTTCATTCTGTACATAATGCTTGGCCTAAATATATCAGTATCCGTTTACATCTCTGCACTGCCTTGTGTCCCAAGCTCTGCATTCTTCCACTAAATGGCATATCCAGACAACCTGCTTAACATGATTTAATACTCACTCCCTCGTCCCCTGAGAGTGGTGGGAACTGTATTTCGGGCAGGTGATGTTTTCTTTGTGATCACTTGGCATTTTCTGTGTCTCATCTCATCAGAATTTAATTCCCAAGACTCTTTGGGAGAAGCCATGATTATTGGGAGGGTATACCTCTGTAGTATAAATTTCTCACTTCCTCACAGAACACAGTTCACATGGACAGAAAGAATTTTTATAATTTCTCTTTCCTTCTGTAGCTTCCTCTGCTTTTGGGACTGAGGAGAGCCTTGGGCATGGTGTACTGTGTGGTGTGGGGTGTTGCGAATGGAGGGGCTGGCAGAAATTTCACTCCCATATAATTGAGTGGAAGAGTCATTTTAGTTCAGTGCTTTCTGGAAATAAAGTAGGGATAGAGAGAAGCCCGGTGGAACCTGGACCTTACAAATAGCAAGATGGCCAGCAGTGTCCTTTGTATATTTAGCGTGCAACCCAGAAGGTAGTTGGACCTGCATATTTTTCTCTGCAGCCCCATAATTCTGGGCACTGAAGGACCAATAAACCAGAAAAAAAAAATTCAATTGTATGTATTTTCTTTCTTCTAATCCAATTTGTTTCTGCCCTGGGTTTTCCCAATTAATTGTTATAGTAGCTGACAATTTGGGAAAAATCTTGCACATGCTGCTGTTTTAAAACACACAACAGTGCAAATGGACACGAATGAAGTCACTACGGTGGATCCTGCTCTGGAAAAATACTCTTGTGTTTAAACGTACTGTATATATCCTAGGTTTCTTTTCATGGCAGTTTCATAGGAGAACTTTATCCTTCTTGTGAGAATGCTGTTTTATTCTTTGTACGTGAAAAGGATAATAATATAGATATGGCGACTTCCCCATCCTTTGGATTGGAAAGCTGAAGGAGAAAATGTTGGAAAAGAATAGATTTGTAGTGTGTGCATGTATCTAGCTGAAGTAATGCAGCAGGATTCTTCCAGGAACGTAAATGATTTCTTTTTGTCTCTCTGGTTCCTGCACATGTAGAGAATTATAACTTGAGGTGGCCTCTTGGGTCATTTATCTCAGCAAACCTGGGCAGATGCAGGAAACACTGTACTCAAAACAGCCCTGTAGATCAGCTTACATAATAGAAAAATGGACCTCATGATTAAACCAGAGGCAGAGAGCAGGAAGGATACCCTGTTGAAATCCAGGAAGCTAGTACCCTAAAGATTAACTAATACTCTGAGGAGAAGAAGCATTTTGTTGTGCCTTCTGTCTTATATGGAAATAAGAAATAAAGCCTGCATCAATAAACATAAAACAGCCATAACAAGGAACGGACGGGTTGTTTGACACAGTGAAAGAAAGAGAGGGAGTGGGTAAGCATCCTTTTAAGGTCTACACTTTCTTTTTGTCTTCTGTCCTACTGGAATGTGGGACATGGCTGCCCCAGTCACCAAAGAGTTGTCAAATTTGGCTGCATAGGTCACATATTGTGTAAGCTTTGCTCTAGGGAAATAATAGAATTACTCTGTTCTGCTGAACCTCAGCATTTTGAAGTTACTGGTCTTTTCTGTTGGCCACTCCTGACTCACAATTTTTTGTCTGCATTCACCCGATCTGCAATGAACACACCCCTAGTGTTTTCTGTGCGGAGTATTTCTAGTGTCTGTGATGAACATGACAATTACAGTCAGCCTTTTCTTTGTGATTCAGTTGCACATCCAGAGAAGACTAGAAATGGAAGGCTGACAATTGCAGCACAAAGCATAAAAGCCACGGGTTAGATTCATTTCATGACATCAGAATGAAGATCCCGATGTTGATTATTGTCACATTGGTTTCTGAGTTTGAAATACGAACAGAACCATGATGTCTTATTACTTTTCGCCTATCTTCAAAGGTATGGCAGGTAAACACCAGTATTGTATTCCTAAACCATGATCTGACACTTTTTGGAAAGACCATTAAACATGGTTCTCAAGTTAAATATTGAAACATCTTTTTACATATTCTTGCTATGGTCTATGGAAGATTAAATAAAAATGACAGGTAACATAATCGGATCCATTTCCATATTTGACTCAGAATGATTTGTTCTGGACAGGGTCTTCACAATGGTTTGTACAATTTCAATAAATGTTGAATTAATGCATTTTGGCATTATTCAGGCTGGAGTGTGGGAAGAGATGTACTCTTCCCTCTTGGCATGCATTAGAACACATCTGTTCTACATCAGAGAAAGGGGCACTTTGGGGTACAATGTTCTGTACTGTTGCTTGTATGTGTGTAGTACAAGCAACACAAGTGTCAAATATAAAGGAGCATGTTGTATGCTGAGATGGTAGCAGGATGGTAGCTCTAGAACAATGCTTCTCAACCTTTTTCAAGTTGCAATCCCCTTTTAGAATAGCTAAGTAACCTGTGACCCCTTCACCATATTTGCATAAAAAGCATTTTTAATAGGATAAAGTCATCCCTTCTCAGAAAATGTAGGCTTCTTTCTCCTCTAAAGGGCCTGTTTCTCATATATGCATGCATATACATACACACTAACTTTAAGATTCCACTCTGAAAGGTCAAGGAAGAAATTCATTTAGCGAGGGCTATAACGTATACAAAGTGACCCACGATCCCCCATAAAACACTTTGTGACCCCCCCTTGTGGGTCACAACCCCCAGGTTGGAAAACATTGCTCTAGCAGGTCAAACCTTGCGTGTATTTCTAGCTATGTAATTTCCAGTATGTTAGACTGAAAATGCCAGAACATGGAAAAGTAATGTTTGGGCTATAATTCCCCAACAAGTGTGGCTGCTGGCCAGGGCAAAAACCTACCACAAGACACAGGAGGCTGCCTATATATTGTCAGATGCCTGAGAGGCATTCACTTGCTATAGATGTGACTTTGGGAACACTTGTTAAAAATGTTGGTCACCTCTATAATGTATTGATTTCCTGGGATGGCTTAAGCATTTGGGGGGAGTTTTCATCTCCTTAGGGGAATGTCTTAATCATTGAGTTAGGGCTTCCTGGAGGTGCCTCAGCAGCTTTGTTACTTTTCCAGACCACACTCTTTCTCCCCTCCAGCAGAAAAGGACTGCTTCCACTTAAAATAAAGTGCACTGTGTCAGGCAGAAATTTTCAGTAAAATCACTTGAATCTTGAACAAGTACAAATGGACTTCATGTTCATTAAAAAACCTGAAAGAAAGGAAAAAGTGATCTTGCCATTGACATGATCCCCCTTAGATCAAGGAAAGGAGCTTTTGTGGAGCTTCTGCGTAACTGTTGAAGACAGAAGATGGAATAAGAAGCACATCAAGAAAAAAAAATTATAGGATGCCTTGCCTAAAACCAAAAGCTCCACTTCAGCATGAACATGAATATGATTTTGGAAGTGGTGACCATGGGGCTTGGCAGAGACGGAAATGTGCTGTGGTTTGCTCCAGTCTGCTTTGGGAATTCTATTCATAGAACCTTGAATAAAGACTCCAGCGAGTCTCCAGAATATATGAGGCACAGTAGCTTTTCACAGGCACTTGAATAATTACCAGGTCACTGAGAGTTCAGCTGTCATGTACTTCTGCAGATGAGTCAGTCTCTCTCACAAACTGATTTCTAAACAAATTATAGATAGTGATGGCAACTCAACTGTGGGGCTTCTTGTGGCAACTCAGAAGTTTGCCAAAACAATGTGTGGTATTGACAATGGCTCTTAAGACATAGTGTCCTTTTGAGACTTGTGTTGAAGTCTGGTCTCCATGGTTGACAGCAATTGTCTTAAAAGTGTTTAAACTTTGCAGAACAATATTGATACTTCTTTGTTTCAGCCTCTTTCCTAAAAGTATTGTTACCTGGATTTCATCTGGCTCAGAAAACCTGGTATACTGATTGACACATTCTTGATTCTGTAAACATTATAGCAAATCCTCAGAATGGAATGGGTCTAGACATTTCACTTAACTTTGACCCAGAGGGCTGAATCACACAATGGTGATCTTCATTCAACGGTAAGTGAGTAAAGTTTGCAGTCAGTTCAGGGATGAGGCAGACTCCTATATGAACACTGTCATGGTGATATATGCTCGGATACTCATTTTCTTACCATTTGTTCTTATGTGCCACCAAGTCACCTCTGACTCATGGTGACCCTATGAATGAATGATCTCTAAAATGGCCTTTCTTCAACTGCCCTGCTCAGGTCTTTTAAACTTACACCTTTGGTCCCTTTAGGAAGTTAGTCCATTTTGTATTTGGTCTTCCTTTTTTTCCTGCTGCCTTCCACCTTTCCCAGCATTATTGTCTTTTCCAGTGAATCCTGCTTTCTCATGACATGCCCAAAGTAGGACAACCTCAGTTTCAACATTTTTGCTTCCAAAGATAGTTCAGGTTTGATTTGGTCTAGTACCACTTGTTTATTTTTCTGGCAGTCCAGGGTATTTGCAAAGCTCTTCTCAAGCAACGCGTTTCAAACAAATCAGTTTGTTTCCTGTCTGCTTCTTTTACTGTCCAGCTTTCACACCTATACATAGTGATGAGAAATGTAAGAGTGTGGATGAACCTGATCTCAGTCTCCAGTGATACATCCTTACACTTGATGATCTCTTCTAATTTTTTCATTGCTGCTCTTCCAAGACTCAAGTCTTCTGATTCCCTGGCTGCAGGATCCATTTGGATTGATGATTGAACGAAGGTATACAAAATCTCTTAACAATTTCAGTGTATTCATTGTCAATGGGTTGACAATGGGTTGTGTAGTTCTACTGCAGTCATGATTTTGGCCTTCTTAACATTCAGCTGCAGTCCTGCTTTGGCACTTTCTTCTTTCACTTCCCCTAAAAGTTTCTTACCATTGCAGTAATTATTTTTTTAAAAAAAGGAAATTAAAAAGTGAAAAAAGGATGAGTAGAATTACGGAAGTCTATGTGATTATACACACAGATATCTCCATATGAGCTTGCTTTGTGATTTGAGGAGATTTCAGGTGGGTTTCCATGTGGGTGAACCACTCTTGAAATCAGTTCCTCCGACTTATGTACATCTGATTTTAAAGATTAGGCAGATCAAGACAAAATAGCAACCCCAACAATAAAAGGTGTGGTTTGTTGCACTGGAAACTGATAAACCAGGCTAGGCTGGGAACTGATACAGCGACTAATCAGAATTCAATCTGTTTTATACAAGCTGTAGGTCTAAATAGTTAGTAACAGTCTCTGGATGTTTCTTGGCTCTCAGTGTCAGATAGCTTTTTGAGGGGAGGAATGGCCTTCAGGGCATACTGATGTGAAGCCAAGTCCCTATTAGGCTTCCTGCGCCAGGCAAACTATGCATGCATCATCTGTTAACCTTGACAGGCGATTGTTTTTGTTTAATCACTGAAGCAGTCAAATTGGGCAGTACAAAGAATTGGAATGGTCTTGAAATATGGGTTAATTTTTATTACACATACTGTAAGTTATTTGGTCTCAGTTTGAACTGCTTCTACCAACTATTTTGGTGGTTGCCACAGTTCAGCCAACACTGCCCTGAAATTTCGACTATCGCTTAATGTTCACGAGACATACTTTTTAAGTGTTAAGTTTTTAAGTCTGCATTTCACTCAGAAATCCATGGAAAGTGATTGGAACATGCAAAGTTTTGGAAGGTTATGCTCGTACTTGGCATAAACCAGTCCATTTTAAACACTTGGTTGCCTTGATTTCAACAATCGAGTGATTATTTCTTTAAGCACTTCTGTTTTACATCTTTAGCTTAAAGGACTTCCTGGGTGGATTAAAACAAACTGTCACAGTTAATAGATAACACAGATGGGGGTTAATATTCTGTTTTACTCCTCCCCAACATTTGTTGAAACTGATAGATATAATGCTAAACAGCACACAGGAAAGAAGTGCAATCAACATTGAGATGTTTAGTTTTGGCTGTAGTACAGTCCTGTCAAAATATGAACAATTTCTGAGAGCCAAGGATATCCATGTGATAAATGGAAAGGCAGAGACTTTTTTCCAGTCCTCTTTGGTCTTATCAGCTTTTCTCCTGTCCAATAAATCTGTCGCTTTGGAACCTGCTTCACCACTATAGGTCCAAAATGTTCATCAAAGTTGACATAACTATTTTGCTTTGTTGTTACTGCTCTCTCTCTCTCTCTCTCTCTCTCTCACACACACACACACACACACACAGAGAGAGAGAGAGAGAGAGAGAGAGAGAGAGAGAGAACTATGTACTACCATTTCCCCCTTTTGTACTAATGCTTCACCAGCGTGCATGGCCAGGATTTCCAGATGGACAGGTTTTAGTTAACAAGCAGGAATTGATCAGTTCCTTTGGAAGCCTTTAAATTTAATTTATGATTTAAGACTTCTTTTCACTTGCTTCTCAGCTTGAAACCCTGTATTTCTAGAGTGGTGACCCTTTCGAGAATTTTAAAAAGTGGGGTGGAGTGATCTTTGCTTTCAGATCTTGATTATAATATTGCCAGCAGCAGCTAGATTGGAAATCTAAGGATCTCAACCATTCATCAGTGAACACAGTCCAAAATTAGTCAGTTGCACTCAGTGAAAAATTGACATGTAAAATGAGATTGTGGTATAGAAGACTTGAGTGACAGACGGGGACTTAAGGACCTGTGTCTGAAGTAGAGATGGACACGAACCTTCATCTGCCTCCCTGGCCAATGACCCACACAAAAGTCTGAGCACGCTGTCCTCCTCCTCCTCTTCGGCTGTTTGACCAGTCCTTGGCAGAAGCAAGTGTTTGTCTTTCTTGCCTCCTTGTCTGAGTGGGCAATCAGCCAAGAAGGCGGGACAGGGAAGCCTGTGCTCCAGGCAGAGACTGGTCAAACAGCCGAAGAGGAGGTGGAGAGAAGCACACATCAGCTGGTGAGTGGGGGGATTCAGCTGGGGAGACCTCCAAATCAAGGTTCCTGCCCATCTCATCTTTTAAATGTGTTTTGGTCTTGATTTTACTTACTATTTTTAATATAATACTTGTTTAATTCTTTCTTAAACTTTAAAATATTTGTATAATTACTGCTTTAGCTTTTAAATATTGTCTTTTTAATTAAGGAGGAAGGTGGGATAGAAATATTTTAAATAAATAAATACATCTCTGAAGCTCTTTGCAGCCATAGAATGTCATGGGTGGAAGAGGGCATGGGAAAACCACTCCTTAAATATCTCACATACCTTGAAAACGCCATTACTGTTGATGTAAGGTGAATGCAACTTGATGGCACATAATAACACTCACAAAATGAGAATAACTAAAGAAACATAAGGCCAAGACATCTTTACGGATTTTTCTCTCTCCCACAAATGAACAGTAATTCTACCTTCATTGGACAATCCCAAGGTTAGCTTGAATTCTGGAAATATGTTCTGTCCACTTTCATTAAAATTGCAAGATGATTTAACTTTGTCAGCTTCTTGTGCTGCTGCAGCCTTGGCATGTGAAATGAACAGGGTCTGTAGACGGTATATTTTGATATGGCGTCTTAAGATGCCTTATTCAAACCCCACTTGGGATAAATGAAAGAAGTTGCCTGACCCTATCAACACTTTCAGATGGGAGATATTTTAGGGTCCTGTTCATTCACCAAGAGCAACTACCTAATCCCCCAAATACATAACTCAAGGCCTTAGCTGATCTCCATGTTGATCCTTGTTAGTCCAAATTTTATTATCAGATCCAGCATTGACACAGACCCAATTTGAAGGACTGGCATAGATTTATAGTGCTAAATCTGAAATAGCTTTGGTGGGAAAGTACTGGTTTTTGGAGCTTGGGAAGTTATTTTTTTGGACTACAGCTCCCAGAATCCTCTAGTCAACATTGCCCCAACATTAGCCAGTGGCTTTATTAGTTGGAGGATTCTAGGAGTTCCATTCTAGTAAAGCAAATACTCTCCCGTGTTATGCTGCTTTCTGAACTTCTGTAATTGTCTGCTTTGTTCTTGCCATAGTAAGTTACTTGAAGATAAAGAGGGTTTATGGGGGTTGGGGAGGTGTCAAGTTACTGGTAAGGTTTATTTCTTAAAACTCAAGGCAAATTTTATGTTTTAATGAATTAAAACTGGAGAATAAGAACACTGCAGTTATTGGAGTTTTGCATCACAATTTCTTCACTGGGGTAGGAGTGGGGGCAATGTGTAGCCTGCATAATTATTATTTTTTTAACTGCCCAGAGAGTGCTTTAAGCACTATGGGGCGATATCTAAGCAGCATGCTTTGCTTTATTTGGGGGCAAATAACCATTTGAGTAAGGGGCAGAGCGGGCCCTTTTGTCATGTGGACATTGAGAGAGCCTGGGGTATTCTGTTCCAGAACAATATACACTCGTGCAATTCATGCAATGTATCGAACCAGTAGTTGAACAATTGCAAATTAAACATACTACAGTGACTGTCAAAGCATCGCTTAAACTGCCTACCTTAGCAGAAGCAGCCATCACATTAGAGTCCGGAGTGAATATTTTGCAAGGCAATGGTTTTGCAAGACTGCACATCCATTAATGTCTTTTTTGGATGCTTTGCTGGCTTGGATTTTAATAGCCCAAGTTCAGGCAGCCTCATTCTTATTCCAGGTTCTCTCGAAATGCTTGACACTTCCATCAGGCACAATTAGGATATATTCCCTGCTCTTGATGGGGCGGCAGGGTAATCACCATGTCTTTCAGTGAACGTTTCCCTTTCTGCTTCTCAGAGGTGGAAAGAAACAACCCAAAGGAAGGAGGGATCAATCTTGTCGCCAGGTAAGAGCAGGCATGTAATCGTATTTGCTGCACTTGGAGTGCTCCCCAAGTTGATCACTTGGCAGTGGAAGCTGTGGTTCCTTGGAAAATTTGCCTGTGGGAACTCTTCTGAACTTTATGGAAGCTGTGCACAGGGATGTTCTTGGGCAGTTAAAATGGAAATGGGACCCCCTCCAGCATGTAGTCTGCAAAGAATTGGTGTAGCACAGGATGTGAAGTTTTGTGCCTTGTTGGGGGAAGGGGTATACCATGCATATCCAGAGCTCTGCCTGTCCAAAGTAGTTTGTTCCTGTTAAGTGTTGCAGTGTCTGGCAAGAAGCCTTGTCGTTACAGTGGACCCTCTACTTACGGAATTAATCCGTATTGGAACAGTGGCTGCAGGTCAAAAAGTCTGTAGGTCGAGTCTCCATTGACCTACAATGCATTGAAAACCAATTAATCCGTAACCGGCCATTTTTGTTCCATTTTTGTTCCATTTTTGTTCTATTTTGGTTTTTTTTCTGGTCTGTATGTCGATTCTCCGGCTGCAAGTTGAACCTAAATTTTGCAGCCAGAGAAGTCTGTAACTTGAAAAGTCTGTAAGTCGAGGGTCCACTGTACTTGTTTCATTATTGAAAGACTATTGCATTATATTTTGTTTTATGTGGCTTGTTACCTTTGTTTTGTTTTGTTTAGAATGGTAGGATTGATAAGAGGAAGATGTAAAACTTGAAACATTTCTATCAAAGTGCCACTAAAATTTCTTGAGGTGCCCTTGAGAAGTAACTGTTGAAAGTAACTACAGAACATTAGCTGTTACACCAATAAAATTCCTTTGTTTCTACTTGCTATGTCACGTCTGACATATAACTTTGTGACATGTACATTATTCCAAAACTAGTTACAGATAGCTACAGTACTTGTAACTCATTACCTCTAAGCACCGTGCCAATGTACCATACACAAATGCAGTTGCAGAAAGAAAATATATCAGAAATTCTGTATAACTTTGTCCAGTATCCTGTTGCATAGCTACACCTGCAAGACAGGAGTGTTGTCGCCAACAGCAGATTGCCAATAATTAAAATGGTTCTTTTAAAATTATTATTATTTTAGGGCACATGGGATTTCATATCATTGTATGTGAGTCACACATACGCTAAGATCCAGAAAGTATTCCTTTATCAGCAATCTGCAGTTGGTGATATCCTTCTCACTGTACAGACAGAGCTGTGCAATAATACTGCCTTCTTCCTCCATCTGATGAAGTGAGCTATAGTCCACAGAATCACCCACTATAAGAAATGTGTTGGCTTTTAAGGTGTCCCAAGCTTCTTTGTTCTTTTAACTGCACCACACTAGCAACTTTTCCTTTTGGAAGTTGTAGGATGGGTTATATTTCAAATCTTTTAACAAACTGTAGCAGTTTTTGGTGATTTCATTGCACTGCATCCAACCATTAGTGCTCTTCTTCCAGATGGATTAAACATCTTCTGGTTAACATGGTTTTGCCATGGAGAATGTCATTGTGACTACCTCCAGTGTCAGAGACAGTGGTCCTCTAAATATCAGTTGCTCGGAAACAAAAGAAGAAGACCCTGTTACTTTTGGGTTCTGCTTATGGTCTTCTTGCAAGCATCTGGTTGGCCACTGTAAGAAACAGGCTAGATTGGTCTTTGGCCTAATCCAGTAGGAATCCTGTTACATTCATTCACCGAAGAGCATGGGGGATGGGGTGGGGATTGTTATTTTATGATATTTTATGAATGGCAGAAACAGCAGATACTCAGATTGTTAGCTACACCGTTCATAGTTAAAGATGCATATTTTCTTGGTATATATTTCTGGGGAGTGGCTGGAGGGTAGTTGTATTAGTTTATTGCTGCAAAGCCAGGAAATCTTGAGGCAGCTTAATGACTAAGTGGTTGTATTTGCCATAAGCTTTGGTGGGTGGTAGCCCATCCCCCCGCCGTCCCCCCTGATGTATCTGAAGAAGTGGACTATAGTGGATGACTACTTATGCCAGATAAATGTTGTCATTATGGTGCCACAAGACTCTATGTATGTTCTCTTGTTTATTTTGTTTTATTTATAAGTTAAATTATTACCCTGTTTTCCAACAAAATTAGTGTTCGGGGCACCTAGCAGTGAAATCAAACCAAAATAAAATAATTATACTTTAAACATTAAACTCTATTGAATTAAGGCATATCAGTTGAAAGGAAGGATCAGTGTCCCTCAGATGAAAACCTGCTTCAGCTACATATTGACTCAGTCACCAAAGTGAAAAGGTGTGTGCCTTCTGGTGAAAACACATATTCTCTGGTCTCTGTATTTCTGTTAGTACTGTTATATCTGAGGATACTCAGTGGAGCAGAGTGGAGTAACACTAGGATTCAGGAGACTTGGGTTTGAATTTCCACCAGGCCATGGAAACTCACTTGGGAAGGTGTGGAACTGGTGAAACCATGCCGTAAATAGCTTACTTACCTTGAAAGCCCTTCTAGAGTTGTTATAAGTCAGTCCCAACCTGACAGCACATAACATGCTCACATTGTTACATAAATTACCTGCTTTTTCATCATGTCTATGCTGGGCTATTATATTCTGCAGTCTTATGTGCTGAACTGTACTTAACAGCAACATGTTTTCCCTGCTTGTCTCCCCTTTGGAGGATGGGAGTAAGTATGTATCTGTACTACACAGTTTGAGTCCATTTCATCTGTTATGACACCATTCTGTGGAATCATGGGATCTGTAGTTTGGGGACATACGTAGAATTCTCTCCTGTAGTTCTGCGATCTACAGGATCTGAGACCACCATAACCTGGTGGATACTGAGTTTTGAAATATCTTAGCTTTCAAGAATGAAAGCTGTGCAGGTGTGTGTTTGTGTGCACACACCTGTGCAGGTGTGTGTTTGTGTGTACACTTTCATGCAGCAAGATGGCTTTACATCATCATTTTAATGTGTTTGTATGGAATTGTAAGCCTCTGTGGTAGAAGCTGTAAGGCCATTTCAACAATTTTTTTCACTGTCATGGTTATTTCCATTGTATCCACCTGAGGGCTGTTCCATACAATGCCTCCTTGAGCAACAGTGATGCCATAGACTCTGCGGGTGAAGACTGGGAATCAACACTCAGCCTTTGGGATAAACAAATCAAAAGAAAAAGGAAGTGGTTGATGTCGTGGACATTCTAATATGTTTGAAGTTTTCATGACAAGGAGAGGAACCAGTGAAAAAAAAGCTATGTGGATAAAAGGAACCTCTCAACAGAATTATAGGGTTCAATAGCAATTGACTGTGGGGCAGAAAGTTGATCTTGTGTTTTCTAAACATAGTAGCTAGGGAAGGACAAGATGGAAGCTCAGAGTTTGTAACTCTTCAGGGAAGCCTGTATCCACAGTCTGTAAAAAACTACTTCTTGGAATTGTACTTTTCAATCCTCCTCCCTAATCTTGGTAGTTGCAGTCCATAAAAATCTAAAACCATAATAATATGGTTCCTAAAACCTTGTCAAGGCTCTGTGCATCTCACTATGGACAGTGATGATAAATGGTTGCCATATTTTACCAGTATCAGATACTGTAAATAAATAACAAAACAATAAGAAAAGAATTGCTACCATGAGAAGATACTCAAAACCCAACATTATTACAGACGGACAGAGAGAAACAGATGGAGGGATGATCAGACAGACAGTATGGTTTCTGAAACCTTAATGTTTATTCACAAACCTTTTACTGGAATAAGATATAAATATAATTTGACCTAAGTCTACATTCGGGGGTGTTAATTGGTTGGGTGCATTATTTGATGTAAAATGAGAGCAACAGAATATATTAGTCATTGAGAGAAGCAATGTAACAAAAGAAGACTATGGAGAAACAAGGTTATTGAAAATGAAGTTACATACAGACTACAGATGGGCATGAACCAGTTCGTCTTGGTTCACAAATGTAGCAGCACAGGTGCTGATGCTCCCCTCCCCCACCTCCTCCAGCTTGGTTTTTAACACCACCACCTCATCTGATCTTCCAGTCCTGGCAACAGCTCAGGCTTCGCTGCCCTGCCTTCCTGACTGATCTCCCACTCAGAAAAAAGGGTAGGACAGAGAAGTCTTGCGCTCTTGATTGTGACTGGGAGATTACCCAAGGAGGATGGAAAAAACAAGCAAGCTGGGCCTAGTGACTGGTTGTTTGAGCCAGAGGAAGCAGGGAGGAGAGCAGTAGCATCTGTGCTGCCGCCTTTATGAACTGGGACTAACCAAGATGAACTGGTTCATGCCCCTCTCTCATACAAACATTTGGAACACAAGGCTGGTTCACTTAGGGGCCATCGTTGTAAGGGAGCCTGAACTTTGTGTAAGTAGGAAATTGTGTGTGTTGTATTTAGGTTATTTGAATAAGCTGACTGCTTGTCAATTCAAACACCTCTGTGTGATCCATGATCTATGCTGGATTGTTGAAAGAATAGCTTCAGAATTATCCTCAGATATGTAGTGCTATACAACTAGTGCTACTCAATTTATCCTTGAAGTAGTTGTGGCATTTATTTAACTTTCATGTCTTCCCTTCCTTAGATATTGGTAATTTGCAGTGTACTCTTTACAAATTTCATGGTCCCTGAAATGGCTGTGATATGTTGAGTTTTTTTTTACAGTTTATTCACTATATTCTGGTTCCTCTTCATCTGTTCAGTTGCAATAATTTTTGTAGCAGTGCAGATATCAGGACTTAAATTTCTGAACAGGCTGGCTTTTTCATAGTTTGAATATGTGCTTCATAGTGAATGTCTTAAGTGGAGTGTCTATGTGTGTATAGGATCCAGCTGCAGCATTTGTTGCGCAAGCATCTGGTGGGAACTCTGTTTTTCATCGTCTGCCTGTTGTTTTTTTTAAGATGCTTAGCTTAGTCTTTGAGAAACAGCCATCTACTTCATCTTACAGCCTAAAGCATTTAATCATGGGGAAAACAGAATCTACAGAGACGAAATCTTGCTTTTATTCATGGCAGTAGCCTATTGCAGTAATTCTTTTACAGTGGGTCTTGGGCTCCTTAACGCAAAGGCCCATGCCCTAAAAACTAATCTTGTGTACTGCAAATGTTTCATTAGAATGGGATGTATATGTGGAAATCTGACCAAACCCTTCCAGCACTAGTCACTAAAAGTGTAATGTTAGTTTTACATAGAACATCCTTTCAGGGGCTTCCAAAAGATCTGCTAAGCTACTGATCTTATTCATCTAAATTATTCAGGGTGATACCTGAGGGAAGGACACCTGATGCCCGAAGGGAAGAAACTGAATTAAGAGATGTGAGAATCTCAACAGGTGAATGATTACTTGAGTAATCAACTCTTGATTTCATACATGTAACTGATATTCAAAATCCCATTGAAATAGAATGCACAAATTCAAAGTTTTGTTGTCTGGATGAGGTGTGGGATGTAAGGCGTACTAGATTTCAAGAGATTTTAGGGCACAATTTTGCTGCTTTGCTGTTGTGATTGGAATACAGTATGCGGGTTTTTTGTTTTTGTTTATGAAGAGCTGCACAAATACAGGTGAACATTGGAACAGTTACTGTGCTGAAGCATGCTCTCAGTGAAAAAATGGTGATGGTAACTTGAACTCCAAATATTTGACAAATATGAATATAACAAATCTTACAGCTGGCCCAAAGGTTGATTAAACATGGCCATACCATTCACCCTGCCTGACTGATTGATAATATTAATGATCACACCCCTATTAGCATCTTTCCAGTAGCTGATCCAGTAACACAATGAAGTATATTCTGTCAGCTGATTCAAAGTTTGAATTAATCATCCAGCTCTGGGGATGCTTGAGAAGACAGATGAGGAGCTCAAAATGTCTGCTGTTGAGTTGCTATCTTGGTGTCAAGTATATATAGTATGAAGGGCCGGTGGCTAGATTGAATAACACCTCAAGTTGACAGAAAATTTTAAGACACTTTTGAGTCAGGCCTATTCACCCATAAATCTCACTTGGCAGGACAGGACAAAGAGTTGTGGGTGAAGACAGAGCCACAAGCATGAGCTTGAAAAAAATGATTAGAAAATGTACCCTGTTCTGGCCTTGTGTCTTTAAGGACATTGATAGAAAGGTCGGGCCTCTTGCTAGAAATGCTAGCTACAAAACAGCTGGCCAGCTTTAACATTGGGTATTACCTGTTTATCCAAAGTGAATAACAAAGTGAAAGCCCAAGTGGTGCATGGCAGGAGCAGAATGTGCCCTCCCTCCAAATTTGAGGCTAAGGCCCTTCACCCTGCTCTGTCTACAGAAAGATTCTTACTGTTCAAAGGTATGAAGAACAAATGTCAGCTTTCTGGAAAGAAAAATGACAGGCAATTAACATAGCTTAAATGCAAATGGTGTTTATCCAAATAAGGCCCTTCAAAGACAAGCTGATTTCAGATTTCAATAGAAAAGATTCCTCCGTTACCCCTGAAAGCGTGTCAATAAAATCTTGCCTCAGTAAACAACAAATGATTCAATGAAGTGCTCTTAACAAGGCCTGATGTCTTTGCCCAATTAAAGGGGCATAAAGAGACAATTTTTTTCTCATGTAAATCTCTGTCTTGATTCATTTGAGTTGCTTAGCTTTCCTTAAAAACTGTGCTAAGCATTGTTTGAAGAACCTATTGCTGACATTGACATCCGGCATCATGGCAGTAACGAGGAGCTATTCTGTGTATGAAAAATATTGCCAGGTTACCTGGCCTGACCAGTTTATGTGGTTGACAGTGCTTTGTTTGAAGTAAATATTACAGTGGAAAGAAGCCAGTTATTATACTGCATTCTTCTCCAGAATTATGACCATGTTTTTCTAAGCTTCATACTATAAATGCAGTCTTAATAGCCTTTATTCTTAGGGCCACTACAGATGTAATCTTTAATCTCAGTCAAGGCAAGAAGAATTAGGTCTCTCCCTTCTCATCTGAAGCCATCCTGTTAGCCCTAACCATGGTTATAGTGACCATATTGTTAAAATGATTAACACTCCCCGTGTCTCAATTTTCAGCAGTGTCTCCTACCCTCATTTGCACAAGTTGTGCTCCTCCTGCAGCAGCATGATAGCAACACGATAGAAACAAGTGTTTGAAAGAAAGTAGTTATAGTGGACATTTCCAAAGCATGCTGGTTAGCTGAAGTTTAGCAACACGTCTTTAAAGCTATGGAGTTTCTAAAGGCTACTGTCTCACTTTGCATCAGCCAGCTTCTTAATTCAGAAATGAACTGCTATGTTTTATATTGTAGTTTAGGTATCTGGCTGCAGAGGTTGGGAGTGTGATTCCCCACTGTTCCTCCTGAGTAGAGCCAGCCTGTGTAACCTTGATCAAGCTGCACTGTTCCAGGGTGCCCTAGAAGAAGGGAATGGTAAATTATTTTTGAGTATTCTTTACCTGGAAAATCCTGTAAAGGGTTGCTGTAAATCAGAATTATCTTGATGGCACATGATGAGGAATGCATTATTCACACATGCCTTGTAACTTAGTAGCCCCATTCAGTCTGAAAAAAATGTTCCTGCTTCTGTATAGACGTTCCATGCTAGTGAGAATCCCAGAAAATCTGGGTTCTTATTGACATGCAGGGCCTGCTTATGAGCAGCTACCTGTGCTCCAGCTTAGCAGTGAAAGCATGCAGAAAGCAATGGCGGAGGGGGTGGGGTTAGACGGTTACCTTGAAATATGTTCAGAGTGCCAGATTCAGTAATGCCTGAATAGGGCTCCTTTGTTTGTGCTCACTTTGTGCATACGGTTGTAGGTCATTGACCTATTCTGCAAATTCAGTAGCAGGCAATCCAGAATGCTAAACAGTAGGGGTCTGTTTTATGTCCCTGCCTTGTGTGTTTCCCAATATATCAGCAGCTCTCTGGCAGTTGGTGCAGTTGCCAAGCACCTCGGCATGCCAGGCCTCGAGCTAGTGTGTATTTGTATTAAAAGATCAATGTGTTTTTTTTAAAACATTAACTTACCTTTCTAGCTAATTATATTTTTTACAGGGAGACGGAATAATCAATAGTAGTAGTCAAAACACAATGTGGTACAGTTGTGAAATGAAATATTTCAAGTCAAACTGCTAATTTCAAAATCTGTAGGGAATGCCTGCATGATTTCTTGCCTACCAAGCTGAATCCAAATAATCTCTATCACTGTTTTGATAAATATCTCAGGGCCGAGCCAAAAGTGAGCCTTTGCTTTTATAGGGCAGTACCTTGCAAGATTAAGAAGTATCTCTGTCCTGATATTTAAAATACGTGATTCCTTCCTAAATCTTAACCTATTCAGGTAGCATCACCTCAAGTCTGAACCGACATTTGACCTTTTATGTCAGAATGCAGCCTACTTTGATTGACTCTGTAATATCTGATATCATTTCCAATTTGGATAGAATCATCAATATGATGGATCTAGGAATTGTTGCTGGCATCATCAGTTATTATTATTTTCGGTGATGTTGTCGTGTAATCAAAGCTGATTTGTTTTACATGACATCATAATGCATATGATTCCCTGCTGTTTGAGATAATGCCTGACTACTACAGCAAGAAGATGCAGTAATTAGAAGGACTGAAATGTGTCAGAATAGTGGCAGATACCTGAAATAATGTTGGCAAGGGGAACTGAGAAGAAGTGGGCACTCTCAAAATTTAAGAGTTATTTCAGAAAGTTTGTGTCTACTCCCAAATATTGCTTTTGATCTGAACACTGAAATAGGAAAAGATGCAGCATAGCTCCTGTTTTGCTGTCTTCCCAGGGCTGTAAAAATGGGAACAGGAACTAAAACACTAAAAGCCTTCCAGGTTGTAGAGACCTTCAGTAGAAACAGCTAACAGGTGGTCACTTCAATTTCCAGTATTTACGAAGCGGTGTGTATGTACGTGTGTAAAAGAACTAGAAGGGTCAAAGACAGAGATACGCAGAAAGTGTTTTGTCATGCTTCGTGGTGTTTCATATGTGCCATGCATTCCCTCCTCCCACCCGCCTGGCTAGTCAGCCCTCTCACACATCCTGATGTGCTGCTAGGGTCCTCCTTCTGTGGCAGCAGGGCAGAGCAGGCAGGAGTTTGGGCTGTCCTTCCTCACCTCCTCCAGCAGCTGACCATTCAGAAAAAGAGGTGGGACAGAGAACCTCCCTGTGCAGCTGTTGATTGGTCAGCTGCTGGAGGAGGTGGGGAAAGACAGCCTGAGCTCCTGCCCACACTGGGCCACTATCACAGAAGGAGGACCTTGGTGGTGTGCCAGGATGTGTGGGTGGGCCAGCTGGCCGGGGTGGGTGGGAGGAAGGAGTGTGTGGCGCAAAGTGTGACAGAGTGGTTCATGCCTGTGGGTGATCATGGAACAAAGGAAGGCTAATTGCCTTAGAGAGAGAACAAAGGAGTGGACAGCGAAAGTCGGAGCCACCGGAGCCAACTGGCAATGCCCTGAGGGCTCTTTTATTGACTTAGAATGATTACACAGTATGTTATGAGAAAAACAGTTAGGACACTAGTTACCTAACTAGGATTGGCTAAAATAACCTTTTGATCTTATGCTGTTTTGTTGTTTAGCTGTTAAGTTGTTTCCGACTCTTCGTGACCCCATGGACCAGAGCATGCCAGGCCCTCCTGTCTTCCACTGCCTCCCGGAGATGGGTCAAATTCAATGACACTGTCCAACCATCTTGTCCTCTGTTGTCCCCTTTTCCTCTTGCCCTCACACTGTCCCAACATCAGGGTCTTTTCCGGGGAGATTTCTCTTCTCATGAGATCGCCAAAGTATTGGAGCCTCAGCTTCAGGATCTGTCCTTCCAGTGAGCACTCGGTTGATTTCCTTCAAAATGGATAAGTTTGCTCTCCTTGCAGTCCAGGGACTCTCAAGAGCCTCCTCCAACACCACAGT
The DNA here is from genome assembly GCF_051106095.1 of Pogona vitticeps. Classification (NCBI taxonomy): domain Eukaryota; kingdom Metazoa; phylum Chordata; class Lepidosauria; order Squamata; family Agamidae; genus Pogona; species Pogona vitticeps. The sequence continues at coordinate 144,205,929 of NC_135786.1, forward strand.
TCAAAAGCATCAATTCTTTGGCGGTCAGCCTTCTTTATGGTCCAGCTCTCACTTCCATACATCGCTACTGGAAAAACCATAGCTTTGACGATGCGGACCTTTGTCAACAACGTGATATCTCTACTTTTTAAGATGCTGTCTTGGTTCCTCATCGCTTTCCTCCCAAGTAGCAGGTGTCTTTTAATTTCGTGGCTGCTGTCACCATCTGCAGAGATCATAGAGGCCAAGAAAATAAAATCTGTCACTATCTCCATCTCTTCCCCTTCTTTTTGCCAAGAGCTGATGGGACCAGTGGCCATGATCTTAGTTTTTTTGATGTTGAGCTTCAGACCATTTTTTGCATTCTCCTCTTTCACCCTCATTAAGAGGTTCTTTAATTCCTCCTCACTTTCTGCCATCAGAGTGGTATCATCTGCATATAGGAGGTTGTTGGTATTTCTTCCAGCAATCTTAATTCTGGTTTAGGATTTCTCCAGTCCAGCCTTTCACGTGATGTATTCTGCATATAAGTTAAATAAGCACGGAGGCAATATACAGTCTTGTTGTACTCCTTTCCCAATTTTGAACCAATCAGTTGTTCCAATCCCGTTCTAACTGTTGCTTCCTGTCCTACATATAGATTTCTCTTATGATCTACCTCTAAGCAAAAGGGCAGCTGCCACATCCTTCCAGGAGTGTATGCATACCACTGAAGCAGAATGCAGCTACAGCCTTTAAGCAGAAGTTTCCCACATTTTCCCCCTTTTTTGTTTGTCATGCAAAGGCACATATTCTTTCATATATTTGCAAATCACATAATAAATCTTTTCGGCAAAGGCCTGAGGGTGAAGGTTTGAGACAGGTATTTATCATGGAAAAGAAGGTTGGTATACATTGAATAAAGCAACAGGAACTTATAAAGAGTATGAGGAGCATAATTCCATATATTAATACACTGCGAAGCCATCCAAAGTGGGGTATCCATGACTACAAACTGTCCCACCAGGAAGGAAGTATGTCCTATCATATGTTATTGGTAAGCTGTCTAAGCTGAGCAAGACGATTATTTACTGCATGACTATTATCAAATAAGTTAAAGCAACAGAGATTGGCAAAAGACTCACAACTGATGTGATTACTCAACACGAGATAATCCAATGCTGCACAGTTGTCTAAAATAATGTCACTAGTTGTCATTGTTCCTGATTTAGCAGGGCAATAGCAGTGGAAGTGCAGTTAGTGGCTCTAGCTAAGGAGCATGCAATATTGGCAAGAGTGTGAGAATTACAAACAGCAAGGCCAGGAGCATCAACAAGCGCTATAGCCAGCAAAACATATTCTGCTTTGGATAATGAAGTAACATTACCATCACAAGTACTATCAAGAGACAGCTATCTCGTCTCAGCTGAGTCGGGGAGTTAAGTTGAGGCAAAATTTTGGATAGGAATGCATTGAAAACCATTTAATCTGTTCCGGCTGTTTTTCGTTCTTATGTCAAGGCGCTGTCTGCAAGTAGAGGCATTAGTTCCCATAGGAACTAATGCAAAGCCGGTCTTGTTTTGACCTAAGATGAACTTAGGTCAAAAAAGGGGCAGGAAAGGTTTTTTCCGTTTGTAATCAAAGCTCCGTTCGCAGGTCAAAGCAAAATTTTGCGAACGGAGCCATTCGTGACTCGAAATGTTCATAAGTAGAGACATTCACAAGTCTATGTACCACTGTAAATTGACCGCATGTAAAAACACCCAGTAGGTAGGATGATATGTGCCAAATTATAAGAATTGTTGGCAGCATGCGTACAATTCCATGTGGCTTTGGTTGTAGAAATGCACGTGTCAGAGGAACAGTTGATGACTGGCACATGAAGTGTTTTCATTAGTTGATAGAAAAGAGGTGTAGAGGGAAAAGGCATCAATAGGTAGCATTTTTGTTGTTTGCCCCCAGTCAGGAGAATTAGTGTACTTAATGACAGTGGCATTCAACCACTGTCTTAACCAAGTGTCATTAGTAATGTCGCAGGGTTTTTTACAAATAGGAATTAAGCAAGTTCTAGTACAGTGGTGCCTCGCTTGACAAGGATAATCTGTTCTGTTCAAATCGCTGTTAAGCAAAATCCTCGTCAAGCGAAATGAAAAAGCCCATTGAAACACATTGAAAACCGCTCAATGCGTTCCAATGGGTGAAATACCTCAGCGTCCAGCAAAGATCCTCCATAGGGCGGCCATTTTCTGGTGCCTGTAATGCAAGGAATCCATCCTAAGCACAGTGGGGAGCCATTTTCAACAGTGGGTGGCCATTTTGAACCCAGATGATCAGCTGTTTTCTGATCGTCGTAAAGCAAAAAATTGGTTCCCGAAGCAGGGAACCGATCATCGTGAAGTGATTTTTCCCATTTAAAACATCATTTTTCCCATTTAAAACTTCATAGTTAAGTGATTTCCTCATGTAATGAGGTAATCATCAAGCGGGGCACCACTGTAATCCCTGCATAGCATATGCCTCCTGCAGACAGAAGTGAGAGACGTTCACAATTTCTGCCAACCTTTCCCATATGTTAAATTGCAGATGGGCATCCTCTTGAGCCTCTGCGACACCTATTGGAACTGCTCCAAGAATGAGAACACAACACAACAGCGTCACAGAGATGGCATTCAGCTGCGAGAGAATGGCTGCTAGAAAAGTTTCAGGAGTTTTTGGGATCTGCTGCTGATTTAGAGTTCTTTTTGCATCATCACTCAGTGTCTTTATCATCCCCCAAATAACTTTGGGCTGAATGCCTTCAGGTCAAGCCGGCCGCTTCCGGTGACGCACAGTCATCTGGTCCTGCTCCAGAGCCATTGCTGGGTTGAATTCCAGAATCGGGTTCTGCAGGTTGTGATGCTAACTCATTCTTCCCACAATATGACCTCACACACTGAGCCAGGATCCACTAGGGACCTGTGGGAGTAAGCACAGCAGCATAGCCGTGACCCCATTTTAGTAAAGGGGTTGGACCCTCCCATTGAGGTTTGGGAGGTTGCTTATAAGTCACCAGTGGCCGTTCCATGGGGATTTCTTTATGAAAGGGTTTCTCTACTGGCGACAACTTATACTGACCTGCGGATACAGTTAAATGATTTAATGTGAATAATGTTATTGATACTACATCTGGAACATCTTGGGGCTTAATCCCTCCGTTTTTTGTTTGTTTTGAAAGGAGAAATTTAAAAGAATGGTGTGCTCGTTCTACAGTAGCCTGTCCTGTGCAGTTATAAGGAATACCATGGGAAAGTTGAATGTCCCATTCATTGCAGAAAGTGGTAAAGGCACGAGAGGTATAGGCAGGGCCATTGTCTGTTTTTAAGGCTTGAGGCCAGCCCATAATTGCAAATTATGTAAACAATGATGTATGACATGGCAAGAGGTTTCGTCATGAAGAGGGGTAGCCCAGATGTATCCTGAATGAGTATCAATAGTAGATGAACATAAGAAAGAGGCACAAGAGTAGGAATATGAGTAACATCTATTTGCCAAAGCTGGTTGGCATCCGTTCCTCATGGGTTAACAGCATCAAAAGGAAAGGAAATGAGAGACATAGAACAGGAAGAGCAGGAGGAGACCATGTCTCAAGCTTGAGAAAGCAGAATGCAAAATTGCTTATGGAGTTCTTTAGCACTCTGATGAAAAAAGGAACGGCTGTCAATAGGATTGGAAAAGAGGGGACACAAGGAATGAAGAGCCAAGATAGCATCTTGAAATCCAGTATGACAGCGAAACTTCTTGCTGCTGTTTAATATTCACTGCCTGCTTTTCAGTTGGGAGGTTCAAGGGAGTTGCTAAAACATACTCCTGTATACAAGAATGAAATTGTATAGTGGAGCAGGTCATTCAGCTTGTTGGTCAGGATTACCACTTTAGGCCAGAAAAAAAAATGATGTTCTCCTTCTACAGAATCCCACGTCTATTTAGACTGCCCCTCATTATGTCATCCCTCATGCCACCCAAGCCCTGGAACACTGGGGTCACCTGGCTAAGCATGGTTGTCTCTCCACTAAGGGCTTGTGTTGTACTCTCCAAGCTTCAGAGGACATAGACCACTTGACCCATAATGTCCGCCTCTTCTCTGTCCAGGGGGAACAGCCTCACCCAGGGAAGTCTTGGTACCATACCATGGAGTGTCCTTTGCTGCTCCAGCAGGTAGAAAGCAGAGTTCCATTGAGTTGCCACATCCTGGATTAGGTGGTGGGGTGGCAATCCAAATTTTTCTTGCCTCTAGCAACAGCCTACTGCCCCAGACACTGTGGTGAAAATTCCCTGCCACGTTTCTGGTCCACTTAATTATATTAGGTATGCATACTTTTTCCATATCCTGCAAAGCACATAGAAGTCCTAGGCTGAAAGTGTGGGCCATGTACTGCACCCCTTTCATCATCCCAGTCTGCAGTGCTGCCACTATACTCGCCTGCCTTTTATAAGTCAGATTCCACTGCTGTAACATGTTCCTCAGCGGCCTCCTGAATGTTGTCAGTTGTGTGGCTGCCCTCCATCATAGACACGTTCAGCCAGGCCTGCCTGTATCCTATTCTTCTTTGTTGCCCTGTGCTTGATGCCTCTACTTCCCATCAGCGTCCTCGGTGAGAGATAGAAATATTTTGCACCCTGGCTGCTCTAGATATCACTTGCTGAATGTACCACCAGTGTCTTAGCCAACTGCTTCTGAACCAGTTGCCTGACACTCCAATATAAATCTGGCACCACTCTGCAGCTAAGGGTAGTTCACGATGCCCCAGACTTATGGAAACCATTATTCTCCACCAGAGGGAATGTCTGGTTATTTAGGGCTCTCATCACCCCCTAGATTACAGTTAATCCTGGCATTTTAACCTTTACAGAAGGCCTGTTCCTGCACCCCTTCAAACTCCTCCAGAGTTACCTGGAACTTGTTATTCAGATAAGTGTCTAGCATCTGGTGCCTCCCACCTCTTGGTATTTGCCCATCTACCTCCCTGAGCTGGTGGCTCAACCAGTCTTCTAGTGAATCTTGCTTTTTACACTAAGGAAACCAATTGCCCTTACAGTACCCACTTCATTTGCCATCAGTAATGCTCTGTGCTAGGTCTTCAGGTGGCTGAGCGTGCTACTATTGGAGAGGTGGTTCCTGTCCACACCTGAGCATCTTGCGGTGCATGCACTCACCATGCAAGCATTTATTGCACACAATTGAAAATGCTTCCAGATTATGAACTTCTTGGGTGCTCCTGTTTTTGACTGCATGTTCCTAATAGAGAACTGGTAATTTGTCATCACAACTACTGTGTTTCCCCAAAAATAAGACAGGGTCTTATATTAATGTTTGCTCCAAAAATGCATTAGGGCTTATTTTCAGGGGATGTTTCTTTTTTTGTACAACAGTCCACATTTATTCAAATACAGTCATGTTATCTGGTTGCTGCAGAATGGTGGAAGGCGGGGTTTCACTTAACTGGGTCTTATTTTTGGGTTGGGCTTTTATTACAAGCATCCTGAAAAATCATACTAGGGCTTATTTTCGGGCTAGGTCTTATTTTTAGGGAAACAGGGTAGTTCCTGTAACTGCTGGGGCAAGTTCAGCTGGAGTGGCAGGGGTGATTTCAGTGTCTCATGCTTCTGAAATAGTGCCCACCTCAGTCTCCTCAGTTTCTTCCTCCACATGTCAGATGTTTCTGAACTCAAAGAAGACTTCCCACCAACTCCAATGCTGCTTTGCACAGGGGAGATTTTCTGGGAATGGGGGCTGGAGCAAAATCCTTCCTTGAGTATGAACATTTCTGAATGTGAATGCACATCCCGGAATAGCAGCTTCCCATTAGTTTCTATGGACGGAAAAGAGCAGATACGGATCAAATGGTTTTGAATGCATTCCTATGGGAAATGCAGATTTGACCTGAGAACTTTTTGACTTGAGAACCGCCTTCCAATACGGATTAAGTTCGCAAGTCAAGACCCCACTGTATCTGATTATGTCGTTTTGTTTTTCTGCCCAGGCTTTTATATGTATACTAACCAGAATAGTGCCGTTCAATAATGGGGGTGGTATATACATTTCAGAAGCAAGCAAGTAGGCAAGCAAGCAATGTTGTGACTGTACTGGGGCCTCTCCTTGTTCTTTTTCTGGCTAAGGCAGGGCTCCTTCCTGGCTGGACATTCCGTGCTGCAGGATGATGGGCTGTGACATTTTCATACATGTTGGTTCCAGATTAAGTACAGCTGTGCATGTTGCGGCATCTGTAAGATGAGGAATTTATTGTTTGTTGAGGTTATATTTTTCTTTATTCCATTGCTGATGATCAATAAATATGGCAGTCTGGGAAGTGGCAAGTAGGATGATTTCTGGGAGTTTTATGTAAGGATCCATTTGATGGCCACAATGGTGGTGTAAGTAGGTACCTCCAAACAGATGCATCTCAAGTACCCTGGCCCATTCTGGTACTTTGGTCAGGTGATCAAATTGTAGGCCTGGCCTGGCCTCTGACCAGGGCTTGGAAAAGTTATATTTTGGGGGAATATACCTCCCAAGATCCTTGAGCCAACATTGCTGATGGTCAGGTTGATTGTGTTGTTATACAAGAAGGCAGGATTTTTGAGCTCTTCTCCTTTCAAATATTTGGGCTCATCCTTAGCAGCTCTATTGCAGTGTGAAACCTTTACCCTATTCACACAGAAATATAAAATTGGCACAGCCTATCAAATGGATGTTTAAATGTTTACCAAAAACAAAACTGTATTGTGGTGTAATTATGATTTTGCACTCTACTGTGTGAGGATACACAGAGCTTGTGTTTTATGGATGCATCAGATCTGTAAAAATTGACTTAGCAGAGATAGTAAATGAGGTTTGGCAGCAAACAGAATGCCAGAGAGTAACCATTAAACAATGACATATGCAAGTTTTTTATTCTACTAAATCTATTTTTTTAATGAATTCATTTTCAAATAGGGCATCTGAAGTTCATTTAATTGGACAAATAAAATTATTCAGGCATAAAAAGAATGGAAATGGAGCTTCATTTAAGCTGTCTCTCAACGCATTGCTGCATGAAACTCTGATAAGGTAGAAATGAACATAGGCACAGCTTGATATTCAGATTTAGTCACTAATCCATATGTTTCAGCCACTGCCAGATGCCACCCCATAGGACCATTTACAGTGCACTGTGTTCTCTATGAAGTTGTCCCTTATAGCAGCTTCCTATCACTTCAGGGTTGCAGTGCAACATTTAGAAGCACACCTTCTTTTAGAGGAGAAACAGGGTCTCTGGAAGCACGATTAACCCATATTTAAACAATAAAAAATGAAGAACACTTACTTCGTGTGTGTGCTCACGTGTGCGTGCTCCAGAGGTCATAAAAGTACCCTGGGGGAATTCACATGCAGCCTAAAACTTCTGTTTTAGGGCAGAGTCTGGCTGCCTGAGAGATTATGTGGGGGAGGACAGTCAAAGGGTTTGTTCAATAAAATATCCATTTAGGAAGAACGCTTTCGTTTTTATTTCTTTCTCTATGATGTGTGAAGTTCAGTTGAAGTTTATTTTTTACGCTTATTTGACCCCCTTTACATTTGCACAGCAGAAGCTTCATATATTTAATTTTAGTTCACTGGCTAATATACTGAAAATGCTTTGTTTTATCATGCAACTGTTTTAACTTCTGTGTCTTGCGAACAGGGAGTGCTGAGATGTTTGAACTGATGAGGGAGTGTTTTTAAAAAGTTCATGGTAACATAGCATTATTTCTTTGTTTTTAGTTCATCCTGCAAGTGTTTGTATGTAAGATTTACACCATATTCTGTTTAAATCAATTGGCAACATTGACCAGACACTGGCTGAAATCAAGTACAGTGGTGCCTCGCATTACGACGTTAATTCGTTCCAGTGAAATCGCTGTAGAACGAAAACGTCGTAAAGCGAAATTAAAAAGCCCATAGAAACGCATTAAAACCTGTTTAATGCATTCCGATGGGCTGGAAACTCACTGTCCAGCAAAGATCCTCTATAGGACGGCCATTTTCACTGCCTGTGCAGCAAGGAATCCATCCCAGAAAACAGCGGGGGGCCATTTTGTTTACCCGGTGGCCATTTTGAAACCACCAATCAGCTGTCCGAAAATCATCGTTTTGAGAAGAATCATCGCAAAGCGAAATTCCCCCATAAGAAACATCATAAAGCGATCACAAAAGTGATTGCAAAAAGTTCGTCGTAATGCCGGTTTCGTCGTTAAATAGAGCAATTGTAAAGCGAGGCACCACTGTAGTAAGTCACAACTAGCGTAGTCCCATTGAATCAGTAGAGATTTGGCAACTCAGCTTCTCTTTTAAGTTCCATTAATTCAACCAGCTTACTCTAATTGTGATTTACTACTGGGTTTCAGCTGATGTGTTATATTTAAAGACAAATCTCTATTGTTTTCTTTCCTGCATTGTAACCATTCAGTTTCCCTGATGCACATCTGTGAGGGAGAGGTTCAAAGTCCTTTTTTTTATGTCAGAGTCTTAATATGATGTGAAACCCACTGAATTCTATTTAAAAGCATCTAGAAAAGAAAAATATAGAAACTGTAAGCCTATATTTGTGTCGGTGGTGCTTAACACCAGGTAATTAAGTACAAGAGGTCCTATTTAGCTAGATCTGCCGTCCATCTGTTTAGTAGTGTCTATCCTGATTTTCCAGTAATATTTCTCAGCCTGCTATAACAATCCTTTAATTCAATAGTATAGAAAAGAAAGGTTGCTTGTCCAGATATTTTGGGCTGTAGCTTCCCAGAAGCCCAAGCCAGTCTGGTCAGTGGGAAGGGAATGTTGGGGACCACTGCTCTACAACATCTGGTGGCCAAGTGTTCTCTAGCCCTGCTATAACTGGAGCTATCAGGGATTGACTCTACTATCTTCTGCACCCAAAGCCATTCTTCTGCGTGTGGGCCACCCAATTGTGTATTGCTACCACAGAATACACAGACTAGGACTTGCCTGCAGAGCTTTTGTTAAAATGAGTTGAGGTTCTCAATGCACAGGTGCTTCGTAAGAGATTTAAAATGATGCAAGGAGAACATCCATTAGAAGTAACTCCTACTGAGTTTGTTGGAACTTTTGTCATAGGTTAGTGTATAGAGGAATGCATCCTAAAATATTGTTGCTGTTTCAGTGAAAATTGGGCCACAGATGTCTAGGAAGAGGAAATTTCACCTTTGCCCTTACCATGGGACTAAATGGAATGGTGTTTCTTGCTAATTTCATTGTTAGAACATTTCCAGTAGTGTGCCATAAAAGTTTTAAAAAATTGAGCTCTGCAGAATCTGCCTGATTCTATCACCTGCTTTACTTGCTTTCTAAAAGCACTAGCAGGATTCTGGAGAATGATTTGAGCAAAGCCTGGGAATTACTTCAGAGATCAGGAAAAGAGTTAATGCCAGTTATGATGATCTGGCTGGATCCATTTGGTTGGTCTGAACATCTCTCTTTCTGTCATAGAACAGTTGGTTGATAGCAGCCTGTCAGTCCAAAAGAAGATGGAAATTATCTACAAATGAGAAACCCGAACCATTAGAAGCTGAAATGATCTCTTTCTTGGGTGTGTGTGTGTGTGGGGGGGGAAGCGGTATTTATTTAGTCCAGAAGAAGCTACCAGTCAAAATCACAGCCCTTGTAATAGAGTCCTCCATTTATACTGCTCAAAATAGCTAGGATTTTTATCTTTTGTTAAGAATTCCCTTCTCTTTGATCATTCTCTTCCTGTGTTAAGTTCCTTGAAGGTTCTTTGCCTAAGGCGGATCCTTAATGTGGCCTAAAAGTGAATGCTCTGGCATCAGAATGCTGGGAATGTGAGTGAGCCTGCCATCTCTTCTTAACCATCTACCAGGAATAGTGGTTTCATCTAGAGGTTGCTCCCTCAGGTCCTGCCTTTTGGAAGGCATTCCATTCATTCCAGCCTCCTGGCAAGGATTTTATAGCCAGAACAGGACAACTACAGATGGCCTTCATGCTATAATTTTCGGACCAAGGTGAAAGGTCAGCATACAAGAAATGCCCTTTCCTCCCAAGATACACTATTCTTTGCTGTGAGGACAGGGTAGACACTAGAATCCACATTCTGTCTTATGCCTCCTTATTGCAGCACAGGGCAATAACTAGAGCAAAGTGCGACGTAGGAAATAAAGATGAACAAGCAAACATCTCTCTCGTTTTCTAGCTCAGGGCTGATAGGAAGGGCAGGGCAGTGGGGTGAAGGGTGCTATCTGTGGCTGAAGTTAAGCAGGTAAGTCAGGACAAAAGGCTGTCTAGGGGCTATGTGTAAGCTATCCTGCTGGAAAAAAAAATTATAATATGAGTTTAGTAAAATAAACTGCCTGGCCAAGATTGCTGCACAGCTTAAGGCTTTAGAGCCAACATGTTTGTTCTTTAGGAATAACACAGGGAAGTAACAAGCAGGAGTGGTGGAACTGTCTGAGGACCACAGAAGAAAGAACTTTGCAGCTCTGCCCCCTGATCACTTTTACATGTCACCACTGGAGTTCATTTTTGTCCCGGCTAGGACAAAACTTGAATTGACTGAACAGACAAGCGGAAGATGGCCTCGGATGTAACAGATCTCCACTCAGATGGACATGTGTTAGGCCATGTTAGGTCTCCTATGCCTCTAACAATTTTGTTTTAATGTTGCTACTGATGCTTTTGAATTGTGGTGCTGGAGGAAGCTCTTGAGAGTCCCCTGGACTGCACGGAGAACAAACCTATCAGTTCTAAAGGAAATCAATCCTGAGTGCTCCCTGGAAGGACAGATCCTGAAGCTGAGGCTCCAATACTTTGGCCATCTCATGAGAAGAGAAGACTCCCTGGGAAAGACCCTGATGTTAGGAAAGTGTGAAGGCAAGAGTAGAAGGGAACGACAGAGGATGAGATGGTTGGACAGTGTCATCGAAGCAACCAACATGAATTTGAAACAACTCCGGGAGGCAGTGGAGGATAGGAGGGCCTGGTGTGCTCTGGTCCATGGTGTCACGAAGAGTCGGACATGACTGAACGACGAGGACGGTAACGCTGTGAATGAGTGACTTGCAAAATTTCCTATGATTAACAGCTCTTGGAAACCCAAGGCTTTATCTCTTTTATGGAGTCACTCTGTCTCAGTTAGCTAATAGATGCATTGTGATGAAACCTTTCTTCACATGGTATGAAGGGACTAGAAATGTTGTAATAATTTGTAAATCTACTGAAGGTCTAGATATTTTAGGGTATTTGAAGGCACAGCAAGCCAGACAAAAGGGATCCACCCTACATATACCCTGCCCTAGTTTTACAGAATGATCTAATCTTGGCCATACTAGTCTTCCTGAGTTTCAGCTCTGAATATGTTACTACATGCAACCTTTGTGGTATATCAGCTGCATTTTTAAAAAATATTATTTTTAAAAATAATATCAAATTAAATATGCAAATTATCCTCCATGGGCACACCACTCCCCTTTTAACTATACAGTCAGGCTGTCAGAAAATCTGAAAAAGGGTCCTTGGCCCCACTAAGATCACCTACACTACTCTAGTGCAAATATAAATAAGTTATATATTACGTTTGAAAAGTGCGATAGAAAAATGAAATAATAATGAGGCCTAGCTTGAAAAGCAGTGATATATCTAGTGTGGTTTAGTGGACAGAATGACAGACTAGGACTCAAGAGGCCTAAGTTTGAATTCCTGTTTAGTCACGGAAGCTCATCAGGGGTGCAGAACAGGTAAAAACACTCCTTAAATATCTTGGTTACCTTGAACGTCCTATTGTGTTTTCTATAAGTTGTTTCTGGCCTAAGAGTACATAACAACATAGAAAGCAACTCAATTTTTTCCCAATGAATTGTGCTCATGTGGTTGTTGAAATCAGTGCAAGAATTAAGCTGTTCTTATCAGCAAATCAGCCCAAAATGAAGACCTTTCACAACTTCAGTCTTTCAGCCCAAATCTGTGCCTGATTTCTAAATTTAAAGTTAATCCTCTTTCTACCCAAGTCTTCTTATTAAAAACAACAGGAGTGCGTAAACCTTCTAATCTCACAAGGCAACTATGGGCTGCCTTTTTCAAAGTCCTGTAGAAAAACTGTACCAATGCCAAGGCAAGATTTATAGTTTCCTCTCTGAAATGGCAGTAAACACATTAAAGTAAGCCCTCAAAAATCAGATAAGGAAGTGAGAAGGGAAGCACTAAGATTGGAATGACATTCTTGTGGTTTCTGAACATGACAGATTGGGGCAACGCGTTGGCCTGGCTCAGAGGAGTTGGAATTCTGAGAGGGAGTGGGAGTCTGATTGGGCCATTGCTGTCTTTCTTTCTTTCCCACCTACCCACCCCATTTCCTTTCCAGTCAGAGAAGGAGGAAGCTGGGGGAGGAAGGTGGGAATTCTCCTGCCCACTGTTGAATTTGCCGGAGGAAAGTGCCTCCGATGATTTCTGAAGGATGGTTTTGTGAATGTGAAGCAGCAGGCAAGGGCAAAACAAGATAAAGGGAGTTTAGCTCCTTTGCAGAGTGCATATTTTCTTTGCAGGTAGAGGGATCCCATTCAGCATCAGCCCCTGGTATTTCCAGTTGCAGGAATCTCACATAGTCATGCTGGGAAAGGAACCTTTGTTTGACATTTTGGCGAAGTTGTGTATGCATTGTGTACAGTCAAGTTGATTCTGACTTACGGCAACCCTTTCCAGGGTTTTCGAGGTAGAGAATACACAGAAGTGGTCTTCCGTTACCTTCTTCTGGGGACATCTGGGTATTTTGCATCTTGTCCAAGGCCACCGAAGGCTGACTCTACTTGCAGGGGTTACAGTGGGGAATCGAACTCTCAATCTCTGGCTCCACAGCCAGATGCCTAAACCACTGTGCTATCCAGGGGAGCTTAGGTAACTTTAAACTTTTTCATGGAGGAGAAGAGCACTCCTTATCTATGGCTAGTGTTATGATGACTATCAGGTTCCTCCAAGACAAGATGTCAGGCTTGCGAAAAAATCTTGGGAAAGTTCATTTTTGGATTATAGTTCCAAGAAAAAACCCCACCCCACCCCCCCGGTAGCTTGTTGCCTTGCATTGAGCTTGTAAGTTTCCCACGGCATCTGACTGGCCATTCTGGAAAGAAAGAAGCTGCTCTAGGTTGGCACGTGGTCTTTTTTAGAAGTGCTCTGCATAGGTAGCTTAGTTGGGGCAGTTACTAGTGGGCAGAACAACCCATAATCTCAGTATAAGGCACCATCATATGTTCAAGAAGGTAATGAAAGAAGTGGGGGGGCACTAAGAGAAAATGCCTCAATTTTTTTTGATAGAGAGTAATTAAGTAGAAATTTACCTACACAGTTAGAGTATTTTTTAGGAGAAAGGAAAACTAACTGAAAAATTAAAGTTCTTCCTTGGTTCAGGGCCTCTTCAGATTATTCTTCCTGCACTCGGTGAGGGGGCAGTAAATTGTCAGCTCCTTATCTTCTCCCTACCCCGTCTTGCCAGATCCAGTTTTAAAATGTGTACCTGATTGTCTATAATCTGATACTTGTTCTGTTTCATTAGATTTATGTCTCCATCTGACCATTAAAGTTAATAGGACAACCACTTTACAAGAACAAGGAATGAATTAATGTATTTATTGCTGTCAACACTGATAAAACAAATGCTCTCAGAAATCCATGTGTTGCTTTCTGCAGTTGAGATCACGGCTAGATTGCCAGCAAGATGGGCTTAGTTTTATATATTGGGGTCTGACTGATTTCTCAGATAGAAGAGAAGTTCTCTGAGCAAACTAACAACTTTTCCCCCTTACATGGGCCTTTAAGGGAATGTTAACATGCTTTCCCGATGCTGGAATTTGGGAATTCTTGGCATTGCAAAGATGGCTTTCCAATGATAATATCAGCTTGCCTGTAGTAGAGTGTAGAGACTTGCTTACCTGGCCTCTCATTCTGCCATTTCATAACTGGTGACACTAGTAAGGGATAGCTAACCTTTGATTCTGCTAGCTGTATACTCTTTGTATACTCAAGCCCATACATAGCCTCTTGATGGCTAGTTATTAAGACCATTGGGGAAGCTATGCTGAATTAAATCTAGAATCCTTCTACAGTAATCTAGAACTGTTTTTACAGCTGGCCAGCCATATGTCACAGGAAGCAGCCAATAGCCATTGGACAGTATAATTTGTTATGCTTGTTTATTGTGTTTATTATAATTTATTATGCTTGTCTCCTCCATTGAGTAGTCAGGTGGCTAGTGCCTTCAATTGCTTTGTCTGACTTTTTTCTTGAAAACGTATATCATTCTTGTTTTCAAAAACCTCTGGTTTATGAATGTGGAATATTGTGATTCTCTATCCATTATTGAAAATGCCAGGAAAAGGCCTGATATTCCTGCACAAGATTGTGCCCACATTGCCAGCAGGAAAAAAGATGCCAGGCATACATAACAAAGGGCAGCCTGAATGTTGACAACACCAGTGGTAGCAGTCAAGATGGTCTACAGCAGTGATCCCCAACCTTGGGCCTCCAGATGTTCTTGGACTACAACTCCCAGAAGCCTCGTCCACCACCACTGCTGGCCAGGATTTCTGGGAGTTGAAGTCCAAGAACATCTGGAGGCCCAAGGTTGGGGACCACTGGTCTACAGGATACTCTTTTCTGCTCACTACAGTTCACAAAGTGATACCAAGCAAAGGAAGATCCTAGAATCTGTCTCCTTTTTTCAGCCACTTTTCAATCAAACACAAAGCTGTTGTGAAGACTGTTTTTCAACAAGTGTGAATGCCTGTTTGTCCAGAAGGAGTCAACAAGTTATCCTCCTCAGAGTCAGCTAACTGGGTCCTGACTTATACGATCAAAAGTTCAGATTGCCTCAGACCTGAAGCTGATTTCCCCTTGTGTCAGGAGCTTGGTCTTAGAAATCTTGAGAGAATGTTTACAGCAAACGCTCAGGGCTGGAACAGACAGAACTGCTCTGTGGTTCTGTAATGCAGATATACTTTGAATATGCCTCACAAAATTGCATGCCAATTTCCAGGAGATACATGGCAAAATGTCCCCTTTCATGGAGGATTGTCACTCCATTAGTTTGTTTATAAAGCAAGTCTGTTTTTTCTGATTCTTCAAAGGAAACCTGTCTTTTGACTGTTTCTGTGACTTTTCATTGCCCTCCAAACATCTCCCTTCTCAGCTTATGAAGCTGCAACAGTGTATGTACTTTGGAATGTGCTTGTTGGTCAACATGTTCCACACATTGCTCAGTTTATGACAGACTCACTGTTTTACCCTTCTTGAAAGGCCTTTGCCCAAACGACCCCCAAGCTTTGCACAGAGCAAGAATATACTGTTTGCTATGTTTGTGCAAATTGTATGTTGATCTGGAGTCCAGTTCAAAAATCACAATTTGGGGGCAATGTTCTCTTTAATTTTCGATCCTGTTGCACAGGAGCCTCACCTCATGTATGTGTGGAGGGTGGGGTTTCATCCGCAATCCAGAAGTAAATGGGCTTCGGACTGGCTGCCACTTTGTCATGCCGAGGGAGCTCTGCTTAGAGGGAATGTTCTTTGTTGTAGCTGCCCCCGGTTTTAGAATTGCCTTGTAGAATATCGATTTACTCTGTTGCACAATAACATCATTGCATTCTTATGCGGTGATAAAATACTTCTGCTTGTTTTACATGCACTGCTCATACTTTAGGTCTACTTGTATGTAAGATATAATACTATACAATAGAGACAGGCAACGTGCAGCCTCCACATTTTGTTGAACTGCTGCTCCTACTATTCCTCACCATTGGCTATGCAGACTGAGGATGATGGAAGTTACAGTCAAAAAGCATCTGGAGGGGTACACTTTGCCCACCTCTGTTTTATAAGGTTACCTACATAGCAGCAGCCTATGTAAGTGGAGTTTTCCAAATCTCTAGTTCTGCCTCATCTGGCAGTTGTTCCTGACGCGTCTTGTAAGTCTCTTCATTTGACATCGTGCTGCGTAATGTATTGATGTGAGCATTTTGTTGTGCTTTGGAGCTGGCAAAAAGATCATTCAAATTGGCATGGAGAAGAAGGAACTTGAGACATGGTGACCATTAGGAGCTTCAGAAATGGGTTGAGAACTACGTTTGTTTGGACTAGAAAAGGGGGGGGGAGTCTGTGTTCAAGTCGCAGCAGCATGAGGCTTTGTGGTTGCTAAGGGGAACTGTGTATCATGCACATGCTGCATTTGTGGCCACCACCCACGGCCCATCTGCACTACCTAGTATGCCATCCAAGATACAAGATACCATTCCATTTAACCATCATTTTGCTCAGAATAATCTCTGAAACACACCATTCCCCACACACCCCAAGGTATCCTACTGTTCATGTGTGCTTGTGATCAGCTTAATACGCTTAATATCCTAGTGCCTGAAATGCTGAAGTTTAACCTGCTGTAAACAAATGTGAAGAAGAAGAATAGAATAGACGAATTTGATACTCTGTTGGTAGCGGCTGAACAAAACATAAGGAAATAAAGAAAATGTCACCTGCTTTTAATGCAAGCATGAAATCCTAGCTAGCTTCCTTCATCCTGAGAAGAACTTGTTCTTTTCTTCCATGGTTATAAGCAGACAGCAGTAGTTTTGGCCACAATTCAAAAGAAAGCTTGGCGTGTGGGGCTATGTGGTAATGAGAGAATATGCGTAACTGAAAACTGATGATAAAGGACCTGGGTGTGTTGTGGGTTTTGTGGGCATACAAAAACTCAGCATAAATGGAAAATGCTCAGGTTTACTCTTGTTAGGGATCTGAAAAAAGGAGAACTTTGTTTATTGGCATGTATTGTTCTTTTGTGGATATTTCTGGAAAGATTTATTGCCAGTTGGGTTCAGCATCTTGACACATTGTTCAAAGAGATAGCTATGTTATTCTGTTTCAACATGGGGTGTGCATGTTTTTAGGGGGAACCAAATATTGTGGCATCCTCAAGAGAAAAAGATTTGTTTCTGTGTTAGTGTTTATGGATCAAAATCCATTTGTTGTCTTCAGGAAGTGGATTTTGACTTACGAAAGCTAATATAGAAAGACATCAGTTAAGTCTGTAAGATGCCACAATATTTGATCCTTCCCCCCTTTTCTCCTTGTCTGTTTGGTTTTCAGTGTTTCTAATATCTTCTTCCCCATTAGTAAATGAGACAGATGGTGACCTGTCCCATATTGACAAAAGTGCCATTTTTTATGCTAGCAGTTTAGCCAGCCAGTTGGAGAAATACCATTTAGACTTCTGTTCCCTCTCTGAAAACTGAATGTCCATGTCAAATGAGGTAGGTGATTCTAATTAAGTTAGGTATTGTTAAAAGGAAGGGGGGATTAATCATGAAGATTTATTTAGAAGAAAAAACTTCAACGACATGGTTAGTTAAGCTTAATTGCAGAGGTGTGAAAATCTAAGTGGCTACATATTAGGATATATTGAACTGTCTCAGAATATAGGGGTGTGTTACTATGATTTAAGTTGTTCAACATGGATGTGTCTTTCAGCCTACCAAGTAAAAAATTGGCTACACCAGTGAAAGAGGAAGTGACTTACTGTATCTAAGCCAAAACCAAGTTCTAAAAAGAATATCTTCCAGTTTCTACTACAGACAAATGATAAGTTATAGCAAATATAATTCCTTTTGAATAGACACATGAAGTCTGGAAGTTGGAAAAGAGCTGAACATAATGTTCTCTTAGTAGCTTTTTCCCAGATCAGCAAAGACCAAATGAAAATGCAAGCTGCATTTTATTCTGCTTTCAGAGTTCTTTATTCATGGTATTTAAATCCATTGGTTTACTCTGAAATGATCACTGAGGGCTCCCAGTTCCCAGACAGATTTGATTGGACTTGGCCAGAACCCAATTACAAAATTAAGATAATATATTATCCACCTGCCATTATCTGTCATTAGGAAAGGTTCAGACAAGAGATTATTGACTGGAAATGGTGTTTAGGTTAGAGCTGGTATACAGTAGTCATCTGGCTTCACATCATTTGAGGAAATGGAGCTCCAGTGAACATCTTTAAGAACAGTGCATGGGGAGGGGGGTGCATAAGTAACAGCGAAGTGAGGAAAAGGAAAGCATGGCAGAATAGAATAATAGGGAGGCAAGATGGGCAAGAATAGAGCAGCTTATCAATCAAGGAGAAGATAGACCAAAAGACAGCAAGAGGGAAAGAACAGATGTGGAGTCAGTTGGGGAGAAGGCAGGAAGGAAAAAGTGAAAAGAAGCCCATTGGCAAAGAATATGAGGCAAAATTCAAAGAAACAAAACAAAGCAAAAAAGAGAAAAACATCTGGCGCCTTAAAGACTAGCCATTATATTTTAATGGGAGCTTTCATGGACAGGTCCTCCTTGTCAGACATAGGGGGGAAAATGAAATGCTGGATGAAATATCAATTACACAAACAAAACGTACTAAATATTCATTGGCTCTAAGAGTCTTGGGTGTTTGATTACATCTCACATGCAGTGATTTAGAGCCTGTGTTTGGTGTTAAGTAGTAAAGGAGGCAGAAAACAGATGAATGGCATGAGCAAAAGGTAAAGAAAAACACCCTGGGGCATATCTTGGTTGTGTTTGCTTGTTGGTGTCATTCCCTTGTTGAAGACCCTGTGTCTGGGACCCTTGGAACAAACCCATTGCCAAAGGAAACTTAAGCAGTGGAGTTAGGTCAATTTAGAGATTGTTCTCAGGGCAGGGCATTTTTGCATGTATATTGGTGACACTGCAGTATGGGGGGGGGAGCAAAAAGCCTCGTGTTGCTAGGAGAGGTAGAATGTAGGCCTCTAAAGCAAATACCGATAAAACAAATGAAGGTGTGAAAGGCCATTTGTGTGAAGTGCCCTGTTGAAGTGATTCTGACTGTGTCAATAACTCCTGTTGTTTGCGCCATTTTGCCGTTATTAAGATTGTCAGAGGATGACTCTGCACAAATGCCTTTTCATGTTGACTGGAGGTATATGAAATGTGGATTTTAGTGGCAAACGTATTGTGTAACATAACAAAACTTAATTTCTCATTTCATCTCTCCTGAGCCAATCTGCAAATGGAATGTTATGGAGGTGATTTTCAAGCAAGGAGTCATGATGTAGTCTAAAGCCACTGAATATTAAGGAGTTGTGATGCAGCCTAAAGCCACCGAATATTATTTGTCACTGTGCACTCTCTGGGCTTGCAGAAAGGGGCCAGAACCTGTTGCCAACTTATATTGCAGTAAGGGAAAGGGAAATCACATTAGAAATGATGGCACAATTGCCACTCTTTAATGAGTTGTTGGCTGTGTACCTGACTGGGTGATCAGGTCCACATTCAGGAATGCAACTAGTACCTTTATAAAAAGAGTGACAATTTGCGACCAAGACTTGCGTGACTTTCCTTAAACAGACATAAATTGGAATCAGAATTCTGACCAGTAGCTCATAAAATGTATAAAATCACAACAATGAGACATTAAAATGCCATTATTATTATTATTATTATTATTATTATTATTATTATTATTATTATTATTATTATTATTATTATTATTATTATTATTATTATTATTATTATTATTATTTTGGCATGGGTAACTCTCTTTGTTGCAATTGAACAAATGGTGCTTATCTCCCCAACAGTTTAGAGGCAGACACTGAAGCGTTCTTGTGTACTTGTAACACTCTTGTTTTCATAGGAAGGGTCCGTTTTAGGGAGGGATGGAAAGAAAATGCATAGTATCAATAGGTGTAACATGTTCACATTTCCCAAACCATGTTACTTGATCCCAAATGTACATAATTTTAAACATGAATGACTAAAATACGCGCAGTTGGAAAAATGCATAAGAATGCTTTGGTCAGCAAGGAAAAACAGGGCGAAGAGAGGAAAATGGCTGAATAAATGTGCATATTTGGAAGAATAAATAAAATACGCAGAAACTTTATTGTGTGGGAAGGAGCAGGAAGTCCTGCCAGTTTAGTAATGCAGGATTGTGCCACTTTTGCAAACAGAGCCTGGATTTTCTTCTAGGAAATCAACACTTCTGTAGTGGCAGTGCTTTCAGAACTGACACAGTTCCACGTTGCTGTGTTTGGGGGGGACCTCCCACTCGGCATAAGCTCTGTAGAACACTGGCCAAAGCCTCACAGTCCACTATATCAAAGGAGGGATTTGGAGAAATACAAGGAAGCAACATTTTTAAAAGCTGGGATTTTTGCATCTCTGTTTTTTCAACATCTCCATCTGTCTGGTGTTACTGAAGGTTCTTAATGTACTGAAAGTGGTGTTTGTGTTATCTGCAAAAGTTCTGGATTGCAATTGTATCAAAAAGTTCAACTACAATGTAATTGGCCTCTGGATATGATCTACCAGAGATTGGGAGCTTATGGCTCTTGAGATTTAATTGGAATACAGTGGTGTCTCGCTAGACATTTACCCCGCATGACATCGCTATAGCGATTCACAAAACAGTGATTCCTATGGGGGAATTTCGCTGGACAGTGTTTGGTCCCTGCTTCGCAAACCGATTTTCGCTAGACAACGATTTTGACAGCTCCCTCCGCGCTCGCAAACAGGTGTTTTCGGGACATAAGCTTCGCAAGACAGCGATTTAAACAGCTGATTGGTGGTTCGCAAAGCGGCTTTCCTATGGCCGATCTTCGCTAAACAATGACGATTCTTCCCCATTGGAACGCATCAAACAGATTTCAATGCATTCCAATGGGGAAATGCTTTTCGCTAGACAATGATTTTGGTAAACAGCGATTTCAGTAGAACGAGATTATCATTGTCTAGCGAGGCACCACTATACAGTTCCCATCACCCTAACCATTGAGGATGAATGGTACAAGATAAAGTGCAGGTAGGGGCTTTTCATGACCATAATGTTCATATAAAAGTGCTGGACTTGATGACTCATAGGATCCCTTCCAGCTCTGCAGTACTTATTGGCAGACAGGAAAATGTACGGCTTACAAAACTTATAGCTATTAAGCAGAAAAAAAAATCAGAGACCTACAAAGCAGAATTAGCATCTCAAAGTAGACCACTCCTTCTTGTTTGGTCTTCTCAGCTGGCACTTACTGTCTCAACAACTGATTCAGAGGCACTGGCAAGAGAAAAGAATAAAAATGTTTCCTTCACTCACAGTTCAAATAGCATTCTGTGGAAAAATATTACAGTAACTGGTTACATGAACAGAGCTTAATTGATTCACTAGCTACATACTGACTCACTACACGTCTAGACTCCAACTAAGTACATTGCGCTCTTCAGACTATCTGACTAGCTTGACAGAAAAAGAGCAGGAAAAGAAGACTTGAGTAGAGGGGCATAGTTCTCTTCAAAATTCTGAGGCAGAGAGGGAACAATTGGTTGCTACTGGATTGAGCGACATTCACTCTAGTCCAGAAAGGTCCCTCCCACCCAAAATCTCTTCAGGGCAATATGTGAGAGTGCAACAATTCTAGCAGTTCTACCATTATATGTCAATCATATGTGTTCTGAAAGCTGACAAGAGTATTGGGGAACTGGGTGTTCCAGTTGAATGAGTGATGATCGACATGAATTCAGAGTTTAAAAAATGACTGACATTCATTCACATTTGAGATCCTTAAATGTCACTATAGCAATTAATTTAATGGGGAAGGGTCTTTTGCTTTCTGCCTACCTACTTTACATTCTTCTATACTTTATGTTGCATAGAAAAGTAATTATGTCTTCAACTCAACCTAGTGTATAGAAAATAAATACATATATAGGCAGATAGATAGGAATAGATACATAGATATATATTTGCTTTAAACAGAACAGTTTCCTTTTTTTAAAAAAAAGGAGTAATTTGTATCCCCACACAATTATTCACAACTAAGATTTTTTTTCTAGCATACACTCTAATTCTGAATACATGGAATGCATTCCTATGTTTATCCTGGGGGCAAATCACTTTAACTCATGATATGCATTTGGGATTTTTAAAATATTAAGTAGGTCCAATGGATTTTACTGGAATTTACTAAACTTGAATTAATATTTCAAGTTTAGTAAATTCCAGTAAAATCCATTGGACCTACTTAATATCTTGTCTTTAATAATTATTAAAGACAAGAATGTAGTCATTCTTGAAGGCTTTCACGGCCGGTATCTGATGGTTGTTGTGGGTTTTTCAGGCTCTTTGGCCGCGTTCTGAAGGTTGTTCTTCTTGATGTTTCACCAGTCTCTGTGGCCGGCAGCTTCAGAGGAACAGGAGTAGGAACTCAACCACCCAACAAACAGCAACAGAGCATGGACAGAGTTCCTACTCCTGTTCCTCTGAAGATGCCGGCCACAGAGACTGACTAAACGTCAGGAAGAACAACCTTCAGAACACGACCAAAGAGCCCGAAAAACCCACAACAACCACAAGAATGTAGTCCTTTGGATCTAAATCACCACTATGCGAATGAAATGAAATAAAATACGTAATTTAAAGGTCACTCAAAAATAAATAAATGAAATGTAAGTGCTCTTTTTGGGGGTACAAACCATTCTGACTATGAGGTTAAAGCAGTTGTACCTCTCTTTCAATTGTAGTCTTTTTAAGAATATGTTTTCTTTTTCAGATTATACAGTGTGATACTAAGTTTAAAAACCATTTTTTGAAAAATAAAAAGTATTATTAAACTTGGTTCAATTTCAGGTTGTGTGTGTGCCCCTAATAAGTGTTTCTGTATTTTTATTCTATAAAATGGTTTTCCAAATTATTTGATGTTATCTTTGTAATCGGTGCTTCTTCTTTTCTTTTGAAGAAGTCAAGAATTGTATGAAAGGATACAGTGTCTTATAGAAGTCATCTCTATCTGATGATCCTCTTTAGTGTTATCTTTTCTGGTTAATGTGTCTAATATCACAGTTTCTCATACTCCATGTATCTCCGTATGTGTTGGAATCATTCTCTGTTGTTTTCTAGTCATGTGCTATATCTGTTCTAGTTATTTTGCAGATTGTAGTCTTTGAGACTGAATTGTATTAAAGGCAAAGCTGTATGTGTTGTTGTGGTATAAAGTTGTGACTTCTGTCTTAAGTGAGTGCATTTCTATATCTACACTACTAGAAATACTATACCATGTTTTATGGATGGAAGCAAAACCAAAGTGGATGGAAACAAAACAAAGTGATACACTTCTTAGCAAATGCATTTCGTTCTAAACCGTGTTGAAGTATTTAGCTACCCAGTTCAAACAGCAGTAGTGTAACCTGATCCCTTCAGCAACTGTGGACATCATTGCATCTGCTTAAAAATGAAAGCTGTACTGGTTCAAGCTGTACTTAACTTGCATAAGATAACATCAGTTATCTGACATTCAGGGGAAGAAAGTATACTTTTGTTTTTTGTTTTTTTGGCTGTGAAAAAGCACATCTAAGGGAAAGGTCTGCTTAACTTGAGAACATAGCTTTGTTGTCCTTGATGCACTTGGAATGGCAGGCCTGTTAATGCAATCCATTCCAAGCCTGTTGAGATAAGGAGGCCAGATGAGCCCAGCTGAGTCAGACTCAAGACCTGTCTCGCCCAGCATCCTGTTTCCCACAGCAGCCAACACATATCTTTAGCAAGCCCACAAGCAGGGGACGAACGCAATAGCCTTCTCCTGCTGTTGTTCCCTAGCAGAAACATTTGCCTTTGAATCTTGAGGTGCAGTGTGTAGCTATGGATGGTGTTTATCTCTATCACTTTGTTTATAGGAACATGAGGAGAACTGGCACAGCAAATTCCTGTCTTTGTCTGAGGAGAGCTGGCATTTTCTTGTGCAAACGTGTTTCTCTTATTCCTGTGAGCTGTAGGCATGTCCCACATCCTATAGTCTGTCACACTTTGAGCTCTGCTTCCTTGATTTCTTTCAGAAATGGCACATTGACATCAAGAGCCAGACTGTTCTCTTAGATGTTTCCTCTTGCCAGGGAATCTCATCATCTGTAAAGGAGCTTGGATTTGGAGGATTAGGAGTGATGTCACCAAACTAATTCATTGTGAGGAAGCTGAGAAAATTAATTTCTGTGTGTTCTTGTACAGTAAATGTGCTCAAGGTCATGCACATTTTAGTAAGGAATACATAAATTTTCCAAAAATGCATTTAGTGCTTATTGCCCCACCCTGGCTTCTTTTTTTCAGTGGGCTCCACAAAATGTTTTGGAGGATTTTTAGGCAGAATCATGCAAATCTTGCATTTGTTGCTGATTTTTTTTAAAATCCCAAAGCAGTGAGCTGATCTGAGGGTGTAATTCTGGGTAGTCAAGAATGTGCACATGGAATGTGTGCAAGGATCAAGAGAGACTTAAATACAATGTGATGATAGGTGTGGACAGGAACTTGGGATAAAGCTGAAAGTCTCTCTCTAAGATATTCATTTGTCACAGTGGGCTGAACTCCAACCCATGAGTTTTTACTTTCCCTCTGTGGTGATTCATTAAGGAATGACTTGCCCACACAGTCCAGTCCTTGTATGAGGAACACATTGCAACAAGCCCACACTTTCCTCAAAATGGCTCACCAGTCTCAGAGCGTAATCTCGCACTATAAAAGCAAGAAAAGCATCAGGCAGAACTAAATAATAAGCCCAGCAGCTAGTGTTTCATGCAGTTTGCAGAATACATGCTGTTTGCATCAAAAACATGCTTGCAAATGAAGGACCTCTTGTCAAGTATGGCAGAAAGTATCCCTTTCACAGATGGGGAGGAGAAGGAAAGCAATTTCTTGTTCTCATGCACAAGAAGAAAACAAATCAGGATTTACATGCCTAGATAATACTATTTAGTGCCTGGTTTAGTCAATGTTTTCTATTTTTTTAAAAAATCTTTTCTGGGAGAAAAAGTAGGATACAGGTTAGTAGTCCACACTGAGCCAAAGTCATATTAATTGCAATAGAAGCATCAGTGTTTACACATATCCCCAGTCTCGGCACACCTTTATTGATTCCCTCTTAGTTTTCATTCCCATTTTATGGTGCTAGTCATGACCTATAAAGCCCTTAATGGTTTAGGTCCTCAATATTTCTCAGAACATCTCTCACACAAAATATCTACCCATCTCACCCGCTTGGAAAGGAGGCCAAAAGAGCTAATACTGTACTGGGAACCATGCTTTTTCACTTGTGGCCTCTTCCATTTGGAACAAGTTTTCTAAAGGTTCATCAGGCACTTTCCCTTATAGTTTTTAAGAAATTAATAAAAACAGTATTATTGAAAACCACTTTTTTAAGTGCTTTTACTACTCGAGGTGTTCAGATATGTTTTAATTTGTTTAATTCTGTTTAAGGATAGGTTTTAGCTCGGAACAGGGCTTTATAGTATTTTATATGGCATTTTGTTTCATTTATTATATATGACTTTAATGTGTTGCCCACTGCCCAAAGAGTGCATACATTATGGGATGGTATACGAGTTTTTTGAAAAATAGTTAACTATCATAGGAGGTTTATTCATCCCATCTTCCTTTATTTTGACTTCAGTCCCATCATTTAAGTTGGATGAGTAAAGGTAAAGGTTCCCCTTGACATTTAGTCCAGCTGTGTCCGACTCTAGGGGGCAGTGCTCATCCCCATTTCCAAACCATAGAGCCAGCGTTTGTCCGAAGACAGTTTCTGTGGTCACGTGGCCAGCGCAACTAGACATGGAACACCGTTTCCTTCCCACCATGGTGGTACCTGTTTATCTACTTGCATTTGTACATGCTTTCGAACTGCTAGGTTGGCAGGAGCTCGGACAAGCAATGGGAGCTCACTCCGTCACGTGAGTTTGATCTTACAACTGCTGGTCTTCTGACCTTGTGGTACAGTTGGATGGGAGCTGTGTACAAATACCTTGGTGACTGTGGTATCATTCATGACAGGTCCTGTTAGCAAACTGTTTGCCAAGTCAGGATTGGCTAGGATTCCTGAACAGAGGCTGGACTCACCTGTCCCTTTCTTCCCTATCTTAAATATTAGCTCTTTTTGCCAGTTTCATGGCCTATGGGTGTTCACTGCTATCTTAAGTCTAGAAAAGAGTAATATCTTATGAAGTCTAGAAATTAAAAGTCTAACCCAGGTAGCAAGGTTGACTCATGGTATGCTAAGAGAATGCTTTGCTTTTTAATATCCAGGGAAGAGGGACAAAGCCAAGTCAGGGAGGGTAGATGTAAACAGAACCTTGGATAGCTCCAAGTGAGCCTTGCTAGCTGATGAACACTCTTCTAATGACCTGTAGGAAGATGTTGTCCTACCCTGTTTATCTGAAATTAAGACCTAACTTGAAAATAAACCCTAGTATGATTATTCAGGATGCTCGTGATATAAGCCCTACCCCCCAAATAAATTCCATTTAAGTGAAACCCCACCCTCCACCATTCTGCAGTGTTGTGCTGCAACCAGAAGAAGATGACATGACTGTATTTGAATAAATGTAGATTGTTGTACATGAAAAAATAAAACATTCCCTGAAAATAAGCCCTAATGTGTTATTTGCAGCAAAAATTAATATAAGATCCTGTCTTATTTTTTTTTGGGGGGGGGAAATGGTAGTTAGGTGCTAAAACCAACTAAGTCTTGTGTAAGCTAAGAGGATTTGTACTATGGTTGTCTCATTAGCACAGCTGGCTGAATTATCTTAGAACTGCAGAGCTGGAAGAGATCCTATAGATTATGGAGTCCAGCGTCTGTAAAGGAAGCACAGTGGGGAATTGAACTCACAACTTCTGATTCTGCATCCAGGTACTTAAACCACTGAGCAATCATAAAAAGGCCTTCCTCTGATTTTGCTGCCTTTTACTTTTGAAAGGGCTGAGGAGATGAGAGTACTGCAGAATATTCCATCTCTCTAGTGTTGTGTCTGCTATCCAGACAATTGTGAATAAGACACTAGCAGCTATTTGTCCTCCTTAAGGATCACTGTTGTGCATTCTAAGCTCCTATGACTGACTTCACAACGGCTAGAAATCGGCTCTCTCGCTTTAGATCCCTCCACACTTGGGATATAATTTTGGACTTCTCTTGTCCTCTCAGGCAACGATGAAGAATTAAAATATTATTCTCTTCACTGACGAGGATAGTGAGGAATTTCCATAGCATTCTCAATACAGTGCTACCATTGGTGAGAATATTTCCTGGTGGGGGAAGACCTTTACTGAAGTGCAGAATTGCCAAAACTGGCTGCCTGCTGCTTTATTTGAGAATATGGGTCTCTAGGTGGGTAGTTTGCATCTTTCTTAAAAATCAGCTTATTCTTTTGTGCTTTCTCTGTGTGTGCTCCACTTTTTAAAGGAAAAGGACAGTACTGTCATTTTATTCAGGTTGTAGCCATGATAGGGTGAGGGAGAGCTCCTTGTAGCATTCTCAGGGGAATGTGAATTCCCCAGGGTCTTCTTGTTGAGACAGGCTGTGACTACATGATGAAATACTGTGGGATTTGCTGCTGCTGTAGTACAGGCTGTTTCAAAGCATTTTTTTCTGATCACACAGTGTAAAGGCTGATTTGAATTGATCCAGTCTTTTTTACTCCCAATATGGCTTCTTTTTTACTCCCGGTGTGGCTGCCTCTGGGGGTTTCATTTTTTTTTCAGCTGGAATGATTGGGAGAGACATTTTCCCATGTAATCAGTTGATTTGTTCTTGTAAAGATGGGATGTGTGTCTGTGGGTGGTGTTTCAGTGACATAGGCAGTCGGGGCATGATATACAGGACCACAAGAACTCTCACTCCCATGTCCTTTCCACTGGATAATCCTCCTGTTTTAATTTTTCTGCTGGATTACTGTATAGCTAGTGTTGATATGCTAGTTTAGCTCTAGATCACTTCGCAAACAGCTGAGAAACAACACAAATTAATGAAAAGGTGACTCTGTGGTGTGTGATTTTTTTCTGTGCACATTAAGAAGAACTTGGAAGGCTGTAATCTTTTCCAAATCACTGCCCAACCCCTTCAAAACCAAGCAGCTTGACAGAGAGCTATAAAAGGATTGACAGAGGCAGGACCAGAGGAAGGAAGGAAATTAGGAAGGGGGTTGTGGACTGAGATGAGAAACACATCATACTGAGTGTGAATATTGAACTCTCAAATTAATCCGCAGCCCCTGTGTGATCACAGAGTGTGAGTTCAGCTGTAATACAGGCTGTGAATGAAATTACAGTGTAGTCAGTGACAGTGTAGCCGCAGCTACAGTTGGAGATGGTGAGAATGCAGCAACTATTCCTGCTATAACGTTTCTTAACTAACTTTACATGATTTTTGGAAATTAAAACTTACAGAAATTAAGCTGCCAAGATAAGAAAATAGTGCTTTGTTTATATCCCTTGATGTGGACATTTATTTTCATTTACATACATAGGCTCTTAGTTTATTAACCAGAAATTGGTTTAGGAATGATATGATGAATTACAAAATCATCATGAATCCTTATAGCCTCTTTCTGTATGATCTGAGGGGGGAAACTGGGATATGTGACCTTGAAATTATTATCAGATTGCTATCCTTAAATATATTTACCAGGAAGTAATCTCAATTGAACATAGTGGGCTACAAGTCCAAGAAAATAACAACAGGATTGCACTGTTAACTGATGGACACTGCTAGGCTAAACATAATTAGTTGGAGAAAAAGAACATTTTAAATGTGTAGGGAGTTTTTGAGAGAATTTTGTAGACTGCTGAAGTAATAGACTTTAAATATAAAATATGTTAGCAAAAATTATCCCACTGATGATAGCAACCCATGTGGAGCCATAGCTCAACGGAGAGCAACAGACTTCACTT
The DNA here is from genome assembly GCF_051106095.1 of Pogona vitticeps. NCBI lineage: Eukaryota > Metazoa > Chordata > Lepidosauria > Squamata > Agamidae > Pogona > Pogona vitticeps. The sequence continues at coordinate 144,234,653 of NC_135786.1, forward strand.
GCAAGATGTCTTAAGTTTGATTCTTGCCTTAAACCTCTCATGGAGAGAGAGAGAGAGATACATATACTTAGGAATGCAGTGTGACAGCCAATTAAATTGATTAGCTCACTGTCCGACTAGTCTCAGTTGAGAAATTATCAGACCTGTTCATAGTGGCTAATATCTTGACTTACTGCCCACATGCCTTCATCCTACCCACACATGTCTTGTCTTGCATTTTCTTTCAAATGAGTGCACGGTCACTATCTTGTGCAGAACTGAATTCCCAATCTCAGGCTCCCAAGCCAGAACCTCAAACCAATGGGCTATCCAGTAAATCATGAAGATAGTTGAGGGGGAGAGGCTATCTGGCAAGAATTAGCACAACTGAAGCACACATTAAAAGTGCATCTTTATTTAACAGCATCTGATGGTATTGTATACCTTGTGCAGAACTCAGTGCCTTTGAAAGTGGCATGAAAATCAGTTACAAAAAAAATCTTAAGTCGATACCACTGCTGCATTGACATGCTGGTTAATGCTTATGCCTGTTATATTACTGTATGTCATGCACTCTGGAAAACTACAGGAGGCCTGCTACAATTTTAAAGAAGTGCCACCTTACAGTGGAACAGCTGGTTGCCATGCATGATTTGTGGCATGCATGAAATTGAATGTGGAGTCCAGTGTAGTCTGGAGGGCCAACTGTTCTTCATCCTTAATAGGTAGGACTGTGGTGCTACACTCTTCTGAAATTTGCCTCAAAGCAGTGCCACTTGACGATTACATTAATCTGCTGTGAAGTCAAGGCATCTCAAACAGTTTGAGGAAGCAAGATAATATATTAATAAAATAAATTAACACTCAGTTTCTTGAGTAAATGCTGTGATGTATTAACTCCTGCTTGCCCACCTAAAGAAGAGATAGGACTGGTTGAAATGAGGTATCACTCATACTGGAAGTATGGGAAGTTGTGCACGGATTTTACCATGGCTCCTTGTAGCTTAAGAAGGAGCCTTTTGTTTTGCAGCTGCAATGGGAATGCAACTTCAAACAAAGCTAAATCCCCCATGGCATGTTTACAGCATCATTGCTTTGAACTACTAAGAATTTAGTAATTCAGTCTGTGAAGCTGAAACTTTTTGGGTTTCAAAGTAAACTTGGAAGAATGATTGCATAAACTTACTAGTACATTATATGGGGAGGGCAGGCTGGTCCTATGTACACACAATATAGAAATGTGAGTTCATGATGGACCCTTAGTTCATTTCCTAACTCATGTAACTGCATTAACTCTGGCTGCTTTGAATTTCCTGTTGTTCAACCATGCCTATTCAAATGTTCTCAGTAAACAGGTTTCTTCTAAATAGCATTTATTTTGTTAGCATGTAAACATGCTTACTGCGCAGCTGGTTATCCATGTTCAGGACTTGAACCCCAAATCTTAAACAAAGTAAGGTTTTTTATGTGTCTTCCCAAAATACTAACCATCAGCCAGTCAAAATAAATTCCTTTAATGTTCTTTTGATTTTCATAGAAAAAAGTCATGCACAAGTAGAATTTTTCCAAGAAAATCTGGGAGACTTTAGTGTGAGTCGTGCTCACTCATTTTTGTCATGTTTTACCAAATTATTTGTTGTATCTCCTATTGAGACCAGCCGTTAATACTAATATTTTCATTTTCTGTGTAACATCAACTTTCACTCCTCTCTTTATTCAAGTGGGAAGGAATTTGAAGTACACAACTAGAAATCAACCATAGCCTGAAACTAAAAGTATATTGCCATGCATTTCAGTGAAACATGAGGAAAAGCACAAGGCAAACATTACTCAGATTTACAACTGACTGGTAAGAGCCTCGTGGCGCAGTGGTTAAACCGTTGTACTGCAGCCAAAACTGTGCTCATGACCTGGGGTTCAAATCCCAGGTAGCCGGCTCAAGGTTGACTCAGCCTTCTATCCTTCCGAGGTCGGTAAAATGAGTACCCAGCTCGCTGGGGGGGGGGGGGGTCAATGTGTAGCCTGCATAATTAAATTGTAAACCGCCCAGAGAGTGCTTGAAGCGCTATGGGGCGGTATATAAGCAGCACTGGTAAATATGAGCAGAGGGCAAAAATAAATGTTCCAGTTATCCTCACATTAATCTCTTGCTCGTAATGACAGTGTTGTCCCACCGTTCTTCCTTACGGAAACCCATAGAGGTGGCTTACATGTTTCCTGTGCCTTCCAGGTCTATTTCTACAGCAACTTGTGGTTGAGAGATGAAGGGGAAAGGATATTTACATGTGTTACTTATTGTCTTAAGTATTTGTCTGCTGCCCAGATTTTTACATAGTCAGTTTTGTAGGTTTTATTTAGTTTTTGAACTGAACATTAATGCACAGTATCTGCTATTTATACACACTGTTTCTGTGTCTTTACAAATTACAGATATATATGAGTACAGTTTTATTCACCTATTTATTCACAGGAGTTTCTGGACATTAGCTATGCTTTTTCTGTTGGAGGGCATTTCTTCATAGGGAAAACAAATGACAGAATACTGTAACCCTTGCAGCATTGCTGCATTCAATCTTCTTAATTAACAGAGGGTGAAAATGTGAAATTTGGGGGACTTGAGTAAATGTGTCATTTTTAAGTTCAAACAGTTGCACATAAAAGCACTGGTGCAGTTTATTTACACAGAAGAACTAGTATGTTCAGTGGGGCTCTCATAGGACTCCGCTCTGTGGAAAAATTACTTATTTTGCCTAAACCATTACAAATGAAGGTGGTTCAATCTTCTTTTTAAAATTATGTGCGCACAAGAACCAGCACTATGAAACTTTGAAACGGAATGAAAATGGCAGTAAAATGTGTTTGTTTGTTTTTTTTAAAAAATTGCTGGTAAAAGTTTATTTAATGGCAGTGTGAAAGGGAGAGAAACTATATAATTTAAGGCAAGTCTGAACAAAGCAGAACCATAATAGGGTCAATTAGAATTCAGTAAATGAGTAATTAGTGAGAGGTTAGGGTCTCATCCTTTCTGCTGCTGTAGAGCCATGGGTTAAAATGCAGTTGTAGGGCTAACATTTTCCACAGCTTCAAAGCTGCCTCAGGAGCTGTGAGAAAATACTGGCATCAGTTCCATGGCATTCTTTGGTTGCTGAGAGGAAAAGGCTTTGATCAAGGGATTCTGCAGAGGGGAACAATTAAAGCTTTCCTGCTAGGATCCTGATCCATATAGCAGTGTGCATACAATATTGATTTTTCATGTTCACATACTTTGAAGCAACAGGTATTGCACATACATTTCACTAGATTTCACCTTCTACATAAAACCTTTATGAAAACACTTCTCTACTGGCAGGATTCTAGTTTCAGAAGGATACTGCACATGCATGAAATAACTTTGCCAGCACTTTAACCCTTGCATCAGTAGGTCACTGTACCACTTTACGTCTCTGAGGTCCATAAATATAATGACAGTTATAACTTACCTCAGTTATTGGCTAAACACACTGAAAGGCAGCAGGAGGTTTGTGTCTTGCAAAACGGCAGAATAGCAACTGTAGGTTTTGCCTCATATTTCAGTTTCTACTGAGGATAACAAGATCAGGTTCATCTCAGGAATCCTGGCAATTTTAGTTTAGTGAGGTACTTTGGATTCTCTATTAAAGAGGTCTAGTCTATTCCTATGAATTCCAGTTATGATGAGTGCTTATGCTATAAAATTAAATTTATTTACTCCTCAGTTTCCCTCTTATCAGAATAAATTGATACCTTGTGAATATATCACCATGGAACAATTGGAATAGGAGAGATTGGTCAGATTGCTCACATTGTTTTACTTTAAAATTTGAGAACCAGACTACTGTCACACTTGTTCTGTTCCAAAAGGGTTTCCTCACCCTTTAATTTTGCCACCAGTTACGTTTTAGTGGTTGAAGAGTTGATCATCATTGAAGGTGTCTCATGAGGGAATAGAGCTGTTGGCACTGCAGTCTTGTTCCATCCAGTGCCCACCAAATGTGTCTGTTGTTGTAACACTGTTCCCTTACCTTTTCTCAGCAATAATCACAGCTTCATGATTTCAAATCATTTCCTTATCACCCAGTATTATTGTTGCTCTAAAATATGCATGAGAACCAAGTTGAAAGAGGGCACTTAAAGCTGCAATAATTAATGTGGATATATTCTGTGCTTAAGGCCTACTCTTATGCTTAGCCTGAGCCCTGAATAAATAAAAATGCAGTGATAAAAATAAATAAACATTCCCTCTCTCATACAAGTACATACAAACACACATTTCTATTTTTCTGGAGCAGAGGTAGGATCTGAATGCTCTGCAGGGCTCTGATCCTTAGAAATTCTGACATTTGAAAATTTTTACCAGGTAGTCTTCACATAGTTCACTTATGGGCTAGAAATCTGCCTTTTAAATAATGCTAAAGAAGAAGAAACCCTATAGACGTGTATGTGAGATTTGGCTCTCTTTTGCCCTATTCATGTATTTGCATGCTGCAGTTGTCGCACATTTAAAGTTACACTGAGTGTCTTACTCAGACAGGTAGCATGATGGACTAATATGTGGCATAATCAACTCTGTTCATTTTAGGGTTGAAATTCGTTTTTCCAGTCATGTAAATATCTGACTGGAATGCATGATAAAAGAGATTTACAATAAGCCTGTTACTCATTTGAGCATCCTTGATACTATGTAGAAGAGCTATATGCACCTATTTTATATTTCAGGCTGTTGTAACAGGGGGGACCCCGACACTTACGGGAAAGTGTGGCCCATAAATGCCAACACCTATTGATGCAAAGCTTTATTGCATTCAACAGCTGAACTGTAAATGCCACACATGCTCTAATTTAAATGGCTGTGGGAAGCAAACACTAATCTTGGGGGACTTCCTGTAATTGTAAACTCTGTGTTGAAGTCCCAGACCTTTTCGTAAAATAGCTTAATGCTCTGAAATACTTTCTGCAAAGCATGTGAGTTCAAATGATTCAAAGGACCTCTTGGTTCACAGTTCTCCAAGATGACACATTGTTACCAGCAGGACTATAATAACAATGAATTTTATCACAATGATATTTAGTGTTAGTTTATTTTTTCTCCCCCTCCTTTTTTACCTGCAGATTTACTTGTGGTGTTCAAAGAACTTCAATGGTTCAGTCCAAAAGGCTCCCCCCCCCCCGTCACTGGAAAAAGATTAAAGAATGGCGCTCTGCTCCATGAGTTGCAGCATTGTTAAACAACAGTTTGTCTGCAAATTAGGACTGGAGTGTGATTTGTTACCCTAGTTTATAGGCAGACTGTGGTTTACCAATAACTGGAGGAAGAATCTTCTATCCTCTTGCTCTTATGTGTGAAGGAAACAGTAGGCAAGCTCACATCTTATATCTTTGTTGGTTTTATGTTTGAATGTCTTTGTTGTGATGCATTTGAAACTCTAGTTGCTATACACAATAGCAGGCACAACATCATTGGCTAATCTTCATAAGAGTGCTGGATATGCATTGTCTGTAAGGAGTAACAAGGCAGGAAGATGGCTTATTTGAGGAATAGCCTTCCCACCACTCAGCCATCTTATTTATAGTGGCTCTACTGTACCGTACACAAATCTTGCTGATTTAAAGAAACAAGGAATAAAACCGAGCTGACTAGGCCTTGTGTTATAGAAACAGCAAGGCAGAAGGGGAAGGGGAAAGAGGGGGGAAGACAGACCATCTTTCCCTTTAAGCTGCATGGCAAGATCCTCTCCTTCTTCTACACCATCTGTCACAGAGAGGGGGGGCAGCTTGGTATAGTACTGGATCTTGTGTTTAGTTTGAGGATGAATAATTTTTATTTTAAACAGAATCAGGGAAAAGGTGTTTACTGTCTCAGCACACTATAATAATATGAAACAGCAGGATGCATGTACTGAGGTGTGACAGAGGGTGAACAGAGCAGCTGCAGAAGACAATCTGTGGAACAATTAAATAAAACAGACTGCCTAATGAATCTCTTTGCTGCTGAGGAAAGTAGAAGGAACAGTTGCCTAAGCCAAAAGCAAATGTGAGGTTTTAAAGGGGTGGGAGTGGAGTAGTTAAAAATGTTTCTGAACATTTTCAAAACCAAAGATCCTCCCTCTCCCACCCCCACCCCCATCTAGGTGTTTGCAGGAGTAAAGCAGTATTTTCATTTCTTACAAGTGTTGGGTTTTCTGCCAACATTGCACCAGCTTTGTTTGAAGTCATTCCCAAAGTTTCTAGATGGTCATCTACCATTATACAGCAGCTCACTGAGTAAGAGCTGAAAAGTTAGCAATATTAGCTCAGACCACTGACTCACTCCCAAACAATCCAAAAGACAGGGAAAGGGCTCTGAAGCTCCCTTCGCTTAACATGGAGGCGACAGAGCTTATTTTAGAGACTGGTTGCCGTAGCTGTTCAATACTACCTCCATGTGCTATGGCCTGCGTACAGTAATGAGCAACTAATGGACGTATGAAAGGGAGAGCGATGTGTGAAAGTCTAGTCTGCAGGAAATGAGTTTACAGAGAGTTTTGTTTTGCCTTGAATTGGAGGAAGGTAGCTGAGGTGGTTAATAAGAGTCCTCTACCTTTCTTTATAAAACTTCAGGCCTAGATTTGGTTTTGCATCTTCAATTGCCATCCCTACTCTAAAATCTCCTGTGATGCTGAATAACTTCCGTGTGTCATGGGGAAGAGGGACTAATGTCTACATTGAAATAAAAGGGAGCCAGCCATATGGTCAATACAAAATAAAAATGCAAGAGTAGGCAACACCTTTATAGACCACTTTTTAAAAAAAGAAATCATAGAATCATAGAGTAATGTAAGGCCATCGAGTCTAACCCCGCTGTTCAATGCAGAAATACAAATCAAAGGATATCTGCCACGTGGCTGTCTAGGTTTCTCTTGAATGCCTCCAGTGTTGGCGCCCTCACCACCTCTCAAGGTAATTGATTCCATCATCATATAATCAGGCATGAACTGTTGGACTTTAGGTTCCTCACACTGGTACACTCCTGACGAAATGGTCCTGATCCACGAAAGCTCATGCATTACATGATGATTTTAAAAGTAATATCTACATGTTTACTTGAAAGTACATTGTATTCTCTCCAAGGGGGTTTACTCTCTAATAAGTTTTATTAAGATACAATCCTAAACCTGCTTATTTGGCAGTAAGTGCCATTGAACTCAATGGGATCTACTTCCTAATAAACCTCCATAGGAATATATGGCAGAGCTATTTTCACAAGTTATGTTTAACACTGGAATTAATTTGATTTAAACCACAATTTAAATTTTAAAAATCAGATGCTGCTGCTGATCATTATCATCATCATTATTAATTGAAATACAAATGATATTTCATTTAAATATTTTTATTTAAATCTTGATTTTAATTATAATTTAAATCAATTTGATTTTAAAAAATCATTGCTTTTTATCCACCCTGTTTTACATGCATTGTTTGCGCATTTTTATATCTCTAGTTAGGGACGTGGTGGCGCTGCGGGCTAAACCGCAGAAGCCTTTGTGTGCTGCAGAGTCAGAAGACCAGCAGTTGTAAGATTGAATACACGTGACGAAGTGAGCTCCCATCACTTTGTCCCAGCTCCTCGCCAACCTAGCAGTTTGAAAGCATGCAAATGCGAGTAGATAAATAGGTACCATCTCGATGGGAAGGTAAACAGCGTTCCGAATCTAAGTCGCGCTGGCCACGTGACAACGGAAACTGTCTTCGGACAAACACTGGCTCCACGGCTTGGAAATGGGGATGAGCACTGCCCCCTAGAGTCAAACATGACTGACTAAAATGTCAAGGGGAACCTTTACCTTTACCTATATCTATAGTTCAGTTGCTTATATATATAGACACAGACTTCAAGTAGAACAATTAGAATATTGATATTCACATAGGATTGTTACAACAGTCATATATATAAAGCATATGTCATTCCGGTACAGTGGTGCCCTGCATTACAATGACCCCGCATGACGAAATCGATTGACGATGACTTTTTTGCAATCGCTATAGCGATCACAAAACAATGGTTCCTATGGATTTTTTTCGCTTAACGATGATTAGGTCCCTGCTTCCAGAACCCGTTTTTTGCTGGATGATGTTTTTCCCAGCTGATCGTCGGGTTTCTAAAATGGCCTCCCGCTGTTTTCCGACCCTTGTTTCGGAAGAAAGGCATTAAAAACAGCTGATAGGCGACCACAAAATGGCCGCCCTACGGAGGATCTTCGCTGGACGAGCAGGTATTTTCCCCATTGGAACACATTAACTGGTTTTCAATGCATTCCAATGGGGATTTTATTTTCACATGACGACGATTTCGCATGACGATTTCAACAGCGATTTTGACAGAACGGATTATCGTTGTCATGCGGGGCACCACTGTATACTGATGCTATGCAGGTTTAAGGACACAGTAGTCTTGTTTAGATATGATGATGCTTTTGTAGATCTCCAGCTCTTCCAAGGATTCAGCCTAGCTTTGCCATTTCAGAGGATGAATAAAAATCTTGACATAAGTGTGATTTAGCAGGAACCATTTTGGGTTGGACCCTTTGCTCATGCTCTGTCCCTTTCTTACAGTGATTTCCTAATAAATAACTTGAATGCTGACCAGAAATTTGCAGTTGATATTACAAAATTTATTCTATCATAGGTTATGTCACTGCAAAGCCATTATGTAGATAATTTCATGACTAAAGAGCAAATATAATATTGTGTCCTTCCCATACTTTCTCTGATGCCACAAAGGAACTGCTGTTTTTTCAAAAGGGTGGAGAAACAGGTGGAGCAGGCAGTGGGGAACTATGACCACACACAATATCACATGAAGGTTAAAATTTGCAAAATGGGCTCTCATCTGCCCAGCACTGATTTCTACATGTGGAAAGCAATAAGTCTTCAGGGAAGATGTTCCTGCTAGTGTGCAGAGGCCTCAGGGTTCTAGTTCATCTGTAGAGTTACAGCACATATAGAAACATCTCCCTTGTAGATTCATTGCTTTCCATGTGTAGAAAATAACAATGGAAGTGGGAGGGGCCAGCTGCTCTCCTCTAAGCATAACTGAATTGGGCAGTAGAAATGGCCCTTTTCCTACTGTCAAGAACGTGCTTGGGATAGCAGATGCATGCCTTGTGCCTTTTTTTTTCCTGTGCCCGTCAACTTTGCATGCCTGAAGCAAGTGCCTGACTTGTCTTGGCCTTGTTACAGCTCTGTGCCACCAAGCGTGCGCTTAGTACCGCATGGTTCATTTACAACAAAACAAGTGAATCTGATTCCTTCCGTCAAATATTCCATGTTAGCAGCTGCAAAAACTGGGGCAGAACAAGGAAAGAGGAGATTCAACAGGATGGTGTCTTCTGAAGAATGTGTGTGTGTGTGTGTGTGTGTGTGTGTGTGTGTGTGTGTGTAAAATGGAAGATGAAAAAAAACCTGGAGGGGTGTTCCGTGCATGGAGCACAGTGGCTCCAATTAGTTTGGAAGTCAAATAAAAGAAGACAAGCAGGGGAAAAGCAAGAAGTCCAGTGTAATTTGTACTGAAACAATGGAAGAGGATGTGGAGAAATGTGGCCTGACAGACCCATGATGAGGCAGTGAACAAGGGGGGGGGGTAAGGAAGTTGGGGAATTGCCAATGGGGAAGAAAGTATTTCTTAATTTTTCAGTTTCAGACAGAGGAGTTGCTGACAGAACGTTTAGCTTACTTCGTTGTTCTACTAGCACAGTTGGATCTTTCCTTCCTATCAGTACTCTAGGGCGGGACAGTATTTGTGTGGCTGACTGGTTGACAAGACAAGTGTATCCTTGGGCTATCATGTGCCAAATAATCCCACTGTCTATATTTGGGGAATGGGGCTGCATCAAAGACTTTTAAGTTAGGAGTACACAAGTGCAACTGTGTTTCTCTTTTAAACATGGACAGTGATTCTTCTCAGATGATCCTTTGCTTAAGGTCCCTGGTTTCTGAGGTGAAACAATGGCCAGGGGCTTTCTCTGAATTGGCAGACCGCTTTGCCTGGGGTTGAAACCTTACCTTACCTAGAGTTAATGCAGATTAATAAAACTGAGGAAGTAGGCATTTAGTTTCTATTGATTCTGCACATAATACACACCCAGAAAGTAATCCTTAGTTGCTGGTTTTTAGGCAATCACATTTGCCGTAGTCTTTATGTGTTTTACAAGCACTGGGGTAAAAAAAAAAATCACATACTGTAATTTTTTAATTAATTTTTTTCAAACTTCTTTACTGTATGTAACGTAGTTAGTGCTGGAAAATAATGGCTGGCATTTTAATAGTAATAATAATCTTAGAACTGAGAACTGCAGACTGAAAGGAACCCTGTCAAGAATTCCAGCTCCTGTCAAGAAGGCACAGCGGGAATTCGAACTCCCAGCCTCTGCCTCTGAAGTCAGATGCCTAAGCCACTGAGCTAAACAGCAGCCATTTTTTCTTAGTTCTTCAGAACTTTTTTGCACCCAGCATGGTATACCAGTTCAATGAACACTTCAATCCTGTAAATATGTACTCAGAGGTAAGTCCTTTTGAGTTCAGTCAGACTTAATCCCTTGTGATTATGTATAAGATTACAGCCCAAGATTGTGTATGGCTTTCTTACAAGCTCCCTGAATATCACCTGCATTTGAAAGGATTAATGGCTCCCAGTTTAGCCAGGGGAACATGGCACAGTGGGAAGGATGTTAAATTTCTCCTCCCACAACATTTTCCAATGGATCACCCCTTTTAAGATGCTGTTTTCCCTAGAGAACAAAATACAGATATTCACATCTGATTGTAGCAAATTGTCTTCCTTTTTAAAATTATGGCCAGCTGTTTTTCCTGCCTCTCATTTTTGCTTTACATTTGACCTGAGGCACTGCTGTGATGAACCTGAACACTTAATTAGAGATATTTTCATTTGACCCAATGAAGTTATTATATTACTGTTGCATTATAATTATCAGGGGAACTTTCATTTGGGGATTATAATATTTATTGAATGAAGAATTCTTTCATTTACTTGAGCTCTTCATTTTTACTGTTTCTGAAAATGCCACCAATACATATCGAGATACCTGCAGAGAAAATTTAGTTTTACAAATATGTGTTTGAAGAAGCTGAGTCACAATAGTGTTGGACAAGCTAGTTTTATTCACTGTTATTAATTCAGTGTGAATGCAGCTTTGCTGTAGGCATAATGAAAATTGAGCCCTCCCAGGATGTTCAAAAGTTAGTGGACCCTTATGTTATTTTCCATGGTCATAATCTTCAGATATATTAACCAGCTTTGGATAAATTTCTTCTAGCCCAGATGTACTTCTCTGGTGAAGGGTGTTTGAAATGGATGATAGTTTCACCCATGGTGGGGTGCTGTGGGGACAAAGAGAGTTGTACCATAAAAATAAAAATCCTAGAACATGTTCTTTTGAACACATCAGAATGTTGGAGATTTGTGGAAAGTTACTCTGTCCTTCGATGAGATTAGAGTGTTCAACAGAGATAGCCCTCTTCAAGAGCAACAATGGCATAAGCAGTGCATATGCTGCTTCTGGAATTCTGGTAGTTCTCAAAATGTAACATTTCCAAGCTCCAGACACATGTACCTGCTGATAAGCAGAACATTTGCTTTGTTAATTCAGAATCCCAGGTTCAGGGCTTGATATTTTTGGCCAAGCAATGGTGTTTGGAAAACAGTCCAGTCCCTGATGTAGCATTGTGTCAGATCATGTGACAGCTTCTTCTCACCAGTGTCATGACCTGTGATGGTCCCCTCTGTCAATCAGAAGTCTTCATGTGTGTGTTTGCTTCTCACTTCCTTCTTCTGTCTGTTGTGTTCCTGTTCTGAAACTGGTCGATGTGGTTCAATGGGCAAGGGGAGGGTAACTTTTTTTTTTTTAAAGAAAGAAGAGTTACAGAAGTGGGAAAGGACTTACCTCATAATGGAGGTTTGTGTGCATATGATATCCTGTCTCATGCTGCACTTGGACACAAAAGGTCCTCGATCTTGCCATGAGCATGGGGAAATTAATTTTTTGGACTTCAATTCATAGAATCCCTGGCAGGATAGAACATCTTATTATGGGAGGCTTTCAGGGATTTGTGGTCAACAACAGCGGCAACAATCACTTTTCATGCTTATGCCACTAATAACGAGAGAACTCAAACATGACAGAAAAAAAAGAGTCTTTCAGAAATATAATTTGACTCCAGCCAAATCTGACAACATTTGACTCTGACCAAACAATAAGCAACCTGTTTGCTAGTCAGCTGACACCTGTGTACCTCAGTGACACTCATCTTGGAGATGTTCATGAGCTGCTACCAGTCAGAGCAGAGAGTACTGGGCTAGACGGAAAAGCTGTCAGACAAAGTAAAGCCAGCTTTTAACATTCATATGGATTTCATATCTGTAGTTTCTGCAAATTAATAGGATTCATGGAAGAGACTTGCATTACTTCAGGCATGACAATATTCTAACATGGTAGGTCCCACCGCATTGTATTTCTTGAGAGAGTAGTTACCACACAGAGTGAGGCCATCATGTTGCAAGTCTTAATGCCCTTCTTTCATCTCCCCAGCTTGTGATGGCTGATGCTGCCCCCAAACCGGCTTCCATAAGTTAAAGGGGAAAGGGTCACATTTAGGGATGCATCCTTGTAATGAAAGCAACATAGGCTCTAAACCTTGCTCCATAGTTTTTTCTCCTTTTTTTTCAGCCTTTTCACTTAGAAGAGGAAGCATTTCACAAGTCGTGTTCTTAAAGGAGCTAGAGGTGCACACACCACATGACAGTTCTGACTTGGCAAGCACGCTCTGATAGGAAATCAACTTTAGGTTTTGTCTTATTGCTCAGATGTATCCTTTAGTATCAACCTTTTCGCTTTGACCAGTCCACCTCCATGAAATCCATTAAGTACCATATTTGCCGGAGTATAAGACAACTTTTTTGCACTGAAAAACATGCCTCCAAGTGGAGGGGTTGTCTTATATGCCGGGTGCACCCGGAGCGGGCAGCATGTAGCGCAAGGAGGAAAGAGGAGAGGTGAACAAGGAAGAGGAGGAGGAAGAAGAGGAGGTGGCGGAGGTGGCGCCTCTTCTCCCAAGGAGGCAGTGGGTGGCTCCAGCTCTCAGGCGCCGTATGGCCCAGCAGGAAGCAGCATGGAAAGGCGGAGCTCGGTCCCCACCGGCTCAGTCACTTCCTCGCGTTGCCCTCGCAGAAAGCAGCAGCAGCAGCAGCAGTGCCATCTCCTTCTTCCCCTTGACCTACCACCATGTTACCTGGGCATAGAGAAGCTGGCAAGCAAACAGCGCCTGCGACAAGCCAGCGCCACCCCGCTGCTGCGCCAGGCTCCTGAGGAGATTTCCGGAGGCTGGGTGAGCGAGCAGGCACTGGCCTCTGCCTCGGGCCAGCTGGTAGCCCGCCCCAGAAACTTGCTTTCCTTCTCCTCCCTCTTTGGCCCCTTCGGCAGGATTAAAAAGCAGAGGGAGGGGGTAGTCTTATATGGCGAGTATATAACGAATGCTAGATTTTGAGTGGAAATGTTGGGGTTGTCTTATACGCCGGCAAATACGGTAATTCAGGCTTTTGCTACGAAGCCTCAGGAGGCTTTTTAAAATAGAATGACTATTTCTACAACAAATAACCTTGAATTGGGATATAATTTACCCTAACCCTAAACCTTGTGGTCAGCAAAATGAAGCAGAAATAGGCTGGGCTGCTGCACAGTAGGGCCTTCATATGGTCCATTTGCTTTTTCCCTGATCAAATAAATACCTGACTTCTTCTCACACCTATAGAGAAGACTCAAGTGCTGCACTTTACTGGGAGCATCATTGTAGGGGTGGCAATGTCTGATCCTTTGACACTTGACAATTTGCCAGCCCTGGTTGACAATGGCCCAATGTCGGGGCGAGTTGTCTCTTGTGGGCAGAGTAAAAAAACAAGCAAATAATAATACTTGGCCGGCTTCTTTCCCCATCATAATGATGGGCATTTTGCTGGTCATGTCAAATGCAAAAAAAAAAAAAAAAAAAAAATTGAAAAAGTGGAAGAGGCAGATCAAACAAAAGCATGCTTGTGTTATCCCAGCATTGCCAGGCAAACAAATAGAGGCTTAATTGAGGATTGGCTATCTGGAAGCAAATATAGCTCTCGCCATTGTTTAAAATCTTTGTTCCTGCTGATTTGCAAAACTGCTCTAAAGTGCAGTGTGACTGGATGGGCATAAAAATACTGCTTTCTTTATATAATAGGCACATAGTGACCTACATGGGCAAGTTGTGAGAAATGGGGTGGCTCTAATGTTAGGCATCAGCGATTATGTTCCTGACCAAAGTGAGGATAGTGCCCTTCTTTGTTGTGTGTGTGCAGCACATATTGACTCCAGTGAACATGCTATTCTGAAGCTTTCATGAAAACTGTTGCCCTCACCCTTGTTCTCTGGAGGAGCCCTCTTGAGTACCCTTGATTCACTGGTCCACTCCAGCTGGGATTAACAATGTGATTTAGCCCTGGGTGTTTTGAGGATCACTGCATGAAACAACAGCTCAAGGCCACTGCTACTTAATAAACCCTGTCATAGTGAGAACTATGAGCTCCTGAAATTACCTGGGGCTCCCAAATCTCACCATGGGTCATAGACATAAATCCATTAAGCATTTAATGGTAATGAATATATGTGGCAAGGGGGTGTGTCTGTTGAGTAGAGAACAAGCATGCATGAATGCAAGTTAAGAACTTTGTGCTGTAACTTGCATGTGACAGGAATTGTGGGAAGAAGTCTATATGTAGCCATGACCTGATAAATCATAGTTTGTGGGCTTTGAATGATTGTTCAAATACTGCCATAGGATGTAGCATAAAGGAAGCATTGGGGTATAGTGGGGTTTTGTGACGTCTGTAATATGTATGGAGAGTTCCATTTTCTGAATCCATATAGAAGTTTTAAAGGTAATTAAACAAAGGTGGATAGGCTGAATTACATTTCCTGGGAGTGTAATTATTGTGCAGTTTTAGCCCAATGTCTTTGTATTAATATCAAAATAAAAATGGGTAACCTACCTTACTCCTCTTGATAACATATAGAAAGAAATAATAGTTTTGTTTTAGTAGGGGGTAAGGATCATGTGGCTTTTCAGATGTTGTTGGACTGCCATTCCCATGCATATTAGTCAGCATAAGCAGTTATGAGGCATGATGGGAACTGTTGTCTCAACCATGTCTGAAGGGCCACATATTACACCCAGGTTGTGCTGTAGTGTGGAGGCTTGGCTGGCTTGTGGAGGATAAGAGGGAAGCCTACACAAAGAGCAGATGAGGTGTCCTAGTGGATATTTTATCTCTCAGGTAGATAGTGAAAGTTTCATGTGGGCATACATACCTTAGTCACGAATGGGAATTTCAGTTTGGTTTTGATCAGAATTTATCAAAACTTGCAAAATTTGTATGTGGGACAAAGCAAAACTTTCAGATTTGTCTATTCTTATAGGCTTAAATTGTTTGAACCCTTATTTTCTCACTGGAAAAAAAATCCTAAGGACTATAGCTTGGGGTGGGGTGGGGGCTAGGGAACTTTAACAGATAAGTGACAGGAACCCTTCTTAAATACTGACTTTCTGAAGGCAAGTTCTGAGGGTGAAACAAGTAGAGGAACTACAGCTGTTTATCATGTAGATGAGACCTAACTTTTCAACTGTAAAAATCACTGGGTTGGATCTCAAATTTGTTAGACTAAATTGAAATCAATGAGTCTTAAATTATCTGTGACTAATGTCCCCCATTGCTCCCAACAGGACGAATGCATAAATAGGACCCAATTACTTCTGTCCCTTACCATACTGAATGCAAGTATAGTTCCTCATATTGTGTGAGAATATGAGACTCAGGTTGCAATCTTCTACTTACTTAGCAGGGAATAAGTGAAATGTTTTTAAAAGCGCATATCATTTGAGCCCAAAATCGAATAGAGCAAGCAGCATACATAGGACAGTGTACAGAAAAGTGATAGACTCAAAAGACTCATTTCAGTTTTACCCTAAAATGCCCTGACACTGGTGACCATTTGTGAGGTGAGGGCATAATCACCCTTCTCATGATTCATATAACTGATAAAGGAAAACCATTTAAATATAATTTAGTATGCTTGTTACAGCATACTCACATTTGATGCATACATTTCCCTTTTTATGTCAGTCCCCCGTAATCTGTTGTTGAATAGATAACCTTTGGTTTCCTGTGTTGCTTCTGAGCAGATATACTTTACATAGGGCTTGTTTTCCTGGTTAAACAGAGCGTTATTATTTCAGGGAATAACCCTCTTCTCTTTCTCGTTTCCAGGGCTCCAAAATGGGAGGCAAACTGAGCAAGAAGAAGAAGGGCTATAATGTGAATGATGAAAAGGCCAAAGAAAAGGACAAGAAGGCTGAGGGGGCAACTGCTGAGGAAGGGGAGGCTCTGAAAGAGGGCGAGCAACAAGTGGCAACGGAGGCTGCGGAAGTGAAGGAGAACAGCAAAGAAGAGAAGGGTGGCGAGCAGGAAGCCCAGGTGTCTGCTAACAAGACAGAAGAAAAAGAAGGGGAGAAAGAAAAAGCAGTGAGCCCAGAAGAACCTAAGAAACCTGAACCGGAGAAGGCGGAGACTGTGGTCGATGCCAAGGTGGAGCCTCCGAAGAACAACGAGCAGCAGACAGCCAAGCCAGAGGAGCCCACTTCGGCCTCTGCTCCTCCTCTGGCCTCCGGCGATGTGCCAAAACAGCCCTCGGAGCCCAGTGGCGATGCCAAAGCTTCCCAGCTTTCAGAAGCCACAGCACCTAGTAAAGGAGATGACAAGGGCAAAGAGGAAGGGGACGCCAAAAAGACTGAGGCTCCTGCAGTCCCTGCGCCCCAGGAAACTAAAAGTGAAGCAGCCCCAGCTTCAGACTCAAAACCTAGCAGCAGCAGCGAGGCGACCCCATCTTCCAAGGAGACCCCGGCCACAACAGAAGCACCTAGTTCTACTCAGAAGGCCTCAGAACCTGCAGCCCCACCAGAGGAAGCAAAAGCATCTGACGCTCCAGCAACTAATTCCGATCAAACCATAGCAGTGAAGGATTAAATTGGACAGCCTGTTGGGAAACAAAACAAACAAACAAACAAAAAATTAACCACTTAAAACAACCTGTGTCTTTTTTTTTTTTAATTATCTTCTCTTTCCCCCCACCCCCCACCCCAGCTCTACTAACTCGTTTCAGATCTGAAATAACAGTATGTATTGCCCAGGAAAAATTTTAAAAAAAGAAAGAAAGAAAGGAAAGAAATAAAACAAAAACAAAAACAAATGGATTGTCCCATTAAGTTTGGGGTGGGGAAGAGGGAGTGGGGTGGGGGGATAGAGTGGTGGCTGTGGCAGGGGAATCCAAATAGTATTTTTGTGGGGAAAATATCTAATATACTTTCTGCCAACTTTACAGAGTCCTGTATTTCAATCAGTAATTAAAGTCAGACGACAACCCAGATGTCTGAAAGTGCAGTACCTCTTTCTTTTGTACCCAAACTGCTGTAAATGCACTCCACCCACTTTTTGAGCTTTCCTTCTTTTTTTCCTCTAACAGGGGTTTGGGAGTGATATTGTAATTGATTCTGCCCTCTGGGCCTGTGCCACACAGATCAGATCTTTATGAAAACAGTATTTCCTCTGGGTGTTCTTCTTTTTTTAAAAAAATTAATTTACAGCCTTCTATCATTTTGTATTTTTTATGCAGTGGATGAATGACAACCTTCAGACAAAACTCACGTAGCTGTCCACATTTTTTCCTCAACGCCAATCCTCTGATTCTTCTTCCTCTCCAAATATTTTTGGGAGTTAAAAAAAAAAGAGAGAAATATTTAAAGAAAGCATTCTCATCCTACTTAGCCTACCTAGATTTCTCATGACGAGTTTAATGCATGTCCGTGGTTGGGTGCACCTGTAGTTCTGTTTATTGGTCAGTGAAAATGAAAAAAAAAAAAGTCTGCGTTCTTGCAGTTGCAGTTTCTCTTCCATTCTGTGTCACAGACACCAATACACCACTCATTGGGAAAACAAACAAATGAAAAGCAAAGCAAAATGTACAATGGATGCATTGAAATTATATGTAATTGTATAAATGGTGCAACAGTAATAAAAGTTAAATAATTTAAAAAAAACATCTGAGGTGTTAGTGGTGGAACATTTCTTGAGATGACCTTTTCTTTTTTTATATGTAGAGAAAAATGGTTCCTAGGGTTTTCACTTTCAGAAAGGGAACAGCTACATTTTTTTGGAGACAGTAAGCCGGTGGCTCCCAGATTTGGGGGTGCTGTGTACAAGAGAGGCCCCCGAGGCTTCTTGGGGGGGGGAACAGAAGGATGTGGCTCTTCCCAGTTTTAGGTTTCCCCCCACAGGATATTGATGAGACTGAGGCATCTAATCAAGCGGTGAAGCAAAAGCAGAAGGGCAAGCTGAAGCCAGTCCTCACAGAACAGGCTGGGTGGGTATTGAGAGACGATTTGGTAGAATTTGTGAGGTGAAAGAAGTATTAAAAGAAATCAGAAAGTAAGGCAGGAACAGGTGGGGCAGACTTTTGCAGAAACAGGTTTGAACCCACCATCACATTAGCAGTCAAGTGCTAGGGCAGCAGGGCTTTCTTCCGTTTTCCCGACTCCAAGGCCTGATTTCCCACCTCAGCAACAGTCCAGTTTTTGAGGCTTCAGGGCAGTCTGCAGGGACAGAAAATAACAACCTCAGTTCCTCTCACACAATCTGTTCAGTAAAAGCTATTTGGTCCCAGTGATGCTTAATGGCTTTCTGAGGAAGTGACATGAGTGAATCAAGCAACAGCCTGGGTCAAGTTCCAGCCCAGGTCCATATTTCCATTCCACATATGCCTTATAGCGCTCTCATTGGTTAACATCCAGAACTGACCATCATCACCCTGTTTGGGAGCCTCCTTGAGAAGCCTGCTTGGTTGATTTCACAAGGCAGCATATTGATTTTAATGTACCGTTTCTCTCACTGACATTGGCAGTGTCTCCCATTGAGATGTGGAGAAATGTGCTCTAGTCAATGGGTGCAACTGAATTAGCTTCAGATTGCTTTCCATGAGAGTCAGCTCAATCACAAGACATTACACATAACTTCAGGGCACAGCATGAACTGCGTCATGGACATTCAGTAGCAAGCTTTCCTGAATCGCTGCATAAGAGAGATGGTTTCTCTATGCAGATCTATGATGAGATTGTAGGGAAACATTCATCATGACATATCCTTGGGAGGTAGAAACATGAGTATAGTGGCATAAAATGTGAGGATTATATTTAGATTTTGGCAAAGTCAGACGTATTGATTAAAATCCAGTAGTAAGCTGCAACTAGAGTAGACCCACTGGAACTTGCAGAGGAGTTAGTTCACCAAACTCCTGCCAATTCAATGGACCTTTTCTAGATATGGCTTCCTATAGGATTCCAGTTGGGTTACCCAAGCATTGCTTTCTTTTAATCCAGGGTGAGAAATGGCGGGCATTCCAGATGTTTTGGACTACTAGCTCACCTAACTCTTTACAATTGTTTTGTGGGGGCGGGTTGATGGGAGTCGGAGCCTGCAACATCTGGAAGGCCAAAGATTACTTACCCCTGCATTAATCTTTTCCTCTTTTTTTTCCTTTTTTCTTTTTGGAGGGAGAGAAAATGGTTGAGGTAGCTGGGTATATTAGCTTGGAAAACAGAAGGCTGAGAGGTGTTACAATAACCATCTTTAAATATGTGAAAAGCTGTCACATAGTAAAAGGCACTTGTATTCTGTGGCTCCAATAAGTAGGATCATAAGCAGTCATTTCTAATAACAAGAAAAGAGGTTTTGACTAAACATTAGAAAGAACTTCCTGACAGTAGGAGTTGTTTGGCAGTGGAATTGACTAACTCAGTGGTAGGCTATCATTGGAAATCTTTAAACAGAAGTTAGATGGCTGTCAAGGATGCTTTGATTATAATTTGTCATGAGGTTGGATTTAATGACCTGTAGGTCCATTCCAGATTTATAGTCCTGTGATTTGACAATTCTTTTTATTAGTACATATCACTATTGCCTTTCAATACAAATATTCCTTGGATCTTGAGACTTGAACAATATATAAGGCAAATAACCAGACCACTTTAAGCTACGCCCTAAATCTTTAGTAATCAGATACAAACATACTGTCTCTTTCAAGCACTGGGTTAATGACTTATCCAAATTTGGGCTCAAATTCATGTTCAAAAGCAAAAGCAAAGCGTGCTGCTTATATACCGCCCCATAGCGCTTCAAGCACTCTCTGGGCGGTTTACAATTTAATTATGCAGGCTACACATTGCCCCCCCCCCAGCGAGCTGGGTACTCATTTTACCGACCTCGGAAGGATAGAAGGCTGAGTCAACCTTGAGCCGGCTACCTGGGATTTGAACCCCAGGTCGTGAGCACAGTTTTAGCTGCAGTACAGCGGTTTAACCACTGCGCCACGAGGCTCTTCAGAGTTACAGTCCCAAACAACCTACTTCTGGTTGCCAATTTTGACATCTAGAAAGACTGCATTTGGAGCACAGCTTCATGGACAGCCCCTAAACCACACCAACAGAGGAGGAAGACAGTTGAAAATTTTGGATTATTTGTTTAAGCTGTCTGACATAGGGTTATCCAATCTAAATGTTACCAGGGCATGACTAACAGCAACCACATCTCTCATCTTCTGACAGTGGAATCAACTGAACCTAACCAACAGTGCTCTGGACCAGAGTTGCTATCTGAGAACCTAGTGGCAATGTGATGAGACCAACAATACCTGTTAACAATGAGACTGCTCTATAAAATAAAGTGTGATTCTATCTGAAATAAGTACTCCATGTAGCTCATGCAAGGAGCCCTCTTAGTTATCTAGACTGAGTTTCAGTTTCTTCACTCATATAACAGCCCACTACTGCTTTTATGGTCTCTCCAGACAAGTGATTGCCACACCTGGCTTGGATGAAAAGAAGAAACTCATCAACATATAATGACATCTCATTCCATGCCATCAAATGACCTCTCCCAACAATTTCATACTCCTACAAAAAAGTATGGGAGAGAAAACAACTTCGTGGATCCCTTGTTATCATTCCCATAGAAAGTAAGTATAGTCTAGTATTCCCAGGTAACTCTTCCTAGGTCATTATTTAAAATTCCAAACCCCAAAGATACTGTCATAGATTATTCTTAAAAACTTAATGACCTCCCAAAATGATATATGTGCCTCCCACTGCTGTCCCATACAGGTTGTCAACAAATGCAGCCAAAGCAGTGGCTTGCCCAAAATGGGCCTAAGAGTAGATTGAGAAGGGTATAACTCAACCACATCTTGAATAGTCCAGTCATTGCTCTTTTGAGCATCTTGACCGCTAAAGGTAAATCTGAGGCTGGCCTATGATTGCTGAGATCATTGTCTCCTAAAGATGTTTCTTTCATAGGGTCTGAACTGTGGTTTATTTCTAGGTGACAAGTACCAATCCACACTTAAAACAAGAGCTGACTTTCCCGTTGGCTGTCCTGGCTAACTCTCGTTCTGGGCTGTTGTGAGCAAGAGGAGTGAATAGTTGAGTAGACATGCTATCATTAAGTTCCTAATTTAATGTTGTGAAGAGAGGCATATCTCTTGAGGTCGGACTTGATGGCCTTTTAGGCTTTTTCCAACTCCATTGTTCTATGATTCTTTAACTTCGTGCCCTATGATTAACACCTGTCTGCAGTGGAAAGCTGAATTTAAAATGATGGATGCATTATTCTTGATAGTAAAGACATTTGAGACCAAACCACATCAGGGTATGAATGACTCAGCAAGAATTAGGATGGATGTAGGGAACTTTCAGTCCTCTACATGTTCTGGCTTACAATTTTGGCCTACCAGCCCCACCTAGAGTGGCACTGATAAGGGATTCTGGGAGATGACATCAAACATATTTGGAAAGGCAAAGGTTCTCTGACCTTGGACTTGGGTAACCTGCCATTACTAAGTTTTCGTTTTCAGTCTCATAGTAGTCTGAAAACAACTGGTGTGAAGAACTATTTAAAACTTAAAAAGTACATCAGATTTAGACCAGCTTTCTACAGACCCTGCTTTGCTTAACTGGCCATGAAATCATTGAGGCATCTCATGGGTAGACTGGGCAATTATACAAGGATGGTGGATGCAGTATTTGAATACCCTGGGGCAACCCATATACATTTAAAAGAGAATTCTTGAAAATGAAAGACACTTATGAGTCTGTGTCAACCAAATATTTCTTGGTAATTCTATTCAAGTGAATGCAGTACAATGTCTCCTCTGAGAGACATAAAAATCAAATAAGGCCTGGGAACTAAAATAAATAGCCGTTCAAGTACGGTAATTTGAATGAAGGAAGCAGCTATGTGTTGAGTTCTCTACATTGAGAATGCCTGGCACAGCTGCAGAACTCACTTTATTCTCTTAGTCATAGCCAGGCCAACAGAGAAGGATGGTATGGGCTAACTATCAGCCATCCTAAAGAGGAAAAGAAAGACCTCCAGGACTCTGGAAGAGGTGACCCCCTGTTCCCGGGAATATGACCAATGTAAACCCCGAGGGCCATACCATTTTCATTCCAGAAAACACATTCTGACCTTCCCTTAATAGTGGTGCTGATTATATGATTTCTCATTCTTAAGATGTTTCTGTTATGCCCCAGTTTTAAGCAATAGATTTCAGAATATAGTTGGGGCAACGATGGAGATTCCCCCCCCCCTCCATCTTTGCTTTCTTAGAAGAGCCAGATCAAATAGGGTTGCTTGAGATACATATGCCATTTTGATGGAAGGATTCCACCAAAGGACATACTGGACCTCTACCTGACTTTAAGTTACCTTATTTGGCCTACTCCAGCATGCTCCAATTGAGCTTGTGTTGACAAGCACCGAGTTTAGCAATATTAATTTTAACACTGTGTTTTAATTTACTTGCTTTAGTCAAGATGGGCGGCTGAGGGGCCTGTCGCTGAGGGAGGCCCAAAGAGAAAGAACATGAAAGCGGCCCTTCTTGGCAGTGGCTCTGGAACAATCTCTCTCCAGAAATTTGTCTGGCTCCCTCGCTGGGTGTTTTTAAGAGCCAGCTCAAGGCCTGGCTCTTTAGGCAGGCCTTCCTTCCTGTCAATACCTAATTTATTTGCTATTTTCAATTGTATTAATGTTGTTGTTTTATTTTATTCCATTATTCTTGAGTGCTGTTACCCTCCCAGAGTAGACTTCGGTGGGATATAAACAAACAAACAAACAAACAAACAAACGTGAATTTGTTTTAGAACGATTTAAACAATTTAAGACAATCTAGTACAAAGAAAATAAAACCTTCAATTCAACAGATTAAAAACAACTCATGATCTCACTAAGCCCAAGGGTTAGTACTAGCCATGGATTGACATGAAGCTCAGCTAAGGACTATGTCAAGCCTATTTGATTACAAACTATTCATGTTGTTGCGTAGAATTTAATGGCATGGACGGCTTGTGATGGGGCAGGTTAGTTACCACCTGGAAATTGGAAGTGAGCCTCCCGTGCTTAATGGGATCCACAGGAATCGAACCCTGCCTTCTGCATAGCCTTGGTGCTTCCTCTGGTTATTTGCACCTTGTCTTGTTTCTTGATAATATCCCACAAAAAAAAGGGATGCATCTTTCATAATTCAGCAGTAACACCAGCAGTGCAGGGCAAGATTTCATCTAGTGAATCAGCAGATTTGCACCTTGAATAGGCTTTCCTTCAAGACACTGTAGACTCACTTCTGAGACAGAAGGCATATTACAGGGCCGAGTGTGTGTACAAAGGCACCTTGTTCTTCATTTGTAAAACTGTGCTCAAAGATTCATCCACTGTTTTCCATTACATTTTGCTCAATAGTCCTCAGAGTTGTAATAAAAATTACATAAAAGTCCTGTGACCTTGAGAATGACCCACCATTTCTTTAGGCAATCTTTGAAGGCTGAGCTAATATGTTTTCAGCAGCTCAAAACCCAAACCAAAAGCTCCTTTTCAGCATGCACCAATAGTTTGAAACTTAGTAGGGCACGAAACTGTTAAGCATGATGCTCATTCTTCAGTGACACCCTTTGGATAAACACCCAGGGAAGAATCGACACCTTTTAAGGAAGCAAACAACCAAATATGTAAAAAGGGGTTAACTAATGGGAATCAATCGTTAGGCCTACGTGTTTTGTTTAGAACTGTTGCCAGGAGAGTTTCACTGATTACATACAAGGTAGCTCTTAAGTAATCTTCTGGAGAATGTCATGGGCCTGTGGATATTACAGGCATCGACTTTGGGCTTTCTTTACAATAAGGCAGGTGCAGTAGGGCATGAAGTGCTATATATTCCCATGAAGAGCTGTTTCACTTTTGGCACAGCTTTGAAGGCCACCTTGTGCTTTTGCTGAGCTTGGATTTTAATTAATTTGGATTTTAATTAATTAATTAATTAATTAATTAATTAATTAATTAATTAATTAATTAATTAAGTAAGTAAGTAAGTAAGTAAGTAAGTAAGTAAGTAAGTAAGTAAGTAAGTAAGTAAGTAATTTTGGCCAGGAACTAGTTTTGGTGAAGGCTGAGTTTGAAAAGCGAGTGTGGAGTTTACCCCATATATCTCAAGAACCTCTACTGCCAACCAAATCTTGTTACTGTAGATTAAGGGTGGGCAAAGTGTAACCTCTCCCTCAGCCCCTGGCCATATTGTTGTACTGCAGCTCCTAGCATTCTTCATCGCTGGCACAACATTGGCTATCCTGGTTGGGGATGATGGGACTTGCAGTGTACCATCTGGAGGGCCACTATAACTCTTAAGTCTTCTTTGGTCTCTTGGAATGATAGTTGTGATTGTCAGTCATTCAGTTCCCCAGATGGGCTGGCAGCTGTCTTTGGCTAAGTGCTATCAATTTATATGATGTCAGAGTACTGCAAGGAAAACTCTTTTTTTAAAATTTATTTATTTCTAAAGAATGAAAAGATAATCAAACATTTTACAAATATTAAATACAAAACTATTCCCCACTTTTCTCGAAATCACATATATATAGCTTTACCCATCACCTTTTTTTAAAAAATTGACCAACAATCTAAGTCTCTTTTCAAACCACAAGGAAAACTCCACATTTAAAGTGCTCTCTGCCATCAAAGAAAACACAGACATCCACTGGCTTCTCCATTTTCTGCTGGAGCCTTTAAGTCCTACTTGTCATGTGCTTTTCTTTCTAGCTATAGAGCCACACTTCGGTGTTGGACTTCACTGCCAGGGACTTCAACTTTTTCAGCTGGGTTGGGGTTAATCCATACTCTACCACTAGGGGGAGAACATTTTTTTTAACCTAAGATGACCTAAGGTTAAAAAAGGGCAGGAAAGTTTTTTTCCCCGTTCTTATCTTGGAGCTCCGTTCTCAAATAGAAGCAAAATTTAGCTAATGGAGCTGTTCTTAAGTTGGATAGTTCTTAAGTAGGGACATTCTTAAGTAGAGGTTCCACTGTATAAGATTATGCCCATGACATCACTAATCAGCCACTCTGTTTCAGAGTCAAGTGTCTGGCTGCTGAGCCAAAGCTTGGGAGTTCAATTCCCCACTGTGCCTCCTGGAATACGAGCCAGGCAATGTAGCCTTGGGCAAGCTGCACAGTCCCAGAGTTAACTCAGAGGAAGGGAAACTTGAACCACTTCTAAGTACTCTCTACTAACAAAGCTCTGCAAAGTGTTGCCATAACTTATAATTGACTTGGCAGCACACATTATTATTATTATTCCTGAATATGAAAATGAAGCCAATAGCAATATTTCTCTATTCTCCAACATGCTGTTCTCACAAAATGGTTGCTGATCACATGACCAGAGGATTCCTCTCCCAGAAGTTCCAAGACTGAGGTTTCCAGAAGAGCTTGGACTTTTCATTAGTGCTTGAGCTGTCAATCTCTTTCTGCTCTGGGTTTCCTGGTTCTGATACAGTATTAATTTTGTCTTCCCAGTCAGTGTCTCTCCCTCCAACCCCCTTTTCCATCTCTGAAGCACTGAACAATATTTGGTGCATTGGGGATCGCTGCTTGGATTTCAGCCCTGTTTCAGGTTCTTTGCTTCACTTTGGAAATAGGCAAATACTTCTGCTTCACTCTGGAATCTGAATAAGTTTCAAAGTCAGAATCACGTGTCTAGTGGATAGGGCGAAAGACTAGGACTCAGTTGGGTTGAAATTTCTGCTTGATCATAGAAACTCCCTCGGGTGTGGCAACAATAAAAAAAACTATATAAATATGTCACATAGTTTGAAACCCCAATCCAGGTTCCTTAAATCACATGTGACTTTGTTGCAGATGACAACATAAATTTAGTTTTATTGTTGTGAGCCACCTTGGGTCCTCTATGGGGGGGAAAAAGGCTGCCTATAAAAAGTGTGTGTGTGTGTGTGTGCGCACGCGTGTTCTTGATCATGCTCTGTGTGGGGCACTTCCCTAGTGAAATAACTTGTCTTCATTAGCTAACACAAGAATGCTTGTCAATATGCAGGCAATCACACAATCAAGATAATTGTGACTTTCCCCTTGGTGTTTTACTTGTGTGACCGATATAACATAGTTAATGAAAAAAACTGATGTCATCTTGTCAGCTTTGTTCAAACCACTCAGGTTGTCTGCCAGCCAGCCAGCCAGAGAACCTCAACAAGATGCTACACCATGTGTATTCAGTACAGTGGTGCCCTGCATTACGACGACCCTGCAGAATGACGAAATCGCATGAGGATGACTTTTTTGTGATTGCTATAGTGATTGTAAAATGATGTTTCCTATGAGTTTTTTGGCTGGACATAGATTAGGTGCTTGCTTCGCGAACCGTTTGTTCGCAAAACGATGATTTTTCCGGCTCCGCAAAATGGCTGCCCTGTCTTTTCCGGACCCATGCTTCGCAGGGCAGACATTTTAACAGCTGATCGGCACTTGGAAAATGACTTCCCCTATGGGCGATCTTCACTGGACGACAAGGTAATTTCCCCATTGGAATGCATTAAATGAGTTTCAATGTATTCCAATGGGAAATTCTTTTTCACATGACGACGATTTCGCTTAAAAGCGATTTTCCTGGAACGGATTATCGTCATCATGCAGAGCACCACTGTATTTAAGTCTAAAGACAGGCCAATATTTCTGCCTGGCACTGACAGATAACCTTAAGGTCTTTACAGATACCATACTCACAATGAGAGAACAAAGCAAAACTGGGGGATTTATCTCAAACACCCCCCACATGGTGGGATTGGACTGGCTGTTTTGGGAAATCACATTTGCTTGCCAACACTGATCATGTGCTGTGGTCATTTAGACCAAGTTCAAACAGCCTGCAATTCTGTATTTCAGACAAGCCCATGGAACAGAGCTCCATTGTTTGATCTCTCAGGCACCTAGTTCAAGTTCTTCTGTTTCTAACACCCTAATATTTTATTGTCATTTCACATAAGGTGGTTTCTTGCAAAGAAGCATTTATATCCGCTTACAATTGCTCAGAGCATGAGGAGACAGAGTATGATCTTAGTAACATGGGGATGTTGTCTTAGTGCAATCACTGGTCTGTCCAGCTCAGCACTAGCAGCTTATAGTCCGAATAGTGAGGGAGTTTACCTTGCATTTTTTTCTAGGTGTGTGGAGTGCTTTCTCTGGCACATGTATGACTCATTGGCTGAAATCCTATTGTTTAACATAGTAAGTCACAGCTAGAGTAGACCTGTTGAATGAGTGATGGTTTGGTGAGTCAACTCTTCCATAGGTTCAAATGATTCAAATGGATCTACTCTAATTGTAGCTTACTTTAGTGCAGTAAGTTGCAACTAGAGTTGTCCTGTTTGGATCGACTGAATTTACAGAAGTTGACTCACCAGATGCCCACTGTTTCAACAGGCCTACTCTAGAACAACTTCCTATTTTGCCATATTTTTAAATGAAGAAATAAACATTTAGCAGAGTACAGCAGGATAGTGAGGTGAACATATGGCTGATTAGGAGTAATCACCCTGAATACCCATGGTAAGGTATAAAGAAAAACAGGGAAGCAGCCCTCATTGTTGCAGTAAAGACAGCATAAACATTAGACTACAACTGGCATCTATGTGTGACTATGTTGGAGAACAGTATGGAAGAGACCCTATGGCTCATCCTGCAGTGCAAGAGAAGGGAGAGAGAACAAAAGGCTGAAGAACAACAATTTATTTTAACAGGGAAAGGAGGAGTTGAACTGAATCAATAAAAAGGAAGGACAAGATACCCAGGTCATCAGGCTACCTTTCAATCCCTCACCTTTGACACCTTCAGTACCAAGCATTGAAGAAGAAAGACAAGTAATTCCAGGCCAGGGGAGGGGAAGATCCTTCACAACAATCCATGTTGAATTCCCAGAAATGTCTAGAAGTGCTGGTTACTCATATTAAAAATCAGAAGACCTTGAAGGATGAATTGCAGTGGCAAAAATTTAAAGATTTGTTGTCTACAAAAACCTTGGTCTAAATCTATTAGCATTCTGGAACTTAAGCTTGAGTCCAGTGCATCTTGTAATTTTTTTTAGAGGTGCACTTCATATGAAGTTAGCAAACTGAAAGGTGTTAAACTGATAAGTCTAGACACTGCTGCCTTCCAGTCACAGAGACTATAGCAAAGAGAACATAACAGCATGTACCGGTACTTTGACAAGGGTGTACCATCCATGTATGGCAAGCTCCTTCCACAGATGAAGATAGTTGCCATGACCTTGTAAAATGGGTGCTTATGGATACCTTGAAATGGGAACCCACTACTAAGACAATCCCATCTGAAAACACATCTCCTCTGATAAGTGATGGGCTTCTATTTTGATTTGCATGGTGATATGGACCCATTTTGCTTTGTGTATCCCCAAACAATCTCTCTTAATTTTCTTGTCTGGAGCAATGTGGGCACAATATTAGTGCAGAGTTATGCCAATATATTTTCTATCTCTTCTAAATATCATATAGCATCAGGGCAGCTCATAGGACTGAGCTGGAGAGTGCCCCACCTCAACATTTGGGGAACATTCTTTGCCTGGTTACAAGTCATCTATGCATGGTATTCCTTTAAGCAGTGGTCCCGGGAGAGGCGGGGCTTTGTCATGGTGCTGCCAGCTGCTCCCAGGAGCAGCTCCCGGAAAAAGCTGGAACCACCTGGTCTGGGGTCCCTCTAGAAATGGACTGGAGTTTTAAAAATTTAATTTAATTTAATTTTTAAATTTAATCTTTGGATTAATGGAAAGAATATTAGACGGATTATAAGGATATCTACTGGAGAGACTGACCCCCCGTGACTGCTGTTTAGTCTGGATGTTTTTTGGCTGGACTGTGTGGGACTCTGATAATAGAATTTTGTGAGGTTTCTGGAGAAAAAGCGATATTTTTGCCACGGTTGTTTTTTAAATTGTTGGGCTAAACGTTGATTTATATATTATAATATCTGTACAAGGATGGGAGGAAGAACCTAGGGGAGGTTTATGATTGTGGGTTTGGTTTGTTGACAAAATAGTGGAAACTTCGAAAATATATTTAAAGATTGGCCACTTTGGTCAAGGATATAGTATTATTTATACAGACTCTACTCACTGGAAAGATCGAAATGGCCTCCGAAAAATTAAAATACAAATGTTGGGGATTTTGTTTGCCCAATCTCAAAATTTGGGAACAGTGGGACAAAAGTCAGATAAAGAATGGCAGACTACCATGCAGGATCTCAGCAAGTAAATGAACGTATTAGCCAGATAGAATATCTGATGAAAGAGAAGTTATCAGATGTTAAACAACGGATAAATGAAGCTGCACTAACTCGAGAACTGCTTTTATTGAGTACGATACCAGGTAACATAGATGGGATAAAGAGTTACCCGATGAGCTATTTAGCTACTACAGTGGTGCCTCGCTTGACGACATTAATTCGTTCCAGCGAAATCGCTGTAGAGCGAAAATGTCGTCAAATGAAATAAAAAAACCCATTGAGACGCATTGAAAACTGCTCAATGCGTTCCACTGGGCTGAAAACTCACCGTCCAGCAAAGATCCTCCATAGGGGCGGCCATTTTCCATGCCTGTGCAGCGAGGAATCCGTCCCTAAGCACAGTGGGGGGCCATTTTCTTCAACCAGTGGCCATTTTGAAACCCAACGATCAGCTGTTTGCTGATCGTCATAAAGTGAAAATCGGTTCCCGAAGCAGGGAACCGATCATTGCAAAATGGAAAAACCCCATTCAAACCATCATTTTGCGATCGTAAGTGGGAACTAGATCAATCAGTATTCCATCAACTCTGCCGGAAATGGGGCACACTGACTCTCAATCTCTTTGCCTCCCGAGTGAATCAGAAATGCCAACTCTGTTGCTCCTGAGCAGGAATAGGAAAACATTCTCAGGGAGACCTGTTGTCAGCCATTGGCCTAAGACTCTTGCCTACCTTTTTCTGCTGTTCCCTCTCCTCCACAAAGTTGTCATCCAAATACAACAAGACAAAACCAATGCCCTTGGTGGTCGAGACAGACTTGGTTCCTAGTTCTCCACAGTTTCTCATCAGACATCCACTATTTTCCCCGCCTGCCACACCTTCTCACACAGAACAACTCCCAAGTCCTACACCTGGACTTACCTGTTCTGCACCTTTTGGTTCTTCATCATGCCAAAAAACCACCCACAAGAAAAGCCTACCTGTACAAATGGAAGAAACTTCAATCCTTTACCAAATCTTCCTCATCCTCCTCCATCAATCCATCACTTTCCACTGTTCTCTGCTTCCTTCTACATCTCAAATCCAAGGGCCTCTCCATCTCATCCTTGAGAGTCTACCTATCCACAATAATATTGTACCAACCTCCAAATTCTGTAACAGCAAACTTCTTCAAACATCCAACAACGAAACATTTTCTGAAAGGTCTCTCTCCTATCTACCTCCCTCTCCACAATGGTTGCTAACTCTTGTTTTGAAACAGCTTACCAAAGCTCCTTTTGAGCCATTAGCTACAAATGACTTAAGACTCCTCACTTTTAAAACAGCTTTTCTTGAAGCCATCACCTCAGCCAGTGAATTGGCAGCTTTACGCTATGACTACCCTTATCTACAATTTTTCCCCTGATAAGGTGAAGTTATTAATGGACATTTCCTTCCTCCCCAAAATTGTCTCTTAGGTTCATCTTTCCCAGCTGATTGTCCTTCCTTCATTTTTTCCGTCAACTTTTTCAAACCAAGAAAAAAATACTGCATATGTTGGATGTCAGAAGAGCTCTTGCTTTTTATCTCCAACGCACCCGACCTTTTAGATAGTCATCACATCTCTTCATAAGCCATCAGCTACCTACAAAAGGCTGTCAGGTGACTTCCCAAACTATCTCCAGATGGGTCGCCTCTACCATTCATTTGGCTTATCAGCTTGCCCCACAACCAGCCCCTAGAGTGGTTTGCCCTCACTCCACCAGGGCAGTGGCAGCCTCTACAGCCTTTCTCCGCAGCGTACCTCTTCCAGATGTCTGCACCTCTGTCCACATTTATCTGTTATTATAGACTCGATCTCCGGCAAACATCTGATGCGCCATTTGGACCTGCTGTTTTAGTCTCTACCTTGGCGTGACACCCTGTCTCTGGGTAAAACAGCTTATTAGTCACCCAGGGTGTGATTTACAGAGGCCACAAAAAGAACAACAGGTTAGCCACCTGTAATTGTAGTTCTTCAAGTGGACCTCTGTGATTCACACATCCCGTTCGTCCTCTGTCACACCATTGTTTGCTTACTATTAAGCGGCAGTTGACACAACTGAAAGGGGACACTCGGCACCAAGGTACTTATACGGGTGGGGAGGGGCATATTCTAATGTGTTTATTGCTACCGCAAAAGCTCTAGAGTCTTCCGATGAGGCTTTGTGCAGGTGCAAATTACCCAGGTTGTGAGTCACAGAGGTCCATTTGAAGAACTACAATTACAGGTGGGTAACCTGTTGGTCAGAGGCCAGCTTTGCTCAGGCAGGGAAAATGAGGGAGCAGCGAAGTACTCACAGTTGGCAACGTAAGACCTAGGTACTGGAGAGCAAGCTTCACTCCCCACTTGGCTTCCCTGTGCTAGGAAGACAAATGGAGAAGGAAGGGCAGTAAGCTGTTAGTTTGAGAGCTGGCTGAATCCTGACCTCAGGGTTCAGTCACCTTGCAAATTACTGGTGGATTGAGCTTGACTTTGTCTCCCACAGCTAACACTTCTGCTGGGGACCCTGTGATGTGAGGGGGCAGGGCCACACTCTCTAATGCCATGCACCCCGTTGGGGAGGTCACAAGGGATACAGCCTAATGCTGCAAAATGGTTCTCCACTCCTGCCCTTGCACAACTTTTATAAACATTGCAGGAGTTGCTCAGAGACAGAACACCACTCAAATTGGTGGATTTTTTTTTTCATCATTTGTATTTCATTTCCTGCCTTTGCAGTACGCTTGAGCTTCAGAGCTGCTAAGGGGTGCAACCAGAGAAGCTTTGCTTGCTGTGCACACAGGCAAGTCAGATGTTACTCTAGTGCATGCGGCAGAGGTTAAAGACATTTATGCTGATGTGTATCAGCATGAGGTTAAAAGAGCAATGCTTTCATTTTCTGATAACCCTGGACTCCCAAAATGGCTTAGGACCAACTGACAAGGCCATGGAGAGAGATTTCAAAAGATATCACATGTCCCGTGAGCTAAACACATTGTTGTTTTAAGCCCTGCTGCTCTATCAGACTATCACAACTTTGTCAGCTGCACCTCTTTCTTTTTCCCTTCCTGAAATAAAAGGATATATTACCAAGCTAGCGTTTTCTTGTTTGAACAAAAATGAACTACAGTAGCTCTCCATGAATAGGGTATAAAAGAGCAATTTAAGCTTCCATTAAACCCAAGTAACCTTTCACGGGGCTTTGCCTTCTAAATCTGTTATTTCAGTATGTTATCATTATTGCGTGCTGAAGCTTGAGTAGAAATTACCAATATGCAGACGAGGCAAAATTTTTAAAGAAGAGCATGTTTGAGGAACTTTTTACTTCCTGGTTAGGTTCTAAGCAGGATTTTCAGGATGTACAGAAACATGCTTTGTGGCTGTCCACATCTTGGAGCTACAGGAAAAATTAGGAAAGGCTTCGGTGTCTTCTGTTTCCTCTTGAGGGCAAATGGCAGCAGGGGTGGCCTATAGAAAATCATCCTACCTTGCCCATGCCAGTTATTTATCCCTGCCAATCCATGCAACGTTTGGGATGCAATTTTGTATTTCTGAAGTTAGGGGTGTGTCTCACTGAACTCAGTGGGAATTGTGAAAGCACACTGATAGGATAGAGTTGTCGGGCATTTTATTTCCTTGGGTCCAGTCATATGGTTAAGCTCTGTCACTAATCCAGCACTTCTGATTTGGCCATAGCTAGTAGCTATCAGCCATAACATTAGAGTGGGTCCTCAAAACTGAAAAGATTCCTATCATACTAAAAAGAAATTGTCAGGTGCTGGATACAGAAGGCTCTTCCTGCTAGGTCTCCTAAATTTCAATTACATGAATAAAAATGGCTGCTGTTCATCAAGGAAGCACCTTCACTCTCATGACTTTACCACTTGAAACAAAGCCCTCCAGTCATGGAAATACATCCTCCTCAGCTAAACTGTGTTAAATTGCATGGCAAGCAAAAAATGTCAAAGTGATTGATTCCCCACAAGTCTTTGTGCACCAAGAGCTCCTCTTCTGCCTTATGCTTCCCACTTATTGTTTCGTTACCTTTGCCCACAGCCCTGCAAACCTCTGACATTTGTATTATTTGGTGTATCATCAGCTTCCTTTCAACTTAAGTTTAAGCTGCTATCGCAAAAGATAAATCGCAATAAAGTTGGTAATGCTCATTCTTCCAATGTCTGAAGTAGGCATTCTCCCTGACCTGCCATATAATTATATTATGAGAAAGTAGAATGAGATTGTGGGAAATCAGGATGTTTTGTCTTCAGTGCCCTATGAATGCAAATCCTCTGCTGCAGGCAGACATGACTGTGCAAAATATTTAGATCAGGGAGTTCGCAGCGCACACATCCAGAACCAGCAAGATAACAGTGGCTACTGTTGGACTAAGACTTGGGAGACCTGAGTTAATATTGCACTTGCTCACGAAGGAGGGAGGAGGTGAGTCATGTATGGTGCCTTCAACTCACTGGAGGAAAAGTAATATATACATGTAAAAAACAATCATCTATGCATTTTAGTCATTGGCAGTCCAGAAAATAGAAGGAATGCTGGGAAGGGAATATGTTAAACACATTGCATGCTAGCAAGAATAATGAGTATAGGTTCTATGATGAGTATAAGATCCTATATATATATGGTATAGGATCTATGATGTAGTTCAGGATGAGACTGAGGGAACTAGGTGAAAGGCAACAGGCAAGGTCATGCAAATAACAAGTCCTGTCTTAACTTGTATCCCTGGACATTGGTTCCAAGGTCCAAATCCTTTCCTTCCTATCTTGACTCTATGCATGGCTCCATTCCTTTAGAATGGTTCAGCTTCATGGGATCATTATTCATTTCAGTTCATTTCATATTCATTCAAATGATGATATGCATATGAGCATATGTCAATGTGACGATCACCCACATCACTCATGCTATTCATATTCATGAGCTGATTCGCATGAACTTACGAGAGGACTGGCGAGGCAGAGTCAGCAGCTACATGAGGTTTGGCAGGAGAAGGAGGAGTCAGATAGGGATGGTTAGTCAGAGAGGGAACAGATACTGAGAGATAAAGCTGGTTAGGAAAAGAAGTAGAGAAAGTGGAAATGATATAGCAAAAGAAAAGAAGATGCACTGAGAGAACTGTTGACAATTTGCTTGTGCATAATGTCTATCTGAGAAACTTCTGTTACTGTTCAATATGCTTCACTTCAATAAATAAGTTCTGTTTTGGTTCACAAGTCAAGTGTTCAGACAAATGTCATTTATATTGTGGATTGAGGTAATTCACTGGTGGCAGCAAGAGGAAAATGCGATGTGAGCCGTTGTGAGGGAAAGACAAGCAGGGCCACAAGGGTGAATGCCACAGTCATCATAGGTTAATTCCCACAAACAGGGCTTTTGTGACAAGTGAACAGTGCAATGTGTTTGACAGAAGTTAAGAGTTAGTTGCACATAAGGAAACCCATGGTAGATTAGATGATGTCTTTCTAGCAGAGCATCACGTTGGCTAACCAGATGCCTCTGGGAAGTTCACAAGCCTGGCACAAATAACATATTTCTCCCACTACTGTTCCCAAGCAATTGAGATGTATACTGTCTCCGATCATTAATATTTATGTGCTGTTGATTCCATTTACAGAATCCTCCCACAGTTTTCTAGATATAAATTATGCTCCCGTAGTTTGCCATTCCCTCCTTCTGGTAATGCTCTGGAATCTCACAGCCTGTGCAAAGCCGCATAGGTGGCAAGGCAAGTAACCCCATTAGCCACATATGCTATATCTGAAATCAGCTGATTCCTCTCCTAGGAGGCACAGTGGCAATTTAAACTCCTGGTTCTGGATCTTCATCCAGGCCCTCCAGCCCACTGAGCCATGCCAGCTATTTGGTCTGATTCTGGAGGCAATATATGGTCTTCAAGGTGGTTAGTGACAGGGATGTTGGGAAGTCTTTGGGTTCAAGTTGCAAATCTGAGTCCGAGTCTTTGGGTCCATCCAAGTCCTGAGTCCCAAGCCTCGAGTCCAAATTCCAAATCCCTATTTAAAAGCTTTTAATGTTTTTTTTTTAAAAAAATTAAAAAGCTTCTTAGTTTGCAGGCCAAACTTTACGTCTCTTTCTCCCAACCAGCCTTGCAAGTCTCCATAAAAATAATAGGAACTCGAGAACACGATTCAGAAAAATGGGCCCAAGTCACAAGTTGAGCTTGAGCCTTTTTTTTTTTTTTTAAATCCAAATCAAGTTCGAGTTGAATCGCTGGTGTGACTTAAATTGGATTTAACAGTGAGTCGTGAATCCCCATCCTTGCTTAGTCATAAATAATCTTGTGCCAGGGAAGCCTGGCTTAATGTTTTCGCTCAGCTATGATTATTATGCTCGTATTATGCTGACTGGACAGTTCAAACCTTATTGTTATCTCTATTTCTAGGCTGTTGTGAAGTTTTCCCTACATATACCACCCACTGCTTATTACAGGAAAGACACAGTAGAAATGTGATAAAGAAATTGCTTTATAATGCTAAATAATTCTTTCTTGTTTGTAGCCAGATGGCTAATATTTTGTCAGTCTTTCATATGAGATTTTTTTGTTGTTGATTTTGTTTTGGTTGGTCGTGCTAGACTGTATTGTTGTGAGTGGAGTGATTGTGGTTTTCTTGTTTCATTATGTACACCACCCAGAGTTGTGTTCATCACTAGTAGGGCAGTATAAAAATGCAATAAAAATTTAAAAAATAAGACCTCTGAGTAGATTAAGAGTAATGAAGTGATGAAAAGTTGACAGAGGTGTTTGCATATGAGCAAAACATTTCTCCCCATGTAGTAAAGATCCAATTTTTTTGCCTCGCACCTCACGCTGACGAAATTCCAGGTAAGGAACTTTGATCACTATGATTACTTTTACATCTTTCCAGAAGTAATTACTATTTTAAGACCATTTTTAACATGCCCATTAGCAGTGGCTAGGGGCAAGACAAATGTTGGGATAATGCAGAGTGGCATGGGGAGCTGGACGTTCACAATGCAAGGCTGTGCAATAATGGGGGAAGACACTTTTAAAAGAAGCACATGTGCTGAGTGGGCAGAATGGGTGCATCCATTTGCCAACTTGCCACAATGAGCGACGGTGTAAAAATGCCCTGGAAAATTCCTTTCTTCTCTACACTGCTGACTGCTGAGCAATCTGTGCTGTGTGTGCTATTTGTTTTGTACTCTTTGGGTCAGGGGAGTTGACAGATAGAAAAGGCATACCCGGCACACTTCATATCCTCACATTAAAACAAGCACAGTCAAAACTGCACTTACAGTACAATGCTTTTAACTGAATTTAGATGACGGTTACTCCAATCAAGACAGCAAAAATACATTGTACGAAAAAATCATGAAAGCATTTTATCTGAGTTGGCAATACCAATAAAATGTGCCAATAAAGCCCTATGCAAAGCTTTACAAATAAACACATACATATTTTTCAAACTGAGCCAAAGGAATCTATTTTTTGATTGGGAATTTTCTAGTTAATTTTTGAAACTCAGGTACTGTATCCAAATTTATAAAAAAAATTCCCTTGATTTCCCTTCTGAATCAAGAAATTTGGGCCAAGTTGAAAGACATTTCCAATAACCCTGCAATAATACCCTTTCTGCAACTTTTGGAATTTCCTGAATCATAAAATTACTGCAACAGCTTTGAAAATGTATTTAACATATGGGTTTATAAATGGGATTAGTGAAGTACACTAATAGGGTTGAAAGAGGAGCAAATATAGCCAGGTATATGGTACTGACATGAAGTTAGTGATATCATCGCAAATACACCATAAATGCCAACGTTTTTTAAATCTTCAAGGGAAAAAATAATCGAACTATGTTCTCAAACATAGCATTCCTACTTCTTATCCCAGAAAAAAAGACATATGGGAGGGGACAAACTATTTTCATGCCCCATCGGGATTACAGCTAAACTCAGAAGGAACAACGAAGCTTGAGAGTGTGGCAGATAGTATATTTGATCCTCCTAATTTGAAAGGTCTCTGAAGTTTTTAGTTTACAGATACAAGCCTGAGGCAAGTAGTGACTGTTGTGACATTTGTTACATTTAGGGATGCACACTAGGAACAAAATTCAGATTTGGAATTCAGATTCAGGTTGTGGACTTAGAGCTTTTTGGATATGGATTTTTAAAAATTCAGAATTTCCAGATATCCAGAACTCTGTTACAGTCAGTAGGAATACTATGTAGTCATCATTTCCCCTTAAAAAACACAAACAGGCAAAACATTCTGAAAGGGTTTCCCTGTGTCCTCTGACACCTTTCCAGTGACTGTATCAAACAAAATAAGTACACACCAACAGCCAGCAGTGCCAACGTACTGTATTAGGAAAGACTGTAAGGGGCGTACTGAACAATGGGGATATCAGCAGCATTGGGGAAGCAGAGGACAGGTCTCACTGGGAAATGGGCCTGATAAGCTCAAGGTGTCAAACATATTGCTTTCCCTTTCCAATTTAATAATAATAACGGTGTGTGGTCAAGCCAATTCTGATTTATGGTGCACCTTTTCAGGGTTTTTCAGGTAGAGAACACTCCTGGGGCAATCCTGGGACCTTCCAACTTGCCCAAAGCCACACAGGCTGGTTTTTCTCCCAGGAGGGCAGCAGGCATTCGAATTCCCAACCTCTGACTCTGCAGCCAGATAGCTAAATCACTCACTGAGCTATCCAACTAGTTCTCCCCACTTCATTCCCACCTCCGTGGAAGGTCAGCCTTAGAGAATATCATTGGCAATAAATTATGTGCCTAGAAAGCAAACAAGCCCCACTCTTTAATCTACATTTTGCAGGACCAAGCTCCAGTGGCTCAATATTATGTTATTATCACTTTGCGCCACACTTAGAAGCAGTTTTATTTCTTATTTAATATTCATTGTTTATTTAAAGAACAGCCATGGCCACCAAAGGTAGGAAGGTGTGCTAAATGATCATAATCAAAATATGACTGGCGGGCTTACCGGTTATAATAGAAAGTGCAAGATTTCCCCTTCCTACACCACTCAAAGTTAGTGGTTAGGATAGTTATTTGGTGTCTGGCTATTCAGCAAAGACAGGCTGTACTAAGAGATACTCAAGTGATGGAGGGGGGGGTCAGTGAATCTGTGATCTGGGGGAGGCTTTACCACTGAGTAGTGGGGTGTGGCTGAACACGTATTCATGGTTTCACTATCAGCGCTTATAAACTGAGGAGAATTTCCTTCAACATAGAGAGATTATGAGAGAAGGGAATTTTCTCTAGAAGAGGGAAATCTCTAAGGAAATAGCAAGAAGTAAACAGACCTGAACTGCCAGTTTCAAGACAGCTGTACTTCCTGTATCTGTGGAGCAAATATACCCAGATTAAAGGCTATTCTCCATTTACAGTCACAAATCAATATTGTGCTTTCATGTACACTTCGCTTGAAGAAGGCCAGGGTTGATGGCCCTAAGAAGCTATTACTTGGTGGTTTTACCTCACAGAGAAGTTTGTGTGCCAAAGGAGGCTGGTAAAAGTAGGCTGCATTACCCAGTAATACAGGGTATAAAATCACATGGGGAAATAGATTGCAATTTGGACCCCTTGTGCACCAGCCTGGTGTGATCTGTTTCCTGGCAATCACATTATGCATGGGAAAATGAGCTGCAAATTGACCCTGATCCTGCACTCAAGCTGGACCTTTTGTGTCCAGCTGTAGAGATTCTACTTTTGTTGACCAGGCGGGAGCAGTTCCGCAGCAGGCAGATGGATCACCTTGAGGGAGATTGGTCCTGTTAAAGCAGCCCTTTCTGGTGTGATCTGGTGCACCCCTTTGCAGCAATTTCATGGCACCCACACTCGTCTTTACTTCAAAGCTATTCAAACAATTGTGCCTCTCCTTCCATTGCTCTGATGGGGATTTTCTGTTTTTTTTTCATTCAGGGATTAAAAAGAATGTGGCTGTAAGGCTAATTTCAGTTCACTTAGCAAGTATTTGCAGGGCCAGGTTTGCAATGCAATAGAGTGAACCAACTGCTTCAAACTGTACTAATTTAGCTCTGCATGTGCATGTGTATTCTGGCAGCCAAATATCTTGAACCAGCACTATGTATTTGGAATATGGAAAAGCTTGCCACAAGTGTCTCCGATGTGCTACTCAATTTGCACTTTTGTTTGTTTGTTTAATTGGGGTATTCATAGCATACTAGCTTTTTTCTCCCTCACTGAAGCACTAACCTTCCTTAGTGGAACAAATATTCCATAGAAATAATGTTGTGAACAAGAAAGCTGAAATGGCCCAGACCTCTATCCCTTTTGTTCAGCGTTTTGGGACTGTGTATTACTCTTATAAAAGGAAGTAGATCCTGGGAAGTATTTGCTGACCAAATCTGAGGATCAAAAAATGAAACAAAATAAAAATAGGGACACATTGCTCAATGAAAAAGGAGTGCCAGTATTGTTGGAAAAGAGGAGTTGTCATGGCTACAGTTCCTGGTCTGCTGCAGTTGCTCTGTGCTGCCAGACAGATGAGAATTCTCATACATACTAGAGAACCAAGGGTCTCTGTGTGAGGCATGAGATCTTTTCTACTCTCCTCTGCAAACATGAGGAATTCTTGCTTTGTTGGTGCACCAGTTACTTGGGCAACACGATGGCAAATCACAGGGTGTGGCACAGCTCTTGAGCTGGAGTGGGAGTGGGCCAGATATTTGGTGAGAGTGTGTTCCTTTCCCTGGCTGCAATTATTCTCAGCTAGGCATAGTTTGCTGAGTAAAGAAGGGTTTGAGTCATGTGCCCATTGTC
This sequence comes from Pogona vitticeps, assembly GCF_051106095.1. Classification (NCBI taxonomy): domain Eukaryota; kingdom Metazoa; phylum Chordata; class Lepidosauria; order Squamata; family Agamidae; genus Pogona; species Pogona vitticeps. The sequence goes on from NC_135786.1 coordinate 144,275,202, forward strand.
CTTGATGCCTGTTAGTAATAGCCACTAGAAGAGCAAAATTTGTGGGGAAGGAGATTCTTCTTTCTCAGTTTGTGTAAGTGACCTTTGGCTGGTTGTTTTCTTCTTTCATGTAACTAGAAACCTGGAAGGTTGAGGTCCCTTTACATGGAACCAGATGGGGGAAGAGATGTGTAGAGAGTTGGGGAGGAGCCTTAAACCCCTTCAAATTAAGAGTCAGGACTGCTTTTGGGGTGGTATGCGAGAAAGAGGAGTGTGGGCTGAAGCGAATGCCTGCTTTTCTTCCAGCTATGCCAGCATGCTAAACAAAATCTGAAAGCTCTGAGATTATAAATCCAAACTGATAATGTAGCAACACCATTGAAGCAACATATGAGTCATGATAATCAGTTTACAGTCAACTGCCACACACCACAAGAAATGTCTCAAAGTGTGGCATTCATTGAGTGGTCAGCTAACTGCCTTGGGCATACCTTACTTTCATATGAAATCCCGCATTGCACTAGACTAAAGAACAAGTCAGCCACATGGTTAGGCAGATACTCCAGGGAAACATACATAACCATGAATTTATTTCTGTATGATAAGAAGGAAGATATTTTTAAGGAAGAAAATGAATCCTTAGAATAACCAAACAAACCCCTAAAATGCATCACATATTTATTTAAAATTTCTCTTGAAAGTTCTTCAGATTTGTAGAGAAGAAAGTAATCTGTTAATACACACACCCCTACTATAATGTTTTTCATTGGAATGATTCCATACAAAACACTACCACCAGCAGCAAAAACAACAACAAGGCCCATGTAAAAATGATGCTCTAAAATGTTGGAAAGAAATTTGGGAAAGTCCAACCAGACACAGCAAAGATGCCTCATGGATTAAAGATGTTTGTAAAGAAACTCAAGGAAAAGATATGGATAATATTGCAATAACAACTGAAATAGTTAAGAGATAAGTAAACCCTGTGAAAAATTGGAGTCTACCTGGTACAGATGAACTGCATGGATTTTGGTTAAAGCATTTAACGAGTCTCCACCAACGTATAGCAGTGCAATTTAATCACTTTTCAAAATTCTAAAACTGAAGATTGGATGACAACAGGCAGCACATTTCTGATAATAAAAGATCATCAAAAGGGCAATGAACCCAGTAATTATCGACCAATTACATGCCTTCCAACAATGTTCAAACTCCGTACAAGAGTACTTGCAAAATCAATATATAATTACTTACCTGAAAACTCCCTTTACCCATCTGAATAGAAAGGGAACTTTAAAAAAGTCAAGAGGCAGGAAAGATAAATGATACTGAAGAATGCAAAAAGATGAAAAACAAACCTTAACATGGCGTGGATAGACTATAAAAAGGTGTTTGACTCATTGCCACACAGCTGGATTAACACTTGCCTAAAAATGTTTTTTAGGGATGTGGTGGAGCTGTGGGTTAAATCGCTGAAGCCTCTGTGCTGCAAGGTCAGAAGACCTGCAGTTGAAAGATCAAAACCAGGTGATGGAGTGAGCCCCCGTTGCTTGTCCCAGCTCCCACCAACCTAGTGGTTCAAAAGCATGCAAAATGCAAAAATGCAACTAGATAAATAGGTACCACCTTGGTGGGAAGGTAAACGGCATTCTGTGTCTAGTCAAACTGGCCATGTGACCACGGACGATTGCGGACAAATGCTAGCTCTATGGGTTGGAAACGGAGATGAGCACCGCCGCCTACAATCTGAAAATAAATTAAACAGCTGGAAAAATAAACCACTACATGGACAACACCTGAGAAATATGGATGGAAAGCATGATCGTAATTCAACATGGGCATGGCTAAAACTGGGAATCTTAAGAAAGAAACCAGAGGCTTGATTTTTGCTGCACCAGAACAAGTTCTCCAAACCAATGCGATGAAAGTTAAGATCCAAGGAATTAGTGCTAACAGCAAGTGCTGACCCTGCCAAGAAAAAGGTGAAACTGTGTCACACCGCATCAGCGAATTTCCAAAGATTGCACAAACAGAATACAAAATGAGAAGTCATAAAGTGACAACGTTAGTGTGTTGGTTATTATGTAAAAATTTGCCAGTCTCCAAAAACCCATGGGAACATCAGACAGAGAAGGTGTCAGAAAATGAGGAAGTAATGATCTTGTGGGATTTCTAGATCTGAACTGATAGACACCTCGAACACAACACAACAGACATAGTAGTAATAGAACGAAGAAACGTCTGGATCATTGACATTGCAATTCCAGGGAATGCCAGAGTTGAAAATAAAGAATTGGAAAAACTACCAAAATACAGAGACCTGGTAATTGAAACATCTTGCTTGTGGATGAAACACACTTCAGTGGTCCCCGTAGTCATGGGGGGTTTGAGAACAGCACCAAGAAACCTCACCCAGTACTATGAGCAGTTGGAGATCTCAGAAATCACACAGTCAGAGCTAGAACAAATGGCAATATTAGGAACAGCATACATACTGCACCAATATTTAACAGATACTTAGGTTTTTGGTTAAAACTTGTATCTGTTATTTAATACCAGTCAATGTTTTTTATCATTTTGATTGACTGTGCCTGGTGTTTTTGAACAACAGCCTTAGAGCTGCAGAGCTGGAAGGGACCCTAGGGATCATCAGGTCCAGCTCCTGTCAAGGAGGCACAGTGAGGAATCGAACTCCCAAACTCTGGCAGCCAGATGCCTTCCACTGAGCTACGTATCAAGTAGATCTCACTGAAATAGTCTGTAGCTATTCCAGTACTTTAAGAAATGAACGAATCTCACTGAGGTTAAAGAACCTTTCTTCTGGGCAAGTTAGGAAAAAATGAGCTGAGTTTTGGGATTTTTATTTTTTGCTTGGTGACGGTTTGTGAACTGTAGCAAGCACAAGAGCAGATTCTATCGATCGTCTTGACAAGTGATTGTGTTATCACCATTCAGGCTGATCCTTACTATGTAAAGTCTGACAGCCTTTTCCTTGCTGGTAACACAGGCATGGTATTGTAAGGCAATTTTGGCCATTATCTAGCATTTTGTATTGTGGATAGAGAAGCAATATCCCGCATTTTTAAACTGGAGTTGTTGTTGTTATTATTATCATCGTTATTGTTGTTATTGTTGTTGTTATTGTTATTATTTAAAGACTGAATAATACTATAGTCCAAAGGTTGCTTGTAGTTCTTAAGGCAGCTTTCATCTGAACAACACACAGATTCTGACAGCCGAGAGGAGGCAAGTGGAGTGTCCTAGGCAAGTGGAGAACACTACTGCCTTCTTCTAGTTCCTCCCCTCAAACAGAAGTTTACAATGGCTGCTCTGTTGGAACTTAGGATGCTTGCCAAAGGGGGCATAGATTGTAGCATGGAATCCTCTGATTGCTCATTGTCTGTCTGGTAAAGGTAAAGGTTCCCCTTGACAATTTTTGTCCAGTTGTGTTCGACTCTAGGGGGCGGTGCTCATCCCCATTTCCAAGCCATAGAGCTAGCATTTTGTCCGAAGACAATCTTCTGTGGTCACATGGCCAGTGCGACTTAGACATGGAACGCTGTTACCTTCCCACCTAGGTAGTCCCTATTAATCTACTTGCATTTGCATGCTTTCGAACTGCTAGGTTGGCGGGAGCTGCGACAAGCGACGGGAGCTCACTCCATCGCGTGGATTCGATCTTACGACTGCTGGACTTCTAACCCTGCAGCACAGGCTTCTGTGGTTTAGCCCACAGCGCCACCACATCCCTGATCTCACCCTAATTCCCTTTTTTTTCAACACACAATGAGGACTGGGTGAAAGTCACCAGCCCCATGACTAACAAAGAGGGGACCCACCCAGGTTTACTCCAAAGGAACTGGATTAATTTGTCTCATGCCAGCTGGAAATCTTAAAAGTAGAACTATGGCACTCCAGATTGTTTATCTACTGGGAAGGAAACTATGGCCAGGGCTCTGAATCCTTGCCATGGCATTATGGCTATGAGCCCATTTTGAACCCTCTTCATCCTGCAGGGAGGAGATTGCTGTGGCACAGCCTGAGTTTCTTATTGGGTTGGCCTATTCTTGGTGCAATCTGACTAGCATAAATTGGGCCAGATCCTAGAAAGTTATTTTTAAAAAGCAATAAAGTATTGATTTTTATAGTAATCCATTGTTCTCACTCATTATAGCATTGAGAAAGTAAGTTCCTTGACCAGTTATTTCTAAATTACTTTTTCAGTACTGTACTTTCTCATTAAGAAAACCACTTTGGCTTGAAAAATGCCACCCAAAATGGCCAAGAAAGCCTTATAAAAGTGACTAGAACCACAAAATTTAAAGATTTCATAGAAGTAGCCAAATTATTTTGTTGCAGCAAAACCAGTAAGGAATCTGAGTCACATGTTTTCATTTGGCATAAGATTTCAGGGCCTACAGCCTATGGCCCACTTCATGTTATGCATATTGTTGTTGTTGTTTTAACTTGCTTGGAACACTCTTGAAACACACATCATGGATTCAAAGAAAAAAGAAAAGAAGGAACTTGTAGGCAACTACATAGGTAGTGTTGTTATTGCCATGCTTTGGATTGGGCAGTGAGAGGGAATAATTCTCGTGTTAAAGTTCTTGAAGCTTCTACTCATGACTGAATGTTCAAATGTTTGCTTTGCTGAGTTGCTAACTATAATACACACACTGCATTCTCTTCAGGCCACTGTGTGCTAAGGGTGGATTTTTGATTGTGTGTGTTGGCTCTAGCTTGCAAATAAATTTTACAAGGACTGAACAAGATTAGATGTTTTGGTATCTTAGTGCAATATTGTTTGTGCAGGGTACATAAGAAGGGAGTAATTCAGCTTTTCTTTATATAGAACACACAAATTTTATCTTTTTCAAACAAGCAGCATGAATTGCTTGCTCAATTTAAGCTACATTGAGCAACCCCTTCTGGTGGAGTCATCCAGGAACATGATTTCAGAGTTGTATCAAATTCATGAAGAACAAAATAAAGTGGTATCTATGGACAGTTATATTCTAAATGCTAGAAGCCCTGTTCATTTGTTATCTAAGCAAATAGTGCGGTGCAGTAGATAGTATGTCATAGCAGGACTCAGATGACCTGGGTTCAAATCCCTGCTTGGCCATGGAAACTCACTGGGATGGTGGGGGCAGTGATGAACCACTCAAATATTTCATTTACCTTGAAAACTCAATTAGGGTCACTACAAGTCTGAAATGACTCAATGCCATATAAAAATGACAATACTGACTGGTGATAGAGTGGGGTACCTTTACTTATGAGTTTTCTCTACATTAACTGGCACCTTGGAAATTCAAGGTTCCAAATATGGTTGTGCCATATTAAGTTTTTTATTCTGACTCTTAGAATTCTCCATTCTGGGAGTTCCACCTGACAGCCCTACACCCACAGACTCTAAATTTTGCTCACCTGGAGAAAGGGCTAGTTGGAAGGCGTCATGGCCAGGCATCATAGCCTAGCGCCAGCCTGATTTACTGTTAAAAAAAAGGAAACTTCCCCAGTGTTAGAAAGCCAACAAATCCAACTGGCACATCACTAATCCCAAGTTACATTCAGAGTATATATGAACAGGAAGCATTTCTGTTTCATACCTGTTGCCTTGCATAGGTAGGAGGGCAACAAAAACTGGGAATACAGGGGTAGGGTGGGCATATCTGTTTACTTAACAACCAACCAAATATGATAAAAAATGAGGTGTGTGTCTGTGTCTGTGTCTCTCTCTGTGTGTATTCTTGGTTGCTATGGGGAAATCAATTTGTGCACCGAATTTGATTAGCCTCCTAAAATATGAGTGGTATTAGGTAACGTCCTAAATATCTGGACTGTGTGCAGAAGCTCTGAAGGATTTTGGTAAGAGAGCCAGAAACTGAACTTTAATATTTAGAAAAGTTGGAAGCTCTGTATGTTTGCCCCAAATCCCAATATTAATGATTTTAGTGGCCACACTTAGGGGAAAAATGAGCATCGTTCTAACAGCACTTTTTTTTTTTGGTGCTTCTCCATGAGTAAGAGTTGACAGGTAATGCTGCAGCAATGTTTCTCTTTCCCGGAAGACAATCCAGCCATCCTATCACATCCTTCAAATGGCTGTGTGACTGTCATCCGGCTGCTCCCATTAACACAAGTGATTCAGGGCTGCTAATAACCTGTTGGGCTGGAACGAAGCCATTTCCTGATAGCGGTGGAATTTTTACCGTCATAATTCAGCTCAAGGTTATTGATTCATTCACTCTGGCTTCGACTAGTGTTGCTGTGTGTGATAAAATAAGTGGTTTTAGGGATTACGTGTGAAAACAAAGGCTGTCGATTCATCTAATGACTCCTTACAAAGCTCTGTAAATGGTTACCATGTTGATGCCTTGCTTATTTAGCCACAAAGGCATTTACGCCAACTTTATCTGTGAGCACAGAAAAAGCCTGCTGGCAATCATGTCCTGCTCCCTGCCAGAAGATGATGTTTGTCAGTTGCATGGTCCCTTTTCCAGAATGGTAGCTCAGCAATGTAAAACCTGAGGAACAATAAAGCCAGATTTCTCTCTTTCTCTCTTTTCGTTTAAAATAATAATAATCCAACTTTGGCAGGCAGTCGTATGGAGGTCAGATGACTCATAAAAGCAGCCCAATCCAGTCATGAGGCACATTTTTCTGTGGCTCAGCTTCCCGGCACTTGCGACAGCTCCTGAGAGGGGCTTAGAGGCACTGAGTTATTCATCACCACTATGAATGCTCCCAGACCTGGCTTCAGGAGAGAAGAACATTATACAATAAGGAAACCTGATTTCCAAACAGGCAACATGAGTGGAGGGGTGGGGGTGAGGAGAGCGTATATTTAGGCAGTACCTCCTATCCAGGAGGCTCAGCAGAAAATTACAACCAAATGGCACCAGGTGTGAGGTATTTAAAAACACCCTCCCCTGAACTGGTTGAAACCAGCTCTTGACTCATCTTAAGCAACGTGCCTGCAGAATCATCTCTGTCATAACCATCTTGGGACTTTCATTCATAATTTTTCTACTCTAAGCGTGAGGAAGTGAATTCTTTTCACAAAAGCTTGTGATACTGTTTGATTTTTTTTAGTGGTCTAAATAAAGGTATCACCTCTGCTACTTTTGAATTATAGTTCTTGGGACACCCAAATTACTGCCAGCAGTCAGCACTTGGTGGCACAAATTACCAGACAAATATTTATTTATTTATTTATTTATTTATTTATTTAATTTATACCCCGCCTATCTGGCCCACCGGACCACTCTAGGCGGCTTCCAAATATAAAATCAAATAATAAAACATAGACAAATACATAATAATCAAACAAGAACAGCAGTAAAGATAAAAAGGAAAAGTAAGAAAAAATCAAGAGTTGGCTGGAGGGAAGGCCTGAATAAACAGCCATGTTTTTAATTGGGTTTTAAAGGTGCCCAGCGTGGGGGCCGCGCGAATCGCCGGAGGGAGATTGTTCCAGAGGCGAGGAGCCACCGCCGAGAAGGCCCGGTTTCGTGTCTTCTCCTTCCGGGCCTCTCTCAGCGTCAGGCTCCTCAGCCTCACCTCCTGACTCGCGCGGGTGATCCGGGTAGACCTTGGTGGGAGGAGGCGTTCCGCCAAATATCGAGGTCCTAAACCGTTTAGGGCCTTATACGTAAGCATTAAAACTTTGAAGTTGACACGGAAACAGATGGGCAGCCAATGCAATGCGGCCAGCGTTGGAGAGATGTGTTGATATTTTCTCACTCCTGTAAGGAGCCTGGCCGCCGCATTCTGCACCACCTGAAGTTTCCGTGTCAGCCTCAAAGGCAGCCCCACGTAGAGCGCGTTACAGTGATCTAATCTTGAGATTACGAGCGCATGTACCAAGGTAGTGAGCGCCCCCATGTCAAGATAGGGTCGCAGCCGGGCAATCCGCCAAAGATGGAAAAATGCGGTGCGGACTACCAATGCCACCTGAGTTTCCATGGTGAGCGTCGGGTCCAAATATATGCCGAGGCTGCGGACCCCACTCTTCGCGGCCAAGGTGGTCCCCCCAAATGTGAGAGAGCCACCCAAGCCACCTACCATGGGGGCACCCACCCTCAGAACTTCCGTCTTATCCGGATTCAGCCTCAGTCCGTTCTCCTGCATCCATTGCAGTACGGCCCCCAGGCAACGCTGAAGGGAAAGGACAGCATCACCTGCAGTTGGTGAAAAGGAGATGTAGAGCTGGGTGTCATCGGCATATTGATGACACAAAGCCCCACATCCCCTAATGACCCCACCCAGCGGCCTCATATAGATGTTAAACAGCATTGGGGAGATAATCGACCCCTGTGGAACCCCACAATTGAGACTCCACGGGGCCGAAACGCTCTCCCCAAGCTGAACTCTCTGGGGACGGTCCCCCAAGAAGGAACGGAGCCAGGCAAGTGCCAAGCCACCAATTCCCAACTCAGAGAGCCTCCCTAGGAGGATACCGTGGTTGACGGTATCAAAGGCCGCCGAGATGTCGAGGAGGACCAGCAGGGAGATTTTGCCACTGTCGGCCTCCCTCAGCAGGTCATTGTACAGGGCGACCAATGCCGTCTCAGTACCGTGGCGCGGCCTGAAGCCCGACTGAAATGGATCCAGGGCATCCGTTTCGTCCAGGTGAGCCTGGAGCTGATCGGCCACCACCCTCTCAACCACTTTGCTCATGAAAGAAACATTGGCGACAGGCCTATAATTGCCAATTTCGTCCGCCGCCAAACTAGGTTTCTTTCTTATGGGCCTAATGAGTGTCTCCTTGAGGGCGGATGGAAACTGGTCAGGGGAAAAACTAGGGGGAGGCCTATCACCTGAACCAGTTCCAGATAGGTCGCGCACTATACGGAATAACTCCGCCTGCTGGTTGGACGCTTCGCTTATCCGGTTAGCGAAGAATGATCTACATGCAGCCTTTACCTTAGTCAGGTAAAGGTTAGTTGCGACCCTGACAGCTGTCCAATTGTAATCCGTCGGGTTCTTCCTCCACCTACGCTCTAGCCTTCTCCTATGTCGCTTCATCGCTCGGAGCTCCTGGTTAAACCAGGGCGCAGGCCGAGCTCTGAGCCGGAGAGGGCGTTTAGGTGCGATCGTGTCTATAGCCCTAGTGGCAGCGATGGACCAGCTGTCAACCAGAGCCTCGACAGGAGCGCCAGCCAGGTCAGCCGGAACACCTCTCATGGCCTCCTGGAATCCAACAGGATCCAGTAGCCTTCGAGGTCGGACCATAGAAATAGGTCCTTGCTCCCTGCGAGGGGGGAGTGCCACTGAGAGGTTGCATTTTATTAGGTGGTGATCTGACCATGACAATGGGACCGACACGAGGTCAGTCACCACCAGACCACACTCGCTCCAGTTGGTGGAAAAAACCAGGTCTAACGTATGGCCACCCACGTGGGTGGGGCTGATAACATGTTGGGACATGTTCAAGGAAGCCATGGTTTCCAAGAACTCAAGAGCTGGCCCTGTGGTCTCTGCCCCCGCATGCACGTTGAAATCACCCAAGACCAAAAGCCTCGGGGATCCCAACAATGCCGCGGAGACAAAGTCGGCCAGCTCCGGTAGGGAAGTGGCTGGGTCGCAGGGAGCGCGGTAACCCAGCAAAATCCCAATACCATCCCTAGCCCCTATCGACACGTGGAGTGCCTCTAGACCTGGCTTTACCACCGAGGAGCGCCTAGTAACCTCTAAGTTGGATTTGTAGACAATGGCTACTCCCCCGCCCCGCCCCTCCAGTCTACCCTGGTGCTGGACAGCATAACCAGGTGGGCAGATGAGAGCCAGAGGAGGACCTCCCTCCCCATTAATCCACGTCTCGGTTATGCATGCCAGGTCTGCATCCTCCTCCAGGATAAGGTCGTAAATCACCTGGGTTTTGTTGGCTACAGACCTGGCATTCAACAGTACCAGATTTAGAGTGGAGGGCTGGCTGATCCGGCTACCTCGATATTGGGGTTTGGTCACAGTCTCAGAACAATGAACAGCTTTCAAACATCTGTCCATCGTTCTTCTGACACGAGTAGGGACTGTGTCAACGCCATATCTCCCTCTACCCGTGATCACAGGGATGTTAAAAGACCCCCTGCTGGGTGAACAGGCCTTCCACTCCATATCCAAGAGAAAGAAAAAGAAAAATAGAGACCAATTAACCTAAATTAATAAACCAAACAAACTTAGATACAAAGCAGGTACATGAATCAAATATATGCAATAAAACAGGAAAATTACAAAAAATAAAAATAAAAATCCCAAAATTATGAACACCCTGTGTAACATTAAAATAAATTATTGAAAAATCACATACTAAAGCCCCATATATAATCCTGATCCTCCCTCCTCCTCTACACAACCTTGTCCATTCAACAATGTCTGTTTCAATGTTATTTTGAATATTGGTGTTAAAGATGATGTTGAAGGAGGAGTAAGAGTATTACTCGTGGAGGTGAGCCAAGTTGTTTCAGTCGCTGGCCTTTGTGTGGGGGCAGAGCGTCTTTGCAGATGGTCCAAGAAAGGGAGAGTGAGTCAAGCAGTCTTAAAAAAAGTCCCGTCCCCTGGAGATCCAACATGGCGACCAGCCAGCCAGGGAGCGGGACAAACAACTCACTCTCACTAACCGACACCCAATATTCCCCCCCCACAGCCTTCCACACTTAAAAGTCTTCACTCCCCCTAAGCCAGGTGGCTGATGTTGGGGGGGGGTGAGGCAATCAGGGGTAGCAGGGCCTGGTCCTGGAAAACGGAGGGAGATAGAGCCAAACTCCGGATGGCAGTTGACAACAGCCCAGCCACAGTTCTTACTGTCTCTCACCCAGTGAGATTGTGGCAGGCAGAAGATCTTCCGCTCCCCCAAAGGCAGGAATGTTGGTCCGGTGAGGCCCTGAGAACACCTTCGGCTTAAAAGCCTTCACTCACCCTAAGCCAGGTGGCTGATGTTGGGGGGGGGGTGAGGCAATCAGGAGTCGCAGGGCCTAGTCCTGGAAAACGGAGGGAGATTTATTATTTATTTGATTTATGTCCCGCCCATCTGGTCTGGTCGACCACTCTGGGCTGGCACAAGATGCTGGCTTTCTCCAGAAGGAATCTTCTGCACAGGAAGACCAGGTTTTCTTAAGCAGTCTTCTTAAACTGATAATATATGGGCTGTCAACATTTCTTAGTTAGAACTCCAAGATTGTGTTCACAGGTTAGCCTCTAAATAAAGAAGATTCCTATCTCATGTTTACTGCCAGATAAAACTGGCTTACAATAAAATGATCAAATGCTGATATAAAACTACAGTCATAAAACCATAAAAGCAGACATAGAGTAGCATACAACAACTGGAAACCCCCACTGTGTTATCAAAACAGCATCAGATGAAAAGGCAAGTTGGACCTTAGCCCTCACCCAGTGAACCTACTAACAACCAAAATATGCCACTTCTGTTTCTTGGCCTCAGGACCCATGAAAAATCAGTATGGTCAAATACAGTACATTAGATTATCTGCGATCAGACAGTACTCCAGTGGCAAAATTAGTTAGGTGTGTTTTAATCCCAGCTCTATTAATTTATCTGTGGTATGCAAAATCCCTCCCTTTTTACTTGAAATAAAAACACAGACCTGTAGATGGTAAGCAGCTGGAACTGGGGATGTTGTTTAACAATGGCTGAAATCCTGTGTCACAACTAGAGTAGGACCACTGAATCATGGAACTTATGGAGGAACTGACTCACCAAATCCTCACTAGTTCTATAGGCGCACTCTACTTGTGACTTATTACCGAACTTCAGCCAATGTCACAAAATGGCTACCTTAATCTAATTTTGTGTGAATTCTGCAATGAAATGTGACTCTGCAATACCCAAATGTCCCAAGTTCCCAGATGAGGGTTAAGGTGTGATTTAAGGTGTGGGACAAGGGGAGACCATAGCATGGCACAGGAAGGAAAAAAACTAGGCACCAATTGGAAAGGTCTAGAAAGGGAGTTCCATATGTATGTGTTTCCGGTAAGAAGATTCTAACTCTGGTTGCTGCCCACATGGAGAGAACCAAGAAGTAACTACCCATATGGTGTAGCTAGGGCAGGAACCTGGAGGCAGATTATCGTCATCATGCGGGGCACCACTGTATGTTTGTTTCAGCAAGTATAAAAACACCCTCAAAATAAAAAAATCAAAATATTGTGGAACTTTACCAACAAATAGATTTATTTTAGTGTGAGCTTTTGTGGATTATAGTTCTACTTCCTCAGACACATTCAATGAAATAATAAGTCAAATCTTATTAGTTAGTTACACCTGTATAACTACAATGGCATAAGCCGTAGTGGTGAATTGCTGCTAGATAACAAATTGCTGCTTTATCCCTTGTCATGTTACCATCACATAACTGATGCGTGAGAAGAGATACAAATGGCAATTTGTTAATCAGCAGCAATTTGCGACAATGGTTTACACCATTGAACTTAAGGCCCATATTAAGTAACTAGTATGAGTTTGACTATTAGAATTTAGTATGTATAAGAATTTTGAACCAGTTATTAAAGATAGAAGGGACCAAAAAAGAAGAAGAAAGAAAGAAAAAAGAAATATTAGTTGTGTAGTTCAGAGATGAAGTGAAAGGAGGCCATCTCAAATGAGGGTTAGTGACACTGTTAAGTCCACAATTACATAGCTGCTGCATCCCCACCCCCTTGTTCCTTGGTATCAGCTTATAATTTTCTTCCACAGTTTTCTTTGCCATCTTCAGGTAAGAGCCTATGTTGGCAGAAACGGCAAGAAAGGAGAACTTGTGGGAAGGAGCTAAATTCTTCTCTAGAAGTAAAAGTGAGGCATCACTAGATTGTGGCCAGTCCGTTAGGTTCTGTCTTGTCTGATCCTTATCAGCTGTGCCATTACAGAATGTAACGTGGCTGCCCCTGGCAGCAGATTTGGAGAGCCATGAGAGGGCAGTAAGAGCTACTTACCGTACTTTGACATCTTTGTATTTTTAATTGCCAGGGTGTGGAAAAGGTATGTGTGAAATATTCTGCCTTGTGTGTTAAAACAATATGGCTGGCTTTAGGTACTGTGAAGGTTCACTTGCATGTATATGTGGTGACATTTGTGGCTCTGCCTCAGATAGCAAAACATCTTGTCACTGAGAACTGGAATAAACTACTTCTTTGGACTCCCTCCTTTCATGTTGACGGAAGGTCTCTTTGTGTTGGTGACCAAAATGTCACTTTTTTGAAGCCATGCTTTCCCCCTAACACTGAATATATTAATTTTCAATTTTCTGTCCTGACTTCTGTGCTTTTAGGTGGGAGATACAGTGAGATCGGAACATGTCGTGTTCTGTTCTGATAGGGATGTGGACACTTTTGGCCAGCTTCTATTATACTGCTGATTGTTATTAACTGATTTGTATCAACTCATCTGTATTATTATTATTATTATTATTATTATTATTATTATTATTATTATTATTATTATTATTATTATTATTATTATTATTATTATTATTATTATTATTATTATTATTATTATTATTATTATTACAGCTACTCTTAAAAAAATATTTCAGGTGGACCAAAGACTTTTTTCTTTCTTTTCTCTTTTCTGATCATGTCATCTGGTTACTGATAAAGTAGTCATATTTTGTCCAGCTGTTAGTATATGTTTTAGTCTTTGCTAATCAGATATAATGCATCTTATTTGATGGTCATTAGCATTGTAAGGTACAAACACAAATCCTAGTGGTGTTGGCATGAGGTTTGTATAACTTTATGTGGCTAGGTAAAGGTAAAGGTAAAGGTTCCCCTTGACAATTTTTTGTCCAGTCGTGTCCGACTCTAGGGGGCGGCGCTCATCCCGCTCTTCAAGCCATAGAGCCAGCGTTTTGTCCGAAGACAATCTTTCCATGGTCACATGGCCAGTGTGATTTAGACATGGAACGCTGTTTACCTTCCCACCGAGGTGGTCCCTATTTATCTACTTGCATTTGCATGCTTTCGAACCGCTAGGTTGGCGGGAGCTGGGACAAGCGACAGGTACTCATTCTGTTGCGTGGATTCGATCTTACGACTGCTGATCTTACGACTGCCGGATCTTCTGACCCTGCAGCACAGGCTTCTGCGGTTTAGCCCACAGCGCCACCACTAATAGTGGCTAATTGACAGAGGTGCTGGAGTGTGTCTCAATTGCATGCCCAGTCACACACTTGATTGTTAAACCCAAATGCATCCCAGCATCTCAACCATTAGCTTCAGCAAGTTATGCAAATCTTACACTGATGGGATCCTGGCCATTTATTTGCATTTCATTGTACATTTCTAAGCTGGTTTTTGGTTTTAGTAAAATGTTATTTATTCCTTCAACCTCTGCTCCTTCTTTACCCAAAGGGCCAATATTTTGCATTCAAAAGTTGACAACTCTGGCATTGAATCAAGTCCCTTGCATTCCACTTTGTCAAAACTTCACCTTTGCAACATGCAGGCAATTCTGTTGCCCCAGGAGACTGACCCCTGGAAAGCTTGATTGACACCAATACCCATAGATTCTTTTTGGAAATCAGATATATTTAACAACGTACTGAGGAGTTGTGGCTGAATTATGCTCACACGAAGGCAATTATCCCACAGGAAGTGTGAGGAATTTGGTGAAGTAAGGGGTGCTAATGAAAAAATGCACCTGTCATAGCAGATTCCAGTTAAATCTGAGTCATTCTTCATTTCTCTGCACAGATGTTGGCATTCCAGTGTGGATCTATAGTAATATAATGCAGGACTGATGGCAATTTTTTTCTCTCTTTGAAGCTGTCTGATGTTTCAGCTTTCATTGGGATCAACTGGGTGTTAACTGTTGGCTTTTTACCTTTTTCTTGTTGTTTAAGTATGCTTGTCAAGGCCCACACAGGTTGACAGGATATGAATATAACTAAAAAGAAAAGTGGCCCCTGTGTCAGGGGTGGGTGAGAAGAATCCCTCAGTCTTTGTGTCCAGCAGAGGTGAAGTGGAACAAGCAGTAAAATGTTGTTTTTTAAAAAAATGCCCGCTAAGTCCTGATATCACGGGCCCATTCACATCAAGGGTTGATTAATACAGGTACGTATATTTTGCAAACCAGTAAATGTTTTTTTTCTTCTTCATGGTTTTAAGCAACTGTGAATTTAGATTCCATGCAAGCTGGTAGGACTCCCTGAAGGCTCGATTTGTCCTAGTGAATTCACATTGACACGTGAGCAGTTGAGAGAGCGGAGGGCTTATATTGCTGCATACTTTTTAATACATTAAAGCACGAGAGTGTTCTCCAGTCAGCTGAGTAAGAGCTGAAATGAGCAGAAATAAAGGGCATATCAGCATTTCCTGTGGTTGGGCAGTGTATAAAAGGCCATGCGTTTATCACTGCAGAGAAGGTACAGGTCTCCAAAATGGGAATAGACTTTAGCAGTACAAAACTGTAGCAAATGAAACCTTCTTTCCCTCAAAATGAAATGTTGCTTGTGCTCCCAGGAGTATTGTTCTGGAATAACTCTATGGTACAAGTCAGAAAAGTCACTTTTTGGATGACGGTTTCTCAAATGTCCCAGCCAATAGCAGTTCATGAAAACTTTAGTACACTGTCTCCCTGAAAGAAGCTAAACCTACAAAGGCTATTTCAGATTTCCCATACTCGAAAGAGGCCTGCATGACTGAAATTATATATGAGCACACATGTACCGTAGTATATGTAAATATTGGTGTGTCCCTTTGTGTCTGCTTATTCCCTGTGTGTCTGAAAGCAGAAACAAAAGAGGGAAAATGTTTTTCCTCCCTGCAGAACAAACAACAACAACAAATAATAATAATAGTAACACTGGTAATGGTGGTGAAAGCAGTAGTAATTTAAAAAATGTATGGATTGCTCAGAATTTTCCTTCATAGTATAAATTCTAGCCGCCTTCAGTATTAGAAAATGAAACCACAATTCTATATTGGAAGAAACAAGTTATCATATATAAAGCAGTTGATTTTAATAATACTCCTGGATAAGCAAGAAAGAAAAATATGTCCTATAGAAGTTGGAGTTCCATCAACAAGCAACTGCAAAAGTACAAAAAAAGCAAAAATGGTAAAGTACAAATAATAAACAATCATAATTTTGTGCCATCAAGTAAATTCTGACTTATAGTGGCCCCTTTCAGAAATGGTTTAGCATTCCCTTATTCGGTGGGTGTCCTAAGACTGCAGCTTACTCAAGGCTACAGAGGATGGCTTTGCTTCCGGGAGTGACAGTGGGGCTCCACAGCCAGATGCGCAACTGCCTGAGCTATCCAGATAGCTGAAGTATGAAAGATTAAGGGAAAAGAATATGGAAGCAATATCAGGTTATACTCTCCCCACCCCCACTAATTTCAGCAACCAGAGTAATTCTAAAATCTTTGGTTGACTATTTGAAACCATTACCAATAGCTGCCAATTTGCTTCATGAAACTTAAAAATCAGTGCTATTGAAAACATGTCACTTCACCTGTAAATTTGTAGGACTTGTTTCCTAATTTATAGGGTTGACCCTAGGCTCCCCCCTACGCCAGCAATGCTGAAAAATAAGAAATGCAATATACTGTAATGGGAAAGGTTTTATAATTTGATCCAAAATAGGGACTGGAAAGTATGGAAGTATGAGAAGGTCCAAAGGAATGGAGAGAGTAGCAACGATAGATAGTCTGGAAAAAAATTGTTAGATTGTATACTTATGTGATTTCCATTTTTTAACATAATTAAGTGGATGTAAGAATACTCTTTCTCTCTGGAATTTTACCCTTTCCCCATCCTTATTCCTTCCTTCCTTATTCCCTTGTACCCACACCCCAACCCTTACCCTTATTGAAAATGAATAAAACCTTTTTTTAAAAAAAGACTACAAGCATTTTCGATTATGAGAGAAATGATCTTGATGTTTCACTCTTAATGTACAAGGTTGATATAAAGTTATTTGCCAGCTCACCTGATAAACTTAATTGTAGCTTGAACGTTGTTCCGTCTTACAATATAGATATCAAACTGAATTTTGGTGTTGATATTCAATGTTTAGAGGGGCAAATAACCTACAAATATTTAGGCATTCATGAAAATTGCACTATAAACCACAAGAAACCTAAGTCATTATTTGAGAACAAGTACTCTGATCAAGTGAAGGTGATATTCAAAAGCAAACTCCATACGAAAAGAAAAAATTACTGCTGTTAACAGCTAGGCAGCCCAAGCGTTATTCTTTTTGAATTTTGGACTGGACTATTTTGATCTTGGTACCCACATCTGGAGGCCCGCAGATTGGGGGGAGAAGAGGCTTAACGGAACAACTAATCAAGGAATGAGCAGTGGACAATAGAAACCATTATAAAAGAAAAGAGCAAGGAAAAAATAACTAGTCAAGGGCCTGTAGCTAGGAAGGCTTTGTCAGTCCAGACTGACATAGTGTTTGGTTTGAAATTTGAAAAATCGCCTTTAAATAGGACCAGGCAAAGACATTTGCTGCATGGTGGAGCAACTAGCAGTGCCTCCAGCCAAGCCAGCTTAGTTTCCCAAGTAGATTTAATATTTCATCAAATGACATAAAAAGTAAGAAAAAAGGAGAGAGGATTATTTAATTTAATTTAATTTTTATACTACCTTTCTGCCCAGTGATGGCATTCAAGGCAACTTGTAGTGATAAAAACCAGTTTGTAACTAGATTCAGGATCTCACCTAGAAATGGTTAAAGTAGGAACTGCAAGCAAAAATGATTCATTAACCATAGATGCAGACAAAAGACAATGAAAGAATCCAATGCAGCATTCCACTTATGCTGGGACTATTACAGCCCTCTACATTCCCTGGCAAGATTAAGGCATCATGCATGTTACAGATGCTAAATGACCATAGCCATCTACTGTCAGAATCACGTGACCATCAGCATTCTGGAGGGCAAGGCGAGATCGATGCAGTGATTTGACACAGAGGTGAAGCAAAATGATGAGAGATGACTGGCACTGTCTCTTAGCTTGTGCCATCACTTTCCAAAGGTATAGAAATGCAAAGGGTTAAAGCAAAACTCCTTTGTTGCCTCGATCTAGATACTTGATACCTGCCCACTCATATCGGCTAGTCCTACTGAAATGGCAGAAGGGAACTGGCTTTCTCTAACAGACGGTCGCCTAATAAAGGCTATATCACTTTACTCACTTTGTCCCTATAAAAGCCAGCGCTGCTAGCAGCTATCAAATGTCCCTTCAAACATTAGGACAAACAGTGTGTGGGAGCTGTAAAAGGAGTGACATACGCACACATGCTCCATATAAAAATGTTCCAGAAAATTAACATTCTCCAAGGTAAATTACAGGCAATTTTTAAGCAGCTCATTCAATATGGGTCCTATGATACAAAAAAGCATCTGAAACATTATATCTATTACATGTTTCATCAAACGACGCAAGTCATCAGATGTCACAGAAAAGAGGAAGGAGAACTCCAAAACGCTCATATATTCTTGGAGCATAAAAAATAGTGTGATAAATTTCACTCAGGACCTTCAACAGATCTGCAGCAATAAAATGACCGGCACTGATGGCAAATATTATCCACTTTTACACACTCGGGAGAAGACATTAACAATTTACAGAGCAAGCCACAAACCACTCCCTTGAAAGACATCCCATTGGGGATATCCTGTTGGGATTCCCTCTGGCACTTTAACTCCCTCCTCAAAGCCTGCTGTTGAGATGGAGATGAATTGGAAAAAAAATGTGTTTCATCAGGATTTGCCATTTGTCAAAGCTGACAAATGGACAAAGAGACAAAGCACCAAATGCTAGCAACGAATTGATAAATATTCATCGATAAAACACAATGTCCAGCTGAACAGCTGATTGGTAGGACATTGACAAGCAGGCTGGCTTTTGGAGCTGAACCCGGGGTTTGCCTTCCCACAGGAAACTGGGGTTTGCCATCCGACAGTCAGCCTGCTTGTCAATGTCTACACTGCTTGCTGGGGGAAGGCAAAAATCCCATTTCTGATCCACAACCAGCCTGCACAAAGGGACGAATAAAATGTGCACATATTGGCCCTTCTGTGTTCATCAGGGGCTCCAGTTCTGATGAATATGAATGAATATCCCACAAATCAATGATATTTCACAAATATTGTGATTCATTTTTTATTTGTCCTCATGTCTAGTCTCTACAAAGTCTTTCTAGCATGAACGAACAGCCTCTTTTCTCTTCCAGCTGATGCCATGTAACTGCTTGCCTTTCCATTCTCATTACATTTTTATCAAGCCAACTTTCCCCTTTAATTTCGACGCATCTTATCTTCAACACACACATCCTCCAGAGTGCAACCTCTCAGGTCCACCTAAAATGCACTGCATGTGTTGAAGTGTGTGGATGTATGCCTATGTGCAAATTGAAGGCCTCAGCCTGTGATGTTTCCACACCAGATTGCACAACTGATAGGGATGCTAGTGGCATGACTTGCTCACCTCCTAAGACAGTTGTGCTGAATTCAAACAGAATGACAGATGACCATGCTCTTGGATAGGAATATCCCAAACATCCTCAACCCACTTGTGGCATCCATTTATGCTCTTTTGTGTTCTGAGGAGCTGAGAATTGCTGGATAGCTCAGTGGCTTAGTAATATGTGTAAGATTTAGAGATTGATTCCCCAGCTTGCCTCCTTGACAAGGACTGGACTTGATGATGCTTAGAGCCCATTCCAACTCTCCAGGTCTTCTTCTTCTTCTTCTTCTTCTTCTTCTTCTTCTTCTTCTTCTTCTTCTTCTTCTTCTTCTTCTTCTTCTTCTTCTTCTTCTTCTTCTTCTTCTTCTTCTTCAAAAATTGGGTTGATGACTGCAGTGCAGGTTGCAAAACAAACATGTAAATAATAAATTGTAATGAGCACAATTAAACACAGTTGAGAAACCATCATCGGGATAACTCTAGAGCAGGGATATTGTCAGAGAAGCTGTACTTCTTTCCCACCTGCACCAGTTGGGTTTAAAATTGGATTTAGCCCCACATTTGGATATATTACTCCTTTCAGCAGCAGATGTGCAGGAACTGGTTTTAAAAAGAGGACTGTTTCTGAAGTCACAAAGCATAGCCTTTTGTCACCATCAAATTAAATATAGTCTATAAAACATCTACACAAGCCATCAGTGGAACTGGGTTGATGGAAAGTGCACACTTATCTGCTCTAACTAATCCAACCTAGTTCAGCCATCTGTTTTTCTTTTATTTTTCATATCCCACCTTCACTCCAAGGTGTTAAAGACAGAGTATATGGTCTTCCTATGTTTTTATTCCCACAGTGACCTTGTGGTATAATTTAAGCTGACGGAGACACAGTAATGAGCCCTAGGTCGCCCAGTGGCCATACTAGCTTGTGGAGTCTTGGAACTGTCATAAAAAAATATATTTTCAAAGCACTGACTAAAGATGATGGCAAATTAACAGAGGAATTTGCTAGCAATTCATACAGTTGTTCCCACTGTATTGTTAAAAAGAAGAGGAAAAGAAGAAAAGAACATTTTAATTAATAATTCCGAATGACAGCTTACTTCCATGAAGGCAGAAACACTACCTTAGGAAACTAGATGGGTAAACAGGCATGAAATTTAATTTAGAGAACTGCAACAACAATACTGAGTAGACAGCTAGATCATCCTATTGAGCTGTGCCTGACTGCAGTAAAGAATGGCACAAACTCATTTTTCTAAGTGGCCTGGGGAAAGAAAGCCATTTAAGTAATTAGAAGCAAGGATAAACGGCAATACGTAGAAATGCTATCAGATAAGTGTTTTGCCCAATAAGAGATTATTTTGTAAACATACCACCATATATATATGGTCTTCAGGACTTAAGTACGAGATGTGTTTGAAGTCTGATTTCATGAACATGGAAAGACCACCTTAGTTACCTCTCTGTAACATGAACATGTTTCCAGCTCTAATTATGGACTATCTGTAGCCCAATTTGGGGTGTTGTTAAAGAAGAAGTATTGAATTATTTAATTTTAATTGTTGTGGTGTTTTTTTTGTTTGTGTTTGTTTTTTAAGGTGAGGATAAGGAGAGATTCCTGTAAGATTATCTACTTCATGTGCCAAAACCAAGAACATTCTTCACAGTCTTGGAGTTGGTCCTATACATTTTGCTGTGTGAAGCAACCCTAGACTGTAGTAAGCATATAATTTTAAAAGATTGGCCCTTTTGCAATCCAATGTGGTGGCACCTTAAAGCTCTGTCTAAGGTAGCTGCCTGTCTAAGGCAGTTGCTTGCTCTGCTTAAAATTATGATAAATCTAACCCAGAAGATTCTGTTATATAGTGGAGCAAGCTGGATTGGAAGCAGCAAAGGTTTCTGGCATGGCATTGCCCAATACCCTGGAATGGCAGGTGCCTTCAAAAGACAAATGGAAACCCAGAGATGCCCATTTCATGTATACTCTCCATTAGACACCATTAGAATGTATATTTGGTTCAAAATTGGGAATGGAGTACGACAAGGCTGTATATTGTCCCCTGGCTTATTTAATTTATATGCAGAACACATCATGCGGAAGGCTGGACTGGAGGAATCCCAAGCCGGAATTAAGACTGCCGGAAGAAATATCAACAACCTCTGATATGCAGATGATACCACTCTGATGGCAGAAAGTGAAGAGGAATTAAAGAACCTTGTAATGAGAGTGAAAGAGGAGAGTGCAAAAAATTTATTTATTTATTTATTTATTTATTTGATTTATATCCCGCTCATCTGGTAAATCTATACCACTCTGAGCGGCTAACAGGAACATATATACAATTATAATAAAATAAATTAAAAATCAATTAACAGAAAATGACAAAAATCATAAATAATCGCAAATAATAAATAGATAAAGAAGAGAAAAATAAATTAAGTTAGATTAGGTGCTGGCAGGAGGGAAGGCCTTGACATAGAGCCATGTTTTTAGTTGAGTTTTGAATGTACCCAGCGTAGGGGCCGCGTGAATCTCGGGAGGGAGATTGTTCCAAAGGCGAGGAGCCACCGCCGAGAAGGCCCGGTTTCGTGTCTTCTCCCTCCGGGCCTCCCTCGGCGTCAGGCTCCTCAGCCTCACCTCCTGGGTCGCGCGTGTGGTCCGGGTAGAACTTGGTGGGTGAAGGCGTTCCGCCAAGTATCGAGGTCCCAAACCGTTTAGGGCCTTATAAGTGAGCATTAAAACTTTGAAGTCAATACGGAAACGAATGGGCAGCCAATGCAGTCTAGCCAGGATAGGAGAAATGTGGTGGAATTTTCTCCCTCCGGTAAGGAGTCTGGCTGCTGCATTCTGCACCATCTGGAGTTTCCGTATCAGCCTCAAAGGTAGCCCCACGTAGAGCGCGTTGCAGTGATCTAATCTTGAGATTACGAGCGCGTGTACTAAGGTGGTGAGCGCCCCCGAGTTGAGATAGGGCCGCAGCCAGGCAATCCGCCAAAGGTGGAAAAAGGCGGAGCGGACAACCGACGCCACCTGTGTTTCCATGGTGAGCGTTGGGTCCAAATGTATGCCCAAGCTGTGGACCCCACTCACCGGAGCCAGGGTGGCCCCCCCAAACGAGAGAGAGCCAACCAAGCCACCAACCACGGGGGGGCCCACCCTCAGGACTTCCATCTTGTCCGGGTTCAGCCGCAGGCCATTTTCCTGCATCCATTCCAGTACAGTCCCCAGGCAGCGCTGAAGGGACAGGACGGCATCACCTGCAGTTGGTAAAAAGGAGATGTAGAGCTGGGTGTCAGCAGCATACTGATGACACAGCGCTCCACACCCCCTGATGACCCCCGCTAGCGGCCTCATATAGATGTTAAATAGCATTGGGGAGATAATCAACCCCTGTGGAACCCCACAGTTGGAGTTCCACGGGGCCGAGACACTCTCCCCAAGCTGAACTCTCTGGGGGCGGTCCTCCAAGAAGGAACAGAGCCAGGCTAACACCAGGCCACCGATTCCCAACTCGGAGAGCCTCCCCAGGAGGATACCGTGGTCGACGGTATCAAAGGCCGCCGAAATATTGAGGAGGACCAGCAGAGACATTTTGCCCCTGTTGGCCTCCCTCAGCAGGTCATCATACAGGGCGACCAATGCCGTCTCTGTACCGTGACGCGGCCTGAAGCCCAACTGGAACGGATCCAGGCCATCTGTTTCATCCAGGAGTGCCTGAAGCTGGTCTGCCACCACCCTCTCCACCACTTTGCTCATGAAAGAAATATTGGCGACGGGCCTATAGTTGCCAATTTCGTCCGCCGCCAAACTAGGTTTCTTTCGTATGGGCCTAATGAGTGTCTCCTTGAGAGCAGGCGGGAACCTGCCCTCCAGGAAAGACCCATTTATTATTGCTGTGGCCCATTCAGTTGTTTTCGGCCTGGCTGCTTTGATTAGCCAGGCCGGGCAAGGGTCCAAGGAGGAGGTGGTGGCCCGACAGCGGTCAAGCACCCTGGCCACAGAATCAGGCGTTACTGGCTGGAAAGAGTCGAGAATAACCGGGCAAGACGGAGCGCTGGACATCTCAGCTCGATTCACTGCATTTAAAAAAGGAGAGAGCTCCCGGTGGATGGCCTCCACTTTAGATTTAAAAAATGCCGCAAATTGGTCAGGTGAAAAACTAGGGGGAGGCCTATCACCCGGACCAACTCCGGATAGGTCGCGCACTATACGGAAAAGCTCCGCCTGCTGGTTGGACGCTTCGCTTATCCGGTTAGCGAAGAATGATCTACATGCAGCCTTCACCTTATTCAGGTAAAGGTTAGTTGCGACCTTGACAGCTATCCAGTTGTTGTCCGTCGGGTTCTTCCTCCATCTACGCTCTAGCCTTCTCCTAATTCGCTTCATCGCCCGGAGCTCCAGGTTGAACCAGGGCGCCGGACGAGTTCTGCGCCGGAGAGGGCGTTTGGGCGCGATCGTGTCGACTGCCCGGGTGGCAGCGGTGGACCAGCTGTCCACCAGGACGTCAACAGGAGCGCTAGCCAGGTCAGCCGTAATCCCTCTCATGGCCTCCTGGAAACCGATCGGATCCAGTAGTCTTCGAGGGCGGACCATGGAAATAGGCCCCTGCTCCCTGAGGGGGGAGAGAGCCACTGTGAGGTTAGATTTTATCAGGTGGTGATCTGACCATGACAAGGGAATAGACACAAGGTCCGTCACCATCAGACCACTCTCGCCCCAATTGGAGGAAAAAACCAGGTCTAGTGTGTGGCCACCCACGTGGGTGGGGCCGTTGACATGTTGGGACATGTTCAAGGAAGCCATGGTTTCCAAGAACTCAAGAGCTGGCCCAGTAACCTCTGCCTCCGCATGCACGTTGAAATCACCCAAGACCAGAAGCCTCGGGGATCCCAACAATGCCGCGGAGACAAAGTCAGCCAGCTCCGGAAGGGAAGTGGCTGGGCCACAGGGAGCACGGTAGCCCAGCAAAATCCCAATTCCATCCCTGGCCCCTATCGACACGTGGAGTGCCTCTAGACCCGGCCTTACCACCGAGGAGCGCCTGGTAACCTCCAAGTTGGATTTATAGACAATGGCTACTCCCCCTCCCCGTCCTTCCAGTCTACCCTGGTGCTGGACATCATAACCGGGCGGGCAGATGAGAGCCAGGGGGGGACCACCCTCCCCATTGAGCCACGTCTCGGTTATGCATGCCAGGTCTGCATTCTCCTCCAGGATAAGGTCATGAATCACCTGGGGCTTATTCGATACAGACCTGGCATTCAACAGCACCAGGGTTAGAGTGGAAGGCTGGCTGAACTGGCTGCCTCGATACTGGGGGTTGGCTGCAGCCTCAGAACAGTGTACAGCCTTCAGACATCTGTTCACTGTTCTACTAACACGAGCAGGGACTGCGTCAACGCCATAATGGCCTGAAACTCAACATCAAAAAAACCTAAGATCATGGCCACTGGTCCCATCACCTCCTGGGAAATAGAAGGGGAAGATATGGAGGCAGTGGCAGATTTTACTTTCTTGGGCTCCATGATCACTGCAGATGGAGACAGCAGCCACAAAATTAAAAGACGCTTGCTTCTTGGGAGGAAAGCGATGACAAACATTGACATCATCTTAAAAAGCAGAGACATCACCCTGCCAACAAAAGTCCGAATAGTCAAAGCTATAGTTTTTCCTGTCGTGATGTATGGAAGTGAGAGCTGGACCATAAAGAAAGCAGACCGCTGAAGAATTGATGCCTTTGAATTGTGGTGCTGGAGGAGGCTCCTGAGAGTCCCCTGGACTTCAAGGAGAACAAACCTATCCATTCTAAAGGAAATCAACCCTGAGTGCTCACTGGAAGGACAGATCCTGAAGCTGAGTCTTCAATACTTTGGCCATCTCATGAGAAGAGAAGACTCCTTGGAAAAGACCTTGATGTTAGGAAAGTGTGACGGCAAGAGGAGAAGGTGACGACAGAGGATGAGGTGGCTGGACAGTGTCATCGAAGCAACCAACATGAAATTGACACAACTCTGGGAGGCAGTGGAAGATAGGAGGGCCTGGCGTGCTCTGGTCCATGGGGTCACGAAGAGTCGGACATGACTAAACGACTAGATGACGAGAATGTATATGCCACAATGAGGGCCAAAATTTACATTAAAAGAGATGCCTCTACCCTGGGGTTGGCCAGTTTTTCTTCCTGCAATGTTGTTTCCTCAGAAATATGAATCTGAGGAATCAGACTTGCAAATCAAGCTTGGGTTTACCTTCCAGTAGCCAAATATCAAAGTTCATTGGACTACAAGAGATGGAAGGAAGAGAAAGCATGACAAAGAAATGCATTTTGCTACTTATGGGAACACTCCTTCTGTATACAAGCTGAATGTCTCTTCAGGTTTGACCCTTGGAAACACACCTAATCTCCCTACATGCATACTGAGCAATAAGCCCTAAGGGGGTGTCAACTGTACCAAAATTGTACCCATGTGCACACATTTATTGTAAACCACTTTAAGATTTTTAAAATGAGAAGTGTTATCAAAATGTTGGTAGGTAGCTAAGTGGGTATGTAAGTAAGTGAGCAGACAAACAAATAACTAGGGCTGAATTTTGAAAACACTTCTAAGGAACCCTATGGAATTTAGTTTTGTGAGGATATTGAGATTTTGGTTAATCTTCGAGGTAGAGTGAATTTTCCTACATTAAAGTTTCAGTAACAGAAATGTCTTAGACTGCTGTATTTTACAGGTTCCATTTTGTGTATTTTCCTCAACATTTGAGGCACTACTCCAGATGTTGTTTTTGAATAAGATCCCCTGGTAATGTTCAGTAAATGGCATCAGAGAGATTTGTCAGGATCCAAAGTTTTATTCTTTTAGCAGCTAAGACAAAATGTGGATATTTCAGAAAATGTTTTATATACAGTGGTGCCCCGCATAGCGATGATAATCCGTTCCGGAAAAATCGTCACTATCCGGATTCGTCGCCATGCAAAATAAAAAAAGCCCATAGCAATGCATTAAAACACGTTTAATGCGTTCCTATGGACTTAAAAACTCACCTTATGTGAAAATCCTCCATGGGGTGGCCATTTTTGGTGCCTCTAAAGTGAGGCAACACAGCGGGTGGCCATTTTGGAACTGCCGATCAGCTGTGCGAAAATGGAGCCTTTGGGAGGACCGCGGGGGAGCACTCCACCTGTCCTCCCAAAGCCCCCCGCCGGCATTTTCACCCAGCTGATCGCCGGGGCTTCGGGATGATGGGGGGGAAGCCCTTCCCCCCATTATCCCGAAGCTGGCATTTTTGCCCAGCTGATCGGCGGGGCTTTGGGATGATGGGGGGGGGAGCGCCAGTTAAGTGAAACCCCCGCCCTCCACCATTGTGCAGCAACCAGAAGAAGATAACATGACTGTAAAATAAAACATCCCTTGAAAACAAGCTCTAATGAGTTTTTTGGAGCAAAAATTAAGACCCTGTCTTATTTTCAGGGAAACACAGTAGCAAAAGGCTAGATTTCTGCTTGTTAGAGGAAGAAGTGAAAGTGAAACATATTTCTTAGGCATTCTGGAGTGATTTCTTGAGAAATGTCAGGCAAAATCCAAAGAAACAAAACAAGGATAAAAACATGTGGCATGTTAAAGACTATTATAATTTTATGTGAGCTTTCGTGGACAAGTCCACTTCATCAGACATATGGGGAAAAAACAAATGAAATACTGGGTGAAATGCCAGTTTCACAAGTAAAACATTTCATATATTTATTGGCTCAAAGAGTCTTGAGTGCAGGGTTACATCTCACATGCAGGAATTTATGGCCTATGTTTGGTCTTACATTCTATCGTAAACGTTCCTACAGGAGACAGAAAACAGATACCAGGCATGAGCAAAAAGGAGTGGGGAGAAGGGGTGGTGTACAGGATAAGGATTCAGTTAAGAACTGAAGAGCGGGCAGGCGGCAGGGGGGGGGAAGAGGTATATATGAAAGCAAAAGAAGATAGCAGAGGAACCATGTGTATTAATTTATGAAATATTGACAGTTTTTACCTTTGAGCCCTGTGATGAGAGATGGGCCTGTTTGTTGTGAAGAAAATAACACTAGCAGTAGATAACAGCATAAGTATTATATTTGGTAACGACTTAAGAAACCTAGGCTTATATTAAATCCATTCATCACGCATATACATTTTATCTCAGATCTTTCCTTTTTTATTCTTGATTTGTAATGATTCTCTTGTAAAATAGTGCCTTTTAAATCTTCCACAGAGTGACCTGGTAAATTGAAACGGTTGGAAACAGGTTTCTGTGTATCGTGGTTTCTGATGTCTGATTTGCGGCTATTGATTCATTTCCATAGAGATTGTCCTGTTTGTCCTGTGTAGAGTGCAGAGGAGCATTGTTAGCAAAAGATGGCATAGATCACATTAGCTGAGGAAGAAGTGAAGATGCCTTTAATATGATGTGTGAATTTTGTTGCCATAATAGATGTGTGTGACATCTGGGTCTGTGACAGGCTGTAGTCATTCTTTCTGTCTTTCTCTTTTATGTTCCATTATATTTTAATATTTGCTTCAGGTTGCGGGGTTGTCTGGAGGCACATACAGGTCTCCCACCAAAAGCTTTACTGAGTGAAGTGTTCTTGTCAAGGATCGGCTGGAGATCACTTAAGATGTGTGTGAATGGTCTCAGTTGTGGACTGTAAATGAGACCTAGTATTCTCTCATTTTGCCTTTTGGGTCTGTCTTGCAGTAAGTTACTTCTGGGAATGTGTCTTGCTTTCTTGATTCGTTCTTCAATCATATGGGATGGGTACTGTAGTCTGAGGAATGCATTTTGTAGATCCCTGAGTTTGGAGTCTTTATCCTGTGGGTTGGAGCAGATGCAATTGTATCTTAAGGCTTGGCGGTACATGATAGATGTTATGTGTTCAGGATGGAAGCCGGAAGAGAACAAGTAGGCATGATTAGTGGGTTTTTGGTACAGCAAGGTGCTAAGATGTCCATGTTGTAGTCTCACTGTGGTGTCCAGAAAATGCACCTGTCGCATAGATGGTTCCAGAGTGAGGTTGATGTTTGGGCGAGAATTATTGCAATTCTGGTGGAATTTTTCTAGAGATTCCTTTCCACGGGTCCAGATCAGAAAAATGTCATCCATGTGTCTCAAATACAAAGGAATGTTCAAGACACTCTTGCACCAAGGGCAGTGGGGGCAGAGAACTCAAATGTCTCCTCATTGGGGTTGCCATGGATTTCCCAAAGGAAGGGGGGCAGAGTGCAAGTAAAACCTGTAAATAATGTCTTTCTGCACTAATGAAATCTAGGAGCAGACACAGACGCCAGAAGGTGGTTTTTTTCACCTTGGTTCTTTCCAATTTAAATATGGGCATAGCTGTTTACAAATCCCCTAAGCATTTGTCATTAGGTTACGCTCTGATGCACACCTGCACTGCAGCATCAGCAATAGCTGATATCCTGTAACACAGTTATGCAAAGTGTGTGCCTTTTGGCCATGCATTTCCACAAGTTAAGAAATCTCCGTAGGCATTATGTGTTGTATGCTGAGTGCAACAGGTAATGCCTACTGAGATTTCTTAACTGATGGCAATGTGCAACTAAAACTTACAATTTTTGTGTAATCGTGCAACATATTTCTATCCAATAAATACTAAGTCTCAGCTTTGCTTCATAGTCCACAGCAGAGGTCTCCAAATCTTTGAGCTTGTGGGCCACA
This sequence comes from Pogona vitticeps, assembly GCF_051106095.1. Taxonomy (NCBI): domain Eukaryota; kingdom Metazoa; phylum Chordata; class Lepidosauria; order Squamata; family Agamidae; genus Pogona; species Pogona vitticeps. The sequence goes on from NC_135786.1 coordinate 144,304,338, forward strand.
TCATATATTTTTCACATTTTTGAGGGCCAAAGGAACATGTGCATGCGTGTACATGCAGCCACCAGCCCTCACACCCCCTAGATGTGTGCCTGCCCGCTCGCCTGCCTGGACGCATGCACTCACCCCTGCACGCACCCCTGCACGCACCCCCGCCCTGCCCATGGGCATGGGCTGAAGGGAATGGGGTGGATAAAATGTCAAGGCAGGCCAGATGTGGCCCGTGGACCATAGTTTGGAGACCCCTGGTCTACACCTAAGTCTTTGATTATGAGGATTATGAGAAGCTATGGGTTGGTCTCAAAGAAATTGGTATGCCTCAGGATTGTCCTGATGTGTAACCTGTACTGTGGACAAGAAGCTACTGTTAAGACAGAATATGGAGAGACAGAATGGTTTCCAATAGGCAAAGGTATCAGACAGGGGTGCCTTTTTCACCCTTATCTATTCAATTTGTACACAGAACATATCATATGGAAAGCCAGTGTAGATTCAGATGAAGGAGGAGTGAAAATGGTGGAAGAAACATCAATAATTTAGGATATGCAGATGACACTATTTTACTGGCAGAAAGCTGCAGTGATCTTAAACAAGTTTTAGTGAAAGTGAAAGAAGAAAGCGCCAATCCACACAAGAATCATGACTACAGAAGATCTACAAAACTTTAATCCTGACAATGAAGAAATTGGAATTGCTAAAGATTTTGTATACGTTCTAAATAGGGATTGCAGCCAAGAAATCAGAAGAAGACCGAGACTGGAAGAGCAGCAATAAAGGGATTAGGGGGGAAAAACATAAAGTGTAAGGATGAGTCATTGGAGATCAATGCCAGGATCATCCACACTCTTGTATTTCTGATCACTATGTACAGGTGTAGAAACTGGACAGTAAAGAAAACTGACAATAAAGAAATTGCAAGGAAGTGCAAGATTCTTTGAAAAAACACAGTAATGCTGGAGAAGATGGAAGGCAGCAAGAAAAGAAGATCAAATACAAGATTGATTGATTGATTGATGGATTGATTGATTGATTTGACTTATATGCCACCCACTCTACCCAAAGGTCTCTGGGTGGCTTACAACAATTAAAATACAATAAAAAAGATAAAGCAATTAAAATACAATTAAAATATATACCGGTACTCTAAAAATATCACTCCCTGAAGGAAACCATAGGCTTAAGTCTGCAAGAGCTGAGCTGGGCTGTTGAAGACAGGGCATTTTAGAGTTCACTCATCCATAGGGTCATCATAAGTCAGAGGTGAACTGATGGCGGATAATAACTCAGCTTTGCATGTAATGAAAGCAAAATATATTCTAAATATATATCTCTCTATATAAGGTAAAGGTAAAGGTTCCCCTTGACAATTTTTGTCCAGTCGTGTCCGACTCTAGGGGGCGGCGCTCATCCCGCTCTTCAAGCCATAGAGCCAGCGTTTGTCCGAAGACAATCTTTCGTGGTCACATGGCCAGTGTGATTTAGACACGGAACGCTGTTACCTTCCCACCAAGGTGGTCCCTATTTATCTACTCGCATTTGCATGCTTTCGAACCGCTAGGTTGGCGGGAGCTGGCACAAGCGACGGGCGCTCACTCCATCGCATGGATTCAATCTTACGACTGCTGGTCTTCTGACCCTGCAGCACAGGCTTCTGCAGTTTAGCCCACAGCGCCACCACGTCCCTTATCTCTCTATATATCTACTATTTATTTAGTTAAAATATTTTTACCCCACCTTTCTCCTTAAGCAGGATCCAAGGTGGCTCACACCATTAAAAAGCAATATTTAAAGCTAAAAACAGTAGGTATACAGACACTAAAAAGGATCAAGCACATACGAGGGTGTGCTGATAAGTAGAGTCTTTCCCAGAAAAAAATTGATCTAGGAAGCGATAAATTACAGGGTGTATTGGCCAATTTGTCTGTATTCAATGGTGCAAAAATCAGCTGCCTATTATTTTAACTCATCTTTTATGTTCAGGTCCAAAGTGAACATGGCAGCACCTCCAGAAAAGTTCAATGTGGAAGAGCATAGGACCATAATCAAGTTTCTCCAAGGGAACGGTGCAAAGCAGATCCATGATGAAATGTCACAAACTATGAGTGACAGTGGCCCTTCATATGCAACAGTTAAACGTGGGGTTGTCAATTTTAAAACTGGCCATTTCAGTGTTGAAAGTGAGAAACCCAGTGGAAGGCCTGCTTCTGTCTCTGTGCCTGCAAATGTGAAAGCCATCCATGACATGATCATGAAGGACTGCCGAATATCAGCCAAAAGCATTCCTAGATATATGAGAATATCACGTGAGAGAGTTGGTGCCATTAACCACAACGACTTGGAAATGAGAAAGCTGGCAACAAAGTGGATCCCCAAACTTTTGACAACCGAACAAAAGAGGAAACATGTGGAGTCATTGGTGGCTGTTTTGGAACATTTTGCAAGAAATGAGTCAGATTTCCTGGGCAAGCTGGTAACTGGTGATGAGACATGGATGTACTGTTATGATCCTGAGACAAAGGAACAGTCTAAGGAATGGAGGCACAGTGTTCCCCCAGCCCAAAGAAGTTCCGAGTACGGTGGGGTCTCGACTTACGAACGGCTTGACATACGAACGTTTCGACTTACGAACCACTCTCATAGGAATATATGGACTCGACTTACGAACTTAGATTCGAGTTACAAACTCTTTTTTTTCCCTTTTTTTAAAAGCTAAGTCATCTTAGGTTAAAAGGAAAAAAGAAAAATATCCCCCTCTAGTGGCAGAAGGCGGAATAGTAGCTTCCCATTAGTTTCTATGGACGAAAAGAGCAGATACGGATTAAATGGTTTTCAATGCATTCCTGTGGGAAATGCAGATTCAACTTAAGAACTTTTCGACCTGAAAGCTGCCTTCCAATACGGATTAAGTTCGTAAGTCGAGACCCCACTGTACAAAGGTTGGTGCAGAAGCAAATGACAACAGTTTTTTGGGATAAGAAGGGAGTTCTGCTGGTGGACTACCTCCAACAGGGTTCAACCATCAATATTACTGTGCTTTATTGACGAAGTTGAGGCAAAACATGAAGGAAAAATGTCAAGGAAAGCTCTCCAAAGGTGTCATCCTGTTGCATGAGAATGCCTCATCACACACTGCAGGTGAAACAATGGCAAAACGGACATCCTTAGGCTTTCAAGTGATGCCCCATCCACTCTATTCTCCCGACCTGGCTCCTTCTATTATCTGTTTCCCAAACTAAAAAAACACCTGAAAGGACAGTTATTTGGGAGTGTTCTGGAGGCAACTAATGCTGCAAATGAGTGGTTACATCAGCAGTTGGAAAAATTTTATTTGCTGGGACTTAAGAAGCTGCAGGGCAGATGTTGCAAGTGCATTGATTTCCTGGTGGAATATGTAGAATAGTGTGGCAGTTACAGCTTCCTAGCTCAATTTTTTTCTGGGAAAGGCTCAATACTTATCAGCATCCCCTCATACCAAACACAGTAAATGAAAGTAATACCAAACTTGCAGTCAAAGCAGTAAGGCAGAACCATCCATTAAAACCCCCCACTCAGGCAACCAGTCTAAGGGAAAGCTTTCCTAAAGAGAAAGGGAGAGACAGTCTTTGAGGTAGCTTGGACCCAAGCTGTTTAGGGCTTTATAGGTTAGAACCAGCACTTTGAATTGTGCCCAGAAATGTATTGCCAGCCAGTGGAACTGCTGTAACGGGGGGGGGGGGGGGCGGGGGGCTTTGTGATCTCTGTGACCAGCCCCAGTTAGCAATCTAGCTGCTGCATTTTGGACCTGTTGAAGGTTCGGAACAATTTCCAGAGGCAGCTCCGCGTAGAGCACATTACATGAATCCAGCCTTGATGTAACTAAGGCATGTGTATACCACGGCTAGATGAGACCTCTCCAGGAGCACGCACAGCTGATGTACTACTGTGAATTGTGCAAATGTACTCCTGGCTACTGCCAAAGCATGGGCATACAGTGTCAGAGACCAATCCAGGAGCACCCGCAAACTGAGCACCTTTGGTTTTAGAAGAAGTGCAACCCCATCCAGCATGGGCTGCATCCCTATTCCTTGATCTGCCTTCTGACTGACCAGGAGTGCCTTTGTTGTGTCTGGATTAAATTTCAGTTTATTTACTTTCATCCAGCTCATTACTGACTCTAGACACTGACCTAGAACTGCAACAACTTCCTTGGATTTAGAGATCAAGGAGAGGTAGAGTCCGGTGTCATCTGCGTACTGTTGATGCTGAAGCCCCAAACTCTGGACCATTTCTCCCAGCAGTTTCATGTAGATGTTAAAAAATAGAACCCCGAGGGACCCTGTAGGCCAATGGCCAGGGTGTCAAACAGGATTCCCCCCAGCATCACCTTCTGAGTTCTCTCCTCCAGGAAAGACTGGAGCCACCCTAAAATAATGCCTCCAAGTTCCATTCCGGAGAGATGGTCAGGAGGATACTATGGTCAATTATTCGAAAGCTGCTGAGAGGTCAAACAAAATCAACAAGGAATATTCCTCTTGTCCAGTTCCTGGCATAGGTTGTCCACCAAGATGACCAAAGCAGTCTCTGTCCCATAACCAGGCCTGAAACCACATTGAAATGTATCTAGATAATCTCTCTCATCCAGAAACCCTGAAGCTGAAAAGCCACAACTTGCTCCAGGACTTTGCCAAGAATATCTGAACACACATGCTACAGTTACCTGTCACAGTAAGAAGCCCAAGTATTGCCAGAAAGAAGAAAATAAAAGAAATTAGCGTTTATATGTGATGTTCCACTTGCACAAGCACATTTGGCTGGCTTGAAAAGGCCAAGCTGTTTCTGAGCATTCAAAGCTGCTTCCCTTTTGCTACGGTCCTGTCCAGTCTTGAGCCTGTTTTGTTTCTCTTTGGAATCCAAATGCTTCCCTACAAGTTTGCTTTCTGTTTAGCATTTCACTGTATGGATATAAATACTGAGTTCCATTTTAATCTAAGCAATCCTAGCCTTAAATCATGAGGAACTGTTTGACAGAAGTTCAAGGGAAAGTGCATGAAAGCAATCCATGCATTCCTTGAATGTCAAAATCTATGAAACACATGAAAAGAGTGCCAAAAATTCCATTCAGATCCTCTCTAAAACACACACACACACAACCCACCCAACACACACACACACACACACCAAACAACCACTACCACTATCCTTTTTTTAAAAAAAGTGTTAATATAAGAAAAAAAAAGAATTGAGATTCCCTTTCCATGAGCAAGTGATGACTCTCTGAAAACTCATAATCTGCAGGCGTTTTCTACAAGGCCAAATAATCATTTCCGATCCTCCTGCCCCATCGGTTCTGTTTCTGGATGTCAAATAATGTAAAAGCCCCCATTCAGGCATTAGGAAACCAAAGACGATATGAGGCAATTAAGGGCAGGGATGGGGAGTCTGACCGAAATTGCTCCAGTGACTTGATTAAGATGACTCCGGTTTGTTTGTTTTTTTTTAAAAAAGACTCAGACTCTACTCAGACCCATTTTCTGAGTTGCATTGTCAAGTCCCTATTGCGACGGGCCTCCCTACCTGCTCATGCCGCTGCCACCACCATCCTCAGAGGTGGCAGGTCTGGTGTTCCTTCCAGCAGCTGGCTACTACTGCCACTCATGCACCTGGCACTCAGCTGATAGGCCAGTGCATGAACAGGGGCAGGGGCTGGCTCCAGGAAGGGAAGTCAGCCCACTATCACTATGCATGCACATCTGCTGGCCCGATTTCCCTTCCAAGCCCATTCTGTGCATGCTCCCCCCCCAGGGGGTGGGGAAAATGATTAAAGACTCAGACTCAAGGCATCGGACTCAGAACTTGGACCTAAAGACTCATACTTGGACTTGGGATTTGGACCAGAAGACTTGCCAGCATCCCTGATATAGGGACATTCATGCTGGCCCTACTCCTTTCACCTTTGCCTTCTTCATGAAGGTCTAATACAACCCTGCAATCTTGCTTGGCCAATTGGCGTAGTGGTTAAATTACTGGACTAGGACTTGTGAGTCATGGATTCAAATCCTCAGTCAGCCATGAAACTCACTGTGCAAGCAATTTCTCAAAGCTGATCTATCTCACCAGTTTGTTGTGAGGATAAAACTATGGGGAGAAATGCTGCATATGTTGCTTTGAGTTGACTGGAGGAAAAATGGGTTATAACTGTAACAAACCAACAAACTATACATGAATGAGATTAAGGCCGTCAGTCTGTGATTGGAACCGAGACTGCACGAGGCTCCTGGAAAGAAGGCCATAATCATGTTCAATCAGACGGCCTGTCTCCAGATTTTTTCCATCAATGTGGGATAGTCCTTAAGAGAGGCAGGGTCCATACCTCTGTTTCCAACATCATTCCAGGGTCTTAATGTTTGGATTGGGAGGCGGTGGGAACTGTAGTCCTTCTCACCATTTGGCTCTGTTAGCTAGGACTCATGGGGGTTGTAGTCCAACATGGGGCTACCGAGATCTCATAATTTCTTTGGTTTCTTTCTGCTAAGAAAAAGGTCCTTCTGGAATCCAGAGATTTGTAGGAACTTCACTCAGTTTATATTTGCTAGAGATTTACACCGTTTTGCACTTCCTGGTCAGAGCAGAGAATCAAAAACAATGTATGGTTGAAAATCTGTAGACTTCCAGTGACAGAAGAAGGAAATGGATGTGACAAAATACACACATTCTAAAAAAATGGTACCCAACCACCCCAACCACTAAAATCACTCAGTAGAGACAAGCTTCCATTAATGTGTCCACTGGAAAATAGCAAACCACACTAAAAGCATTATTGATGCTCTTTAATGAAATCCACATGGATCAGACATATGATGGTAGGAAAATGAGAAAGTCACTTCATGGAAATGGACTTGATAAATCTGCTAAGGAGGGAGACTGGGAAAGAATTGTTTTAGCCAAGCATTTAAGATAAGGGCTGGGTCTTACCCATGAGGTCATTGTCTCCTTCTTCCCCAATGACTTGACTTTCAGGACCTGCAAGCATCCCGCTATCTTATGAAAGGGTTATGGGTGCTTCATGGCTGGCAAACACCCTTGTCACCTCATTGGAGGGGCTCCTGCGAGGTAAAACTTGAGGGGATGCTTCATGATCTTTCAAGTTGATGTAGGCTGAGTTAGCGGGAACAGGAAGGGCGCTTTGTAGACCCCCTCTTCCATCAACACAAAGACCTCTAGGGCAGGGGTGGCTAGTGGTTTGCACTTGGAGGTGCTGTGAATCTACTCTGGCTTTTAGACTGCACTTTTTGGGAGCTAGCCAGATGATGAACCTTATCTTTAGAATAGATTCAGCTCCCGGGATAATGCCTGTAAGGTGCGAACTGAAACCTGTAGCACTTCTGCAGCACTTAAGCTGATTTTGAACCATGAAAGCTCACACTGAAATAAATCTGTAGGCCTTAAAGGGCAAAATATATGTTAACATATATTTTGCCCTTTAACCCCCCCCCCTTATTTTCTTGTTCTCTTTCAGTTTTGTCAGCATAAAAATATGGTATGGTAGTTGAGTCAGTGAAGTTCTCTGTTATCACATAGGTGAGGCTATCTGTTGTATGAAACACTGAAGTTTAAGACCAAAATTAGTCATGAACATAAACACCTGCCTAGCTTTCTCATCATTCAATACACAAATAACCATCATTTCACAGGTGTGGCTACCTTTTCTCAGTTAATATAAAGCACATATATACACAACAGGATAGACCTATTTCAGGATACAGTTTTGTTTTCATTGTGTGCTGTCATGTCGCCTCCAACTATAGCAACCCTATGAATGAATGATTTCCAAAATATCCTGTCCTCAATTGCCCTGCGCAGTTCCTGCAGACTCAAGCCTGTGAGGGAGTCAGCCTGTTTCATATTTGGTCTTCCTTTTTTTTTCCTGCCGCCTTCCACCTATCTCAGCATTATTGTCTTTTCTGGAGAATCTTGCCTTCTCATGATATGCCCAAAATGGGACAGCTTCAGCTTCAACATTTTTGCCTCCAGAGATACAGGATAGTTTAGAATCTCAAATAGAAAAGGAACCATCTTTGTTGTCATGGTCATCATCAGCTTCTTTCAAATGCTGTAGTTTTAGAACTTTAAGCTTCCCCTCCACCCCTGATCAGAACACAATTTCTCCTGACGTCCAGACAGTGTTCCCACATCTCACTTTGAATCTTTTCTTTATTAAAATCCTGTTGTCTCCTTGCATATGGACAGGGAAGGATGGGTGGGTAGGGAGAGGGGAACTGGGATTGCATTCCTGGTGTTCAATTGTTTACGAAAGTTAAACAAAACTGAGATCTGTGTTCCTCTGAACTGTGGGAAAGTTTAGATCTGGAGTTTATAGCAGTGTTTGTGTGTTTCTAATGGGTCATATTTATTCTTATCTCTGCTGATTCTGAAACCATGGAATGGTTTGCAACAGTTAAAAAACCCAGAGATCGCATAAGGCATAATGATGATGAAGTGCCACTGAATCTCCCACCAAAACAAAATCCCAGCTGTTCTTTACTTTCACCCCAGCCTCTGGTTCAGAAGTGACCCACATGAAAAAGATTTGCGGATCATCTAGACCTTCTGAGAATCCACACTTTTTTATATAGTTTGTGGGTAACGCTATTCTCCAGAGTGCAGAATGTTATTTTTTAAAGTTAAGGTGGTTGCATTTCTTTCTTTTCTTTTTTAACTGACCTGTTATTCATTATTTTGTGAGCAACATATTGATTATACATGCCCAAGAGCCCCTCTTGAAAACTTTAGGTTTTCTGGGCTACAGCTCTCAAAAGTCTAATGCTGACTGGTGCATTTTGGGTATTCTTCAATCTTACACAGTAATTGGGAATACATACGTAGTATGAAAAGGGATGTGGTGGTGCTGTGGGTTAAACTGCAGAAGCCTCTGTGCTGTAAGGTCTGTAGATCTTCAGCTATAAGATCGAATCCACATGACGGAGTGAGCACCCGTTGCTTGTCCCAGCTCCCGCCAATGTAGCGGTTTGAAAGCATGCAAATGCAAGTAAATAGGGACCACCTTGGTCGGAAAGTAACAGCGTTCCGTGTCTAAGTCGCACTGGCCATGTGACCATGGAAGATTGTCTTTGGACAAACGCTGGCTCTATGGCATGGAAATGGGGATGAGCACCACCCCCTAGAGTCGAACATGACTGGACAAAAATTGTCCATGGGAACCTTTACCTTTACCTTTATTACCGTAGTATGGCTAACCTTGGTCTTGGTCTCCAGCAACACAAGAACAGGATCTTTTCCAGTTGCTTCACAGCTGTCCTACCAAACAGAAGCCTTCTTTTGATTCCTGGCTGCCATCTCCATTTTGACTGATGGTTGAACAAAAATATAGGTAATTTTTAGCAAATTCAATTTCTTCATTATCCATATTAAAGTCCTGGAAATCCCTTGTAGATAATATTTTTTATCTTCCTATTCAGCTATAATCCTGCTTTTGTATTTTTTCTGTTTCCTTTATCAGTAGTTGTTTCAAGTCATTGCTATCTTCTGCAAGTAATGTGGTATAATTTGCCTTTCTCCAATTGTTGGTTTTTCTTGCCTCCTTCATGTTAACCTAATCCAGCTTTTAGTATGGTATATTTTGCATATAGATTGAACAGCTAAGGAGATAAACTGCAATCCTTGCTTGATACCTTTGTCAATTGGAACCCATCCTCTCCCTCCACATTCTATCTTAACAGTAGCCTCTTGTCCAGAGTGCAGGTTGAATGTAAAGACAATCAAATGGAACCATCCATCGTTTTTCAAGATTCACAAATCAAAGAACTGCTGCACAGCTCAATGACTTTATGTCTTTCTTTGGCTGCGAACTCAGAGGTTGGGAGTTCAATTCCCCACTGTGCCTCCTAGACAGGGGCTCGACTTGATGATTCATAGTCCCTTCTAGCTCTGCAGTTCTAAGGTTATAGCGACTCTAATAGAGCTTTCAAGGTGAGTAAGATCTTTAAGGAGTGGCTTTGCCACCCCACCCCCGCCCCCGCCCCCATGAGTTTCCATGGCCAAGTGGAGATTTGAAATCAGGCCTCCTGAATCCTAGTCTTTCCACTCCACCACATGGGATACCAGTTGCAGTACAGAGCCTCTATTATGTGAGATGACCTATTATTCCTACTCTTTCACTTCTGTTCCACAAGAGGACATCCTGGCCCATGACTGCTACATTTGCTCAGGAGTCTGGAGTGAGAGACATTGTTAAAAACATTTTGGAGGTCCAAGTAAACAAGATCTATTGGGTCAAGCCATGCACATGCCTGATGAGCATGTTTGTTGGATAGAGAATGAGAACTGCAGGGTTTTGACTGTGTGCATGAGATCTGGAAAAAATATTTGGGGAATGAAACAGTAAAGGGAATTCACCGCATCACTATAGACTGCACTGTGGGATGCCATTACTGAATGCTTCCCTATATTCAGGCCAACATTATCTTTAGGCACACTGAGACACTTGACTCAGGCAGTAGGTCACTGTGGGTGGCAAATGCACTGTGCACCTTCTCCTGGTGCCACCCCAGAATGGAGTAGCTGCTGAGGGCAGCTCTACAGAGGTGGTTCTTTTGCACTTGCATTTCTGGAGTCAGAAATTCCAGTGGATGACCTTTTTTCTCTCTCTTGAAAGCCTGGCTCTATGTAGTCCTTGGAGTGAAGGTACATCCGGCACCATGATCTACAAGACCATGAGTGCTCCACTGTTTGAGATATTGCAGATCATCTCTACCAGAATGCCTTGGTTCTATGAAGACCTTTCTTTTAATGGGGTCTGGTGCTGCAAAATCTGGTTTGGACTTCTGCCATGAAGTCTCATTGCGCTGCCATCACCATTTCCTTCTCACCTCTTGCTCCTTCTTTTTCCTGGTTATATAAGACACAGCATCCAGTGTGTGTGTGGACATGTGGTGTGTATGTGTGGCAGGAAGTGGGCACTATGGGAAGCAATGTGGCACCTCTGTGTGATGCAATGATGCTTTAATTCCACCACAGGTCTTTAGAACAACCCCCCGCACAAATGGAGTACTAAACATCAAAGGGAGAGTAGTTCAGTTTTTCTTGTGCTAGGAACATTCAATAATATGCCTCTGAACTGTTATGTGTGTCTGCAGTGATACAGGTTATTTGCCCATCCTATTTTTCTTCATCTGCTGAGCTGCCATATCTCTCTGCTCTGTCCAGTTTTAGCAGTATGGCAACACATTATTGACCATGTCTCTATTTCATGGAATTCTGTAATCTGTAGTTCGCTGAAGTAGTTTGAATTCTTTGCCATAGTTCATGGGAGTGCACTAGAGTTCTCCAGCTAAGAATTCTAATTATCTCATCAATCTTCACATTCCAGCATGGGACATGACCATTGAACAGCTATCAACATTTCAAGAAGTGGGCTAAATGCTCCCTTTTAATATACCCAATTGCTCTTCCCATTTGATTAGAATAGCACACCCTTCAGGTCCATCTTAACCAATAAGGAACAGGTGGGGGGGGGAGAGGCAATTTTTAGTTATGTATGGTATCATTATAGATTTTTATCCCTTTTTATATGGCTTGAAGGAAACCATTTGAATTTTTTGCAGCAATATCTCAGTCATTCTGTCAGCATATAAGAGATTATCCTGGTTAATACTGCCAACAACCCTGTGAGGTGATGTTGTCTAACATACATAATTGCTGAGCCATCATCACTCTTTGAGATGGACATAAATTATGGAAGTTGTAATCCAAGATGTCTGGAGGGCTCCAGTTTTAGGAAAGCTGGGTTGGTTGAAACAGCAGCAATCAAAACAAAATAATTTTATTTCTTGTTAGGGGGTAGCCCTTCTCATTTGCAACCTGCTACTTATTGGCTAGCCATTGAAAATCCTGACTGCATTTTACATCTTTGATTTACTGAGTGGCCATTTGGAACATGGGCCACTGCTGTGATGGCCCTAGGCTTCATCTCAACTCTCTGTTAATCCTCTAATGAACCCTCATTGAAATTGAACTGACATTAAATCAGTACAGGGAAACATTATGGAAATGAAACAGGAGGGAAAACAGAAAGATCAGAATCTCTGTCTTCCATTCTAGCTGCTTTCTTGAAAACAGCACTTCTTTTCCCCCTGAAAGAAAGAAAGAAAGAAAGAAAGAAAGAAAGAAAGAAAGAAAGAAAGAAAGAAAGAAAGAAAGAAAGAAAGAAAGAAAGAAAGAAAGAAAGAGGCAGCAGCAATTTGGAAAACGTCCAAGGACTTATTTTACCACTTCCAAACTTGTTGTACAGTACATTTAGATGCCTTTGGCGAGCACATTCACTGCTGCCCCTGTAACAGTGTTCTGAAATCCAAAAAGGAAGGATTGATAATTCGTTTATTGGATTGCTAAAATATTGAAAACAGCCTTGCTGTCAAGCCCAACCCAACCCTTCTGTCGGCTGAATGTTGCGGAGCCTGAGGGAGGTAGATTGCAGGGAGAGGAAGAGAAAAATCCTAAATATCACGTGGACCACGCATTGCAGCATCAGGATCTGCTCTTGAGATCTATCCCAAGATGGAGGCTGCAACTTGTTGAATCAGCTGGAGCTATCAAGAATCTCTGTGTGCCCCTATTCCCAGCCAAACAAAAAGCTGTATGCTTTGACAGAATGCAGTAGGAAATGTGCTGGATGGTTGGCAACCCTTTGTCTATAAAGACGGGGAAAGAGAATTCATCTGACACTGCCTGAGGTGAAACTAGATTTCTCAGGCTGATCAAACAAGCTTCCAGTCTCCATTTTGGGTCATTTAACTCAGATCCTGCCCCTACAACAGCAGGGCATGATAGGTTTTGAACTATTCTTTTTCTCCCTCAATTCCTTCGTCTTCTACCATAAGTACCCATTCTGGACTCAAAAGCAAGCTTGTTTTTAATATTTTAGTAGTCCAATAAAGGCATTCCATACCCTTGTTTTTGGAATTCATGCATGGACTGCACAGATTTTTGTTGTTCTTGTCATTTAATTATGGGAATGTTCTAAAAAAGGTAGTCTACACTTTTGTTTTTGATGTTTTTTTTTTCATTGCCTTGAGATCCATGCCTTGAGGTCTGTAAAAAGCAGGTTCTAATACGAATAGATCAATTTTGAATATGTGGGGGTTGGCGCTTCTGTTCTTCTCCCTGTTGCATATGTAAAATATAAGCTGTATTTACCTTAAATCTCCCACCTTCCACCCCTTCACACTGGAATATGTATCTTTTGTACTTGTTGTCATGTTGTTCTATATGATATGGAACTCAGAAGAAAGAGGGAAAGGGAAATGAGGTGGGAAAACTGGGAGGGCAGTCCTTAAAATGAACTCTGGATATTTCAAGCTAGTTGTGGCTTTCTCAAAATCCAGGTGTAAAACCATACTCAAAAACAGATTCAGGAAATAAATAAATAACTGGTAGACCTTGCCAAATATGTGTCTGGAGGATGGCAATAAGAGAGGAGTCCAAAATTCTGAGCGGCTGAATAAAATTGAATTGAAGCATATGTTGAAAATAGCCTTAGAAGAGACAAACCTTCTGTCCTAATAATGGGATGAATGTCCTCTGCAAAGGGAAATGTGGTTGTAGGTGCACAAAAATCAGCGAACAGCATACCATTCAGCACTTCACAGAGAGAAACAGGGCAGTCCTGTATCCATACACTCCTGTTCTAATGTCCTTCCCTAAGGAGCAATGCCTGACTGCCCTTTCCATAATTATATATTGTATGTGTGTATAACCCATGAACTGCAGGAGCATTCAGCTGTGCTGTATGGATCTACTTCCCAGTATGGTAAGAAATTCTAGAGGAAGTATTCCGTGTGTTTGGCTGAGTTGGAGGAAAGGGGGCAGTTATTCTAATTTTTGTTTACTTTTGAATACGTGCAATAAGTAAACTGTAAGGGGGGGAAACTAGAAGTGTGTTCTCTTCTGTCAGACGGATATGCATCCCTTATCGGTTCTCCAGAAAAAAGACTCTCTGCTGTTTCTGCCTCCCAGAATGCTTCCCATCTTCACCTAAGGAAGAACCAGTGGTTCTCAATCAGCAGTTCTTTAACTTCTAGATGTGCAAGACAGCACGGCCAATGGTCAGAGATTCTGGGAGATGATCAAAAACATCTAGAAGGAAAAGGATGAGAACAGCAAAGCTAATCCTCACCCCTCTCTCCCTCCCTCCTTCTGTCTCTGCTCCAAAACTGGTTACCCTTGTGCGTGAGTACAGATATCCTACCTAGAGCTAAGCCATAGTGGTCCCCTGTGTTTTTCCCTGCTCAATCCGCAGGCTGGAAAAATGAGAGGGAGACATTCTGGTGGTCTTTTGGAGATTGGAAAAACACGGGAGAATGAAATGCAATGATAGCTACTCCCCTTTTTAGGGACCATTGGCTGCTTCTTCCTCTCACACCCCCCTGAAAGCAATGCTATAGTATGTTATGATGATTCTGAGGGTTTAGGGCAGGTTGTCCCCTTTCACGTAGCCTGAACCTATCTCAGAATCATATTGTGCTGTCTTTAGAAAAAATGGCTGCCATCACTTGTTCGGAAGTGCAGTGCTACCATTGTGATGAAATAGGTGCCAGTGGTAAATTAAGGGAAAAAAATAAGCTGTTTTGTTCCCTGTTCACTCCTCTTCCACATCCCTGGTAGAGCTGGAATGTTCTACCACATCTTGAAATATCTAAAATATTCCTTTAGCAAAACATCTAAGATATTCCTTTAGCAGAACAAACAGCTACTTTGGGTGCTCCAGAACACATGTATTGCAAGCATGTGTATCTTGCCCTTCCGCTGGCGTCCAGGGTTGTGGCATTACATGCTGCATAGAGTGCGGTACAGCTGCAGCTTTGCTCCCATATTGCCCATCATCTTTTGTTTGGTTGGGGTTTTCAAGTCCTTTCGTTTTATCTTTCAGATGAATCAGACGCCCTGACAATTTTGATGCCACTCTTCTAGTATTAAATAGGCTTCTATTAACAGCTTTACCCACATCTTTGTGGGTTTGACCCCACAAGAATTCTATCGTGCAGCATGCCACTTCCGCTCTCTTTATGCGTGAACTGCAGCTGTGTTATTCAGTCACCAATGGATTCTGCTGGATCTTGGTTTCTCTCATAGAACTTTTTTGTCTCTGTATGGAGTTATTTATTCCTAGGCAGGCAGTAGATCTCATAACTCAGACGGTTTCTGTGGGACTTTTAAAAATGCTTCTGTAAGCTTCCAGCTGGAGGCCCACATTCTGCAAATGTCCTTCCCTTTTCCCTCAAAAAATATTTATAAATGAGCCTCTCTCTACGCTGCAGAATATGTGATCTAGCTCTTCTCTTCCAAATGTCAACTCAATAATTTTTTGTCCCATCTTCCCTGAACCATTTCCAGTTTCGAATTCTGGGGCTGAAATGCTTCTTGTATGGGTTTGTGTGGAGGTCATCACTGGTCCCATGATGACACTGTACTATATCCCTTATTAGAAGAATGAAACTCTATGGCCTGTTTCTTTCATTGCTCTATTGCTCTCCTGACCTTGACATAATTTGTGCTATTCAGGTTTGGGTCTCCCTAGCAGTTGGCTGATGGTCACAGGAAAAATCATTTGGCTAAAAGGGCAGTATGCATGAATGCTGAAATTAATTGCATGCTAGGATTACATTTAAGAAGTTGGCTCAGGGACACCTGATCCTGACCAACACCCTGTTATTTAGTAATTGAAATTACATCATGTCTCTACTGATTGTTATAATAGCAAACAACCCTTGGGTTTTTCCTGGATATTCCCCGTCTGCTCTCCATTCCACTAATAGAGGTCACATATTTCCTGATGGTTGTGAGATCTAGTTTCTGTGGGAGTTTATGCTTCAGAATGAAAAATATCATCTTGCACTGATTTCTATAAAAGCTTTCCAGCATGAAAAGAACTTTTTTTTCCTTGCTGGAAAACTTATTTTAAGGATTGACTGTGAAATAACTACCTCATCAGTAAAGAGCTATTAAATATGCTAATATAGATGACTTTGGAGGCAAGGCTTAATTCTTGCCATGTGGACACTGGCGGAAAATCCAGAGAAGTCCTCATGGCCCTCCTAATGCATTGAACACACTTAGAAAAGGAGTTTACAGGATGTTTTAGGTGGCCCCCATCTCTGCCCAAGATGGCAGAGCCTACTGTGGCCACTGCGGTGGTGGCGACTGACCAAAACATATGTTCTTGGCAGACAGGTTATCCAGGATGCCCTACAACATCTTGCACAAGCTTTCAATGTTTGTAAGTTGGGAGTGGTGGCTTTATGACTCCCTCAGTGTTTTCTTAAATTCCATACAATTGCGTTTTTCAAAATTGAATAAATCCTTCCCTGCAGGTTAAAAGAAACTGTACTACTTAATATGCTATTTAGTTGTCCATACTTCTAATACATACATACATACATACATACATACATACATACATACATACATACATACATACATACATACATACATACATACATACATACATACATACATACATACATACATACATACATACATACATACTTTATTGTTACGGCATCAAGCCATACTGTACATAAGATAAAATTGAATGCAAAACCTCAAGAACCGACATAAACTGCAAAAAGCCAGACCGGACAAACAAGAAGTAAAATATCTGAAACAACAAATATAGCAATATAAAACCAGGGTCTAAGGGTTTGGCGGTCTTTTCTGGCTATTATGGCATGCTGCCCAAAATTTCACTACCAGTTCCGCAGTAGTCCAATTTCGATCAATTAACAATTGGTTGCAGTAATCTGAGTCCGATTGACCTGCCATATCTTTTAGGAGAGGTGTAATATATTTTCCTCGGATCTTGTTGTGCCTATTACATCTGAGCATCATATGTTCAATAGATTCTATCTCGTCAGATCCACAAGGGCAGAGTCTCTGTTCCCTCAGGATCTTCTTAAATCTACCTTCCAGCACCACAGAAGGAAAAGCCTCACATCTAGCCAGAGTAAAGCCTTTCCTAAATGTATGCGTCTCAAGCTGTGATAGATAGGCCATGGGGAGCAGGTGATATTTGTGCATGTCTGTCACTCTAAAATTGAGGCATCTAGTGGGATCTACCTGTCTCTCCATGTCCATTACTCTCTGTTTAGGGGCTGCCTTTCCTAAAACCAGCTTGCTTGGGGCCAAGAATAGATTAATTGTCAGTCCAGGAGGTGAGTTTTTTTAGTAAGTATTTTGCATATAGTTTCCCAATTACTGATAGCAAGCTAATTGGCCTATAATTTTCTGGGAGGGAGGGATCCCCTTTTTTAATAAATTGAGGCCACAGTGGTGTCGGTCCAGGCTTTAGAAACTGACCCAATGTTGTCAATAGCAGAAAAGAGGAGGCAAGTACTGAAGCCCACCAATCCGGGTCACATTTCACTAAGTCTGGTGGAATAGCGTTGGGGCCAGCCGCTTTTCCCTCTTTTAATTGGGTTATTACATCTTTAACCTCATCAGTAGATGATGGAGGCCAGGCCCACTCTGATAAAAACAGTCTAGCCTTTTTAAAAAAATGCAGCTGTGCAATTCTTTGGATTTGCATGCCTACCCTTTTTGGATATATATGTGCTTGAGTCAGATTGAGACTTGAACCTGTGTCTGATTATGTACACATTCCACATGGTGGCTAGTTGAAGAGCTTGCCTCACCATCTGATTGCATCCTGTTGAAGATTCTGCATGGTCATGTTAATCCTTTGGAGGAGATGGATTGAGCATACCTCCCACCGCCACAAGGGGAAAGTGGATTCTGAGAGTGAATGTTTCTTTGATCTAGGGCAACGCTTGCTTGGAATGATTTTATTCTTAATCAACAATGCATATCTTGTTTGTTTTTTAGGCTTTGGACTGCTGCCTGGGTCAGTTATGACATCATCAGCTGCCCTTAGGTCAGAGATGGGCAACTGTGGCCCTCTGAATGTTGCTGGACTGCAACTCCCATGGTCCTCACCATTAGCTCTCCTGCCTAGGACTGGGGGGAATTGCAGTGAAACAATATAGAGGCAAAATACTGAGCCATTTTAACACATTTATTTCAGTGTGATCTGGTGACTGGATTTTGGAAAAATGGATTTTGATCCATGAAAGCTCACACTGAAACAAATTTGTTTGTCTTTAAAGTCGCCTGATATTTTTCCTCTTCCTTTTTCCCTTTTCTTTTCCCTTTCTATTTTGTCAACTATGTGGACTTTGATAGTGCTACTTCCCCAAAAGATAAACATTTGTATTACTGGGCTGGCTCTCCAAGGCTAGAAACAAACATTAAATATAATCTGTGACTGGAAAAGGGAAATCCCAAACTCATCTGAGTGTCACAGCAAGAACTTCATTTACGTACTTCATGGATTATGCAAATATAGCTTACTTTGTTTGATACTTGGTCTAATTTTGCAAACGGGAAGACTGTCAACCTTTCCTGCAAAATAAATGTGATTTCAGCTCTAAGTACAGCCTATCTCCAGTGTTCTATCATCTGTTTCTGGGCCTAATCAGCTAGTTTTTCACCCTGCTACAATAACTGAAATGGGTATGTAGGAAGCTGCCAAACCTCCTTGCTAGATCTTGAATCTCCAGGAATTTTAAGAACAGCAACCACGTTTCTGAACGGGCTTTTTGAATAACATAATTACTTGATAGGCAAAAGAGAAGGTTGCATACATGCTTGCCTGCTCTTGCAAGAGCAGTTCAGGGGTCTGGGTTGATATAGGACTTGCTTGAAGAGGACTCAGCAAGAGAAAAGCAGTTCTGTTGTGACTGTTAGGCACTAATCCAGGTGAGAGAGCCTTTCTGGCTTTAAAGAACTTGCAAAACGTAATACCAAAAGAGAAGCTGTGCGTGGGACCCTAGGGAAGGTTGCATCCTGAACCAGACACATTGCAGAGCTGAATTACATAACTGGCACAGTTTGCTGCATTCCCTTGTATGGGGGAAATGATTATGTCATTTCTATGGCCCTGAAATGCAGCAGTTTCTCTCAGATGAAACTTCCAATGAGCCAAAGAACTTTTTTCCTGTTGTTCAATTGTTAAAACATAGCAGAATGTTTTAACAATTCTGCCCCCCTCATCCACCACCCTATGGGTTGTGCTGCTGCTGCAGCCACTGAAAGAACCATGCTCCTGAAAACTGGAAGCAGAAAGCTTTGGAAGAAATTTCTGATATCATGAAGTGGCTTAATAAGAAAGCCACTTCAGGATATTGAAAAAAATTAAACACTTCTTTTGCTCCTCGTCGGAGAGGCAGTGGAAGTTTTTTTTAAAGACTATTGAGGTAGCGCAGATGTGATGCATCATTTATTTATTTATTTTAAATATTTATTTCCCTTGTCTTAAAAGTTGGTCAATAAACTGCCCACAGGTGAATCTGCAGGATTCTTGACCTGTCCTTTACCAATAGACCACCTGAATCAATCTTGGTGGTCTAACACTAGAAACATGGCTGCATGGTGGGAGTGAGATGGAGGTAAGGATTCCTAAGAAAGAAAATGCTTCCAGCTGTGCTGCAAGGGATATTTTATAAGTACTGTATTTTTTGCACCATAAGACTCAATTTTTTCCCACAAAACAGGGGGGTGGAAAGTCTGTGCATCTTATGGAGCGAAGAAAACAGATTATATTTTCCTGTTTTCTTCTCCTAAAAAATCGGTGCGTCTTATGGAAAGGTGCGTCTTATGGAGCGAAAAATACGGTATATATTTTATTTCTAGGCAAAGGGAACATTTTTTAAATGTTGCCTATATAGCAGAATGAGCTAACATGGGAATACTATTCCCCCCTCACCTTATAATAATACATGTCTTGTAAATTATGTGTTGCAACTCATCCATAAACTTTTCTGGAAATCTGAGATGGCATGATGTGTGACAACGTTGATTTCCATATACCCCTTTATATAACCAATGCATATTAATATTGGAAACGTTCAGTGATTTTTACTTATGAAGGAGGCAAAGACTTTGTTATGGTAGTTGGAACTAATATAACTGTATTGTAGTTCTTGTAAATCAGGGAGTTCCTCTGGTTGAAGGCAACAAAAATCTGCCAGTTTTTATGTGGTAGTTCCTTTGTTTATATACTTGATGGCATGGCTCAGTTGTGTTTGTGAATGCACCCCACTGTTTCATCACAGTTGGTGGCAGATGTTCAAGAGTGGGGCTGGGTAATTAGCCTCTCCATTTTCATAACTATCCAGTTCCTTAGCCAGCCTTGATAAGAGGCAGAATAAAATTGCTGTTTCACACTGTAGATATGGGCATCATGAAAGAATAGCAAATCATCAGTTACTATTTTATTTATTATTCATATGCTTACTTTATTTACATCTCACCTTTCTCCCAAAGAAAGAACACAAAGCAACATACAACTAAAAATTAAATATTTTAAGAAATCACAATAAAGACGTAAACATTAAAATGTGATTAAATCAAAAGAGTGTTAAAAGCATACTTGGTTAGGAGTTAAAACAAATTTAAAATGCTGAAGAAAATATGCTGAGTCTTCCTACTAAAAAAAATGCAAGCCTGCAAGAGCATTTAGAGGTCATAAACTAACTTGAAAAAGAAGGTGTTTGTTACATACAGCACTGATGTTACCTGTCTGTCATGGGTTTGGAGGGAAAGTTCCATCCTATGGGGAGTGGAAGGCGGGACATCAGGAGGAGGGGCTGTACTGTATATATATGTGGAGTTTGTGTGGAGAAGTTGGGAAGAGCTGAGGGAGAGCTGGAGGAGAAGCTGAGAGAAGAAGCTGGTGTGGGAGTCTGTGTGTCAGACAGGGTACTACTGTGTGTCAGTCAGTACCAACCTGATAGGTTCAGGTGTCTGTATGGTTAGCCAGAACTGATAGGTTCAGGGTCTGTGCTTTATTTAAAGGTGTTCTGTGTGAACCAAACTGGTGTATGGATGATTGAGACTAAGCCACGTTACTGTACCTTATTCACTTGATCATTTTATTTTCCCTGTGTGTGTTATTTAAATAAACCTAATTCCTTTATTTGTTAAAAATCCATCCCTGGTCTGTGTGACTTCTTATAGGGAATGGTTGGTGGCAGCTTAGTGAAACTGTGGCATATCCCAGTAGGTCTGGGGTTGTCACATTGATTGATGTCCAGCGTGTGGGATACGACTGGTCCAGTTGTCCAGTGGTACAGCAAAGCCTTGGCAAGTGTGCCCAGAGCAAGGGGGGTCTAGTCAGGGACAATCTGAGAGCGCGTAGGTAATCTTCTAGGCTTACCTCACGGGGAGGTAGGCTAGTGGAAGAACGTGTGACCTCAGATTGGTGGGACTAGATTAGGGAGCTCTGAGGCAACCTGTTTTGGCGGGAAAAAGCTGAGGCAAAGCTGTGTGAAATAGCAGTGATCTAGCCTGTCTGCTGAGAGGCCTACCAGAGGGGGGTGGACTCTGGCTGGCAACAGTTGCAAGTTAGTGCTGAAGAACAGCAGCAATCTATAGGAGGCTGGTTCTGAGGCAAAAAAAAAAAGTGGTCGCTTTATTTTGAGGCTTGACTTTTGAAAGTAGCCTGTTCTGGGGGGGGATTATGCCCTTGACTCGAAGCCAAATGGCAGAAATGGGTGAAGTGAGGGAACCCCAGGTGGACCAAGGTTCTGAGGATGAATTTGGCTCAGTGCAGGATGAGAGCACGGGAGAGCAGAACCCAGAACTCAGGAAAATGCTCATAGCCCAACAGCATGAACTGAGGGTGAGGGAAATGGAGGAAAGATTAGAGAGAGAAAGAAGGCAATTTGAAATAGAGAGAATGGAAAGAGAAGAAAGATTGCAGAGAGAGAAAATGGCGTTTGAGCTGAAGAAGAAGGAAATAATGAGTAGAAATAGGAATAACAATAATGGTGAAGGGAAGCCCTCAGACATGAAACCACCTAGACCTCAGATTTTGGAGGGAAAACCAAAACCAGATGAGAAAGACTCCAAGTACAGCAGAAAATGTTATTTCTGTCAAGGAAAGGGCCATCTAATCTCAGGGTGTGAGAAATGGAAGCAGATAAAGGGAAATTTGCCTCATGATTTGAGTGGATCCAAGCCAAAAGCTGTGTTCTGTGTCCAGAAAGAGCAAAGCTCCTTGTCACTGAGGGAGCCTGTTGCCATGGCTACTCAATCTGGAACAGTTACATCTGCTGATCAGGCTGAGGAAAATGGTCCTCTTGTGGAGGTCAAGCGCTGCTTGCTAGTGAGAACAGATTCGCAGTTGTTTGAAACCGCAGGGGTGGACGTAGGAATACTTGACCATCAGTATAGGGGGCTGAGGGATACTTGTTCCCAGGTGACCCTGTGCCATCCAGATATTATTCCTAGGGAGTATATAATCCCGAATGAGAGCATGAAGGTGGCAGGGATTGAGGGACAGGTGATCTCGCTACCAGTAGCTGAGGTACCTGTGAACTTCCAAGGCTGGAGGGGAGTTTGGCGGCTAGCGATTTCATCGACTCTGCCAGCAGCCGTGCTCGTGGGAAATGACCTGGCTGAACATGTGAAACGGGTGCTAGTGATTACACGCTCACAAGCTACCACGGGGACAGTTCAGGGGGGTACTGAGGAGCCCGAGACGGAAGCAGAGGGGAGTTCCGAAGCTGTGGTGGAAACCTTAACCACAGACAGCCGATTTGGCCAAGAGCAAAAGGCAGACGCCACTCTCCAAAAGTGTTTTGAACAGGTGACAGACGCCCAGCTAACACCTGAAACCCCAGTGAGATTTTGAGAGAAAAAGGGGATTTTATATAGAGAGACCCTGAGGAATATCTCAAAAGGGGGAGATGGGATCAGAAGTCAGCTGGTGGTACCTGAAAAGTATCGCCCCATGATCTTAAAAAGGGGGCACTCTGACATGTTTGCTGCGCACTTAGGGGTGAACAAAACACAACAGAGAATTACACAGAATTTTTACTGGCCTGAAATAGGGAAGCAGATCAAAGAGTTCTGTAAACAATGTGATGTGTGTCAGAGGCAGGGGAATAACCGTGACAGGACCAAAGCAAAGTTGTGCCCTTTGCCTGTGATTGACACTCCATTCAAATGCATAGGGGTGGATATTGTGGGACCTTTGCCCAAGGCCACAAAGAGGGGGAACAGGTTCATTCTCACCATTGTGGACCATGCCACGAGGTACCCCGAAGCCATTCCCTTGTCTAACATTGAAACTAACACAGTGGCAGATGCCTTGGTGGGGTACATGTCCAGGATGGGATTCGCCTCAGAAATAATCACAGATTTGGGCGCATCGTTTACATCGATGCTCATGAAACGGTTATGGCAAATCTGTGGAATAAAACACAAGGAAACCACTGCCTATCACCCTGAAAGTAATGGGTTAACGGAGAAGTTCAATGGGACTCTGATGCGCATGATTAGGGCTTACTTGGCAGAGAATCCAAACAATTGGGACCAGAAGCTGCAATCCCTTTTGTTTGCTTATCGATCAGTGCCACAAGCCAGTACCGGGTTCAGTCCGTTTGAACTCTTGTTTGGGAGAAGGGTGAAAGGGCCCCTTGATTTGATCAAACAAAATTGGGAGCAGATCACCCAGGATGACCCACAAGATGTGGTGACATATATAGACACCTTGATGAATGACCTAAAGAGAAACCTAGAGCTAGCAGCAGAAAACCTGCAAGCTCAGAAGGTCAGACAGAAAACATGGTATGACCACAAAGCCAGGGAGAGGCACTTTGACCCAGGGGAGGAAGTGCTTTGGCTTAGGCCCTGCAGAGAGAACAAACTGCAGCTCAAATGGGCAGGACCATATAGGGTCATTTCCAAGATGTCAGACCTGAACTACCTTATAGAGCAGGAGGAGAACCAAGCAAGGAGGGTGGTACATGTGAATGCCCTAAAACCCTACTACAGAGGGGAACAGAGGGTTTTATTTGCAATAAAGGCAGCTGAGAGTGAGGAAGCTGAATTACCCTTCTGGGAGGGTAGAGGGGAAGTAAAATACAACCCAGATGAGGTAAAGATCAGTCCTGCACTCACCCAAGACCAGCAGCAAGAACTAAAAATGCTGCTCATCAAATATCAAAAGGTGTTTTCCAATAAGCCGGGGATAGTGAAGGGAGTGATGCATCGGATCCACACAGGGGATGCACCCCCGCAAGCAGTATCCCCATACCGAGTGACGGGACCCTATAGGGACAAGGTGCGGAAGGAGCTGGACGAGATGCTTAGGGAGAACATAATCGTCCCCTCTTCTAGTCCTTGGTCCTCTCCGATAGTCCTAGTGGACAAGCCTGATGGGAGCATTAGGTTTTGTGTAGATTACAGGAAATTAAACCGCGTAACCACTCCTGATGCCTACCCAATGCCCAGGCTAGACAACCTGATTGAAACCATAGGGGGTTGTCGGTTCATTTCGTCATTGGACCTAGTAAAGGGATATTGGCAATTAAGAATTGATCCCAGGGATCAAGAAAAGACCGCCTTTTGCAGCCCTTTTGGTCTCTATGAGTTTAGAGTCCTGAGCTTTGGTCTCAGAAATGCACCAGCCACATTCCAAAGGCTGATGGACCAGACCTTAGCAGGGCTCAGTGACTTTACTGTGGCCTACATTGACGACATAGGGATCTTCAGCAATACCTGGGAAGATCACCTGAAACACCTGGAGTTAGTGCTGCAGAGGTTAAGTGCAGCAGGGCTAACAGTAAAGGCGAGCAAGTGTCAGCTGGGTAGCCCAGAAATAAAATATTTGGGTCACATAGTAGGGGGAGGAGTGATCAAACCCCTAGAGGCCAAGATAGAAGCAGTTCGTGATTGGCCCAGACCCAACACCAAGAAAAAGGTCAAATCATTTCTTGGGTTGGTGGGCTACTACAGAAAGTTCATTCCAAGGTTTAGCGAGATTGCGGCTCCGCTGACCGATCTGACGAGGAAGAAGACTGATGACCGCATCCTGTGGACCAGCGACTGTGAGGAGGCGTTCCAGAGGTTGAAGGAGGCCCTCATCAACTATCCAGTGCTGCGTGCTCCAGACTTCGACCGGGAGTTCATCATCTACACCGATGCGTCTAACAGCGGGGTAGGAGCAGTTCTTTGCCAGGAGGATGAGAATGGTGACCAGCATCCAGTGTCCTACCTGAGTAGGAAACTCCAGAAAGGTGAGAGACATTTGGCAACCGTGGAAAAGGAGTGCCTGGCCATAGTCTACGCGATCCAGAAGGCCAAGCCTTACATCTGGGGAAGACATTTTATTCTGTGCACTGACCATTCACCACTGCAATGGTTAGACAATGAAAACCCACAATAGCAAACTTATGAGGTGGGCTTTAAACCTGCAAGACTATGACTTTGAAGTGAAGGTGGTCAGAGGGTCAGTGAACTGTGTTGCTGACGCCTTGTCAAGAAGACCTGAAGAATGAAGACGGCGAAAGAAACATGGACTATGTATATATTTTGGTGACCAAAGGTTAAATGTACTTGTTTATTAAACATGTTGGTTTGTATGAATAAAGGTAACTTGATGTATTGTAAATGGTAAATGTTTAAATGCCTAATTGATATGTTTATCCTAAAGTAAGTATGGTATTGTATGTTATTGTATAACTGTTTTGGTATGTTTTGGATCCAGGTTGTTTTTTGGAGAAAAGCACCTTAGCTTTCCCCCTACAAAACAACTTATAAAGAGGGGAGGTGTTACATACAGCACTGATGTTACCTGTCTGTCATGGGTTTGGAGGGAAAGTTCCATCCTATGGGGAGTGGAAGGCGGGACATCAGGAGGAGGGGCTGTACTGTATATATATGTGGAGTTTGTGTGGAGAAGTTGGGAAGAGCTGAGGGAGAGCTGGAGGAGAAGCTGAGAGAAGAAGCTGGTGTGGGAGTCTGTGTGTCAGACAGGGTACTACTGTGTGTCAGTCAGTACCAACCTGATAGGTTCAGGTGTCTGTATGGTTAGCCAGAACTGATAGGTTCAGGGTCTGTGCTTTATTTAAAGGTGTTCTGTGTGAACCAAACTGGTGTATGGATGATTGAGACTAAGCCACGTTACTGTACCTTATTCACTTGATCATTTTATTTTCCCTGTGTGTGTTATTTAAATAAACCTAATTCCTTTATTTGTTAAAAATCCATCCCTGGTCTGTGTGACTTCTTATAGGGAATGGTTGGTGGCAGCTTAGTGAAACTGTGGCATATCCCAGTAGGTCTGGGGTTGTCACAGTGTTCACCTGATAGCAGAAGGATTGTAAGGAGAGGGTCAACTAACCTTATGAGGTAGGGAATTCCATAAATTGGGAACATGCCCTTTCTCAAGTCCTCGCCTAATGTCTGGGATGGTGGTGGGACTAAAAGAAGGACTCTCCCTGAAAATCTTAAAGACTCTTACATGGAGAGATAAAGTCCTTCGAATATCCTACACCCAAACTGTACAGGGCTTTCGTTTAGTCGTTTAGTCGTGTCCGACTCTTCGTGACCCCATGGACCAGAGCACGCCAGGCCCTCCTGTCTTCTACTGCCTCCCGGAGTTGTGTCAAATTCATGTTGGTTGCTTCGCAGACACTGTCCAGCCATCTCATCCTCGGTCGTCCCCTTCTCCTCTTGCCATCACACTTTCCCAACATCAGGGTCTTTTCCAGGGAGTCTTTTCTTCTCATTAGATGGCCAAAGTACTGGAGCCTCAGCTTCAGGATCTGTCCTTCCAGTGAGTACTCAGGGTTGATTTCCTTTAGAATTGATAAGTTTGTTCTCCTTGCAGTCCAGGGGATTCTCAAGAGTCTCCTCCAGCACCACAATTCAAAGGCATCAATTCTTCAGTGGTCTGCTTTCTTTATGGTCCAGCTCTCACTTCCATACATCACGACAGGAAAAACCATAGCTTTGACTATTCGGACTTTTCTTGGCAAGGTGATGTCTCTGCTTTTTAACATGCTGTCAAGATTTGTCATCGCTTTCCTCCCAAGAAGCAGCCGTCTTTTAATTTTGTGGCTGCTGTCTCCATCTGCAGTGATCATGGAGCCCAGGAAAATAAAATCTGTCACTGCCTCCATATCTTCCCCTTCTATTTCCCAGGAGGTGATGGGACCAGTGGCCATGATCTTAGTTTTTTTGATGTCGAGTTTCAGACCATTTTTTGCACTCTCCTCTTTCACCCTCATTACAAGGTTCTTTAATTCCTCCTCACCTTCTGCCATCAGAGTGGTATCATCTGCATATCGGAGGTTGTTGATATTTCTTCCGGCAATCTTAATTCCTGCTTGGGATTCCTCCAGTCCAGCCTTCCGCATGATGCATTCTGCGTATACGTAAGTTGAATAAGCTGGGGAACAATATACAGCCTTGTTGTACTCCTTTCCCAATTTTGAACCAATCCGTTGTTCCATATCCAGTTGTAACTGTTGCTTCCTGTCCCACATATAGGTTTCTCAGTAGATAGATAAGGTGGTCAGGCACTCCCATTTCTTTAAGAACTTGCCATAGTTTGTTGTGGTCCACACAGTCAAAGGCTTTTGCTTAGTCAATGAAGCAGAAGTAAATGTTTTTCTGGAACTCTCTGGCTTTCTCCATAATCCAGCGCAAGTTAGCAATTTGGTCTCGAGTGCCTCTGCCTCTTCGGAATCCAGCTTGTACTTCTGGGAGTTCTCGGTCCACATACTGCTGAAGCCTACCTTGGAGGTTTTTGAGCATAACCTTGCTAGCGTGTGAAATGAGTGCAATTGTGCGGTAGCTGGAGCATTCTTTGGCACTGCCTTTCTTTCGGATTGGGATGTAGACTGATCTTTTCCAATCCTCTGGCCACTGTTGGGTTTTCCAAACTTGCTGGCGTATTGAATGTAGCACCTTAACAGCATCATCTTTCAAGATTTTAAATAGTTTCACTGGAATGCCATCACCTCCACTGGCCTTGTTGTTAGCCAGGCTTTCTAAGGCCCACTTGACTTCACTTTCCAGGATGTCTGGCTCAATGTCAGCAATCACACTATCTGGGTTTTCCGGGACATCTAAATCTTTCTGATATAATTCCTCTGTGTATTCTTGCCACCTCTTCTTGATGTCTTCTGCTTCTGTTTGGTCCCTCCCATTTTTGTCCTTTATCATGTCCATCTTTGCGCGAAATGTTCCTCTAATATCTCCAATTTTCCTGAACAGATCTCTGGTTTTTCCTTTTATTTTCCTCTATTTCTTTGCACTGTTCATTTAAGAAGGCCCTCTTGTCTCTCCTTGCTATTCTTTGGAAGTCTGCATTCAGCTTTCTGTAACTTTCCCTATTTCCCTTGCATTTTGCTTCCCTTCTCCTCTCTGCTATTTCTAAGGCCTCGTTGGACAGCCATTTTGCTTTCTTGTATTTCTTTTTCTTTGGGATTGTTTTTGTTGCTGCCTCCTGGACAATGTTACGAGCCTCTATCCAAAGTTCTTCAGGCACTCTGTCCACCAAATCTAGTTCCTTAAATCTGTTCTTTACTTCCACTGTGTACTCATAGGGGATTTGGTTTAGATTATACCTGAGTGGCCCAGTGGTTTTTGCTACTCTCTTCAGTCTAAGCTTGAATTTTGCTATGAGAAGCTGATGATCAGAGCCGCAGTCAGCTCCAGGTCTTATTTTTGCTGACTGTATAGAGCTTCTCCATCTTTGGCTGCAGAGAATATAATCAATCTGTTTTCGATATTGCCCATCTGGTGATTTCCATGTATAGAGTCGCCTCTTGTGTTGTTGGAAAAGAGTGTTTGTGATGACCAGCTTATTCTCTTGACAAAACTCTATTAGCCTTTGTCCTGCTTCGTTCTGAACTCCAAGGCCAAACTTCCCTGTTGTTCCAGCAATCCATGAAGGGGACAGGGCTTTATATTATACTTATTATTCCCTTTTTAACCAGTCATATGACTTCTTACAAGGAATGTCCATGGAGTCTCAGATTACCCTGATATGTGCCTTGTTGGCCATTGATTCATATTAGTTTAATAGATCCACACAACGTTAATGGAGTCTCAAATCAATTCTTTGCCCTGTGAAGTCAGCTGTGGGAGTATTCCCCTCAGCACAGAGCAGAGCTCCTTTCGCCTGACTCTCTCTCTAGGTGGAGAGGGTGGGCTTCTTCCCAAGCACAGCTGCCTCTCATCATCTGCTACATGCCTGCCAACTCTATGAATGAGTGTCATTCTAAGATCCCACTGTTAACAGCCCTGCTCAGCTTACACAACCTTAAGGCTGTGGCTCCCTTTTAAAAACCAAATCCATATCATATTTGATTTTCCTCCTTTCCTTGCTTCTCAGCATTATTGTCTTTTCCACTGAGTCTTGTTTTCTCCTTAGGAGCTTCAAGTATGATAGCCATAGTTCAGTAATTTTGCTTTGAGAGAGAGTTCAGTCTTTTGATTTGTGTGTGTGTGTGTGTGTGTGTGTGTGTGTGTGTGTGTGTGTTCTGTGTCGACTTACAGCGACCCTAATAGGGCTTTCAAGGAGATAATTAAGGAGTGATTTTACCCGTTCCACTCTCCCAGTGAGTCTCCAGGGGTAAGTGGGGTTTTAAACCCTGTTCTCCAGAATCCTAGTCTGTCACTCCATCCACTGCATCGCTCTCTCCACTACACCACATTAGGATTGGATCTAATACCCACTTATTTCTCTTTTTGGTGGTGCAAATGTGAACAGAAATGTGAACAGGTAACATCCTCTTCTACTTTGAAGCGTCACATTATTTGGGTACCAGTGGCAGAAAATAATTACAAGCACCTCTTCCTCTGCCTTGTAATAAGATGACGACAACAACAAGTAGTAACTAACCATTTACTTCTCTATCATGTCACTTAATTTTTGCAGCCTTACTCTGCTTAATGGCAGGGCCAGCCCTGGTTTAATGGACTTGATTTCCTTTGTTAGAAGCGGGACAATATTTGCTGATTTCACAAGCCTAGGAGGTCTCATTAGTTTCAAATGCTTCACCTTAATCTTTGAAACTGGCAGCAAGAACCAAAGTAATGACTAATCCAAGTTTGTGCCAGCCCCTTGACAATTAAGTCCCTTCATGTGCATATAGCATGGAAGTTGATGTGTGTGAGCTGGCTGACTCTGTGAACTTTCCTAAATTAGATGTGACCAGTAGATGCCTACAGCATGGTGCTCTAACTTGCCTGTTGTTAAACTCTCCCTAAAGCCAATTTGATTATGAAAAGCTGCCCTGTGGAATGGAGTCGGTCTCCAGTTTATGGGGAATGGTTGCAGCTTCAGCAAGAGGCTTCTGGAATTGTCATCGAATTGAATTATTGGAAGCAGTCAGCAGCTGGAGGGAAGTGAATGACTCGTGAAAACAGCTGGCCATTGATTCCCCCTTCTCTTCATGGAGACAGTGTTTTTTTAAAAGTTGATTATTTTTCATTAAACAAAATTACAGTTACAATGATCATGTGAATCAATACAAATAATAGAAGAACCATTTGAGCTGAAATTTGAAAAGCAATTATTTAGTGGCTGCATGCTTACAGTAGCTTATGGGGAGTAATTTGCATTGAATTTAGTGGGACTAAATTCTGAGTAGACATGAATAGGACAGGACGATGATTTCCTGTGAGCCACTTCAGTAATAAGAAATATATGGTTATCTGACAGCTTTATGTCCTCTGATGCTTCTTTGAAATGGCTGCTCTAGGGGCAAAGAAATATTTTTGTTAGACTAATTACCTAGAGGCTTCTATCAGATGTGCTTGAAAATTGATCCCAGATTTTTTCATGCTGTCTTCTCCCATGGCTTGCATCATGTTTTGTCTTGGCTTCCTTGCCACCTGCTCTCAGGATGAAGGCCTGTCTAGTTCAGTGGTTCCCAACCTTCTGCTCCCAGATGTTCATGGACTTTAACTCCCATAAATCCTGGCCAGCACAGCTAATGGTGAAAGCTTCAGGGAGTTTTGATCCAGGAATATCTGAGGATACAAGATTGGGAACCCCCGGCCTAGTTATTATTTTTAGAAGATGGATACTACTTGATATGCCCAATATTGGCACTATTATTACATTATTTTTCATTTTACTTTGCTTTCTTCTTCTTCTTCTTCTTCTTCTTCTTCTTCTTCTTCTTCTTCTTCTTCTTCTTCTTCTTCTTCTTCTTCTTCTTCTTCTTCTTCTTCTTCCTCCTCCTCCTCCTCCTCCTCCTTTCCATGGACCATTCTGACTACACCTGATGGGCGTTGCCCCCCAGCAACATATAGATGCCCCCAAGTTACACTCTCTTGTCCTACAGAGATTAAAAAGTAATAGCCCAAACTCAGAGGCTTGCAAGCTGATGGCCATTATAATATTTTTTAAAAAGGGGAGGGAAGGGGGATTTGAAGGAAACCAATGTTGAATGGTGACAAGCAGAGGACACAAAGACAAGCAGTATTTGCAGAGGGGAAGCCAGGTGGCAGGAGGTCCCAGCTGAGCCAATGGTCATGCTGCCTTTTTCCTCCCACTCTCTAGTTCTTCCAGACCATACTCCCCATTCATTGTCTTCAGTTTCATTTTGAAGAGACAATTCACCACATGTGCTTATCTGAAAACAAAAACATAAATTGGAAAGTACCAATGCCTCCTTCTTTGGCATACTTTTTCTGTGTTGGGCAAGTCATGTTCTTGTGATGGAACAAGAAACAACTGCCAGGCACTTAAATGTGACCACCTATTGTATACGATCTAGAATAAGGAGTGGATGCAATTACCTCAGATATGAAATTATATTGAGAGCACTGCTAATCTTACGTGTAATATGTAAGCAATCTTATGTGTAAATAAAAAGCTTTTCTTCTCTTGTTCTTGTAGATGGAAGAAATGGCATACCTCTGATCTAACATGACTGTACCCAGAGATATTAAGGGACTGAGAACTCTTGTCAGAAACTTTTATGGAAGATGACAAAGGAAATACTAACCCAAGCTGAAGTGTCTCCCTTGTCGCATTTCCAGACAAAGCAACCCAGTTTAGTTAGGCGCCTGTTATGCCCTTCAGCCATTGGTGACTCATGTCTTTTTGGATGGCACAAATCTCTAACATAAGCCCTACAGATGAGCAAAAGCCTCCAGTTTCTGTCACTAAAAGTGCTTCCACAATTTTTGCTTATGTGATTGAAAAATGAGGCATAAATTTCCTTCACAACAAATACACCGGGCAGAAAAGAAAGAACTGAACCTGAATACAGAAGTTTACAAACAGAAACTACAACTTCTGCTGTTGATATGAAGTCACCCTCTAACACACAGACAACCCATTTGGTGCTAGAGGTTTTCCCAGAGTATAACTTCCATTGTTGCTTTAATTCCGAATTTGCCTTTCTCTGCTTGTTACCTAAATGTGGGGAGTACAAGAGGGAAAGTGGATTAAGGATTGTAATTCAGGATTCAGCTCAAGGATCCCCTCAAAATATGTGAATCTTGCCTGACTGATGTCAGGGTTGTTGAAGAGCTGTAAATGTGGAGTGGGAAACACTTCTAAACATGGGGCCTGAATGCCATTTTGGGAATTTTCTCAAGGGTGGTGTTCCAGAGCTAAGGTCACTGAGTCAGTGTAAATGAAAAATTGGTGAGGCCATGGGTAGATTGTACTGATTTGTGAAACAGTGTTCAGCCAACAAAAGAATAATTCGGGACTTCACACTTGAAACTGGAGGTCGTGTTCAATGCAAAGCTATTCCTACCTGCAAACTAAAGGTAATTTTGAATGCAAAACATTTTTTGGATTGAAATAAATTGTTATCTCTGATCACTGGTGATAAAGGAAAAAGATCTCCAAGGGCCAGATGGGGGATGGAGACTTTAGCAGGCTTCATGTCCTCTTCACTCATTATAATTATAAATACTCATTTATAATTTTCTCCTGTGGCTACAGTGTGCCAGAGCTGCAAATGAGCATAGTTCTGGTTATCCATGATGAGCAGGAGTTGCTGCTAGGGGAATTCCCATTCTCCATTTTAGAAAGAAAAAACCAAGAGACCCTGTCCCCAGGATGGGACTTAATTCTGAAAACGACCATTGGTGGTGTTTATTCCAACACCTTTGAGGAAGCAGTAGGAAACTGTGTGCCAGCTGTAATGAGAGTGGCATTGAGACCTTTAAATGTATTCCAAAGTGAGAAAATCACAAAGACAACTACATTTTGGTGTTACCTGTATTCCACTTTCCTGAGTGGTGAGAAGCTCTTCTCTCTGGCCTTTAGTTTCTCGTAGAGGAGAAATACTAGAGATAGGTGTAATTTCTTCATTTATATTAATCACTTTATTTGCAAACACACAAGCGAAAGCATAAACGGAAGCAATCCATCCACGTTTGTAATCTTAACAGTCTTGCTGGAGCATACCTGATAATTTCCAGCCACTGATTTTCATGAAGAAAAAACCCATCAGGCATCTAAAGCCATTGCAGAGGAGCTTTACAAAACAGGAGAGCATTCAAGGTTGTTATGGATACTTGGGAAAAACTACCTTATTGGACGATAACTCTTAGAAGTCATAAGGTTAGATGCAATTTTGGGAGCTGTAGTCTAAAAAGTAACTTTTCCAAGGTCACAGGTTGTCCCTTTTAATATCTGATGATCCAAAAGCAGAGAGTTTTGAGATCAAAAACTGAAGCCCTGCAGAAGAATCTTTCCAGTTCATCCCTTTTACTACAGCTACAACATTATGACTCCACAAGAGGAGCAACAAATCCCCTCAAAAAACAAACCCACAACCCTCCCAACAACAAAAAATACCCCAAACCTCCATCAACCTCACCCCCTAAAATTGGTGGGTATGACTTGGGAGGACAATGTGATGGATCTGCCACAATGTGTATACACTCTGGTTGTAGAGAAAGGAGCAGATTGATTTGAGCTCATGAAATAGATCTTTGTTCACAGGCTCCTCATCTTCCAATAGTCCTTTCAATAACAGGCATGAAGGAACATGGCTTGCTGAATGGGTGTGTTTTATATTATATGTATAATTCTGGAAAACTTTATTGTGGAAATGCGGTTTCAAGAGAAGCCTTGCTTTGCACACTTTGCTTTGCAAAATCTTGGGTTACAGGAAGTCCAAAAATAGTGATGACTTATTACTAACTACAGTGACATAGTAGATTGAACTGAGGATCTCTTTCAAGCAGAAGTCTGTTAATCACAAATAGTTGGTTGAAAGATTCTGCCCTCCTCATGAGGAATGTTGAACATGAGTAGAAAATATCTCTGAATATGCTTTTTTTTTTTGACTGCAGAATTCGTGGTTAGTTGCTTCTCAATTTGCCTAGGTGTGTTCCCTCCAAGTTCTGTAGAGCAATTTATATATCTGGATTTCTGCTCCCAGGAGATTCTTTCTGCTTTGGGCATTAAGAACAGCATCCATCCATGCCTGTTGACAATATTGGGGATGCGCGTATCATCACTCTTGTCTCATTTGATGTGATTATTGGTCTGCCACAATATGTGGCTGTTGAGAAAAGTAGGAGCACATTGTGGCATGTTCATAACCAGAGAGAAAGCATTCCAAAATAGGATTTGGCTTCTACAACTCTCGTGGAGAATTCCACAAACTGCAGAGGAATGTACCGACTGGGAAGCAGTCAGGGACCAGTTTTTCTCCAGAAGCAGTCAAAGGGAGATACAGTATATGGAATGTAGGTCCTACCCATTTTTTGATCTATAGGCATTATAGTGTTTGGTGACTGATTTGGAGATGTACTGTAAATACAGTACCATGAAGTAACTGCATTTTATTTCAGCAGAACAAAAGGATTTGAATAAAATTTTTACACCCTGTCCCCCCAACTTCAACATTTTTAGGTTCTCCTGAGGAGGCTAGTGGTGTACGATTCTGAGTTTTTTCCCTGTACAGATTTTCTATCATATGAAGAAACCAGGAAGAAGTGACAGGAAGACATGGAAGGGTAGTGAGTAGGATGACAACATTGTCTCCATAAAAGACTTAATGAGGCAGATAAATTTTGTCTGCATTCAATATGGCTTCCAGCAGCAAACTCCCTTAAAAGAGTTACCCATGGCAACTGCTTTCTGCAGCAAGTTGTTTTAGTAGGCAGCAGTTTGCCATGAAGATTGGGGAATTCACTCTGAAAAATGATGTTTACTGTAGGTTTGCCCAGAGCTTATAAAAGTTACTTTTTTTGGACCACAGCTCCTTGAATGCTTCAGACACTGGCTATGTTGGCTACAGAATTCAGCAAGTTGTACTCCAAAAAAGTGATTTTGAAGTTCTGGATTTGCTTAGGCATATTGAGAAGTCTGTGAACAGGCTCATTGTCTGGTGACAGTTTTTGTGAGGATTGTGACAACCCCAGACCTACTGGGATATACCACAGTTTCACTAAGCTGCCACCAACCATTCCCTGTAAGGAGTCACACAGACCAGGAATGGATTTTTAACAAATAAAGGAATAAGGTTTATTTAAATCACACACAGGGAAAATAAAATGATCAAGTGAATAAGATACAGTAACGTGGCTTAGTCTCAACCATACATACACTAGTTTGGTTCACACAGAACGCATTTAACTAAAGCACAGACCCTGAACCTATCAGTTCTGGCTACCCATACAGACACCTGAACCTATCAGGTTGGTACTGACTGACACACAGTAGTACCCTGTCTGACACACAGACTCCCACTCAAGCTTCTTCTCTCAGCTCTTCTCCAGCTTTTTCTTCCTTCTCCACACAAGCTCCACATATATATACAGTACAGCCCCTCCTCCTGATGTCCCGCCTTCCACTCCCCATAGGATGGAACTTTCCCTCCAAACCCATGACAGACAGGTAACATCAGTGCTGTATGTAACACCTCCCCTCTTTATAAGTTGTTTTGTAGGGGGAAAGCTAAGGTGCTTTTCTCCAAAAAACAACCTGGTTAAAACACACAAAAACAGTTATACATACAATATCATACTTACTTATACTTACACTCTAAGTTAAACATTTACCATTTTCAATACATCAAGTTACCTTTATTCATACAAATCAATCATGTTTAATAAACAGGTACATTTAACTTTTTGTCATCAAAATATATACATAGTCCATGTTTCTTTCGCCGTCTTCATTCTTCAGGTCTTCTTGACAAGGCGTCAGCAACACAGTTCACTGACCCTCTGACCACCTTCACTTCAAAGTCATAGTCCTGCAGGTTTAAAGCCCACCTCATAAGTTTGCTATTGTGGGTTTTCATTGTCTTTAACCATTGCAATGGTGAATGGTCAGTGCACAGAATAAAATGTCTTCCCCAGATGTAAGGCTTGGCCTTCTGGATCGCGTAGACTATGGCCAGGCACTCCTTTTCCACGGTTGCCAAATGTCTCTCACCTTTCTGGAGTTTCCTACTCAGGTAGGACACTGGATGCTGGTCCCCATTCTCATCCTCCTGGCAAAGAACTGCTCCTACCCCGCTGTTAGACGCATCGGTGTAGATGATGAACTCCCGGTCGAAGTCTGGAGCACGCAGCACTGGATAGTTGATGAGGGCCTCCTTCAACCTCTGGAACGCCTCCTCACAGTCGCTGGTCCACGGGATGCGGTCATCAGTCTTCTTCCTCGTCAGATCGGTCAGCGGAGCCGCAATCTCGCTAAACCTCGGGATGAACTTTCTGTAGTAGCCCACCAACCCAAGAAATGATTTGACTTTTTTCTTGGTGTTGGGTCTAGGCCAATCACGAACTGCTTCTATCTTGGCCTCTAGGGGTTTTATCACTCCTCCCCCTACTATGTGACCCAAGTATTTTATTTCTGGGCTACCCAGCTGCAGTTTGTTCTCTTTACAGAGCCTAGGCCAAAGCACTTCCTCCCCTGGGTTAAAGTGCCTCTCCCTGGCTTTCTGGTCATCCCAAGCTTTCTTTCTGACCTTTTGAGCTTGCAGGGTCTCTGCTGCTAGCTCTAGGTTTCTCTTTAGGTCATTCCTTAAGGTGTCTATGTATGTCACAACGTTTTGTGGGTCATCCTGGGTGATCTGCTCCCAATTTTGTTTGATCAAATCAAGGGGCCCTTTCACCCTTCTCCCAAATAAAAGTTCAAACGGACTGAACCCGGTACTGGCTTGTGGCACTGATCGATAAGCAAACAAAAGGGATTGCAGCTTCTGGTCCCAATTGTTTGGATTCTCTGCCAAGTAAGCCCTAATCATGCGCATTAGAGTCCCATTGAACTTCTCAGTTAACCCATTACTTTCAGGGTGATAGGCAGTGGTTTCCTTGTGTTTAATTCCACAGATTTGCCATAACCGTTTCATGAGCTTCGATGTAAATGATGCTCCCAAATCTGTGATTATTTCTGAGGCAAATCCCATCCTGGACATATACCCCACCAAGGCATCTGCCACTGTGTTAGTTTCAATGTTAGTCAAGGGTATGGCTTCAGGGTACCTCGTGGCATGGTCCACAATGGTGAGAATGAACCTGTTCCCCCTCTTTGTGACCTTGGGCAAAGGTCCCACAATATCCACCCCTATGCATTTGAACGGAGTGTCAATCACAGGCAAAGGGCACAACTTTGCTTTGGTCCTGTCACGATTATTCCCCTGCCGCTGACACACATCACATTTTTTACAGAACTCCCTGATCTGCTTCCCTATGTCAGGCCAGTAAAAATTCTGTGTGATTCTCTGCTGTGTCTTGTTCACCCCTAAGTGCGCAGCAAACATGTCAGAGTGCCCCCTTTGTAAGATCATGGGGCGATACTTTTCAGGTACCACTAGCTGACTTCTGATCCCATCTCCCCCTTTTGAGATATTCCTCAGGGTCTCTCTATATAAAATTCCCTTTTTCTCACAAAATCTCACTGGGGTTTCAGGTGTTAGCTGGGCGTCTGTCACCTGTTCAAAACACTTTTGGAGAGTGGCGTCTGCCTTTTGCTCTTGGCCAAATTTGCTGTCTGTGGTTAAGGTTTCTACCACAGCTTCGGAACTACCCTCATCTGCTTCCATCTCGGGCCCTTCAGTACCCCCCTGAACTGTCCCCGTGGTAGCTTGTGAGCGTGTAATCACTAGCACCCGTTTCACATGTTCAGCCAGGTCATTTCCCACGAGCACGGCTGCTGGCAGAGTCGATGAAATCGCTAGCCGCCAAACTCCCCTCCAGCCTTGAAAGTTCACAGGTACCTTCGCTACTGGCAGTGAGATCACCTGCCCCTCAATCCCTGCCACCTTTATGCTCTCATTTGGGATTACATACTCCCTAGGAATAATATCTGGATGGCACAGGGTCACCTGGGAACAAGTATCCCTCAGCCCCCGATACTGATGGTCAAGTATTCCTACGTCCACCCCTGCTGTTTCAAACAACTGTGAATCTGTTCTCACAAGTAAGCAGCGCCTGACCTCCACAAGAGGACCATTTTCCTCAGCCTGATCAGCAGATGTAACTGTTCCAGATTGAGTAGCCATGGCAACAGGCTCCCTCAGTGACAAGGAGCTTTGCTCTTTCTGGACACAGAACACAGCTTTTGGATTGGTTCCACTCGAATCATGAGGCACATTTCCTTTTAGCTGCTTTAATTTCTCACACTCTGAGATTAGATGGCCCTTTCCTTGACAGAAATAACATTTTCTGCTGTATTTTGAGTCTTTCTCATCTTGTTTTGGTTTTCCCTCCAAAATCTGAGGTCTTGGTTTCGTGTCTGAGGGCTTCCCTTCACCATGGGTCCCTCCCACTTGCTGGTTTCTTCCTGGTCCCTGAGAGTACTTGCTGTAGGTTTCTTTAGGTTTATCTACAGATTTCCACTCAGCACCTAAGGGTTTTCTTATTTGATAAATAAAATCTGCGATCTCTGCTGCTTCGGCCACAGATTTCGGTTTCCTTTCCCTCACCTGGAACTTCAGTTCCCCATGCAGGACTGAATAGAACTGTTCCAGCGCTATCAGGTCTTTGAGCTGCTGGAAGGTCTCTGTTCCCTCCTGAGATAGCCATTTCTCTAGCAGCCTCACCAGTTGGGCCCCCACTTGGGTAAAAGTCTGCTCTGGTTTCTTGGTGAGTGACCTGAATCTTTGCCTCAGCTGTTCCGCATTTATCCCATGTCTGGCAAACAC
The DNA here is from genome assembly GCF_051106095.1 of Pogona vitticeps. Classification (NCBI taxonomy): domain Eukaryota; kingdom Metazoa; phylum Chordata; class Lepidosauria; order Squamata; family Agamidae; genus Pogona; species Pogona vitticeps. The sequence goes on from NC_135786.1 coordinate 144,343,325, forward strand.
CAGTTTTTTAAACTCTGCAAAATCTTTTAACAGCTCCTCTGGCATCTCTGCATAGACTTCTGCCAGGCTGCCACTGATTAAAGATCGCATGATGGTCATCTTCTCAGTTTCCCTTACTGAGAAGTCCACAAACGCTCTTTTCACGAGGGAAAAGAACACCTCAGGGCAATCTCCCTTGTGGTATACAGGGAATTTCTTCAGGTCAGTTTTAGACAATTGGCCCACCTCAGAATCTCTATTGTTATTATTGTTCTGATTCATCAACTCCAATTTTCTTAACTCAAACGCCATTTTCTCTCTCTGCAATTCCAATTCAAATTGTCTTTGCCTTTCCCTTTCCCTTTCCTCCACTTCAAATTGCCTCATCCTCAGTTCATGCTGTTGGGCTATGAGCATTTTTTTGAGTTCTGGGTTCTGTTCTCCCGTGCTGTCACCCTGCACTGAGCCAAATTCATCCTCAGAACCTTGGTCTACCTGGGGGTCTTTCACTTCACCCATTTCTGCCATTTGGCTTCGAGTCAAGGGCATAATCCCCCCCCCAGAACAGGCTGCTTTCAAAAGTCAAGCCTCAGAATAAAGCGACCACTTTTTTTTTCTTTTGCCTCAGAACCAGCTTTCCATAGATTGCTGCTGTTCTTCAGCACTAGCTTGCAACTGTAGCCAGCCAGAGTCTACCCCCCTCTGCTAGGCCTCTCAGCAGACAGGCTAGATCACTGCTACTTTACACAGTTTTGCCTCAGCTTTTTCCCGCCAAAACAGGTTGCCTCAGAGCTCCCTAATCTAGTCTCCCCAGTTGGCACGTTCTTCCACTAGCGCACCTCCCCGTGAGGTATGCCTAGAAGATTACCTACGCGCCCTCAGATTGTCCCTGACTAGACCCCCCTTGCTCTGGGCACACTTGCCAAGGCTTTGCTGGACCACTGGACAACTGGACCAGTCGTATCCCACACGCTGGACACCAATCAATGTGACAACCCCAGACCTACTGGGATATACCACAGTTTCACTAAGCTGCCACCAACCATTCCCTGTAAGGAGTCACACAGACCAGGAATGGATTTTTAACAAATAAAGGAATAAGGTTTATTTAAATCACACACAGGGAAAATAAAATGATCAAGTGAATAAGATACAGTAACGTGGCTTAGTCTCAATCATACATACACTAGTTTGGTTCACACAGAACGCATTTAACTAAAGCACAGACCCTGAACCTATCAGTTCTGGCTACCCATACAGACACCTGAACCTATCAGGTTGGTACTGACTGACACACAGTAGTACCCTGTCTGACACACAGACTCCCACTCAAGCTTCTTCTCTCAGCTCTTCTCCAGCTTTTTCTTCCTTCTCCACACAAGCTCCACATATATATACAGTACAGCCCCTCCTCCTGATGTCCCGCCTTCCACTCCCCATAGGATGGAACTTTCCCTCCAAACCCATGACAGACAGGTAACATCAGTGCTGTATGTAACAAGGATCTCTTCATATTTTTGTGGTATCTGTTTCATATACCCTAGACTTTGACTGGTCTTTCTTTCTTTGTGTCAGAAGCACCACAGATAATCATAAATCTATCAGATAATTTTTTGCCAATAACAGACAATATGAAGGGTTCCACTCATTTTTAAGAAGTGGGTAGATTTTTCCACATTGTAGACTTGGCATTCTCTGACATTTCCTCAAGATTCACAAATGTTCTGAGGGGAAAAAGTTTCCGTAATTTCAGTCTGTGAGAACATGGAGGAAATCTCTGCAAAGAATGTGAGGAATGTGTGAATACATTCCCACATTCCTTGGACAATGATGGCACACTACTTTTATTCCTGAAGCATCACTGAGTGAAGTCTGATTGGTGTTGTATGTACACAGTGATTGTGTGGAAGAAGAGAAAGAAACACAATATGGCAGTGGCATGGTGCCCATTTTCCTGAGTCCTGCTTTCATTTTAAAACAAGCCACATCAGGCTTCAAACCCTTATTTCTGTGGTGTAGCCAATGAATAAAATCAAGGAAGAGAGAGATATAGTTAAATAACATGTTTGGAGGTTGCAGATAAAACTTAATTATACTACATATCACTAGCAAAAGAAAATGAAATCCCCTCCTCCCCAATATATTATTCTAATTTACTCAATTTTCACAGTCCATAAAGGGAGCAGAATCCAGCTTTTCTTGGTTTCCTAATTGCAATGTGGAAAATATCCTGCTCTTCATCCCAGTATTTAAGAGAAGCATCTTTTCAAGGGAAGATTTATGTGACAGTGTCCTTTGTTCTTTGGTCAATGACCAATCCACTGATATTTTTTAATTGTAGAAAACAGGAAAAATATACAAGTCAAACTTAAGTGGTATTACAAAGTACTCTCATGTTACTATGAATTATTTTTCTGAATTCCTTCACTGAGCACAAAGCACTTCAAGGGTGGGTGATCTGAACATATTCTCCAGTATTATTCTGATATCTTGGTCCCAGTTCAGGCAATTTACTTTTGTTGTACAATTTGTGATTTTATCATTTTTTCCATGTTATATTTATAAACTGCCTCATGGGCATTACCAGTTAGGTATACAAAAACTACACAAACAAATAATTGTTTAAGTGAGATTTAGTGATTTACGTATTTTTCTACTTAGTGATGTTAACTGGATCTTTTAGCAGATTCTTAAGAGCAAAAAGCATGAGTGACGGATGCTTGGAAACTGATAAGTTAAACTTCCTGTGGCCATGCATCCAAGCTCTGAAAATACTGTCTCCAATTCTATAGACATTCTCATGTTCCTTTTTTTTAAAGCTGCTTTTCCTCTTTCCATAAAGAAGCTCCTCTGGTGGGTAAGTTCAGCACATGTTTGATATTAGAACTATGTGATAATCTGCAAATACTAGAAAGGGACTAAAATATACAATGTCACAATGCCTGAAATCCAGTAGTAAGTCATAGCTAGAGAAGACCATTGAATCATTGAGGATTGGATAAGTGAACACCTATGTAAATTCTATGGATTCAACTAGTTGTGACTTACTACTGGATTTTAGCCAATAAAAGTCAAATAGAACTTGATGGTACTTGTAAACAATAATGCAATACAACCACTTTTTCTGTGGTTCTTGTGAGATGTTTTGAATGGAAACTTTAAAATGAACCTGAAGTCAGTTTCATCAGGTTTATGAATGTGGGATATTATGCTTCTGTGTCCACAATTCAAATGCCAGGAAATGTCCCAAAATTGCTGCACAATATCATGCCCTTGTTGTCAGCCGGAAAAAGGATGCCATATTTTATGTAGTAAAGGGGCAGCTGTCTGTTACGATTCCAAATTTGGTGCTGACGTGAAGTCTAGTTTAATTTTTTTGTTGTTTTTGTTTTTGTTTTGGGCTGTCCCCCTTTTTATAATCTCCTTGTGCAATGTTGATTTGTTTCACCAGCGCAAGATCATTTGTGCACTCTTATGCAGCAGTAATTATTATTTGCTTTCCTTGTTATATTAGGGAAGCATGAGTGAAAGAAATTGAGCCTAGTTGCTGAATATGAACAGTTCAGTAGGTCTCAAGAGCTAAGTGAAATGCCGCAAAGAAAAATATTAAGCTCAAAGTTTGTTTTTCGCAGGAAGAAAAGTTTCTATGTACAATTTACATAACCTATGTATACAGCGATGTTTATTTTAAAGCAGGAACTAGACTGTACTGAACAAACAGTACATTGGTGAGAAACTCGCAAGTCAAAGGGTTAGATCAGTTCTCACACATAGTTTCAGTACCTTCTTTCTTAAAGCAGCATTTCGATTTCGAAACCTTTATTGGCATATAAACGGACAACAACAAAACATGGGTACAAGCCAAGCGATGATCAGAGTAAACATAAAATAGGAGATACACTCAACAAATACAGTGTAGGTAATGGGTTAAATTGGAAATTTCCAAAAGATATCTTGCAACGGCAGATGTAATCCGCGGGTAAGAATCATTCAGGAAAAAGGATAGGGAGTTGGGCAAAAGAGAAAGCCACGGTTCGAGAAACAGCTTTCTCAGAGATGAATGCGCCGGGCAATGAAATAAAATATGGTCCAGGGAATCTGGGAGGGTATGACAGAAAAAGCAGAGCCTATTTGCACGGGGGATCTTAGCGAATCGGCCTGCATGAACCGCCGAAGGGAAGATATTGAGGCGAGCTAACATAAATGCTCTTCTCTGGCCAGGGTTGGTCAGTGAAGAGAAATAGTTAGAAGGGCGTCCTAGGGAAGGAGGAAGACTGAAAAAAAGGGGAGAACAAGTGGGGTTTAAGTCAGCTGAAAGTGACTCAAACTCAAGCTGCCAAAAGCAGCATTTCATATTACCTTTGATTCCTTGACTGTCACTAAGAGTGCATGCTGCTGAAGCAGGACTTCTGCTTTTGGCAGTACTCTGAAGACATCCGCTGTTGTTCTACTGCTAAACACTAGCTTACCTAGTTTTCCGGGCACTATAAGCTGCCTAGATGCAAGACCACCTAGGAATCATATACAATAATGAACACCCCAGTGGACAAAAAGGGGAGTGAAGAAGACTTGAGTCTCTAGTGACACAGAAGACACACACCAGGGACCTCAGCGCCTTTGCAATTCTTAGGTACTATTCTAGAAAAGTAACCATATTAGTCTGTTCATACAATCAAGGTATCCAACCTTTGCTGGATGTCTTGGGAGCTATTTTCAAGTATTTGAAGGATGTTCTCATAGGTGACGGAGCAAATCTGTCTCCTGTTGCCCAACAGGTTCAAATTATAAAACAGGGGACCTGAACTATGTTTTAGGATGAACATCCTGATGGTTCTTATTTATTTATTTAATTAATTAATCAATTAATTTATACCCTGCCCATCTAGACCGAAGTCTACTCTGGGCGGCTAACAACATTAAGAATAATAAAATAAAATAAAGCAACAACATTAATACAATTGAAGATGGCAAAATAAATTAGGCATTGACAGGAGGGAAGGCCTGCCTAAAGAGCCAGGTCTTCAGTTGGCTCTTAAAAACACCCAGCAAGGGAGCCAGACAAATTTTGGGGGGGGAAGATTGTTCCAGAGGTGAGGGGCCACTGCCAAGAAGGCCCACTTTCTTGTTCTTTCTCTTTGGGCTTCCCTCAGCGTTAGGCCCCTGAGCCTCCCATCTTGACTAAAGAGAGTGATACTGGTAGATCTAGGAGGAAGGAGGCGTTCTGCAAGATATTGAAGTCCTAATCCATTTAGAGTTTTATATGTCATCATTAGTACTTTGAAATCAATGCAGAAACGAATGGGCAGCCAATGCAAGGCAGCCAGAGTAGGGGAGATACGTTGACATTTTCTCACCCCAGTAAGAAGTCTGGCTGCCGTGTTCTGCACCATTTGAAGCTTCCACATCAGTCTTAAAGGCAGCCCCACATAGAGCACATTACAGTAGTCTAATCTCAAGACTACAAGCGCATGGACCAGAGTGGTGAGGGCACCCACATCGAGATAGGAACACAGCTAGGCAATCCACCGAAGATGGAAGTAGGCAGTGCGGACCACTGATGCTACCTGGGTTTCCATGGTAAGCACCCAATCCAGGTGTACTCCCAATCTGCAAACCCCACTCTTCGTGGTCAGAGTCATCTCCCCAAAGGAGAGGGAGTTTCCCAAACCGCCAATGTCAGGGCCACCCACCCTCAGGACCTCTGTCTTCCCAGTCAAAAGTCCAATAGACTGTCTTGGAAGATGATGGACTTTCCTACATTAGAGCAAAGGCTAGATGGCCACCTTACAAGGATGCTGTTGCAGCAGATTTGCTGCCTGAGTAGAGTGTTGGACTAGATTACCTTTCTGTACCTTGCCAACTTTATGACTATAACATATGGCAATAGCATATATTTTCACTGGCATAGCGAACAGCACATGGAGGTGTCTATCTTGTCTTCATATTTACCAATTGATGGCAAAAATACCTTTCGCTGTTGAAAATTAATGGGTCTTGGATAGTTTTGTTCAGTCATTACTCAGTGTAATATAACACAAAGGCAGCAGAAGTGATTTAAGAAATATAATGGCCATCTGTATCCTAAACAGTTTTAAAAATAAGTAGTTTTACAACACTTTATTGAGAGAACATGGAAAAAGCAACAAAATAATAGTACAGGTCTTTCATCAGGAATGTGTAATCTGATACAGTACTCTCACACCATTGTAATCTGCACCAGATAGCACACCAACGAATGACATGGGTGGCTTGTGGAAAATAACTCTTGTCATTCGTATTAACATAATAAATAAAAGGAAACCACATGTTGAAAAAAATTATCTTGAGAGCATGGTTGTTTAAGCAATTTGAACTGGTGAGTTAATTTTTCTATCAGAGCAATATGCCACACTCTATTTCTCTAAGAATGTAAAGTTGTTACAAATTCCTTTCCAGTTTATGACAATTCCCAAATGTGCTGCCATGTTGTGTCTGACTCTTCGGGACCCCATGGACCAGAGCACGTCAGGCCCTCTTGTCTTCCACTGCCTCCTAGAGTTGGGTCAAATTCATGTTGGTTGCTTTGCAGACACTGTCCAGCCATCTCGTCCTCTGTCGTCCCCTTCTCCTCTTGCCATCACACTTTCCTAACATCAAGGTCTTTTCCAGGGAGTCTTCTCTTCTCATGAGATGGCCAAAGTATTGGAGCCTCAGCTTCAGGATCTGTCCTTCCAGTGAGCACTCAGGGCTGATTTCTTTCAAAATGGATAGATTTGTTTTCTTTGCAGTCCAGGGGACTCTCGAGAGTCTCCTCCAGCAAATGTATAGTTTTTTTCCCCCTTGTGATGAATTATAAAAATTAATACATGGAATAGAGTCAACTTCTGAGATTCTGTAAAGGGTAAAAAAGGAGTCGAAACTGTGTTACCACATATCCTTACCTAAATGTCTAGTGTTTGCATGTACAAGGAGAATATAATTTTGTGGGTTCCTTAAGTCACATCATGCCATAAAGAAGTTATCTGTACACCAGGAGAATTAGTAACCATGTTTGGTGAAGGATGCTGGGAGATGTTGACTGGAAAAGTAACTGGCTTCCTCCATGGGAGTAAATCAAGGCTCTGGCCCATGGACACTTTCTTTTAATAAGGCCCAAAGGAGCAATTATCCAGGCAGTGTGGTCATTCCTGCCCCATTGAGATAAACAGCATCATCATGCTTTTGTGTAACTAACTATCCATTTGTGCAAAAGGAGAAGGAGATTTTCCCGAGGGTTTTCCCCCTAAAGGAAAGAGAAAGGAGGCCCAGCAGCAGCAGCAGCAACAACAACAACAAAACTATCAGAGCAAGAATTAGTTGGCTTTGAATTGTTTCAAATTTCTGATGCTCCTCTTTCTTTCTTACTAGTGCAGTGATCGCTAAATGATAAATAGTGGAGCGATTAGGATTTTGCCTTAACTCCAGCTTTTGCCTAAGGAGATAATTAAAACACGCTTTCCTCAGAAACACAAGGCACTAAAAGACTTAGCCTCAAACGTTGATGTAGTGTTCACTTGATCGGATTTTTATTTTTACTTTGTCCAGAGCATTAGCTGTTATAGTTCTGGTGTTTTAAAATAGGACACCCTTGAGTATTACTGAAATAAGACATGGTTGCTAGGGAGCCACAGTTAGGAGCAGACCCAAAGACTATCATGTTAGATTCTTTTGCTGCTTCTGTCCTCATGGCTTATTCCAAGACAGAACCAAATATCCCTCAGGTCCAGGCCCTTTTTTTTACAAGGCTCAGGTGAAAGGAATCCATTTTGTCCCCAGCATCTCAATTAGCACCTTCATCATGGGGAGCTCTTTAGTAAGGGAACTAACGAAAAGCTCTACTGCTACTGCTGTTCCAGTGACCAGCAGGATTCAGGAAGGGATTCAGTGACGAAGCTGACTTCAAGAAGGATATTTCTGTGCAATTTCAGTCTGCAGTGTGTGTGTGTGTGAGAGAGAGGGAGAGCAACTGAAAAGTTTCTTTAAAAAAACACACAAATTGTTATGTAACTTGTTGCAAGATCCGTCAAGGTGACTCATTCGTTTTTCTGTTTTGCTTTTGTAAAGTTGTTCATGGCTTTTAAGTTCCTTTTTGGGGGGAGGGAGATAAGAATGAAGAAATAAAAGCAAAAGAGGTCTAAAAGGTAAAGGACTGCCCAAGCAATTGGGGGAAAAACCTATCTTAAAATTAGATAGCATTGTTTAGCCCTACCCCCTCCCTACAAATATATATATCTTTCTTCCCAAGTTTCTGAAGGACCCCCATCCTCTAGACCTCCTATGTCTGTCTGTCTGTCTGTCTGTCTGTCTGTCTGTCTGTCTATCTATCTGTCTGTCTGTCTATCTATCTATCTATCTATCTATCTATCTATCTATCTATCTATCTATCTATCTATCTATCTATCTATCTATCTATCTATCTATCTATCTATCTATCTATCTATCAGAACCCCATGATTGGCAAACAGGAGGAATGCCTATATTCCTTCCTTTCTTAATGCACCATGTGGATCTGAAAGTTGCTAGTAAGTCAACCATACATACGTAGCTGCAGTATGAGGATGAAACTCTCAGAGCTCAAGTGCAAAATAGATCTTGGTCTCCCACTGAACTCCAGTTTGTCATCCACCATCCCATAGTTTCAGTACTTATATCCACAAAGGCATAAAGCCAGATACAAAAGCAAGGAAGGTTTTATTTTCTGCTACCGTTTGAGGATGTGTTCCAATATATATATATGCACATAACCATTGGTTTACACAGTGAGAAATGCTACTTGGGCTACATTCCTAAGCACATTTGCCTGAATATCCATGAAATTAATTCTGAATCTTTTGAATAGGCTTGGCTTGGATATGTATGTTACTGAAATTATCCATACTAATCTTGAGCATTGTAATTCTGTGAAAGATGTGGTAATCTTTAAGGTTATGAGGGAGTACAGAAGATTCTAGAATTCGAAAGGCTCTTTGGGAGAAGCCATGAGGAAATAACAGATCTTGAATTTTTACAGAATTCTCCTGTTAAACTGAAGACGTTTTACAATTCTATGGCTGAAATCCAGTAATGCAAATCTACAACGCATAAGTCTGATGATGTCATCAGCTGCCGCTGTATTTTGGTAATCTAAAGTTTCTTGCCTCTTCCAAAGGTTCTGAGGCTCCCTTAGAATCCCTTTGGTTCTAGGGAAGCCTTTAGGAACAGCAGGATGCAGGCACAAAGTCTTAAATGCCTGAAAATCATTGCTGTGGGTCTTGCCATGGCTGCTGGGACGAATGGTGGTGTCAGACATTTAAAAGTTCCTCAGGTGAAAGGAATACATTTTGTCCCACTGACCCCAAAGGTTTCCCCAGGAAAGAGGGATCCTAAGGCATCCTAAGAACCTTTTGTGAGGAAATTTTTAATCCCCCCAAAGTGCCTGCATTCGATTGCATCATCAGACATATGTGGTGTAATGTTACATTACTGGATTTCAGACAGAGAAATGTCTTAATTTAACAGATTGCAACATAAGTAGAGAAAGGAGGAGGGTTATGTCTCACCAACCACAGTCTGATCTAGAAATAACCTCCTTGAAGGAAGTGGGGGGGCAATTTACTGGAGCCCTTGTTTCACACTGTGCGCCTTGAAGTTTCAGCTGCACTCCATCACATGGCAACGGGCACCACCACCACTATTACCATTAATATCCCAGACACAGAGTTCAAAACTAGAAGGCTAGAACAAGAGGCTTCATGTGCCTCTTGATCCTTACTGTTTGAGCCCCACACTGTGGGAGGTATAATTAGCACAAATGGTCTCCCAGTCAGAGGGGTCCGCTGTTCTGGGAGGAGTTGTGACAGCAGGGATAGCTATAAGATATTTCGTTTGCTAGTCCAGTGATTCTTCTGGTCAGTTTCTTGTCTCTTGGTTATTTGGCCACTGAGCTTGCCTACTGAGTCTTGCCGTTCTTCGGTGCTGCTCTTTGCTTTGCTCATCAATGGGAAATCCAAGTTTTATAGGTTCTATATTGGCTGCCATACAATAATAATATAATGATAATTATGTACTGTCAATTATATTCTGAGGTATACTTGATGTAAGCCCATGCCATGGTTTTCTAGGTATAGAGTACTCAGAAGTGGTCTATCATTCCCTTCTTTTGTGGGGTACCCTGGGGTTGTTGCCTAAACCAACACTGGGAGACAGTAATACCTCATGGCCAAATCCAGGGCATGGTGCACTACATTTTACTGCCATACTTCTAACTGAGGCTAAGTTCATTTCGAAACTGGGCCCACTTCTGGAGACATTTGAACCTCTGAACTGCAGGACTGGAAGGGATCCTATGGATCACAGAGTCCAGACTCTCTCAAGGAGGCACAGGGGGGAAATGAACTCCCAACCTCTGGCTCTGCAGCCAGAGACCTAAGCCATGGAGACTGGTTTCAATGGGAAGTAATAATCTGCTTTTAGAGCAGAAAGCATTTTTCTCAACACTGGGTAACCATAGTCACCACAAACCCCTATTAGTAGTGGGTTGTGATATAAGCAGAGATGGAGGGCACCTCATCCTACAATGGTGAAGGGAGGTCTGCCTGCTCAAACCACAGGGCTTGTATACATCTGGTATGAGTTAAAGAGCATTGAGCCGGGAGGATCTGGTTTCAAATAGGCTTTCAGTATAACCTGGCATCCTTCCTTTATAAGTCACCAAGTGCTTATCTGAGAATCCCTGCAGCTTAGACCAAATGGCAATACAGGCCACATTGCTTCTTTTGCTTGCTTGTAGCCTTCCCTTCCCTGGAGTACCCTAACATCAGGCCTATTCCAGAGGGATCATGGTAGAATGTGTGCTGAAAAGATGCTGCTGTGCAGAATTCTCCCCTGACATACTAAGGCGGCCAGTTTCATCTTCTTTCCTGAAATATTTCCCCATTGAGCTTGTAAACTGAGCAATTTGAGTAAGGTGATTTGTTGGCTAAGAAATGTGCAGGCAGCAATGTACTTTAAGGCTGCATTGTCAATTTTATTTCTGGCAATTTTGCATTTGCTGTGTACATCCATGATTTGCGACTCTATTTCTTGTTGGAGCAACTTTCCTCTAGATCATCTGCCCATGTCACCGGATTCTCCCAGGCTATGCTGAAGGATGCCTGGAAAACATCTGCTTAGAAGCCTGGCCTTCTCAGTGGTGGCCCCAGGCTTCTCGAACCAGCTCCTGGTTGAGCTGCACCTGGCTTCTTCCCTCCCTACTTTCAAGAAGCTACTGAAGACTCAAATATTCATTGATGCTTCTGGCAGTAACCTCTGATAATTATCTTTTGGTCGAATGTCTGTTGTCTTATTATGTATTCATGTAGATGCTGTGCTGCTGCTGCTGCTGACTTATGCTAGTCTCTGTTTTTTGTTTTGTTTTGTGATTTTGTGGTTATCCCCTGTGTGTCAACTGTTTTTTAATTTTATTTTTGTTAACCACCCAGAATAGTGCCTAGCACTATTACATAAATGAATGAATGAATGAATATTCCTTTATGTTTTTGTTTTGAATGATCTGAATTATTTCAGCAGTGCCAAGTCCTGTTTATGGGAAAAGAATGTGACAAGAAATAAATGATGGTGTGGTACAGTTGTTTTGCTTCAAGCTTGGGACAATTAGTTGTTTTTTGACTGCAGCTCCCAGAATTCCTCAGCCAGAATGGATGTAGGGGAGGTGATTCATGGAACTGTAGTCCAGAAACAGTGACTTCTCCAAGTTTTAGTTTTGCAGCATACAGCACATCTGGGATGGGATTTAATTAAGGATGGGTTTCCCTCTCTATTCCAAATTGACGTTCTGTAGGATTTTCTGTGGTCCAAGGCAGAAGCTTTTATATCTATTTACAGTCCCCCACCCTTGTTAAAGATTTCTTAACTTACTTTCTAGGAGAGTTGGGGTGGCATACTGATGATTATGTATGTCTCCTAATTTCATCCTATATCATGTGACTGCTGTGATGTTTTAAAAGCGTTTAGATCTTTCAGTGCTGCTGGCTAACTCAGAATGTCTTTTTAACTTTAAAGTCATTAAAGAGCCAGAGGTTGCATTGATTTTGTTACATCTTGACCAATGTCTCTGATATTATGTGATTTTATCTAAATAATGTATTTTTATCTTCCTGGTCACTGATAATTATTATTATTATGATTAACAACACCCACTTTTAAAATAAAATCTGCTGATTTTTATCTATTTACATGTGTACAGTGTATATATGGATGTATTTACAATATATATATACACCATACATTTATCACAACAGCCTTGTTCCAATTAAAAAATGTACACTCTCTTAGACCATCTAAGGCTATAATCAGAATTACATTTGTCCCCCTGTTTGGTCCACTGCAGGAATTGGCTGGTCCACTCCTTTTTTCTGGTGATCAGTCAATGTGATTTCTGGAGTGAACCATCCTGTCCCCAGAACATTACTACATGGACCTTTCTGTGTCCCTGTCAGGGGCTACTGCTTTTTTTGGTGTGGGTAGGATCTCTCTGTTTTGGTCTGTTTCCAGTGCATGTGAAACAGGGATTGAACCAAAATGAAACTTTGCTTAAGTTTTACAGCTGCTTTCAATATCCTCATATCATTAGTGGATTATAGACTAACTCTATGGCCTAAATAAGCTTGTTTACACTTATGTATACATTGGAATCAGAATGTATAGGGAGCAGATATGGGCAACTTGTGGCCCTCCTGATATTGCTGGCCTGCAGCTTTCATTGTCCCTCACCATTGACTGTGCTGGTTAGATCTGGTGGGAATTGCAGTCTAACAGTAACAACAGGAAGACAGAAGTTCTCCATCTTGATCTGAAGGGCTCTGCAAACAGAAAATGTTCTGGTGGCATTCAGCAAGTTTTCTATCATGTGAAAAGTTGAGGTTTTACCAATACACAAGAGTATGCTTTTCTTCATTTGTGAATCCCTTGAAACTGATATACAGTCTGAAATTGCCTCCTGTATCACAGCAGCTGAAATATATAAGGCATGCAACACACAATCTTGAAAGAGTGAGAGATCCTTGAGAGGAAGCAGTTTTTGTCCAGATATTCATATTGGTTGAAAAATAAAGTGCATTGCATCCATTTTACAATTATCTGTACTGTTTCAGCTTTATATTCCACAGGTGAAGTGAAATTTTGGGGGTGAAGCGAAGAAATTGGCGAAGACACCATTTTGATCCCCTCAGAAAATCCTGTTCTGGAGTAATTTTTCAGTAACGGTAACTTTAAAATCGCTGCCACCATAAAACCTGTTGTGTTCTTTGCCATTCACTTGGAACTGCTGTCAAAACAGACAACAGATGACTGTCTAATAAAACAGGAACAGCAGGAAAGAGCCTTCTACACTTCTGCTGAGCAGATGGATTATTCCTTCAACAATGTTAGTTTTTTTTTTCAAAGATTGAAGCCTGCTTGTTAAAAATATAAAGTTACAATGTGCTGTTCCACACAACCTTATTTTTAAGACCAAGTTGCTGAGAAATACATGTCAGCATTTGCATTTTTAGAAATAAGAACATTTGGAACCTCCTGCTCCATCTTTTATTTGAGGTAACGAATATAATTTGTACACAGTCTTGGGTATTGGGGTGGGAATCAAAGATTAATGGGCTAATCCTGTACATCTCTAATCAAACTTTCACAGAATGCTTTCATTTCTAATTACGAAGTCATTTGGTCAAATTAGAGTTTCTCACCAGCCCTAGCTCATATTGTTATCTATTGAGAGCTTGCAAGATATCCAGTGCAGCTCCTGTCTACAATAAGAGATAAGGGACAGAATCCTGCTGGTGTTCACATAAGGTTTATGTAACTTGTTGTGCCTAATAGTGGCTAATTACAAGATACTGGGACTATCTTAGTCGTGCAATTGAGTGTGTGACAAGGCTTGCAACTAAGACACAGGAAGTGCGTCATCGATTAGCCACCATTAGCCCAGGTAAGTTACACAGTCCTTATGTGAACATCGATAGAATTCTGGCCATAGATAAGGTTGTGTATTTTTATCCCACTGAAATGACAATGGGAATATACACCCCTTGTATGTTCTTTGTGGTGCATCTGAGCCAAAGGCACATGTGACTTTTAAACACAAGATACTTCCCGTCGCAGTTTCAGATTCCAAAAATATATGTCATTTGTTCTTTCTGAAATTCTTGTTTTGACATTCTTCTGAAAACCAGCACAAAGTGAATGCACACACAGAGGTATTCGTGTTTTCCCTGAACGGCACCGCTTGCCCTTTAATGAACAATTCCAATTAATGGCTGGGTGCTCTGGTCTTATCTGCTGTATTAAAGCCTTCACTGCTTGGTTTTGTCTGAGCACAAGCCTTGCTGCTGAAGAAATGATCTTGCAGAATGCGCCAAGCTCTTAGTTCCTATTTTTACCATCAAATTTGCCTGAAGCTGCCAGGTTGAATTACTTCCATTTATTCTACGCTTAGAAAGACCAAAAGCTACTACTAATGGACTTGACTAAATAACTAAGGGCTGGGGAGACTTTTTCAAGGGTTATATTTTCCATCATGCTCTGTAAAATTCTGTTTGTTTAGGATCTCTCTCCCCCCCCCCCAAAAAAATGTAGGATGTCCACATTTAGAACTGTTATTCTTGACAGTTTCATTTCTGTCAGTTCTTCTTCAGGAAAAAAAAATCTAGCTGACAGTCACCCAATTACTAAAATCTAACTCAGCAAAATGAATTGTGACACACATAGATGTAATGTCTAGCAACAATTTCCCTTGAATCTTGTTCCTTCTTTTTTTTTCTGGGGTGAAGAGTTCATTTTAAGAGAACTTATTTCTCCCTCCCCTTCCTGGGTGGATATAAGATTGCTGTTGCTTAAAGGAAATATTTTGGTTTTAAGTGTTGTCCATGATGTAGCAAAAGTGGTAGAATAAAATGTAGGAGAATTCTCCTGAAGATATTTATGAACCTTAAAGGTTTTGATGTTTCTTGTCTTGAGTTGTGGGAATGGAGAGATGGATGGGATAGGATAGTTTCCCAGCCCAACTAGGATGGAAGGAAGGGCAATTTGTGGCTCTCCAGATGTTGTTAGACTTCAGCCTCCATTGTGTCCCAACCATTGGCTTGGCTGAAGAGGGGCTGATGGGAGCTGTCATCCACCAACATCTAGAGTGTCATTGGTTGCCTTTCCCTAAGCTAGGGTGATTTGCTGACTCCGGCTGGATAAGCAAAATTATGTTAAACCAAATGTTTTATGCTGCAAACCTTTATTAAGGAATTGGAACTGGGCATGGTCAGCTCCAGTGAAATAACTGCCCATATCCCTGACCCAGGAGTTCCATCTCACTTTCAAATCCATAGCGTAGAACAGTTACTTTTTGGCTAGAGCTCCCAGAACTGCTCAGCCAGCATGATCAATGTCTGGTGGAATCCAGCCCTGGCTGAGGCCTTGATTAGAGCTGCAGAATGGAACAAATTTCATTCCATTGCACATTTACTCAGATGGTCAAACCAGATGTAAAGGAGTGTGTGTTTCACATCCAGTTGAGCCATTTCCCCTCCTGTAAGTGGATATCCTCATGTTTATATGCCCTTGAAATCAGACTTACACATTCATCCTGTATTGACCTTTCTGTGACCAATAAAAAATAAAATAAAAAATAAAGCACGCTAAATGCAAGATACATAGTTGAGAAGAATTTATCCTAAACCCCTGCTAAGCACATTGTCTAACTTGACCCTAAGCTCTTACTGTGATTCGCAAGTAAGTAAGCTTTATTTGTAAGTCTTTATTGTAGCCAACTTCTACATGGAACATTTTGAAAAAAAGGCCCTGGCTTCGGCACCCTTCACACCCACAGTATGGTTCAGATACGTAGATGACACCTTTGCAATTTGGAACCACGGCGAAGAAAAACTAGAAGAATTTCTAAACCATCTAAACACCATCCACCCAAATATTCAATTCATCATGGAAAAAGAAATAGAGGGCCAACTCCCATTCTTAGATGTCATGGTCGTATGCAAAACTGACCTCCTATTGGGACACAAGGTCTACAGAAAACCCACCCACACAGACGGGTACCTACACAAAAACTCCAACCATCACCCATGACAGAAAAGAGGAATAATCAAAACACTGGTAGATGGGGCAAATCGGAACTGTGAAGCTCAGTTTCTCAGCACCGAACTCAACTATCTGAATTGGGCCCTACAGGCGAATGGCTATTCCAAGAATGAAATCAAAAGAGCCATAAAACCAAGAAAACAACACCAAACTGAAGAGGAAAAACAACCACCCACAAATAAAGTATTTCTGCCATACATCAAAGGGGTCACCATCATGGGGAAACTTTTGAAAAAAAAACACAACCTACAAACAGTATTCAGACCCACCACAAACATATAACAAATGTTACGGTCAGCAAAGGACAAAAGGAGCCCTCTCACCACTGTAGGAGTATACCGGATACCTTGCAGGTGTGGCCAGGTATATACTGGAACCACAAAACGCAGCATTCACACCAGAATTAAAGAACATGAGAGACACTGCAGACTAAAACAACTGGAAAAAATCAGCAGTAGCTGAACATGCCCTAAAACAAGCTGGACATGAAATTCTATTTCAAAATACTGAAGTACTGGACAACACCAGCAACCTGTATGTTAGACTGCACAGGGAAGCCATTGAAATCCATAAATATAAACAGAACTTCAACAAAAAGGAAGAAGGCCTAAAACTAAACACAGCCTGGTTTCCAATTCTGAAAAATACAGCCTGCAAAAGGTCAACAAACTCTACCCAGCCACAAGGGCCAGAGATCATTGCACAAAAAAGACCAGCCAACGACACCCATCAATCACAGTGACAGATAACCCCTTATCACAACAAAAACATGCTGCTCACCCTATCTCCTGAAAAAAGACAAAAGCTGTTCCCACAGCTATAAATACTCAACTATCCAACAAACAGCAACAGAGCATGGACAGAGTTCCTACTCCAATCCTCTGAAGATGCCGGCCACAGAGACTGGCCAAACGTCAGGAAGAACAACTTTCAGAACACGGCCAAAGAGCCGGAAAAACCCACAACAACCATCTTTATTGGGGACTTGATAGACAGGGCTGCAAAACATAGCAAATGGCATATTTTTTATAATATTCCTATATGAATCACCATTTGAATGGCAGAAACATCTATACCAAGCCACCCAGCAATATAGGAAAAGGAACTTTGCTCTTAGAGGAGGTGTGGTTTCTCCCTCACCTCTCTCTTACATGCCTCATTAAAAACCAAACCAACAGCAGCTAGATGTGCTCTCTGAAGAGAAGTGATCAGTCTCATAAGAAGGAAACTGAAATAAAAGAAAGAAGACATTGTCGGAATTCAGGACATTGTTGTGGGTAGACTTGCAGCTGCTTTATTTATTTGTTTGTTTATTTATTTTGAAAGGACTGTGCGGCCATTTGAAATAATACTGGGTTCATCATTTGCACACATGGAAGAAAATGCAGAGAGATCACATGGGCAGTCTGTGTACACTGCTGTGTTCAACTTAGAGGCATACGACTGTATCTAATTGTTGTAAGCAACCTCTCCCCCTGCATTCAACTCTGCTCACTTATGTTTGGGTCCAAAACTGGCTGCATGCTCCATGACCAAGTGTGATCTGGCATGTGTATAACTTGGGAAAAATTCCTTTTTAGAACGTCACTTCCTAGAATTCCTAGCCAGCAGCCCATGTGCCAGTGTCCAGCAGGAGACAGAGATGTACACCACTAGGAGGGATCACAGATATTGGCATGCTCTCCCTACCAATGAACTCTATATATTATGGTGGGTATTTTGCTAGTGATCATTATTTCAGGTGTGCCTCTAATTATTTCCAGCATATAGCCAAGCAAACGTATATTGCGCCAGAGATCATTTGATCACTTTAATTCAACTGAGGAGAGGGGACTAATGGGAAGAAAAATATTCCAAATTTTCTTGCCTTTAATCTCTTACATATTTTAATTCATAGACAAAAACTTACCTTCCTTGTGCTAATGACATATTTCAGGTGAAGGCTGGTGGCTCTGATTTCTTTGGAGGCATGTGTGTGAATCTGCTCTGGGTATTAATCCAAACCCTATCCCTATAATTGATTCAGCAATCTGGAATGTGCCTGTAAAGTTCAGACTAAAGCCTGAAAGGGATTCACTGTTCTATTGACACTGGAGCCATTAGCTTCCACTTGTTTATCCAGATCCTCAGTTTAGTGTACAGCACATTCTATATCCGAGATTTGCATCACTGTGCAAGAAAATCTTGCTGGAAGGAGGAGAATTTCAATCTGAATCTAAATATTCACATAATACAAGACTAGGTAAGTGATTGCCTTCCAGGTTAAATGCAAGTCTGTACAATGGACACAATCAAAACTCAGCTTACTACAGAAAATAATCTTGTCTCTTGAGGTATTTGTTTCTTTAGATATTTGTATTTGTATTTGGAATTTTCTCTTTGTTTGTATCCTAGATTCACAACGGTTCAGCTGATCACGCCCATATAAGTGCAAGCTTTCAAGTTAAACACGGGTCTTGTTCTGATAAAGTGTTCTTCATATTAAATAAATAAATAAATATTCTTGGTCGAAGAACAGTTCTGAATACTTGTATTTGGGACCAACATTGCAATCTTTCTTGCCTCCTGAGGATGGACTTAGATGCTTGTACCTGTTCTTATGAGCTTCAACAGTATCTCAGTCCCTACTTTTACCAATGTCTCCACGTTGATTTCTAAAGCAAAGTCAGATATTTTTGCATACATAAGAATATCCTTTTAAGTCTTCAGTGTCCACCACATTTTTTGTTCATTTAAAGATGAATACAAAAGAAATCCTTGCAGTGAATTTGATAAATTGAATCCTCTTTCTCTGGAATCTTAGAAGACTTCCCTTTTTCTCCTCATGTGATGGAGTCAGCGATAAGGCCACAAGGAGGCTAGTTCTGAGACAGATTGAATCCATCACTGTATTGTAAACTTTGGCCTGGCTCCAAGCAGATTCAAAATTGGTGAGCAGAATCATACAGCTATAAATTAAAGATGTGCTGGCATAATGATGTGGTGAGGAAAAAATGTGTAAGCTTTAAAAAACAAAGGAAGCTATTTCTTCAATAAAAATTTTTATTTTCCCAATGTTCACCTGGATATAGGACTATAATTGGCCTGCTAGGAATAAATACTAAGAACTCTCCTGCTAACTCTGTCAAGGAGCAACTGGACTTGAAGTCCCATGATCAGTTTTTTTGAGTTTTTTTTAAAAAAGTCAATAGTACTGGAGACAAATAACGAGAGATTAGTTCAATGAGA
This sequence comes from Pogona vitticeps, assembly GCF_051106095.1. Lineage (NCBI taxonomy): Eukaryota > Metazoa > Chordata > Lepidosauria > Squamata > Agamidae > Pogona > Pogona vitticeps. Next base: position 144,362,666 of record NC_135786.1, read on the forward strand.
AACATGGTGCTTCGAGGAAAGGGTTTAATCATTTATCCATATCATTCTCTTCTAAAATTCTACCACCAACTTGGAAGCATCTTATAAGGGAAAACAGAGAGTTGTTACAAGGGCAGGTCAACTGGGGGTTTGCCACAGAGTGCCCAAATTAGAGGGGGTCAAATTTAGAGGATTCACCCCTTCCCCAAACCATTTAAGATTCACTGGGCAACCTGGTCTACCACTATAGGAGAAGATGGTGGTAGATCAGGGCTGATTTCCTATAGACCATGAAGCTACCAGTATACCAGGCCCCAGTACAGCAGTGAAGAGTAGATCTTGGTAGAACCGGACTAGATAGTACAGAAAGACTAAAACCCAATTCACCAATCTTGAAGAGATTGTAGACAGGAATTAGTAGAAACTTCTCTGTGATTTTGGTGTCTCTAGGTGCCCGGCAGAAACTTTCCTGAGGGCCCTCTTTGTGGATGTATAATTCAGATGTCCGAAACCCAAACTTTACCAGACTTGCATGGGTTGTAGAGGACTGTCACCTAAAGCTTTCCTGTGAAGTTGGTGTCTCCAGGTGCTTAGGAGGGCATTTTATAGGGTTTTAAAGTAAAAAAAGGAGAATTCAATGGATTCATTGATTCATCAGAAAAAATTATAAATTCATAATTTGTGATTTGTTGACCTTAATGAATCATGAATCAAAACAAATCACAATATTTCTGACGTGCTCATCTCTAAAGGTGATGTCAGGGTCACAACTTGATGTGAGGTCTCATTCCTACCTATGGATGATGATGAACATCTGTGACTTTACCATCCAGCAGCGAATTCATATCCATGCAATGCCATGACATGTCTAGACCATTTATCTGTAGTTTGTTACTGCATGTGAGATCCAGCATAAAATCAGCAGTGTGCATAAGAGTAATGCAAAATTTAAAATCTACAGGAACTAACACAAATTCAATAAACGTTTCCATGTTTTTGATCTCTCCAGCCCTGTTCACCAGGTTAGCTGGTACAGAAACTAGAGGGGTAGCGGGAGAAACTTGGAACTCCTCAACAGGGCTGGATACAGTCATGGCTCTGAAGTCTGCAGTTATATTTGATGCCAAGATGAAAAGTGCAGGTTGGGTGAATCCCTGATAGGTTCACAGTTATAAGGCTACTCCTGGCAACCCATACTGGGTTGGAGAGGAAGTGGCAGTTCCCATTGCTGAAAACCAAATGAATTGCAGTGTCCTTCAACAAGTTTGCTGCTGTGAGCCAAGTGAGGCAGTGCAGGAATGTTGCTGATAGTTGGGAGGTAACTCCAGCCTCTGGCTCTGCAGCCAGATACCTAAACCACTGAGCTATCCAACTGGCTGAAGAAGAACACGCTATGCAAAATAAACCAATAGAGATGCAATTTTATAATTTAAAGAATTCAGGGGTCATTTTGTGAAGAATCTGAGTCACCTAGACACAGAATTCCATTCCCCTTTCTCTTTATTTTTTTTAGCTCAAAGCTATATAATTCCATATCTTTCATGGATTGCTGCCTTGTCATGGCGAAGAGGCTTGAGTAATTCAGAGAAGCTATGGGCTAGGCCGTGCAGGAACACCCAAGATGGACAGGTCACAGTGGAGAATTCTGACTAAATGCAATCCACCTGAAGTAGGAATTGGCAAGCCACTCCAGTATCTTTGCCAAGAATACCCCATGAACAGAAACAAAAGGCTAAAAGATATGACACTGGAAGGTGAGCCCCTCAGCTCGGAAGGCATCAAACATGCTAGTGAGGAAGAGTGGATGACAAGTACAAGTAGCTCCAGAGCTAATGAAGTGGTTGGGCCAAAGCTGAAAGGACGCTCAGCTGTGGATGTGCCTGGAAGTGAAAGAAAAGTCCGATGCTGCAAAGAAAAATAAAGCCAGAGAGTTCCAGAAAAACATCTACGTCTGCTTCACTGACTATGCAAAAGCCTTTGACTGTGTAGACCACAGCAAACTATGGCAAGTCCTTAAAGAAATGGGAGTGCCTGACCACCTTATCTATCTCCTGAGAAACCTATACTTGGGACAGGAAACAACAGTTAGAACAGGATATGTAACAATTGATTGATTCAAAACTGGGAAAGGAGTACATCAAGGCTGTATATTGTCCCCCCGCTTATTTAACTTATGTGTAGAATACATCATGCAAAAGGCTGGACTGGAGGAATCCCAATCCGGAATTAAGATTGCCAGAAGAAATATCAACAACCTCCAATATGCAAATGATACCACTCTGATGGCAGAAAGTGAGGAGGAATTAAGGAACCTTGTAATGATGGTGAAAGAGGAGAGTGCAAAAAATGGTCTGAAGCTTAACATCAAAAAAACTAAGATCATGGCCACTGGTCCCATCACCTCCTGGCAAATAGAAGGGGAAGATATGGAGGCAGTGACAGATTTTACTTTCTTGGGCTCCATGATCACTGCAGATGGGGACAGCAGCCACAAAATTAAAAGATGCCTGCTTCTTGGGAGGAAAGCTGGCAAACCGTGACAGCATCTTAAAAAGCAGAGACATCATCCTGCCAACAAAAGTCTGCATAGTCAAAGCTATGGTTTCTCCTGTAGTGATGTATGGAAGTGAGAGCTGGACCATAAAGAAAGCTGACTGCCGAAGAATTGATGCTTTTGAATTGTGGTGCTGGAAGAGGCTCTTGAGAGTCCCCTGGACTGCAAGGAGAACAAACCTATCAATTCTAAAGGAAATCAACCCTGAGTGCTCACTGTAAGGACAGATCCTGAAGCTGAGGCTCCAATACTTTGGCCATCTCATGAGAAGAGAAGACTCCCTGGAAAAGATCCTGATGTTGGGAAAGCATGAAGGCAAGAGGAGAAGGGGACAACAAAGGACGAGATGGATGGACAGTGTCATCAAAGCTACCAACAAGAATTTGACCCAACTCCAGGAGGCAGTGGAAGACAGGAGGGCCTGGCGTGCTCTGGTCTATGCTGTCCCGAAGAGTCGGACTAAACAACAGCATATAATTCTGTACCATTGACTGTACTGATTGGTGCTTCTGGGAATGGAAGTTCCAGACATTTAGTTACTCGGATTGTTTTTGAACTGCAACTCCCAGAAACCCCAGCCAGCACAGTTGGTGGTGAAGGCTTCTGGGAGTTGCAGTCCAAAACTCCTGAGTAACCCAAGGTTAAGAACCAGTGATTTAGAGTACTCATTCTCGTTGGAAATTCCTGAACCATCACCAGCAATCATGCCTTTCCCTGTAGCTGTCCTTCGGTATTTCCCAATCTCTTCAATTATAAAACCACCCATGTCCTATTCCTTTCATTAACCACAAGAGAGAAAGGGAGCAACTTTTTTGCTTAAAAGAGAGTCTAGAAAAAGGGCTAGTATTCTCCCCCTGCCCCATGAATGGACTCCACCACATGCCACTGAGTCTCATCAGCTTATATTGTGATGCGACATAATGTATGATGGCAAAATGCAATATTGTATCTGGTTTGACATCAAGAGTGATTCCCTCCAAATAGGTATCTGTATTTAATTTAGAATGTGGAAACTTGATCTGATCTGACCGCATAAACAGGAACATTCCCAACTCCTATCTTTCTGAATCAGCATGTCTGCCGACTTCCTAACATTTTCCATTATTTTTAGAAAGCTTTGTCCACATCTATTAAAATCAAACTTTCCCCCTAAATGCAGTATTTATTTAAACAGCAGCTAGCTTATGAAGCAATGAAAGTATAATTTTTCAGAGACTTTTCAGGCTAGCATACATTTTTTTAAAAGGTCTGTCAAAGGAAAGGCATAAGCGTGAGATTGATAGTGAAGAAATGAGTTTTCAATTTTTAAAGGGGGCAAAAACAACATCCCACAAAACTCATTCTGGCTTGAATGTTATTATTTAATTCTGTTATTGCTTTAGGGTCCCAGATGAGATCAAGGTCTTGCTGTTAAATGATCATTTAACTGTTGGTTTTAGAAAGTTAGCTGAGCAGTTGCTTTCCCTGAGTTTAATAATGTCTTTGTGTTTCTGTTGCTAGAATTGTTTAAATGTGATCCCTCATACCATCTCTCATCCCACTGTCTTTTGATGTTAATGGATGAACCCCCCCCCTCCCACCCTCCTCCCCAGGTTCTAACAAAGCTATTTAGAATAGCATGCTCCAAATTCAAACCAGGTGTGTAAAAGCTAGCCCTACTGACTTCATGCTGATACCATCTGTTCTGAACTTGCCTACCTCAAAAGTGCCACAGGGTTTTATTATGTAGCCTTGAAACCTAAAGCTGCTGCTCGGCTCATGTGTCCACAGGATTGTTAGTGAATTTCATATACAAAGGTTTCGTGCAAAATTTTTCCAGATTGCCATTTGCCCCCTATGGGAGCAAACTGGTCAGATCTAGATTTTCTTATACTTAAAGCAGACACAGTGATCCCGGAGTATCTCCACTAAGCATGGCTAAGTTGTTTTCACTCCATTGACATTTAAGGCATGGTTACATGAGCACTGCTATATGCTGCATTCCCTGCTCATATCAGTAGCTAAATCCAGCATCTGCCCAGCTTAGTGTAGACCAGCGGTTCTCAGTCTTGGGTCTCCTAATTTCTTGGGCTAAAACTGCCCCAAACATTCACCACTACCTGTGTTGGCTGGGATTTCTGGGAGTTGTAGTCCAAGAAAATCCAAGGACCCAAGGTTGGGAAGCACTGGTGTAGACTGACTTGAACTGAGTAAGACCTCTTAGTCTGACTTCAATGAGTCTCTTCCGGGTAGCACTGGTCTTGGATTTTACATAAGGGGATGATTACAAAGGGATGAGTTCCATATTCAAATATATAAAGAGGAAAAAAAATGTGAGCTGGTAAATTGGTTACTTTTGGTCATTAATACATAATATTCTGGTTTTTGTCTTGAGTTTTGCTTGCAAAAGCTTACAATCTTTCTTATGCAATCCATCCACAAGAGAAAATGAAGGAGTGGTAAAACAAGAGAATTGTGGATCTGGCCTCAAATTTCCATCTCTGAAAACTTGTTCACAATTATAAAAAATTAAATTACCGCATACTTGATAACCTGATGATCACACCTGAACAGACTGCTTTGAAAAACACTGCCTTTGAGGTAATATTTGATGGCTCTTTCATACATGCCAATCCTTATTTAAATTTGGCTGGCAGTCAAACAAAGCTTACCAGGAGATCAATCTGCAATTCCTTCCAAATCTCAGATTTTGGATTCTTGATCTGTGTCATCCCTACAGAGTTTACAACAAAGCTTTCTAGACTGCCAGCACCTCTTTCTTCTATTCTCTTCCCCTGATGTCTTGGTTTAAACTGTGTATTTCTCAGTGGCCAATGTTAGAGCATATGCAACTATTAATATATGTATGTGGGATCTGACAGTTATCTGTAGGAAATGAGGAGGGGAAAAGGGCAGGCTTCTGTTGATACATGCAGAGCAGCTAGCCTGTTTATTTAACGTCTTCCAGCACCCTAGACAGCATGATGCTTGAACAATTTCCTGGGGGATCTCTGTAATATTCATCAGCCACAATGACATGCTTTTTCTTGGAGCAATGTCACAGAAGGATGTCTTGAAAGGAAAGCTAGCTGCACTGTTTTAAAAAAATCATTCTCACCAGCATAAAAGCAGGTATCTGGAGATTTAGCTTAGTACTGGAGCTTAATAATTAAAGGTGTATGTGTGCGTACGTGCACGCACACACACACAGACACACACACACACACATAGGCAAGGACTTTTGCCTTCAGTCTGTAATTAAAATACATTTTCCAAAAGGTTTATTTGTGACCCATCCTGTTCTATTTTAAGTACGTACAAGATATTAAAAATAATTTAAAATGTGCTGCCTTTCTCCATGTTCTTATTAATCAGTGGTGGTTGCAAAGGTGAAATAAAAATAATAATAAAAAAAAGAAAGAACACAGTTCCTGCAACTGAAAAAGATGACTGGAATATTTTGGCATTAAAAAATGGTTTCCTAACGTAATTCTCCTCTTCTTGGATGCACATCTTAATGTAGTGAGGGGTAGAGAAGCTGAGAGCAATGCTGTCAAGGGGCTAGACGCCATTACGATCCTGGAGTTCTAGCAGGGTGGCCCAAACTGGAATGTCCATAATTGAGAGACACCAGACTCAGATGCCTCCACCCTGTTTAGGTGTAATGGACACATCAGCAGGAGAGAATGGATAGTTTCAATGGTGATAGGCGTGAAGAAACTTTTGAACGGCAGCTACAGGGCAGCAGAAACATTTAAAGGTGATGCTGATAGATTGTTCACAAACTGTGGCAGCAAGACTAAAGCTAACTTTTGCTAGTACTGCCCAGAAGAAGACAATGGTAAACTATACTGTGCTTTTCTTACCTTGAAAAGCCCATGATGAGACAGTCCAAAATGAAACAAGAGATAGTGCTGGAAAATGAGACTCTCAGGTCATAAAGTACTCAGCAACTGGGGAGGAGCAAAGGACAAGAACAGGACTCTTGCTCGAGACACATCTAGATGAAAGTTGATATCTAGTGATATGCACAGAAATCAAAGGAAAGTCTGATGTTGCACGGCACATACAATTTGAACATGGAATGCGAGAAGCATGAATCAAGGTAAATTGGAAACAATAAAGCTAGAAATTGGACATGGAAACATCACAGTGCTTGGTCAGTGAACTACAGTGGACTGGATTGGAATATTTTCAGTCAGATAACTACAAACTATTTTACTCTAGAAATGACAAATTCAGTAGAAATGGAGTGGCTCTAATATTGAGCCAAGATGTAGCACAGACAGTTAGGGGCTATAATACAAGGTCTGATCAAATAATAAATATCATACCTCTGGGAAAACCTATTAACACAATTATCATTCAAGTCTATGCTCCAATTACAGATGCTGACGTTATTTATTTATTTATTTATTTATTTATTTATTTATTTATTTATTTATTTATTTATTTATTTATTTATTTATTTATTTATTTATTTATTTAATGTTTATACCACTCATCTGGCTGAAGGCCAATTTGGGCGGCTTACCACAAACACAGACGATATAACTGAAATCCAGTTTAACAGAACAGAAAATAAAAATAATAAAGTACAAATTAACAGTACGTTCAAAAGCATTAAAATACATTGGCATAAAAACATTTAAAACAGTTAAAAGGGCGTACTTGATCAAGTAAGCTAGCTAAGCTCAGCTGAATCTGCAAGGATAACATTTTGGGATGCCTGCCTACACAACGAGGTTTTAAATGACTTTTTGAAAGTTGCCAGCAAATGGGCCAGACGAATTGCAGGAAGACGTTTGTTCCAAGGCTGAGGAACAACTGCCAAGAAGGCCTGGTCTTTTCTCTTCTCCTTCTGGGATTCTCTCAGGGTTAGCTACCTCAGTCGGCCTGCTTAAGATGTTCTTGTAGGATGGGCAGATCCTGTAGGAAGGATCAAAGGGATATTTAAGCTTAGATTAGGAATGCTGAAAGACCAATGAAGCACTCTATCTGATCTGGAGAAAATAAAGAAAAGTAGAAACTGAAGACCTATACAGAAAAAGGATGACATTCCTTTGAGGAAGAATCCTGTGATTGCAGTTCTAGAAACTGAAGCTGCTCTGAAAGCACTGGAAATAAATAAATCACCAAGAATAGATGGGATACCAATAGTACTATTTCAAGCCATTTTAAATTTGTCAAAATCCTAACAAGGATATGCCAACAAATATGGAAAACAAAACAATGGCTCACAGACTGGAAACATTCAATGTACATTTCAATTCCAAAGAAAGGAGATGCCAAGGAGTGCAGTAACTGTAGGACCATTGCTTTAATTTCCTTGCAAAGTGATGCTCAAGATACTGCAACAAAGGCTTTTATCTTATATAGAGCGAGAAATGCCTGATATTCAAGCTGGATTAAGAAACAGAAGAGGCACTCAAGATCATATTGCAAATATACAGTGGCTATTGGAGAGCACCAAAGAATTACAGAAAAATCAGTCTATGCTCTATAGGCAACAGCAAAGCCTTTGACTGTGTGGGTCATGAGAAACTACAGGTTGTTCAGAAAGAAATGGGTGTGCCTTAGCATTTGATTGCCCTGATGTATAACCTGTATTGTGGACAAGAAGCTACTGTTAGATCATAATATGGAGACACAGACTGGTTTTCTATAGGTAAAGGTGTCAGAAAAGAGTGCATTTGATCCCCTTATGTGTTCAGTCTATACATAGGACACATTGTATGGAAAACCATACTAGATTCAGTTGAACGTGGATTGAAAGCTGTCAGAAGAAACATCATTAATTTAAGATATGCAGATGATACACTCTTTCTGGCCAAAAGCAACAATGACTTGAAAAGATTTTTAGTGAATGAAAAAGAAGGGAGTACCAAAGTAGAACTGTAGTTTAACTTTAAGACAGAAATCATGACTAGAAAAAACTGCACAACTTTAATGGTGACAAAGAAGAAACTGAAATAGTGAAAACCTTTGTTCAATCATCAATCCAAATGGAGACTGCAGCCAAGAAATCAGAAGAAAACTGGGATTTGGAGGGGCAGCAATGAAGGAATTAGAAAAGATAATCAAGCATAAGGATGTATCGCTGGAGACCAAAACTAAGATCATCCACATTATTGTATTCCCAATTACTGTACTATGTATGGGTGTGAAATCTGGAGAGTAATAAAAGTTGTCAGGAAAAAAATTGATCTGTTTGAAATGATGCTGGAGGAGAGATTTGCAGATATGGATTGTCAGAAAAGAAAACAAGGGATACTAGCGCAAATCAAAACTGAACTTCATCTAGAGGCAAAAATGTTGAAGCTAAGGCTGTCCTACTTTGGGCAAGATTTACTGGGGGGAAACAATAACGCTGGAAAACATTGAGGGCAAAAGGAAAAGAGGAAGGCCAAATACAAGATGGATTGTCACCATTGTGACAATCACCACAGCCTTTACTTTACAAGAACTGAGCAGTGCTGTTGAAGACAGGTCACTCTGGAGATCGCTCACTCATGGGATCCCCATGGGTCAGAGATGATTTCACAGTGTGTAACAACAGGAAAGATAAATCTGCAGTATCTGCCTAAGAAATTTCAAGAATGCAGATTTGGGAAATTGACCCACTGTGGTTAAGAAAACAGAATGACTCTAGTTGCAGGTGTGGCTGGTTATTTTGAATCGATGACTGATGTCTATCCTTCAGTATCTCTGGTCCTGTGCATTTATCCTTCGTACCTTGACTCTCACTTCTTCTTCTTCTCAGAGTCTAGCCACTTTCTCTTCCCCTCATTCTTCCCTCCCACTCATTTGCCAAACCGCCCTCTCTTATTTATCAGTCAGTGACAGCCAGCAACACTTTCACCTGCTCCTTCCCTTGCTGACGTAGCAGCAATTAGCTAACCTTTGCCAGAGGCTTCATTGCCATGGCTGGCCCAAGACTGAGGCACAGAACAACATGGCGTCCTCATCAGTTTAATGTACCAGTATTGACTGGGCTGGTAGTTGGATCTTTCTTTAGCACTGGAAGTAGGATAACATCCTAAGCTATGAAGGCTAAGTTATGAGGTGCAAGATATATCACATGTTGACAGGGCTGTTTGCTCCAATAACTTGCTGCTACTTTCCAGTATCTGTTGCCTCATGTGACTGCCTCACATACTGCAGCCACCTCAGCCGATAGTGTTCATCGCTCATAGATTTCCTTCATGTACATTCACATTGCTCAGTAGCCTGCCTGCCATTACTTGCAAGGTTCTGCTATATTTACCTCTTGCAGCATCCGTTTTTGAGTTTTGACCCTGGAAATATATTGGCCCTATATTGACCGCTTCAGTATGCCTTTTCAGTATCTGTGCTGATGCCTTATAGTTATTTTACTGTTCTTAAATCTGTCTTTCTTCACATACCTCATGAAAATTTTTTGGTCGTTTTCCTGCATGGATGTACTCAGCTTTCAGCTGCTATTACAGGATAGTCAGAAGATTAAAAATAAGAAATTTAAATTCATATTTTTGGAAATCAACAATTGTATAAGAATCTATATCTACATGTAACAGTAGGATATGGTGTGAGGGAGAAAGTGCACAGCCTGTTCCCAAGTTCAGTCCCTGCCATCTCCAGATAGAACTGGGAAACAACCCTGTCTGAACAACACCTGCCCCTCCCCTGCCATAACCATGATCAAGCAGTCTTGTCAGTAATGAGCTATAGAGATTAATGATCAGGATACTTGTGCTGTAAATGCAAAAACATATCCTTTATTTTCATCTGTGAAATACTGATAACATTTGTGGCTTATTTTGGTGAATGCTGTGCAATCAATTTATTTATTTATTCCACCAAAGGGGAGAAAACAACTCACCCCAAAACCCTAGATTAAAGAATTGTTATTGTTGAAGTTACCTCCCCATCCAGCAAAGGGATGCAGAGCATCAACCTCCACTTACTCAAAAAATGGCCATAATGGTGCATTTCTGGTACCTTAACGTCTACTCCAAATGGACACTACAGTAGAATCCCACTAGCCACTCCATTCCTGATATACTGTTCCACTCACAACGTCAAATCACTCACAGCTGAAGTGAAACAAAACCTTTGATAGTGTCAGCATCTACAAAAAAAGATTTATACCACAGACCTACCCGTAGTTACACAATCTTAACTGGAGCTGTCAAGTTGATCCTTATTTGGAGTAAAGGAATCACACTGTGTATAATGGCAGGAATTTTCTCTCTTTCTCTCTTCAGAAAATCAGTGAGTGGAGACTATCTGTTTGGTGTAGAAGTTAGAGGATGAAACACATGCATCAAAGTACTCATGTTTTGAGTGAGATGGGTTGATCTACACTCTGAATTTCATTGCTTTGGAGTGGGGTAGGGCTTCAACCATAACCTTTTTGTTCTAAATGCCATTGTACATGGTTATTCAAGATAAAGGGCACAAGTACAGATCTCAAGTTTTCACGAGGAGCCAGGATTAAGAGGTAGAACTGTAGCCTCAGCGAATAACGTCCATAATAAAAAAAAATCTTGCAAAAAGTACAGTCTCCACCATTTGTGTCTTTGAAGGAAATAAAACAGAAACCATAATCAACCACAACTTTATGATGACTAATACCAGTATAACATATGTAACATATATAACACCTCTTTTCTGCAATGAGATCAAAGTTGTAGCAAACATGGCTCTGCTTCTCACTTTAACCTCACACCAAACCTGTTAGGCTGAGGTGGGGGGAGAGATGTTAAAGACTTTTGTCGTTCAGTGGGATCCTGAACCTGAGTTTCCTAAATCCCAGTCAACCACCAGTATGTTGCATTGGCTCGACCACCCTCTCCGAATTTCTCCTACTCTTGCAAGGGTGCCCCTTGTGCTTTTCTTGTTCCTCATAAGAAAACTGGAAATATGTGTGACTGCATATATACCTCTTTTCAAAAAGCTGAATTCCATTCACCTCTCTTGAATTACCATGATGAACAGTGGAATCCAATTCATTTGAAAAATAGGTGCAAGCCACCACTCCCATCTGTTTCAAGGCAATGTCTCTTTTAATCATAGTTTAAGACATTCTCTCCAGCATATGGACGACCTATTGTGGACTATTACTCTTAAAGACAAGTTTTAGAAGCTGACTGCCAAACTGTTATGCTGCCGTTACAAAGGATGACTGGCAGAGTGTCCAGAATGCTGCTATATACACTGCCATGAAAATATCATTAGTGAAGCTGTATTTCCAGGTTTCATTTGAAAGGAAGCAATGGTTCTGTGTAATTGATTAGTTCAGTATCAGCTCACTGGAGAGGGTCGTGGAATAACAACAACACAAAATCATTGATGTGTTTACTTATTCCTGTAATTCACTTGAGCTGCATATGTGCATACCAAGTGGCAGTAGAGAAACTGAAGCTCTCTTCAACACAGAAAGAGGTGCTCGGGTCCTGAGAGATGTATATGCACCCAGGTCTTCCTTTGCAGGCTTCCCCACTGGTCCTACTGGTGCCACATAAACCAGTGGAAAGGGGGTGGGGCCAGAGACTCAGGTATGTAGCCCTGTTCTGCATTCAGTGTCCCTTTACACCATAGGGCAGCCTGTGGAAGTCAAGGGGCCACACATGACTACCCCTGGACCTTAGAAGACTCCTGTGACACTTATCCCATATTTTCTCATAGTAGTTGAGTTCTTCTAACTGAGATCCTCCCCACCCTGTACTGTCTCATAGCCCAGAATTTTATTTAATTTCATTTTATATTAATACCGGGAGTAAGGGAACCAGGGACTGTGTCTGGCCCTTCAAAACAGTATTACCAATCATGCTGTCAGAGAACATGCTAGGGTTTTGAGCCATTTGTTTCTAATAAGTTTGTGGGGTTGTAGGAGAGTGCTGAGGACCCAGTGGTGCTGGAGATTAAATATCTTGGGGTCTGTGTGTGACCCATGGATTTACATGATACACATAACAGAAGACAGCTGTAGTGTCTATCACACGCAAGGACCTAGTATTCATGTGAAACTAAATCAGGAATACACAATACATAATTCACCCAATCGAATGCTGCATCTCTTCAGGTACATAACCCTCCATCCTGCTTTCTAGTCATGGGGAAGAATTGAAACTTGAGATATACTGACCCTCTGATAAGCTGCCATATGTGGCTGATGGGTGTGGCCAAAACTAGGTGGGTATGCATGAAGTTCATGAATAGAAAGATGGCAACAATGCTCCTAGTTTAGATCTCCACTAATCTCCTTCCTCTCTCTTGTCTTCCTCATCCCCTTTGTCTCTTCTACTTCCTTCTGTTCCTCCTGACTCAAAATGTTCTGGGCTGAATGAGTTATCATGAAAGCAGCTCTTCCAGAACTTGCAATAGTTTCTTCTTCTTCTTTTACTACAATTCCCAGAGTCCCCAGCAACCATAACCAGGAGGCTTCTGGAAGATACTGAAATCTATTCATTAAGCAATGAGGAAGGCACTGCCCTTTTCCTCTCTTGCAGCCAGATTTTGTATGTCTCAGGCATTCCCTTATGCATCACAACTGCTAGAACATAATGAACTGATTGTTGGAAATTCTGTATCACAGTTAAATGCTGTTGTGTGAAACAGTTAAAAGAACACTCTTAGCGAATGCTAAAATGCTTGTAACAAACTACAAGCACACTTTTAAAAAAAATTAAATCTGTCCATGAAAGTTGTGCAGTAAGGTTTGCAACTGGCCCCAGAAAAGCAAAGCTTTAAGATGCAAACATGGAAGAAACGAAATAAAACTTGACTTTGGATTGAAATGTATGTCTTTTCTGTTTTGCCCCCCAAATAAAAAGCCTTTTTTGGCTGCTCCACCTCCCTGAATACTTTCCTTTCTTCCATATTTGTGATGCCTCTCTGTTCTATGGCCTAAACTATGGTCCAATGACCGAACTGTGCTAGTTATCAGGTGCTCTTATTACATGTCTGAAGTTGCTAAATTTGCCTACCGGCTAAGTAAACACTGGCATGGAAAATATTTGCACTGTTCATCACAAAACTGCACCGCACTTGCAAAATACACATTCTTGTGGGCTGATTGTCAAGTGCACTGTCTGTAACAAAGCCAGCATCTCTCCACAAAAAAAATGTTGCTGGAAGTAGGGACAGCTCTTTTTTTGTGTGAAGTACACATGATTTGCCACCATTTATGTGGCAGTTTAAAGATATTGTAAAGTCAGAGCTTGGAAAGTCAAAATTTCTTGATTACTAATCCTAGAATTTTGGCCATGCCTGTTGAGAGGTTCTGGATGTTGTATACCCAGAATGCAACTATTGTACAGTCTGGCCACATATACATAATATAATTGGTATAAATCTGGTGGGCAAATTGCAGTAACTTAACAAGACTGTGTAGGCGTTTGCCGTCGAGCATCAAGTTGAGCAAGTTGGCACTCAGTGCCAAACGCCTACATAAACATCTTGAATTGTAGCAATTCACCAGTGAGATTGATTGCAATTACGTTATGCTGACATAAACACTCAACAGGATTTTGGTCTCTGATATTCACTTTTGGTTAGATAATGCAGGATCTTGGGTGAAAGCTGATCTGCTGCCCTGAATGAAATGATAGCAGGTCTTATTCAATGGCCTTGTCCTCCTTGACTGATAGCAGTGAATGCACATTAGTCTAACTCCTCTCTGTTTCCTTCACCCACACCCATCCACTATGCTTCATACACTGAAGACATATACAGATACAGTGCTCATCTTTCATGTGATTAGGCTTCCATGAGAGGGAGCAGGATTCTATATGAGTCTAGAATTCAGCACAACTGTGACTGCAAACCACATGGGAGCAGGAACTCTAGACTTTCCCCTCTCTAAGGCATGGAGGATGGTGAGTGGAGATGGTGGAGATGTGAGAGGGTCAGTAGATGCAGTTCCACTCTACCCTTGGCATAATTAATGATGTATTGATGCTAAGCAGTTATGCATGATGCCACTTTGACCGCCATAGCATCCACCTAAAGAATCCTGGAATTTAATTTAGTGGGGTACTTAGAATGTTGACCTAGACACCTCCAGTTCCCACCCTCTGAACTGGAGGAGAGAGTTTTGAGTACCTCACCAAATGAAAGATTCAGGATTTCAAGAGCAGAGCTATGATATTTAAAACAACTCTCTCTCTCCTCTGTCTGTGTGTGTGTGTGAGAGAGAGAGAGAGAAAAAGAAAGAGGATTTAAGAATCACAGGGACTACTTAAAACACAGATTGGCAACATGGGCTCCCCCAAATATTGTTAGATTGCAAATCTCATCAGGTCTCCTTTGTGTAGCCAATGGCAAAGGAGAATGTGAATTACATGCCAACAGCTTTTGGAGTTGCAACTCTGGCACTCTATTCCCTCCCTTGCTTCAAATGGTGTGATGGGCCCAAATGCATACACCCAAACAACTCTCTTCCTGCTCCTCTCTCCTCCCTCCACCCCTTGGAGACCTGATGTTGTGCAATTGCCACATGCAAACAGGTGCCCTCACAGAGAGCCAGAGAGCTCTGGCGTCCACTGAGAATGGGCAAATATGGTGTTGAGGTTTTACAGCCACCCAACAAACAGAAATCAAACCTTTTCCTCCCCAAGTGTTGTTCTCCCAGAGATTGTTCTGCCACCTGAAGAAGCAGAACATTTCCCAGAGACTTCAGGTAGCACTTGAAACTTGGCAGTTCTGCCTGTGACTATTTCAAAAATTGCTTTCTGCTTCTGTAAATTATGTTTGTGTATTTATGCCCATCCTCATTCCCAAGTTTTCTATGCACGGGTCTAAAATCATTACACATTAAGCAAAGGTGGAAGAACATCTACAAGGTCTAGTCTGTGTCTCACTCCAGTGAGAAACTGTCTTTGAGAGAGACTGGGTAATATGACTTGTGAGTAAATATGGGACCGGAAGGAGGACTGACAACATATACCTTCCCAGGTGAGAAATGAGAACGGGATTGAAAGAGAAGGCCCAGTGAGAGCTGGATGGAAGAGTGCCACAAGTGAGAGATGTAGTTGCCTGCCAAAGTGTGTAGATTGATGATGACCAGCCCCATGTTGCCTTTGGGTGTTTTTATGATCTCTATGGCCTTGTTTCTAACATACATTTTCTTTATATTTGTTTTGGGCTATAACTTCTCTCCTGTTTAGTTGGATTATGTTGGATTATGTTTATTTGCCTTCTGTTTAATATCATGTTGTGATTTGTCATTTATTTATCTACTGATTTATTAGTAATTTGTAATTGTTTAGAATTATTATTTTCTGATGTGTGTGAGTCACTTTGGGCACTGCTAGTGGGAAAGCAGGCTACAAACAAATAAGACAGCAATAACAATAATGTATCCCACAATTCCCAAACTTTAAAAGGGCTCTATGGAGTGCCAAAGTAACAGGGAGAAATTGGCACAATTTTTCCTGAATGTATGACCAAACTAAACTTACATTGAAATACACAGACTGGCAGAACCTCATGTAAAAAGCTTGGTATGTAAATATTGACAATTCAGCATTTTCATCACTTCTGTGTTTCCCCCCTCATTTCTTTTTACTGAGAAGAGCTGAAATAAAAACGGCAAGACTTGCTTACTTACAAATATAACATTGGCTTAGTTTTACTTCTGCTTTTCAGTCTTATTGGCAGGTTTCCCCCCCTTAATTTCTGCAGCACGGAAGGAACTTGCATTCAAAAGCTTTGGCAGTGTTTTGCTTGGTCACTTGGCCAAGTTCCTCTTACTGTGTCGATGAAGGGGCATGTGTGGGGTGTGTGTGTCGGTGTTGGGAGATGAATTGTTCCTTCAAAGTGAGAAGTTCCCACTATTTTTGACATGATTAGAAAGTCATCTCTTCCTCCTGCAATTCTGAACTTTAAGCTATGCTTTTAATTAAACACTAGGCAATAACTAGTGATTATGCCCTTGTATAATGTACTGTATGCTGTGCTTGAATGGGAGAAGTTGCTTCCAAATATGGAGAATAATATCACTAAGTTGCTGCCAATGGAATGTGTGGTGCTAGCATAATACAGCTGTCAGCAAGACAGCCTTTTTCGCTTGAATTTGTTCCTCGCCTGAAATCATCATGCTCTTTTGTAAAAGAATCCCATTTGCTTGCATGTAAATCTTTAGTATGAGGCAAATGATTTGCTGCCCTTGGCCTATATTTATATGGTCCTCGGCTGACTTTCAAAAGCCTCTGCCAGAGCGCAGTTCATACTGTTGGCAAGAATGGTCTGTCCCCTCCTGCAGTACCTCCTCACTGTGTGAGGAAGAGAAGAGAGGAAGGGAGGGAAAGAGTGGTCATGGCAGACAACAAGTGAGGGTAAGATGGGTGGCTCTGCTCTCTTTGAGTTCTACTTTCCACTACTGCTTGCTCCAGTCACATCTACCACTGCCATGAGGCCCTCAATGGATTATTCTCAAAGTGAAGAGGGGCATGAACAGAATTACGTTTTTTTTCCATCTCTGCTTCAAATAAACAAGTTCAGCAACACTAATGGGAGCACTGCAATATAGAGCTATTTTCTTTGCGTGAACCTAAACCAGCTTTTATTGTGGTGTATTTTGCATAAAGATTGAGCAACTAAGGAGATAAACTACACTGCTTTTGACATCTTTGTCAATTGGAAATCATTATGTTCATCCACATTCTGTCTTAGCAGTAGCCTCTTTCCTCAAGTGCAGTTTACATGTAAGGGCAATCAATGGAGTCTGCATTGGTGTAGATTTGCTATTCAGCAATTGATAGATATTTGTCCCAGGCTAATGTGAACACTCCTTCATGGATTGCTGCCTTGTCGTGGCGAAGGGGCTTGAGTAATTCAGAGAAGCTATGGGCTATGCTGTGCAGGGACACCCAAGACGGACAGGTCATAGTGGAGAGTTCCAGCTAAACGCAATCCACCCGGAGCAGGAATGGGCAAGCCAATCCAGTATCTTTGCCAAGAATACCCCATGAACAGAAACAAAAAGCTAAAAGATACGATGGTGGAAGATGGGACCCTCAGGTCGGAAGGCGTCCAACATGCTACTGAGGAAGTGCAGAGGACAAGTACAAGTAGCTCCAGAGCTAATGAGGTGGTTGGGCCAAAGCCGAAAGGATGGTCAGCTGTGGACGTGCCTGGAAGGGAAAGGAAAGTCCAATGCTGCAAAGAAAAATACTGCATAGGAACCTGGAATGTAAGATCTATGAACCTTGGTAAGCTGGATGTGGTCAAACAGGAAATGGCAAGAATAAACATTGACATCCTGGACATCAGTGAACTAAAATGGACAGGAATGGGAGAATTCAATTCAGATTACTATCATATCTACTATTGTGGGCAAGAAGGCCTCATAGTCAACAAAAGAGTGGGAAAAGCTGTAATGGGATATAATCTCAAAAATGACAGAATGATTTCAATACGAATCCAAGGCAAACCATTCAACATCACAATAATCCAAGTTTATGCACCAACCACCAATGCTGAGGAGACTGACCAATTCTATGAAGACTTACAACACCTTCTAGAACTGACACTAAAGAAAGATGTTCTTCTCATTCTAGGGGATTGGAATGCTAAAGTAGGGAGTCAAGAGATAAAATGAAGTTTGGCCTTGGAGTTCAAAACGAAGCTGGGCAAAGGCTAATAGAATTTTGTCAAGAGAACAAGCTGGTCATCACAAACACTCTTTTCCAACAACACAAGAGGCAACTCTACACATGGAAATCACCAGATGGGCAATACCAAAATCAGATTGATTATATTCTCTGCAGCCAAAGATGGAGAAGCTCTATACCAGTGGTGTCAAACTGTGGCCCTCCAGATGTTCTTGGCATTCAACTCCCAGAAATCCTGGCCAGCAGAGGTGGTGGTGAAGGCTTCTGGGAGTTGAAGTCCAAGAACATCTGGAGGGTCACAGTTCGACACCACTGCTCTATACAGTCAGCAAAAACAAGACCTGGAGCTGATTGTGGCTCTGATCATCAGCTTCTCATAGCCAAATTCAAGTTTAAACTGAAGAGAGTAGTAAAAACCACTGGGCTAGTCAGGTATAATCTAAACCAAATCCCTTATGAATACACAGTGGAAGTGAGGAAGAGATTTAAGGAACTCAATTTGGTGGACAGAGTGCCTGAAGAACTATGGATCGAGGCTCGTAACATTGTACAGGAGGCAGCAACAAAAACCATCCCAAAGAAAAGGAAATACAAGAAAGCAAAGTGGCTGTCCAATGAGGCCTTACAAATAGCAGAGAAGAGAAGGGAAACAAAATGCAAGGGAGATAGGGAAAGTTACAGAAAATTGAATGCAGACTTCCAAAGAATAGCAAGGAGAGACAAGAGGGCCTTCTTAAATGAACAGTGCAAGGAAATAGAGGAAAATAAAAGGAAAAACCAGAGATCTGTTCAGGAAAATTGGAGCTATTAAAGGAACATTTTGTGCAAAGATGGACATGATAAAGGACAAAAATGGGAGGGACCTAACAGAAGCAGAAGACATCAAGAAGAGGTGGCAAGAATACACAGAGGAATTATATCATAAAGATTTAGATGTCCCGGAAAACCCAGATAGTGTGGTTGCTGACATTGAGCCAGACATCCTGGAGAGTGAAGTCAAGTGGGCCTTAGAAAGCCTGGCTAACAACAAGGCCAGTGGAGGTGAGGGCATTCCAGTGGAACTATTTAAAATCTTAAAAGATGTCGCTGTTAAGGTGATACATTCAATATGCCGGCAAGTTTGGAAAACTCAGCAGTGGCCAGAGGACTGGAAAAGATCAGTCTATATCCCAATCCCAAAGAAAGGCAGTGCCAAAGAATGCTCCAACTACCATACAATTGCACTCATTTCACACGCTAGCAAGGTTATGCTCAAAATCCTGCAAGGTAGGCTTCAGCAGTATGTGGACTGAGAACTCCGAGAACTATCAGCTGGATTTCGAAGGGACAGAGAGACAAATTCCTGTCTTGATGCCCTCCAGTGGATCTACTGTAATTGGAACAAACTACTGGATTTAGGCTATAGATGGGTACTTTGTCTGAATGAGAGAGGGGGGAAGAAAGGCAACTCTTCAGTGGCACATGTTTGGAAACTGAGGACACAGAACTCTTGGTGATAGTGTATGACTATAGCACATTAAGTTACTTAAGGTACCGTAACATTAAACATGATAATTGTCCTGATTTTGGTATTAGAGCTGTGCATAGGTCCTATTATTTGATTTGGAGGCTGGTTCAAGGCTATGAAATGGATCTTGATTCAGTCCAGAACTATTTATTCCCAATTTGAGTCTAATTGCACCCTAGATGCCAATTGATTTGTAAATTTGGATCACTAGCTTCCCATTGACTTGCATTAGCAGATGTGCCCAATATTGGGAGAATGACTGGTTTTAAAGGCAGGAGTGTACATGCCAACTTTCAGGGCTTTGAGCACTAGGCATTTTTAAATTTTTCTTTTTTTTTGCTGCATCTGGCAATTATGCTTTCCTCTGAACCACATGCAAATAAGTTCAGTTCAGGCCAATTTTAGTAGTAATCTGTGTTTCAGCTCAAATAGTTGTATAAGCTAATATTTAGCACTTCCTAGTCACATTTGATATAAGTATAAACCTAGAATTTGTTACATCTAATTTTTCCTAAATTTCTGTTGCATTCATACTGTTCCTTGTGTAAGAATGTTACAGTTTTGCCTTGGGGATATATAAGTGCTGGTCTTGACTGACATGTACCCAAACTTATTTAGCTCTGTTTTACTGGTATTAATTAGGAAAAATGTGAGTAGACCTTCTGTCTCTCTGGCCATGTGAGTTTAAACTAGCTATCTTCATTCAATGGGGAAAATATATGGTAATGTTGTCACATTCATTATATCCAGTGAGTATAAATGCTTGGAGAGCCTACGTCTGTTAAAAATCACCATGGTGTTGGGATCTGAATCTGAGCAGGAAAAACACATTGGCTCAGCTGCATAAGCCTAGATGCATGGCAGCATTCCTCGGCTCCTAAATAAATCATTCTACATCCCCTTTGGGCATTTGTTTCCAAGGCAGTGTCAATGAGGATATTGGCAAAGGGGAATTCATCCCAGAAAGTGTGATGCTTCTTAACCAAATCATCTTCTTGTATGTGTCCTATGTCAGCCTGACTTGAAACAGCACGTGGTATATTGAAATACAATAAAGAGCTTTTAAATGACAGCAAAATTACTTATTTCAATTGCTTAATTATTTTTAAAGTCAGCTTTGTGTATTTAAACAACATCTAATGCATTTAACTTGTTGAAATAGTTTACAAAAGAGGTAGTTTGTTTCTGCAGTTTTATAGAATGAGTGATTGACGAGATGTTATACAGTATTTAGAATTTAGAACAGATCCCCATTAAGGGGAAATCTAGAACAGGAAATAGGTTACTTTAACGTTCTCCTCACATCTTTTTAGGTGTGATAACTGTTTTGCCTTCTCATACCTCCTGTAAACATTAATTATCAGGTTAGTGGCAACAGCTGTTAACCACTGAGAAACAACATGCCCTTATCCCTAAAAGATTATTTTAAGATCAGAAAAGCAAGCCATGAAGAACGGTTTAGAAGAAAGGACCTTTTTTTTTTGTTTGATTACAAAACCATTCTATGAGATTATTCCTGCACTGTGTAGGAAGAAGCATTATTTTCATGAACTGAATTCAAGAACAGCTAAAATGGATTTTGTGACCTGAGATATAATGTAGCTCCATTTCTGAAGCTGAAGTAAAAATAAAAATGATATAGGAAATGTCTCCTAAAGTGTGAATTGAGGCAGTGGCATTCTGTTGCCTTGGCAACTATCTTTGTTCAGCTGAGAAGCTCTCATGTAACCTCAGAGGTGAAACAAGGATATCCCCTGAGGAAGAAGCTCCATGATCGTCAACATTCGTTGTGATGTAATGATGTATCCTACCCACATCTTTACAAACCATCTTTCTCTAGGATGAAAGAGCTTCTCATACAGTTGTGTTCAATTGACAGTTAGATATTCTTCCTCATATTCATGGGCAGAGAAAACAGAAGGACTATTGCACGGAATTTCTCCCACAGTTTCTCAGAGGTGGGGCTCACCATAGCGGCAGTTACACCTAAACTTTGTTCCCTCTCTCCCAACATAGAGCCTGGCTATTGTTGTACTTCATCCTCAATGCCCTCTACTTATTGTCCTTCTAGGGCATTGTGGTGGTGGCAGAGGGAAGCCAGCCACCAAAACTAACAGCAAAAGTATAATTGTTTTCTGAGAAATTTTGACCCCACACTTACATCCTTCTTTAGATTTCAGCATCTTTCCCAGGTCTTCCAAATATCACTTTTGGAAGGGAAGGTCATTGTAAATCAGGGATTTAATGAGTACTCGGAACTGTTGTTTTTTTTAAACACAACTGTGATTTTCCAAGTTTTGTCATGCTCACACAGACCTCCTACCCCCTGTTTCACTGCGATCTCCCATCTTTCTGTGAAAACAAGATCCAGATGTCATTTTGCTTTTGTTTTATTTTGGCTCTTGTTCTCCACAGGAAGCTGCCAAATTCTGTACAGCTTAATGCCCTTTCTACAGAATCTTCTGAGGAAAGATGCCATTCTGTAGAAGAATTTTAAAATATCATGAATAATTTGATGCCTTTTCTGCTCTTTCCAAGTGAATCCTGCCAAAAACAGATGCAGGAATCAATGTATCTGGAAGGGTTATGCAGTGTTTCTGCCCTTTCAGCTGAATTTGATGTAGATAAGAGGCCACAGTAGCCGGAATGGGTGTTTCTGATAATCATGCACAGTTAGGTATTTCTTCTGTCCTTTTCAGGTGAATCCTGTGTAAGAAAAAAAAAGCAGCACCTTACTGGTCCAAAGGGGTCCCTTGCTGCTGCCATTGCCGCTGCCGAAGCCCTCCAAGGGCTTCCCTGCCACTGATGGAGGCCTCACAGGGGTCCCCGGCTGCTGCCATTGGTGCTGCCAAAACCCTCTGAGGGCTTCTCTGCCACTATGAGAGGCTTCTTGGAGGTCGTCCGCCAGCAGCAGCTTTCCCAGGGTACATCGGGCCAACCGGGGGAGGGCTTCCCCTGGTAGGCCCGGTCTACCAGGCTATCCCGGTGGGTAAACCATGCCTACCAGGGGAAGCCCTCCCCTGGTAAGACGGGTGTATCCTGGGAAAGCCGGCGGCAGCAGCAGCAGACGACCTCCGAGATGCCTCCCATGGTGGCAGAGAAGCCCTGGAAGGCATCTGGAGGCATGATCGGTGGCCTATGGACCGGAAGGGGGAGGTGGGGAAAGCACCAAATTTGAATTTGGCACTTTCCCCCTCACCTTCTGGTCCGCAGATCGATTCTCCAGCTGCAATTCGAAGTGAAATTTTGCGACCGGAGAAGTCCGTAACTCGAAAAGTCCGCAGGTGGAGCTGTGTGTAAGTCAAGGGTCCACTGTACCTTATAGAATTTCGTTTGCTTATATATTTGAGTTTGTTGCAGTATTTCAAGGGCTGCCAAGGGTGCCATAATTGTTTTCCCTTTCCATTACTCCATTTGACCAAACTCCGGGAGGCAGTGGAAGACAGGAGGGCCTGGCGTGCTATGGTCCATGGGATCACGAAAAGTCGGATACGACTTAACAACTAAACAACAATTACTCCAGAAAAAGGAAGCTGATTCAGCAGGGCTGAGAATGCCCTTATGATCTAAGTAAGTGGAGCATCTTATTCCACAGTGGAAGGGGAAGGCAGGGAGGATAGCTTAGTGGTTTAAGGCATCTGATTGTTGAACCAGAGGTTGGGAGTTCAATTCTCTGCTACATCTTCTTGGCAGAGGCTGGACTTGATGAGCCATAGAGTCCCTTCCAGATGTGCAGTTCTAAGATCTAAGATAAGCTACTACCCTGGCAGTACTCAAAATATGCCTTTTGATGGAGGTTCATCCAGTAAGTTTCATGTTTGAGTGAGAATCTGGATATGATTCTCAAAATTGTGATTAATGATGAGGTGCAGGCAAAAAAGCTATTCAGAAAGATCAGCTTCCCCCCAAGGAAGGATTTGATGAATTTATATTTTCTCAAGATCGTCCTTGCGTGCTGACATTCTACATGTACAGTATCAGAGCTTCCCCTATAAAAAGAGAAGCTGCATGCTACATGAGACAAAGAGCTGGTGCCAAAACCGCAATCTCATGTTGCAGTGTAATGAGAAGGAAAATTATGGTGCTAGATGAGTCTAGCACAGTTTGGGATCCTAATTGATGGCTGTGCTAGGGGAAGAGCTCTGGGAACTGAGAAATCAAAGTCCACCCTAACCTGGTCCATACATGCTTCTAGAATACCTTTTGAATGCTCTGATGGTGCTCTTTCTGACAAAGGGTTTCTATTCTCACAAGGCTTTTTGGAGGTATTTCTCTCCTCATGATGGGTCTGCTACCCTGGTGATAGAGCCCCTTTTTGCTAGCAGATCTATGTTTCCACACTATGTTATCCTTGTTCTCCAGTGGCCTCTGAATCTCCATTGAATTCAGATTGCTCTGCTTGTGATCTTTGCATTATAGAAAGGAGTGGGTAGAAATGCAAACAAGACACCATTTCTGCTGTTTGTTGGAGAAACCAGGGTATAGCAACAGCAGAGATCTTTCCACAGCTGGATACACCATTCCACCCATGGGCTTCCCTCTTTACAAGAGACGTGGAGATGTATGTCTTTGGACTCTGACTCCCCAGTATAGCAGCCTGAGAAATTACGGAAACTGTAATCTATAAACTTTTTTCTCTTTGGCATTCTATTTTGCTTTGGCAAAATGGATGTCCACTTGCTCCCTTCCTGGTCCTGCTGCTCCTGCCACTTCCCTACCAGATCCTGCTGCTGGTGACACCGCCAACACCATCAGCAGTGACAGTGGGCCAGCTTCCCTTCCAGAGGTTGGACTTGCCACCTTTGCACATGCACCTGCCGCCCAGCTGATAGGCCAGTTTGCTTTTTGCGGGGTTTGTGGTGGTTCGTAATTCATAGTTCATGGGTAGGCACGAATTATGTCAAGGTAAATTTACAGGTCTGATCAGAATAAAGTATATTAATGAGCAGCCATGATGAACAGATGTGTAAAAACTGAGTCATGATGACTCAGCAGTGCTGACTCATGCATGATGCAATACATAATGTGATTGGACACAAGCAGATGTGTATGTGTTTATATGTGTAAAACTGAACAGTTGATCTATCTTTCTGCTTTGTGATGAATGCTACCTGTTATGCTGCCAGACTGAACTGCTGTAAATATCTTGTATATACACGTTGGTGTAGGAGAAGCTGCTGTTGTGTGCATGAGTTATTCTGGACTACCTGGACTGTTTAATACTCTGCTAAACCTGCTGTTCTTCCACGTTTTTGCGCTAACAAATTACAAACCATCCCAATTTGGTTGGTTATTTGGTTTGTGCCCACCTCTCATTTGTAATGTGTATTTTGGCCCTTACAGATTTGCGTCCTGTAACATGGGGTGTATATAGAAAATGTTTCCTTCTTTCAGATGTCTTGGGGGAAATCCTGTTGCTTAGTTACATCTTAACAAGTCTCTGCTTGGATTTTTTGGCTCAAGTGAAGTTAGCAGGTGAGTTACATGGTCAAAGATTGAAGCAGGGATTTATTAACTGCCTGTAAATATTTACTGGAGGTTATCCCGCGTGCCTTCTATAACAAAACTGAGCAACAGGATTTTAGCCATTGTTAGTTTATATCATATGCAAGTTTAGTCAGTTTTAATCTATGCAACATTCCCATTCCTGCCAGATGACCCATAAAGGACACCAAACCCTAAAGGATTCTTTTAGCTTACTTGTGGTTTCTCAAGGTCAGTTCTGAATTGGTGTTCAGACAAAGCAGAGTGGTACTTACACAGCTATTGCTATAGATGAATAAAGGATTTTCATTTCCTGTGCTGTCAGATTGGCTGATCTCATCAGCAAGAGCTTAATTTAACAGAAGGTACAAAAATAAGAAGAAGATGAAGATTGGAATTAAAGGTAATTGCACCTTTACATTCAATTGTGAATGAATGGCATATTCTCCCTTTCAAGGAGATTTGTGGCAGATATTTTCTGTACTTGTTTTTCTGTTTTTCTTATTTTCACTATTTTTTAAAATGACAAAATACATAGAAAAGTATGAATAAGTAAGAGAGAGAAAAGGAATCTTATTAAGCTTAGAAAGTAGTAAACACCTTCTCTAAGTCTGAGAATCTTTTTAATTCTTGTTGTGCTCTGGAACAGACATCAACACTCATTAAACGTTTCATATTTTACCTAGAGTTTTGCACAGATATCATGTTTTTTACCCAGGGTTTTGCACTGAATTTGTTCAACCTATTTCTGCAATTACAGTTGGTACTGTAATTCAGAGCTTCATCCTCATAAATTGCAATGAAACATTTTCATCCCCAAGTGTACATTTATTGTGCAGAATGTACACAGAGGCGGACCTGCTTTGTGGGCGATGATATGGCTTTGCCATCTGGACAACTGTAAATGTTCATATCCTCAAATTTCAGACATGTGTCACATACATTTCTTCCCCTACAATCAAAATGTTAGTATTGAAAAGAGGGGGGG
This sequence comes from Pogona vitticeps, assembly GCF_051106095.1. Classification (NCBI taxonomy): domain Eukaryota; kingdom Metazoa; phylum Chordata; class Lepidosauria; order Squamata; family Agamidae; genus Pogona; species Pogona vitticeps. The sequence goes on from NC_135786.1 coordinate 144,388,756, forward strand.
GGGAAGAGGTATGGGACAAAAAAAAAAGTTCCAGCAAATCTAGATTTTTAGTGTTGGGCTCTTTTTTTTTTTTTTTTTAAATTCTGAAGCAAAGAAATGTATGAGAAAGGAAAAAAGCCCATGCTGTTTTTTGGCAAGACACCACGTGGCACAACAGAAAACACACACAGTTGTCAGAACTTTTTTTGTGTGAGGGGAGGAATCATGGTATCTTCTGCTGGGGAGGGATATTAGAAATCACTTTAGCCCAGGAGATGCCCCACAATAAAATGTGTATGTTTTGTCTTATTTGGTCATTTTTCTTCTTTTATTCCCTCTTACCTTTTCTGGCTCTGAGTATGTGGGGAGAACAAAGTTGATTCTATAGACGCAGAGGTGTGCTTTTGCACTCCTTGGCTGAAATCCAATGAGAGTATGCTCATTGACTCAATGGGATGTATAGAAAAGTTGACTCATCAGACTCCCAATGATTCCATGGGCCTACGCTAGCTTCAGATTACTAGTGGGTGGCAGCCTTTTCGGTTTCTCCTTCTCTTATGCTCTTCTGGCTTGATCTCTTTTATGATTGGATTTTTAATTTGTTTTAAACTAAAGCAGCAAATTGCCACTAGTTAATGAGTTGCCATTTTGAAAGAAATCAACCCTGTGTGCCCATTGGAAGGACAGATCCTGAAGCTGAGGCTCCAATACTTTGGCCATCTCATGAGAAGAGAAGACTCCCTAGAAAAGGCCCTGATGTTAGGAAAGTGTGAGGGTAAGAGGAGAAGGGGACGACAGAGGATGAGATGGTTGGACAGTGTCATCGAAACTACCAACATGAATTTGACCCAACTCCGGGAGGTAGTGGAAGACTGGAGAGGCTGGCATGCTCTGGTCCATGGGGTCACGAAAGTAGTAGGTATTACCTACTACTCACGAAGAGTCGGACACGACTAAACGACTAAACAACAACAACAACAACAGACAAGGAAATTTTTCCACAGGTTTATTTCTGTGGGGGTGCAAGGAGGCTAACAACTCAAACCGTACCCTCAAGTATCTACATTTTTAAAACAACTCCAATAAATATTAAAATATATAGAAGAACAAAAGCAGATAACAAAGAAATAGTAAAATACTGAGAATACATTACTATCAAAATAGTACTTTAGAAGTTGACATTAAATTTATTTGTTAAAAAGGAAGCTGAACTAGCTTCAGAAGTTCAAAAGCGAACAGTTCACCACAGTGCACAGTTGGAGTGGTTGCCTACTCCTATTAAGACTTAGCTGAGGGAGAGTGGACATGGAATCTCCACACAGGTAGTTTTTTTCCCCATTCTTCTGTTTTGGGTGAGGAGGAGGAGAGGGGACCCAATCTGGACTATTGGCTACACTTTTTTGAATTAATACTTTATAACACAACAGGGATACCTTGCTAAAATATATTATTCCTGGGAAAACCCATTAGCCACTGTGCGGACTGCAGCTAAGGTTATGCGTGGCAAAAATGCCTGAGGAGGTAGATAAAGCCAGAATCCTTGCTCCTCAAAAATACCAGAACATGGACTCAGAGAATGTTAGCTCTTTCATACCATTTTCATTGAATAAGCATATGTTAAGAGGATTCTAATTTATACCTTAGCAAGCATCTTGTGAGCTGGCAACTGGACTGAAGTGGTGAGCCAAACTCTTCTGGCATTTCTTGAATTTAGGTGTAATGAAAATACAGTCTGAAATTTAAATCAATCTTGTGTTATTCGTGGTATCCTAAGCCAAGAAGTATCACCAAGGGTTTCTCCTTTTATTTATTTATTCTCCCTCATCTATAAATAATCTTGTGCCGTCAAGTCAATTCTGACTAATCTCAACCCCTTTTGGGATCTTCCAAGTAGAGATCACTCTGAAGTAGTTTACCATTCCCTGTTTCTGGGGGTACCCTCGGACTGTTAGCTTTCTCAGGGCCACACAAGTTGTCTCTACTTACAGGGAGCACAGTGAGGAATCGAACCGGCAACTTCTGGCTCCACAGCCACATACCTAAACCACTGAGCTATCCAGCCACCTCCCCTCCTCCTCCTCCCCAAAGCACCTCCAGCAACCAGATTTCGATAGTGCTATTCTCAAATGACTCAGGGAATAACACTACATCACAATTTAACCTTGCTCTCAGGAGTGTTGCATTCCAACATTACCAAGGTACAGTTGAAAGCTGCATCGTGGCTGCTTAATGCAGTGACAAAACTCTCTCATGTTCTTTTTGTAACCAAAACAGACCAACTAAAAGATCAACGAAAGGAAAGACCTATGAAAGTCCCTGGTGTGTTCATACAAAAGAGTAAAGGTCATCCAGTACAATTTCAGTGTAAAAAGTAATTATGGGAATGATTTTTGATACCACGAACCCAGAAGACCTGCGAAAGGGTGTGTAAGGGTTTATGTATGAAAGAGACGGGGGAGGGGGGGAAGAGAGGGAAATAATATTTTTGTTGTGTGACATTTTTCTCATTTTCCCTCTGAGACAATGGAACAGTTTAGCTCTTTCTAAGCCTCAGTCAGCATGGATGTATGATGTCCATCAGTGAGAGATGGCAGTGCTTCAGATGTGGATTCAGATAATAGCTATGGCATGTAAATCTTGATAATCTCGAAACAGCAGTGAGCAGAGGCAGGCAGGGGTTTGTCCTTTGGGAGATGGGGAGCGGAAGAGAATTTGCATTGAAGGCTGATTTTTACAAAATATTTGCTTTGCACAGAAGCAGTGTTCTGCCATTTGGCTCGTAAGGCATTCTGAAACTCAAGGCAAAGAATTTGCATTGGACTCAAATTATATGAAAACAGCTAGGGGAGACGTTTAGAGAAGACGAGGAAAGGCGGATGGGAAACCCATATAAATCTAAAGACTGAGCACTTGCAATCTGTTCAAAGTCACCTTGCCATGCTAACAGCAAGATGCCTGCAGATTACAAGTGTTTACTCTATAGTGCTTCATGCAATACTTCTTCAGGAAGTGGAGGCTTAATGTTCTTATGCACTGGAGTCTCATTGATCCAGTGCTCCAGGGATGCACTTAGAATTCAATGCAATGAGGCCCCATTTCTTTCTCCTTTTCCATCTTATTAATGTTCTCAGACTAATGGACAAATATTTCTTTTTTGCTATTGAGGGGTTTTTTTTAGTTGTTTTTTAAAGCTGCCATGTAACATTTATCTAGTTATAATGAGATTCATATGGCTAATAATAGGAACAGACATACAGAAAGTCATAGAGAAAGCAAGAAGCAAATGTTATAGGCAGGTTTGAAATAAAAAGGCAAACTAATGGATTTTTATTGACCTCGAGGAGGTCAGCCTGCCCGACCATGATAGTTTATAAGTATGGTCCTAAAGACTTTCACATTGGAACTTTACTTTGGTGGTTTCCAGTATTTACTAAGCAGAGAGTAAAGCAAGACAAGAAGATCCAGTATGCAGCTGTTATTCTCCAGAGACTCCTTTATAGACAAATAGTGCCTTTAGATTCATTATTTCTGGTATGTAAACCTAGCTCCTATTAGCATGATACACTCAAACTCAGCTACGTATGCTGTTGAAGGGAAATAGAAATTAGAAATGGAGTTCCCTTAAGTGATGGGAAATAATTTGTGAAACTGTGGGTTGTTCTGAAAGAAATAGGTGCTCCTCACTACTTGATTGTCCTGATGCATAACTTGTATTGTGGAGAAAAGGCTATCGTGAGGACAGAATATGGAGAAACAGAATGGTTTCCAACAGGCAAAGGTGTCAAACAAGGGTGCATTTTATCCCCTTATCCAGTCTGTACATAGAACATATCATACGGAAAGCCAGACTTGTTTCAGATGAAGGAAGAATGAAAATTGATTGATTGATTGATTTTATTAAATTATTTGTTCGATTTATATCCTGCCCATCTGGTATATTCTACCACTCTGGGCGGCTTACAGAATATCAAAACAATTAAAAAACATAAAAACATTAGCATACAACAATAACAAATAGTGCAGGAATAAAAAATAAATAAATAGCAAAGCAAAACAAATCTGTAGCTGACAGGAGGAAAGGCCTGGATGTACATCCATGTTTTCAGCTGGCATTTGAAAGTACCTAGAGTAGGGGCCTTGTGAATCTCCGGAGGAAGGTTGTTCCAAAGGTGAGGAGCCACTGCTGAGAAGGCCCGGCTTCGAGTCTTTTCCCTCTGGGCCTCCTTCGGCGTCAGGCTCCTCAGCCTTACCTCCTGACTTATGCGGATGATCTGAGTAGATTTTGGTGGGAGCAGGCGCTCCACCAAGTATTGAGGTCCTAAACCGTTTAGGGCCTTATAGGTAAGCATTAGAACTTTGAATTCAATGTGGAAACAGATGGGCAGCCAGTGCAGCATGGCCGGAACAGGAGAAATATGTTGGTGTTTTCTCACTCCAGTAAGGAGTCTGGCCGCTGCATTCTGCACCACTTGAAGTTTCCGCATCAGCCTCAAAGGCAGCCCCATGTAGAGCACATTACAGTGGTCTAATCTTGAGATGACGAGCGCATGTACCAAGGTAGTGAGCGCCCCCATGTCAAGGTAGGGTTGCAGCCAGGCAATCTCCCAAAGGTGGAAAAAGGCGGTGCGAACTACTGACGCCACCTGGGTTTCCATGGTGAGCGTCGCATCCAGGTGTACCCCCAGGCTGTGAACCCCACTCTTAGCAGCTAGGGTCACCCCCCCAAATGTGAGAGAGCCACCCAGGCCAAGGGCGTCCACCCTCAGAACTTCCGTCTTGTCCGGGTTCAGCCTCAGCCTATTTTCCTGCATCCACTGCACTACGGCCCCCAGGCAGCGCTGGAGAGACAACGGCATCACCTGCAGTTGGTGAAAAGGAGATGTAGAGCTGGGTGTCATCAGCATACTGATGACATGAGGCTCCACACCCCCTGATGACCCCACCCAGCGGTCTCATATAGATGTTAAACAGCATTGGGGAGATAATCGACCCCTGTGGGACCCCACAATTGAGATTCCACGGGGCCGAGACATTCTCCCCAAGCTGTACTCTCTGGGGTCGGTCCTCCGGGAAGGAACAGAGCCAGGCTAACACCAAGCCACCTATTCCCAACTCGGAGAGCCTCCCCAGGAGGTTACCATGGTCAACGGTATCAAAGGCCGCCGATATGTCGAGGAGAACCAACAGAGACACTTTACCCCTGTCAGCCTCCCTCAACAGGTCATCGTACAGGGTGACCAATGCTGTCTCTGTACCATGGCGTGTCCTGAAGCCCGACTGGAATGGATCCAGGGCATCTGTCTCATCCAAGTGGGCTTGAAGCTGATCAGCAACCACCCTCTCGACCACTTTGCTCATGAAAGGAACATTGGTGATGGGCCTATAATAGCCAATCTCGTCCGCTGCCATATTAAGTTTCTTTCTAATGGGCCTAATTAGTGTCTCCTTGAGGTCAGATGGAAACCTGCCCTCAAGGAAAGACCCATTTATTATTGCTGTGGCCCATTCTGTTGTTTTCGGCCTGGCTGCTTTGATTAGCCAAACCGGGCAAGGGTCAAGGGAGGAGGTGGTGGCTCGACAGCGATCAAGCACCTTGTCCACAGAATCAGGCATCACAGGGTGAAAGGAGTTGAAAATCACCGGGCAAGACGGAGCGCTGGACATCTCTGTTCGACTCATTGTATTTAAAAAAGGAGAGAGCTCCCGGCGGATGGCCTCCACTTTAGATTTTAAAAAGGCACAAAATATATTTTTTGATGGACAAAATATTAATAATTTAAGATAAGCAGATGACCCCATCTTACTGGCAACGATGACTTGGAATGACATTTGGTGGAAGTGAAAGAAGAAAGTGCCAAAGCAGGACTAGAGTTGAGCATTAAGAAGACAAAAACCATGACTACAGAAGAACTTCATATCTTTAATTTTGACAATGAAGAAATTGAAATTGCTAAAGGTTTTGTATACCTTGATTCAAATCCAAAGGGAGACTGTAGCCAAGAAATCAGAAGGGCAGTAATGAAGGAACTAGAAAAGATTATTAAGTGTAAGGATGTGTGTCCTTATACTTGATGTTGGAGCAGAGCTTTGCAGATACACTGGGCTTCCTGAACAACAAACCCATGGGTCGTAGACAAAATCAAGCCTCAACTATTTTTGGAGGAAAAAAATGATGAAACTGAAGCTGTCCTACGTTGGGTACATCATGAGAAGGCGGGATTCCCTGGAAAAGACAATAATGCTGGGAAAGGTGGAAGGCAGCAGGAAAAGAGGAAGACTGAGTATGAGATGAACTGATTCCCTAAAAGAAGCCATAGGCTTGAGTCTGCAGGAGCTGAGCAAGGCAGCTGAAGACAGGACATTTTGAAGATTGCCCATTCATAGGGTTGCCATGAGTTGAGAGCAACTTGACAGTACATAATAAGATTGTAAGAAGGCTGCAATCAATTACAAAGTGGAATGAAATGGCTAGTCTTATCCTGACACTTGGTCAACAATCTTAAATACAATTTTAAAAACAAGCCGGATCAATATGTGCAAAATAGTAGTCCCACCACCTCCAACCCTGGTTCCTGTTACCCTCCACACATGGAAGGTGATGATTCTGAAGAGGGCAGCCCCCTGAATTTGTGTGTGTGTGTGGGAATCTCGCTACACATTTGAAAATCAGGGCTCTGTTACACATGGAGTTCTCTTACGGCTCTTTGCTTCAGACTTGTCATCTTCCATGCATTGTAGGCTGAGGGAAGTGATGGTAGAGAGGCAGAGTTAGTACCTCTCTCACTTATGACTCAACATACATTTTAACACCAACTTGCATTTGTAATGTCTTAATCATAGTGCTTAGGGTAAGGGTTTAGGGATACACCCACCTGAATTTGATGAGGCAGATTTCTGAGTAGGCATGTCCCAGATGATAATGATAACTTGCTTTGCATGGGGAAGGGTTTTTTGTTTGTTTTGTTTTGTTTTTTTACAATGGAGCATACTGCCAGTGAGTGGGTAGTCTGCCTCTGTTTGTTTGCTTGTTTGTTTTTAAAAATACAGACAGCTGCACTCTCTATAAGCAGAGCTAGGTGTTTGCCCTGGATATTTTGATATCCCAGGTGGTGGTTGACCAGATGGCTTCCTCTGTGTTGGGCTGTCCATGCTTTGCTGGTAAGGGAGACCTGAAAAGATCACCCCATGCACATAGAATATTATTATATTTCACACAGATTTCCTGCTGCCTTTGATCATAAAAAGATGGGAGCCTGTGGTTTTTCTTTGTTCGCCAGTGTCTTTCCCTTTTGTTTACAAGCAGCTGAGTCACTGCTGAGTAATCCCGAGGGCTGTGCAGTCTACGAAAAAAATCAGACACAACAGAACCATGCCCGCCTCCATTCTTGCTTGGCCCTGCCCCATGAAAGGACCTTGCATACATATTCAGGACCCTGTCCATGCAGTGGGCAAACACTGTCAATGGCATGATAGACTAGTTGATGAAAAGCAGTCTATGACCTTCAACTGGTGACACAGCCTACAAATGGTCATTCTTTTGTGTATGGGTTAATGCTTAGACTACTAGGTGGCAGAGATCACTGAAAAGGGAGATGCTCTGATGCAGAGTCGTTTTGCCACTGCTTTGTCAACTGCATGGCTTCAGGCAGCTTGAATTGTTGACCTGGATTCATCACTGGAGAAGACCATGAAATGAAGGAACCCTGTTCTGTTCTCAACAATGTGAAAATCATGCTCACAATATTTCAAGCTTCATTACAGGAGACAAGCAGATGTGTAGGACCACAGTTGGCCAACTTTTGCATTCTGAAACATCAACCTGTTCTTTAGGTTGCAGTCCAGGGTTGGAAGGTTATTTAGTTACACCAAAACTCAGGTGGTTGTGGTGATGGTGGTGGTGTGAATTTCCAGATGTCACTGGGCTGCAAGTCCCATTGCCCTAGTGAGGACAGCCAATGATGAGGAATACTGAAAAATGCAGTCCAACTACATCTGGAGAAACACTGTTTCACCATCTTGACCTACACAAGTAAGTTAAGTTTAAGTGTATTGTATTGGCTAAAAACCGTCACAGTTGATTGAGATACAAATATGATCAAGTAAAATCATGATAAAATCACAGACATGTAAAATAATAAGAGAAAATCAAGGGGACATGTGTGGGTGCCCCTTCATATCTGGGAGTCCCCTGCACAATTGATCACAATGGCTCTCAAGAAATTAGTGTGGATGTTTCTGGCTACTTTTGCAAACAGCGCTGTTCTGTATGTAACATACGGGGTTAGGGTGCAAATGTGCATTCAATTGGTTTGACAATGATTCCTATTCATGATGGCTACATATCACCTCTAGTAACGGCCACTACAACTCTCTGTACCAGTCCTTGTGGGCTTCCAAGAGGCATAAGGTTGACCGCTGTCAGAGCAGAATATTAGGCTACATGGCCTTTGGTCTGATTTAGAGGGCTTGTATTCTTACCATAGATGATATGATAAATTACACATATACAGAAATCAGATGGGACAGATCACACAGGAAAGCTTCTTTATGTCTTGCTTGTGAATTTGATGAAGCACCTAGCTGGCTTGTGTTGGAAACAGAAGGCTAAACTTGAAGGACCTTGATCTGATTTAACAGGGCAGTTCCTAGATCAGCGGTGGTGGGTGCCCATTGTGGTTGGTGGGCTGGAAGGCGTAGCAACCAATGATGGCTGGAGCCATTCTGAACAATGCTCCACTTGCCCTAATGGATAGTCCTCTGCTGTCCTATATTCTTACTCATTAACAGTTCCTCTCTGGTTTATGTATTCAGAAACAGCCCTGTAGCTACACCTTTCTTCCTAGGCCTGGCCTTTTGTCAATATTAGTTTGTGTTTCTAACACCATTTGCTTCCAGCAAATAATCCTGTAATACATAGCCAATGTGTCATGTTCCCAACTACACAAACACCAATATTGTCCGATTATGTGACAGATCTTTTTTTTAAGGGCGACTAATGCCTTCATTTTGACATAATCTGGAAAGCTATCCATGCCACTTGGAGGTTTTTTTTTGCTGTTGTTGTTTTTTTGCTGTGAGTGGCTCCTATGTGGCTGAGGAAACTTTTAAGCCAGGGTTAACAGTATGCAGACTATGGACTGTAAGCAAAACCTCAGGCCATTTTTGGAGTCTCACCAGTCGCACTGAAACTCACAGATTCTTGTAGTATTTAATTCGTAAAAGTCTGGTTTGGATCCACGCATATCCAGGTATGGCTAATCCTCAGCACACAGCTTCTGGAGCAGTTTATAAACTCAAATGCAAAAAAACATGAACTTTGGTGTAATGAACCATTTCAGATTTTCAAAGGATGGGCTGACGCACTCAACTGCAGTCACAGTTTATTGACGAAGTCTCATTTGAAGTTGGATTTAAGGTAGTTTATATCCTGACATTCTGATAAAAACCGACAGTTAAGCCCCAAGATGGGAAATGTTGCTTTCCCATCTCTGCCTCCAGAATCCCACAGCCAGGATATCATTGGCATGCTCTCTGTGGGACACGGGAAGTGAAACTATTGCCTTAAAAATCAAAGAACAAACAAACAAATAAAATTGATCTTTGTTACATCTGTATAAGGCAAGTATGACTACCTGATTTAAATAATAAAACTATAAATAAAATAAAAATATAGTGGTGCCTCGCTTAGCGATGTTAATCCATTCTGGAAAAAACGTTGCTAAGCGATTTAATCGCTAAGCGAAATTAAAAAGCCCATAGAAACGTGTGTGTGTGTGTATATATACAGTGGACCCTTGACTTACAGACGGCTTGACTTTCAGACTTTTTGAGTTACAGACTTCTCTGGCCGCAAAATTTAGGTTTGACTTGCAGCCTGAGAATTGACTTACAGACCAGAAAAAAACCAAAATGGAACAAAAACGGCCTGTTACGGGATTAATCGGTTTTCAATGCACTGTAGGTCAATGGAGAAGTGACCTACAGACTTTTTGACTTGAGAACCGCCTTCCAATACGGATTAAGTTCTCAAGTCAAGACCCCACTGTATACATAGCAAATAAACCTACTTTCCCCCTAAACCCATGATAGCATGGAAGCAAAAATTTTATATATATATAAAATTTCTGCTTCCTTGCTATCATGGGTTTAGGGGGAAAGTAGGTTTATTTGCTAATAATAAACTTGAAATTTTTAAAGTATGACATAGTCAAAGCGCTTATTTCACGATATCTGTCTACATGTTTTGAATCATGTATTTGGTAGACAGTAGAAGATATGAATGAAAATCCTAAGCATCAGCAATGCCTGTAATAGCAGGAGTATTGACCTCCTCATTTGTGGTGTACTTACCAATCATCTAATGAGAGTGGGGAGCGGGAATGTATGGCCGGCCTTTCTACAACTATAAAATAGATTGTTTGCTTACCTAAGCGTCTGAACAGAGCCTGCTACAGTCGACACTAACTGAGAAGAAGAATTTGGCACTGCAGCTGCCTATTTCACCTCTCAATGTAGTGTGGTTAAATTATGTCATCTTCTGATTTCAGCTACTTAAGTGTTGCATTGCGTATTGATGTTGCAACTATACCATTCAAGGCTGTTTAGAAGTACTGTGTCACTAAAAAAAGCAGGACTTGTATATTTGTTCAGAGATGGGGGTTGCAGGTATATGTACACGTTAACACTCAGCACATGTCCACGAGTTCTTTATGCTGGCATTGAACCGTGAAGCCAAATCTCTGAAAATAAGCATAGGCATTACAGCACCCCCTAGTGTTCCATAGAGAAAAAAGCCCTTACGGGATTGGAAGGGCCAATGACACTATAGATATAGAGAATATTGAAATATGCTGGAAGGCAGTCTCTGTGGGTTGATGGACTATGTCATGTAGCTCCAAATGTAAATATTAAGTAAAGGAGGGAAGAAGGCAGATGATGGTTTCAAATAGGAGCATTTTTCATCACAGATGGCTACATGCAGATGTGGGAACCTAGACACATAGGAGCCTAATGACACTCATAACCAATGAAGAAGTGGCAAATTTGGAAGTGCTGGCACTCATCAGTCTCCCTAGACAGCATGCCCCAAGGACAGTCTAGAAATGCAGGCATCTGGATCACTCCCTATCAACAAGGAAGAGGTACTCGGTAAAGTTAAAGGAGCCTTGTTGTGCAGTGATTAAACTGCAGTACTGCAGCCAAGATGCTGCTCACAACCTGAGTTTGATCCTGATGGGCTCAGTTACCCAGCTTGAGGGGACATGGTGGTGCTGCAGGTTAAACCACAGAAGCCTCTGTGCTGCAAGATCAGAAGACCAGCAGTCATAAGATCGAATCCACGTGAAGGAGTGAGCTCCCATCGCTTGTCCCAGCTCCTGCCAACCTAGCAGTTTGAAAGCATGTAAATGTGAGTAGATAAATAGGTACCACCACAATGAGAAGATAACAGCGTCCCGCATCTAGTCGCGCTGGCCACGTGACCACAGAAACTGTCTACGGACAAACGCTGGCTCTACAGCTTGGAGACGGGGATGAGCACCATGCCCTAGAGTCGGACAAGACTGGACTAAATGTCAAGGGGAACCTTTAACTTTACCTTACCCGGCTTGAGGTTGACTCAGCCTTCCACCCTTCAGAGGTCCATATATTGAGTACCCAGTTCATGAGTGGGTGGGGGGCAATGTGTAGCCTGCATAATTAAATTGTAAACCACCCAGAGTATGCTTTAAGTGCTATGGTCTGTAAGTGGCACACTTGTATTGGCTCTTAATTGCTCATTCAAAACCAAACTGCCTTCACATACTTTGCACTAAAACTAGGATAATTGGTGGCATTATATTCTTCCTGGAAAAGCCCATTTCTCTTCCAGCTAATATGAGGATTGAAAACAAAGTTAAAGGGAAGTGGTGAACTGCACAGAGGTGTCAATGATGCTGTAGTCTCAGTTATGGAGAAAGTCTTGTGGCTTTGACTCTGTGAGCTCTGGAGTCTCTACACTGTTGCTGATAACAGGCAATAACAATTTTAAAAAAAATCGGGATAGGATGTAAGCCTCCCCCCTCCCGCTCTTCTGTTTTTGACTTCCAGAGAACGTAGCAGACCTCATTCTGCTGTAGGGTCAACCCTCTTCCCAAGACTATAGTCTGAATGCTATAAATAGCCGCTACTTTTGCACAGAGAAGTGCAACATAAGTATTTTTGCTTGAGAAATTGCTTCCTGATAGGGACAAACAAGAGACAGGGAAGTGACTTTTCTATTTGATTTCACACACAGTGACTTCCATGATTGACACTCAGTGTTCAAGAAGCTTGCCTAAGGTGACTTCGATCAGCATTTCTTATTTCAGCTTCAGCAAGAGAAAAGTGGTGGTTGGTTTCTATTTCCTGATCCTAACACACACTTTCATTTGCATTCTAGAGTTTGTCTAGTGTGCCTTTTCTTGGGAATTAATATCTGTACCCCCATAGAAGATAGCTGGCAATTTCACCCTCTCACTGGATGGGGCTGTAGGTGGATCGAGGGCCTCAAACCAGGTAAAAAGTGTCTGTTAGGAACAAAATTATTGGTAGCTATTATTCGTTTATAGAATATTGTTTGGTGAATTGTTGGCCTATTTATATATATTCTTAACAAAAATTCTCATTAAGAAGTGTCCATGAAATTTTGGGCCTAGTTAGACAATATGGCTACTGCTGCATGTTCCCTCCCTCCCCTTATATTTGTCAGGATCATGGTTTAATTCTTTTAAAACAGAGATAAGAAGGGGAGGTTTGCCCTTTTCCTGTGTACCTTTTTCATGTCAACAAGCTTCCTCCTCAACTTTAGAAGGATGCTTGTTATCTTGAGGGAAAGATGCTAACAACAGGTTCTCTTATAGGGCAAAATCTATGTGCCATCAAGTTGGAACTGACTTATGGACACCCTCCTATGGTTTTCAAGGTAAGTGAATTATTTAAGGATTGATTTTACCAGTTCTACTGCTCCAGTGGTTATGTATGACTGGGCTGGAATTCAAACCCAGGGCTCTTGAGTCCTAGTCCATCATCCTGTCCATTACTCTATGCTAAATAAGTAGTTTGTTTTTTTAAAGCTCTCCTACCCCACTATTCCATCCAATATCATGTTCCCTGTCCGGGATCTTAGAACTCAAGGAATCTTGACAGAAGCTGAGATTGAATTAGCCCAATCTATTTTTGGAAGATAACTAGCAAATGAGATATTCCTGTCCATTAGACTTGAGTCCCCTAAGGGCCAAGCTACATGCTATCTTGCAGATCCACTACTAGATCTTTGCCCGTGTGTTGTTGTTTTTTTAGTTCTTTTTAAAAACATTCTTCCTAAAAGTAGCCACAAGGAAGTGATGGTGGTGGTGGCCATCTTGTTTGGATTGAGTTTCAATTTATTAACCCTCATCCAGTCCATTATCAGGTCCAGACACGAGTTCAGCACAGAAACCGCCTCACCTGTATTGGTGGAAAATGAGAGGTAGAGCTGAGTGTCATCAGCATATTGCTGACTCCTCAGCCCCAACCTCCTGATGACCTCTCCCAGCGGTTTCATGTAGATGTTAAACAGCATGGGGGACAGTATCGAGCACTGAGGAGCCCCATGACATAAATGCAAAGGGACAGAGCAACTGTCTTCCAGCACCACCCTCTGGACACGGTCAGCTAGGAAGGAGCGGAACCACCATAAAGTGGTGCCCCCAACTCCCAGCGAGCCTATCCAAAAGGACACCATGGTCGATGGTGTTGAAAGCCGCTGAGAGGTCCAGGATTATCAACAGGGTCACACTCCCCCTGTCTCTTTTCCAGCAAAGGTCATCGTACAGGGCAACCAAGGCAGTCTCCATACCAAAACCCAGCCTGAAACCCAATTGAAATGGATCCAGAAAATCCATTTCGTCCAGCAGCGCCTAGAGTTGCCCGGCCACAACCCACTCCAACACTTTGCCCGAATAAAGGAGGTTCACCACTGGTCGGTAGTTAACCACCAGCCTTGAGTCCAGGTTAGGCTTTTTTAGGAGTGGCCAAATTACCACCTCTTTCAAGGTGGTATGGACAACTTCCTCTCTATCCAGGCCTGCATCAGACAAATGTACACCATCATCTCTGTACAATTCAGGCTGTCTCACCAGTATGTCTGGGTGTAACACCGCTGATACCAGGTCAGCCTTCATGGCTTTTCTAACCTCCTGGTTGACTCCACGCCTAGAGCAGTTAATACATCTGGGGGTCACACTCAGCCCTCCATATCAATCTTGGTATTATGTCCAACCAGATAATACTTACTCCCAGGAACCTAGCCTTAATGGCCCAGAAATCATCAATCACTTGTAGAATAAGGTAAAAAACCAAGAATTAAAATGAAAGCAATGCAAGATGCCAAACAAAGAGCAGGTTGTGATCTTCCAGATTGGGTATTATATTATAGAGCCTGTGTATTAGTCTGGATAAAGGAATGGATAACTTTAGATAAGGATAGACTACTCAAGTTGGAAGGACATGCTTGAAAGTTAGCTTGGCATGCTTTTCTATGGTATAAAAAAAGATAAAGAGTAGAAAAGTTTCAACTTGCATATGATAAGAAGAGCCCTACTAGGGACTTGTTAAAAGATCATCAGCAGATTTCCCAAAAACCACCAGGCTGGATATCACCCATAGAGGCCTTTACACAACCTAACCTCATGACAGAAGCGAAACTTTTAGGATATCAGGATCTATTGAAAATGATTGTGAGTTAAGGTCCAAAGAAGAGTTAAAAACAGAAAACATATATCTAGACTGGTAGTCCAGAGCACAAGTGGAATCTAGGTATAGAAAAGATAAAATAGAGGGCTTTTACACAGAACAAACAATATTCAATAAACTTCTGCTGGGCTCAAATGATAAAGTAATTAAGAAAATGTATGATTATTTGCTTGAAATAAAAATGCAAGATGAGATGGTAGAAAAATGTATGATTAGGTGGGCACAACATATAGGACATAAAATTGATATTGAGCAATGGTTGCAAATATGGAAAAAGAACATAAAGCTCACAAATCCAATAGATTTCAAGGAGAACATATATAAGATGTTTTATAGATGGCATGTGACTCCAAAAAATTGTCAAAGATTTATACAGAGGTGTCAAAGGTATGTTGGAAGTGTAAAGCACAAGAGGGAAGCTTTTACCGTATGTCGTGGACTTGTTGAGAAGTGAAACAGTATTGGATAGCAGTACATACTCTGTTACAAAAAACACTGCTTTGTAATGTTCCACTAACCCCAATGTTTTTACTGAGCATTATACTAGATAATATAGATAAGACAAAAAAGTGCTTAGTTATATATATATATAGTCACTGCAGCCAGAATTCTTTATGCTAAGAATTGAAAGAAATTGGAGATACCGAAACAAGAGGGACTCATTGAGCAGATACAGGAAGAGGCAGAAATGGATATTCTATTAGAAGTGTTGAAAGACTGTCCAATACAAAAGGCAACTGAATGATGAGATTTATTATATAAATGGCTTGAGTCACCAGATAGTGCTTGAATAACATAGAATTAAACTAAGATGTAACTGTAAGTTGAAACCTGGAGGGCAATCAATTTGCCGAAAGGCAAAAAGTCGACTTGATATTGCAACATGAACAGATTGGATGATAGTACATTTTGTGTTCTCCTTCCCCCTCCCCCCCATATTCCCCTCTACCTTTTGTATTCCTTACCTTATCCCTAGTTGTTAAAAATAAAATTAAAAAAATCACTTGTAGAATAAGAGACTTGCCCTTCCACTGAGTCAGGTCGTTGCCACCCAAGTGAACCAATAATATGTCCGGGGGCACTTCTGCATCACTCTGAGATGCCAAATTAAGGAGACCACTTCAAAACATGCCCCTTTGCCCCTTCCACTCAAGTGTAGCCCAGGCTCCCAGACCCAAACTACAACCCAACTGATCTGGGAAGCATGCTTGGACACCCAAAATATAAAATATAAAACTGTGGGCACAAGGCATGAAAAAAACAGGCCTCTAACACAGCGCTACGAGGCAGCTTGAAACAGCCCTCTGTCCTCTGCGCTGCTGATGCCACCAAAGAGGCAGAGCTAGGGGGAGCCAGCCTGATAAAAGGCTCTTCATCCGGACTCCCCCTCCCATCAGCCTCACATCACAAGCCTGCGTTCGGCAGTTCCAAGCAGGCAGGCAAAGTGCTACCGTGGCGGCAGGTCCACACCGTGTGGAGCGTCCAAAAAGGGGAAAACAAGTTGGAATAACCGCACATGTCTGTGTGCGTGCATGCACACACATGCACATCAGACTTTCTCAGTACTGCTTTTACTGAAAGGAAAAAAAAATGTGATTATAATATCTAGTCCCGAATTTCCTTTATGGTGTGTCACAATATGTCATTTAATCCTGCCTGAATATAGGCACTGAAGAGAAGCAAGCAACGCACAGTGGAGAAGGTTTTAGCAAAAGATTAATACAGTATGCATAAATACAGGTACTTGCTTTAAGGGAATATCTAGCCTTGGAATTTACGATTTATTTCACCCGATTGAACTGAAATCCTGCCACTGCTGTAGGGTATATATATTTACAGAATCCTCAATTCAAATAGCTTTAAATAGGATGCTAAAATCCCAGCGAACTTCCCACAATGCCCAGAGGTAAAGCATCATGCTGTTCAGCTAAAATGGATCTTAACTTTGCTGAGAGAAATTTCCATTTATATGAGCCCTAAGTGTAGTCTGGTAATAACAGTAATAATTGTGTGCCATCAACTCAATTCAGACTTACATTCACCTTTTTCAGAGTTTTCTAGATAGAGAGTACTCAGAAGTGGTTTACCATTCCCTTCTTCTGGGGCCGTCCTTGGCTTGCCCAAGGCCACACAGGCTGGCTCTTCTACCTGGAGGCCTAGTGCGGAATCAAACGCCTAACCTCTGGCTTTGAAACTAACTCATTGAGCTATCCAGCCATAGAGAATATGATTTGCAAGTTAAGGAAATCAACCCTGAGTGTTCACTGGAAGTTCAGATCCTGAAACTGAGGCTCCAATACTTTGGCCATCTCATGAGAAGACTCCCTGATGTTGGGAAAGTGTGAAGGCAAGAGTCGAAGGGGACAACAGAGGACAAGATGGTTGGACAGTGTCATCAAAGCTACCAACATGAATTTGACCCAACTCCGGGAGGTAATGGAAGACAGGAGGGCCTGGCGTGCTCTGGTCCATGGGGTCACGAAGACTCGGACACAACTTAATGACTAAAGAACAACAACAATATGGATCAGTGAGTCTAGCCTCTGTCAAGGAAGCACAGTGAAAAACTGAACTGCAAGCCCTCGGCTTTGTAGCCAGATGCTCTAACCACTGAGCTAAGATTTAATTGAGACTGGCCACCTTTGCATAATGGAAGAGCTCCCCAAGGTTTCTGCAGTTGTTTGGAGAAACCTTGTCCCCAACATGTGAGTAAGATGCCAAATAGATTTTCCTCCCATTGTGTTTTATGTAATTTGTTCATAATAGACATAGCATAAAATGTCTGCCATTTGGTGAAACTACAGTGTTCTCCATTTGTGAAGGTAGGCATGGATGCACACACATTAACACACATGCATTAACAATCTAAGCACAACAGGACTGGTGGTTTATAAAGTTATCAACATGCCATCTAATGCTACTGCTTTTAATAGTTTTTGCAACAAGACCACAGTTTTTGCATTTTCCAGTAATGTGCATTTTAAAGAAATGTGCAAAAAAATACTAGCAGAAGTACACTATGTTTTTCTGAGACCACAGCCAGCAAAAGGCTGACTAGCTGCCAGTTGCTGATGGTAAGATATATTATTTTTAATCATTTCACTTTTTGTGTGAAAATGAAACAAGTTGAAATTTTAAAACCATAATTGTCAGAGGAAGAAACAGTACAAATAAATCTTTTCTCCATCATATGTGTCAAAGTCATAATGGCTAAAATCCTGTTGAGTCAATTATGCCTGTGTAATGAAATGATGCCAACAATAGGGGGATATTGCTGGTAATTAAAGAATTCTGATCCTGTGGATCACCTGACTTACCCGCAACTTGCTCATAATCATTCTCACTGGGGGCAAGTCAGTCAAGCTCCAAGAAAGAAGCAGGAACATCTTAATTAGGAGACAATTTGCCACTGCCATGACATGGAGAGTGCTGGTAATTTAAAGAGTTCTTGCTTTGATCTCAGGGCTCACCTGACTGTCATGCAATGACACTCATTGCAGGCAGGTTGCAGGCAAGTTGGGAGACCCTAGGGATCATCATCATCATCATTATCATCTTGGAACTGCAGAACTGGAAAGGACCCTATGGATCATTGAGTCCAGCCCCTGTTCCAGCCCCTGTCAAGGAGTAACAGTGGAGAATCAAACTCCTAACTTCTGGCTCCACACCCAGATACCTAACCCCCTGGAAACTCTTTAATTATTAGCAATCTCCCACTGTTGGTGACACTGTCACCCTTATGCAGAAGTAGTTCACTCAACAGGATTTTGACCATTTATTTTAAAATGTGTTAAATTTTACATCTTGAACTTGTGTTATTCAGATTGTACAGAAGTCTATGATCTACGTTTTGGTGTTACAAGGTTGTTAAGAGTGATATCATCTTGGCACCTAAATGCAAAATCATAATTTTAAACTAAATGTTACACGAGCATAGAATGTCTTAGCTTTTACAATTATGCACAGGATTTTTCTGAATTGTTAGAATTTCTTTATACTTGTAGAACAGTGCCTCCACATGGCTCTAGGCTTCCAAATGTTTTAAAATCCTGAACTCATATTTGACAGGACTAAAGACATTGACCAAAAATTTTATATGTTATACCTGTCGATATAATGCAAGCAGACTAATATTTGTGCACAAATTGTTGCAAGTGATGAAGTTGGTGTATATATTATCTGTTGTGTGCTGAATTAAGCAAATTAAACAAAACCTAGGCTGTTTAAGTTATGGTAATATAAAATGACAACAGGATTAGGGCTGGTGCATGTCACCATTGACTAAAATGTATTTGTGTGCCTTTTAGGGGAAAAAGTCCAGTTTTAATGCATTTTTCAATGTGCATATATTGTTGAATTCATGTTTTCCTTTCAAAGAACACATCACAAGCCTATAAGAAGAGAGTTTTTAGGTCACACCTGTTTCCAAGTTCCATTGAGGAGGAGTGAAATCAGATACAGTGGTGCCTCACTAAACAATGTTAATCCATTCCACTGAAATTGCTGTCTTGTGAAAACATCATCTAGCGAAAAGCGTTTCCCCATTGGAATGCATTGAAACCCGTTTAATGCGTCCCAATGGGGAAAATAGTCATTGTCCAGCGAAATCCCCCATAGGAAACACCATTTTGCGAATCGCTATAGCGATCACAAAAAGTCAATGTCGAGCAAAAAAACTGTTTTGTGGGGTAATCGTCTTACGAGGTACCACTGTAGATATGGGCATATTTAGCATAAGAAAAGAGTGCAACCCATGAGTATGTGAGAAAATGTTGTCCCTGAAATATCCAGTTTATCTTCTACCTCTAAGACCATAATTTAAGTTTTCTGGAGAAGGGTAATTAATAGAACCATTCACAAGAACCTGACAGTTTTATGTAACCTGGGTGAAAATAGAAAATAGATTCCTATACACCTATGAGAGTTTGCTTATTTACTGGCAAATCTGCTCATGAGCAAGAACTGGGATTTCATAAATGGGGAATTGGGAGGATGTCATCAAAAAAACTCAGGACTGCTGTGTGTTATAATGGGATTATCTTAACGGCAACTGGTGCACTGTTAAAACTGTAGCTCTTTGACTTTATTGTAATCACGGTCTGTACTTCAGAAGCGGTATATTGTTTTCATATTTGGCTAGAAAAGAAAGTACTTTAGATTAGAGAAGTGTGATATAGATCATCCTTAATTATAATAAAAGGAATAAAAGGAATCAGACTCCTGATCATATGCCAATTTTATTTCATATCTTTAGAAGGTTATGAATAAGATTAATAGTTTCCCTATAATTAAATGTGAAGTCATTCTTCTCCAGACTGAAGTACTTCCTTCTTTCTGTTTAATATAACACTCTACAGTACATTAAACACTGAAGCCCTATCTTTTTCTAGTCCAGCTCCCATGTTGTCCTCTATGGAAGGAAGTTAAAAGTCTGAAGAACAGTGTCCACTCTACACATGGAGCCTCTTCAATGCAACCTGCTTTTGCAGAGTCTCAGTTCATGTGGACAGCTTCCACACATAACAAATGATCTTCTCTTCATATTGTCAACTCTCCACTGATGCGGGGGGGGGGGGGGGCGGAGAGAAGAAGAAGTGAATGGGATTAGCATTACCCACCCCATATGTTCCAATCATCCTATTTCTGAATGCTTGAGCAGGATTTAGAGGCAGCTTTGGGTTCTGGGAGCACATTGTCCCATGAAACAGCTGAAGTGCAGGAAAAGGATGAGGCAAGATGGAGGGGAGAAGAGTAAGTCAATGGACAGGTAGTTTAATTCTTCACCTTAATATGCTGCTTCTTCCTAAATCACCTGCTTCAGTAGAGACCAATCTACAACCAGCAACTCCGGTTGGTGGTGAATGCGTAGGGGAAAAACATTAGTTTGAGGAAATGTTAAGTAATCTGGTTCTTACTTGCTAGTTTACCCCTCTAAAATGTGCCCACCGTCATCATCTTTTCACTATTTGATGATTATCAAAGGTCCAGATCTAGAGCCAAACAATTAGTTCAAAGGTGGGGATGTATGACTCTCCACATGTATTGGGCTGGCAGGCAAATGAATGCCATGCCTCATTTATTTCATCCCTCAGTATTGATATATTAGTATCTTCTAATATTTCTTTTTCAGGTGTTCATTGTAATAAATGATTCCCCTTAGTCTGCTAGTCAGACATATGTTTTTCTAAGCTGCCAACATATAATTTGTCTTCTTTTACCTCCTGATGGCAGCTCAGCACAGAAGAACTTTAAGAACCCTAGCCTTGAACTGTTACTGATGTGGCAGAATGCCTTTTGTTATATTGACCTCAAGAGTCACATGCCTAATCTAACCGTGTCATATTGTATGGAAGATGTCATGCAAATACAATTGTCAGTGAAATCACTTGAAAAAATGGAGTAGGAAGAGAGAGGCTATGATCATGCAAGAATAGATCCTAGAGCCATTCCATCTGAATACATTTTTTCAATATAGGATGCTAAAGTTAAGTGAAATGGTTTGATTCCTTTATTCAAATCCTTGATTCAATTCAGATAATACTGATGATGATGATCTTTATGCATTGATCCATGGTTTTAACTCTTGGTTAAAATTAAGAATAAATATTGATATCTTGTCAAATACAGCTGATTACCTTTTGTTCATGTGACGCCTTGCAATATTGCTCCTCGAGGTACTACAGTCCTGGAGAGCTGCTTGCCAAGTAGGATGAGACAATGGTCTCAAAACTCTTTTTTTTTCTTCATGTTTATGCCAAGTTAACTCCTTTCCTGCTCCCTGCAAACTTGTCTAGGTTACTGGGGAGCAAGTACCAGGAAGTTAATAATATCTGGAGGACCACATGTGCCCTACTCTTGTTCTGATCAATTCATGATCACTTATTAATATATGGTTTATTCTAGGTTGTCCCCATTTCAATTTAATTATAAACTTTGTTCCTGTTTTCTTACAGCAATAGTCACAAGTTCTATTAGGTAAATACCTGCTTTTTGGCTCCAAGTGCTACCCAAGTATCTGCTCACTTGTAGTTGTCTCTAAGCACCTAATAATTGGGTTGTAGACCAGTTGCGGAGCATTATTTTCTGTTAAAGTACAATAACTTAACATTGCTCTTAACTTTTGCCAATGCTTCTGCATTATACACCATACTAGTTCCATGCAACTCCGGAAGGCAGTAGAAGATAGGAGGGCCTGGCGTGCTCTGGTCCATGGGGTCATGAAGAGTCGGACACGACTAAACGACTAAACGACGACGACGAGTTCCATGCAATTACAGCTTGTTTGTTGCTTCTTAGCTGTTATTTACCTGAAGCAAGCTATTATCAGTTTTGATATAACATTCACACATCATTGGTATTTTTCATTCCAGTTTAGTAGAGCAAAAGTGTGAAAAGAGAAACTGTACATATATTTCTGACCTGCTGTTTACCAGCTAGGCTGGCGGACATTTCACCTTGTTTCTACCTGTGACTTGGGACATCACTCTATATCTCATTCTGCTGCTTCAGCTAAGATCAATTCATTTGTCACTGCTGACACCAATTAACTACCTAATAATTTTTAAAAAGTGTAGGCACATAATATTCTCATGGGCAACTACTTTAAATTTAGTTCAATTTAATTTAATTTTAATTGGGCTGGCTGGATAGTTCAGTGAGTTAGATTCCCACTATGTCTCCCTGGAGAAGAACCAGCCTGTGTAGCCTTGAAGAAGCTGTGCATCCTCAGAGGACGCAAATGAAAATCCACTTCTGAGTAGTCACTACCTAGAAAACTGTGAAAAGGGTCACCATTAATTTGAATTGACTTGATGGCACTTTATTTCTTCTTCTTCTTCTTCTTCTTCTTCTTCTTCTTCTTCTTCTTCTTCTTCTTCTTCTTCTTCTTCTTCTACTACTACTACTACTACTACTACTACTACTACTACTTCTATTGCTACTGCTACTACTACTGTTTTTAATTGGCTTCTGTTCATAGTGATGTAATTATTTTGGTCAGACTTCCTTGTGAACTACTTAGAGCACATTTCATATAAAAAGCAATATATAAGGGAAGTTCTCTTTGTCTGTAGTTTAAAATGTCTAATTCAGGAGCTGAAGCTGCATGCCCTGGCTTGGTCTGCTTAGATAGCCAAGACCTCAGATGTTTGAGGGATGTTATCAGGAGCAAATGCACCTTCTGTTTGTATCTTCTCCCCCTGAAGAAATAATTACTAGCTAATCTAGTGAGCGCTAATCATGTGTACCTCCAGCTCCTAGGCCAAATTGTTCAGCACGGGCAAATATGTGCACACATAGCTATATTCACATTTGTTGGAACGTGGTAAGTTCTCAACAGAGTTTGGAAATACTTCATTAATTTTCATTTGTTAGAGTAAATGCATTCCTTTGCAGGCCATAATATGCAGAATCCTCATCCCCTTAATTCACGCAAGAACCTACACAACAGCAAGCTGGAGGTTGTAGAAAATTCTGCAAAGGGAGCATTAACGTCTAACAATATCAACTGGGTGCTGGTCGTTATCACTAATGTAATGTTTTAATTCAATTTAATAATGTCAGTTTAATGTTAATAATTTTTCTCTAATTAAATATTGTCAGTCATTGCCACGCTGCTTTCTGAAAAGGCCACAATCTGGGCAGTTTCCTTTCATCATAAAGGTTTATTAGATATGCTAAATTTTTCTGGTTTCTAATTGAAAGGTTTCACCCGTTCCCATTGAGGCTTGAATAATGTCAGTTAGCACCGGGGCTGGAAAACTAGTGCAGTGCATAAAAACTGGGGAGCTGAGTTCACATTGTGTTATCTGTGATTTGATTTGTACTAGTCTGTGACCTGCAACTCTCCTTGACAGGAATATATTAGATCAATATGAATTTTTTTTTTCTGAACAAGTGAAATGCTAGAATAATGACCCTTTTGTCAAATATGTCTTTGAATTGTTGACAAACTGGTTTGTTTTTGTTTCTGTTTGCCTCAGTGCTTCCAGAACAAACACAATGGGCTTCTTTACAATGGGTGTATAGCTTCGGGGCGTAGCATCACATGAGTGAAATAAATCTAATGGCCTAAGGAGCGAGGATTTGCAACCCAAGCTGAGACATTGCCAATTATCTCTAGTTCTTGCTCATGAAGTCATGTCAATATAATGCAACACTACAATTCTGATTTTTGTGCAAAACAGATGTGAAGATGCAAAGATACATCTCTTGGCTGAAAATAAATGATTATGACTTTTTTGTTGCTTCAGTGCCGAAGCAGAAAAGAAAGCTTATTTTTGCATGGTAACTACAGCAGCAACATCCTACTATATATAACTGCATCTCTGCATATTCTTAGCTTTGTTTCTGTGCTCTTTGCCTCTGGTGGTTCCCTAGCTACTGAAATTTAGCTTGCTGCTCCCTTCGGCAAATACCTGTTTTGTTTTTGGTAATCTTAATAATGGATATGCATGATTTGTAAGAAAAGTAGTTGTTAAAAATAGACATGACGTCATACGTTTCTTTTGTAGGGATGTACCAAACACCCACCCCATCTCACCCATCCTTTGCTTTCAAATGTATCATTTTAATCCTTGCCCATATGACACAATAAACACATATCTATCCTCACATGACTATATGTGATATATATATTCCTGTACATCTTTCTAGAGCTACATAGGGAAAGCATTGTGATTGAGGTAGCCCTTAGAACTTCCAATATTTCCCTGGTATTGTATCCTACCAATACTGTTCTGAAACAGCAATCACAAACTCTTACCTTAGTTTAATCCCCATTCAACTCAATGGGACACAACTGAGTAGACACATACAGGATAGCATTGTTACAGAAACGATAAAACATTTGATGCATATTACTTGTTGCATCAGTGTGTTGCTATAAGAGCAACAAGGTGTAGTGGTGTCAAACCTGGGAAGGAAAACAGCTGGGAGGATGTAGCAGATTTAAGCTGATGCCAGGGGTGGAGGGGTTTATAACAGTCTTGTCTTCCTTCTTGATGTCTCAATCAAAATCTCTCACATCTACTATGTCACATTAGAATAGGATGCGCCCACGGCCATTGCACACTTGCTCATCATGGCAATTTGCTTATTTGAAACTGCTTATGGCACAGCTTATGGCCAGGAAATAGTCTAGGAGACTGATCTCAACATGATTTTCTTTAATAATTAGTGAGAACAAAATGGACCTTTTCCACAAGGTAAGACGGGGGTCTGAAGCAAATTATGGTCCTCTAAGGTTCTTGAACTGCAGTTTCCATTACATTCCACCATTGGCTAAGCCTAAGCCAGTCACAGCTCAGTTCAAAGAAACATTCTCAAGAAATGTCATATGGGATGCTGGTAACCCAAGAACACTATCACATAAAGAGTTAGAAGCAGGCAAGGTCACCAGGCAGCTGGATTACACATGTGTAACACCTGTGTTGTTCAAGTTGTAGAAGAACCAGAAGTGAAGTCTTAAGCATTCTGGACCCCCAGAGATCCACCCCAAACCAGTTGCAAGGCTTCAGACCAAATCTCAAGGCTTTCCACTCTTGGGAAGCCCTCTTACTTTGTAAAAGCACCCTCTTACTCCTGATAAGCCTGGTTTGTGACTCAGTGTGGTAGTGCATGTGAGAGACGGACTGACATTGATAACAAAGAAGGAATACTTTTAAGAGTTTTAAAACCTTGCATGCATTTTTAAAAAGTGAAAAACTCTCAGATGCAAAGCTTCAGGACCCTGTAGGTCGGACACAGGCCTAATTTTAGTGCCTAGGTTTTATGGTCTTGCAGCTATGGTGGAGATAGACAAAATGGTGAGAAAAAGATAGTCAATCGCTCATTCTCCTATATGAACAGATAAACACACACACACTTTTATTATTATAAATGCTAACCAAGAGACTTGTCCATCATGCAGTCTGCCCACCGAGGAGCTGAAGTTTGGCAGATATGCACTTGAAAACTGGACTAATGGACTCCAATTTTCCCATTCGTTTTTTTTGTTCCCTGTTATTCTCTTTTATTCTCATTCTTATGTGCTGCACTCTGTAACAACATTTTCACTGCTCCATGAAAATGAAAAGATTAAGTAAAAAACCCCACATCACCCACAGAATCATAGAATTGTACAGCTTGAATGGATGCCAAAGACCATTGAGTCCAACCCCCTGCTGAAGGAGGCCATCTACAGCTAAAGCATCTCTGACCACTGGCTACCTAAACTCTGCTAAAATGAACTCTAATGAAGGGGAGCAGACCACTCGTCTAGCCAGTCCATTGTTGAACAGCTCTCACAAATAATCCCTTCCATTTTGGGCCAGCTTTCACAAACAATTCACCTAAGTGCTTTAGGTATTTTATTTATTATTTATTTTATTTATTGTATTTATTGTATTTATACCCCGCCTATCTAGTCATTTCGACCACTCTAGGTGGCTTACAACATAAAGGATAACAAGTTCAAGAAAAATGTATAATTTAAATTTATAAAGGTATCTGGACGTGGAGCCAGAAATCGAAAGTTCGATCCCACACTGTACCTCTCTGACAAGGGCTGGACTTGATGATCCAAAGGGGCGAGGGATTAGTTTAGCAGAAGGATTTTTCCCCCTTTTTTTCCTTTGGGTTTTTCCTTTTTTTCTGTTCTTTTCTTCTTTCTTGCTCTGTTTTGTTTTTTTGGATGTTGATGCTTTAGTTGAATTTAAATAAATAAATAAATAAATAAATAAATAAATAAATAAATAAATAAATAAATAAATAAATAAATAATGAGATGATGATTATCCTATTGCTGAACAGCTCTGACACACCAACACACTGATACTTCCTCCCTCATCTCCAGAGGACTGGCCCAAGGTGTTTTGTTGCCAGAGGGAGAGGAGAAGATGCCCCCCTTCCCCATTTCATATCTAGAAACTGAGTGGACTTCCAGGTGAATCTTCCTTCAACACTGGTGGCAGGATAATATCAGGCTACATTTGGAAGTGTAGGCAAGCCACAGAGCACAAAGCCCTCTCCTCCACCCCTTTGTTGCCTCTCAGCATCTACCATTTGAGGCAAGAGCTTTATTTTGCCAACAGTGCGGCCAGCGTGTCTCAGCAGGGTCAAGAGCAAGTCCTTGGTAGAGAGGGAAGTAGATCAAGGAAAAAGAGCAAGTCACTAGAGCAAGTAAAGATAAAGACTCCTATGCCACACCATGGGAGTCTTTATCTGTCCTCAACATCTCCTTTTCAGTTTCTCTTGTCACACAAGTAAACAACGTATCAATCTCTTTAGCTTAACCACCTCCCAATTTTATGAAATCCTGTTTTTCATAAAAGAGCTCCTTCTCCTTTGGTTTGCCTGGAAGTGGTGCCTGATCCTGCCTGCCGGTTGCGTATAAATATATGAGCACATAAATATACAGGGAGCACTGCCAGGCTTTCCAAACCTTTAAAAGGCCAAACCAATCTCCGCTTTGTGCGACTACAGAAGAAAACACTCCACATGGCTGGCATGGTTAATGACAGCAGAAAGAAAGCATTAATTTTGTTGAGCAGTACATGACCTCCTGCAGGGCCCACCAGTTACTTGCTTTGCCCAGCTGCTTTCTCAGCTGGGAGTTCTAAATCAGCTCTGTAAGAGCAGACAGTGACGGCCATTGCACACTTGCTCATCATGGCAATTTGCCTTGCAGTGACGGAAAGGCTCTGTCCCATTAATCCCCTAGCCTTCTGTTTTCTTACTGACTCACTCCTTGCTTTCCTCTTTCTCAAGAAAAAGGCCAATCTGCTAAGACCATGCCACTGCAATGACCATGTCAAATTGTGGCTTTTTAAACTTGTCTTTGGGTATAATGTTAGGAATGAGCTCCCCCTGCCCTTCCATCCCTGGTAGCAGAAATTGGAACTAGGGCTGTCATGCTTTTTATTTGGATGATAGCCTGAGACTGGAGCATTCCAGGAGTTCTATTGCAAAAATAAAACTCTCCATAACCTTCTCTCTTGAGCCATATACTGTCATTTGTATAGCAGAGGATTGCAGGTTGTATTCTATAAAGGTCTTGGGGGATTATTTGGGATTTCTCCAAAGGGTAGCAGATAAAGAATTTATGAGTTGCTCCAAGTTGGTGAAGCACTATGCCCTTATTTTGCACTCATTTCCTGTTCTTGCTGCCTTTGGAAAGGCTTATCTAACCTACCGCTGGCTGAATTTGAAATGGAAAAGAACTGATGCTGTTGGTGAGGGTGCATCCTGTTCAAAGCAAAACAAAACTTCTTCCTGTCATCTTCGGAAGCGAGGAATATATGTCAATGAGACCCACGGCAACAAAATATATTGAAAGGGGGTCTGTGGTAAAGAAAAGGTTAAGATCTGCTGGTTTACCACATTATAATGGCATTACTGTTCTGTTGTTCTGAATTCTTTCTAATGATCATCATCTTAGAAGTGCTAGAAGGGATCCTATAGATCATCAAGTCCAGCTTCAGTAAAGGAAGCAACGTAGGGAATCGAACTCCCAATCTCTGGCTCAGCAGCCAGATACCTAAGCCAGTAATGTCATCAGCTGCTGTGAGTACCATTTTTAGTGGAAAGGCAGAATAAAAAATGCATCCACAAGCACCACAATAAGAACAGTAGTAGCAATTAGGGATACGTGTATGTCTCCTGAGCTGGTCCAAGCCCAAATAAAAAGCACATAGCTTGGGGCTGGCCTACCCTGTGCCCTTTTGACAACATTCCAGCCTGATTCTTGTCTGGATCAGTAAAATATTTGTGCATTTCCATATCTCTGTGAACTAATTTCCATCCCCATGAATGCTGAAAACTCAAATGCCCATGACCTGTGTGGAGTTGAGTGGGGGTACACAACACTATCAGCACCGTGATAGACAGAAGGAGTTTCCTTCTACTCACAGGCACCCTTCTAGTAATTGTGTAAAGGCAAGCAGGCAGTGGGACTTGCGCCTGTCAAAGAACAAAAAAAGTCAATAGTGAAAGGGAGGAAAGCCAGACCCTGGGCAACTGAATCTGACCTAGCCAATTAGAGCTCCCACAAAATAAGCATTCATTCATAGTCACACCCACCCACAAATCTAGTAGTAATATCTTCAGCAATCTGATTAAACTAGATAAGAAAGGGAGAAGAAAATCTTAGAATGTGAATCCTAGCTAGCACCAATGATACATATTTTTCACTTTCCCTACATCTATCTGAAGAGGTTGATGGAGCAGCTGCATGAGATATATAGCATGTGGTGGTCTCACTCTGATCCCTCCGTCGTGTCTCAGTGGTGGAAGTGTCCAGGAGAGATCCTGCAATTTATTGGGGACTTCAGCTGTCATTTCTTCTTCTGTTGCATTAGCAGCTCAATCTTTGTTTTTATTTTACTCCCCGCCCATCCGTTTCCATCCCACTAGACAAGAGGGTCCCAGAAGAAGAATTCAGTTAACATGTCTTTGAGTTGTTTAAGAACATGCTTCCGTTCAGTTGGAAATTTCCTTTCTCCCAGAGGTGGGGACATGCATAGATGGCCCCCACCCAGTTGACATGCCGGTAAACTAACTAACTAACTAACTAACTAACTAACTAACTAACTAACTAACTAACTAACTAACTAACTAACTAACTAACTAACTAACGATATATCAGCTGATAAGGCAGGGACATGCACAGATGGCCCCTGGCTGGTTCATGTGTTGGCTCCATAATTTATTGGTTTGGGAAAATGTGTGTTCTCCAGTTTGGCTCCAAACCAATGAATTCGTGATTTTGGATGAATCTCCTGGTTCATTTTTAGATTTTCCCCCCATTTTTATTCAGGATCATTGCCTGTTTTACTGTATCCTGCTGCATTTTTTCAGTGCCGTCCTGTGTTTTCAATGCTTCAGTTTTAGTACTGTTATTTATTGTGTTACATTTCTTCTAATGTAGCCCTCATGGGAAAATCAATTTGAAAATGGAAAATAAGAAACTTGAAAGAATTGATGTATAAGCTAAGTGTATTATGTTTCTTAGCTCTTCGCAGCCAAGTCAGGTGGCCCATGTATATTCCCTCTCTGAAACAATTCCAAAAGAATCCCTGTCAAGTAAAACAAGCCATTTTAATCAGTGTCTGGGTGTTTTCTGTGGATTTGAATGACAGAATTAAATAGCAGCCGAGGCTTTCACAGCCTCTGACCATGAGCTAAACACAGCTCACTAGCCATCTGTTGTGGCCTGTCTGGTGCTTGACAAACCTCCCTGTTTCTCTCTCTCTGTCTCTCTCTCTTTTGAAAGTACATAATCACATCCCAAAGGGCTGCCATTCTTGACTAGTGACTGCCTTTGACTTCACGCATCAAGTTTAGAGATGTTCAAAGATTCCATTTGGTCCGCACCGAAAAACAAATAGACCTGGTTTGCACTTCCCAAAGTAATGATGTCATTAATCATCTTCTTTCAATGTCACCAAGAAGTTTTCAGAGTTAAAAACCAAAACAAAAACGAAACAACCAAGCCCCACCCCATGCAGATAAAACCCCACAGTTTGCTACAAAAAAACCCCCTATAAATACAAGGTAAACTTAATCTGCATCAGGCACTGGCCATTACATCAGACATATATTAAATGCAAGCATATGACTAAACAGATAAATTGCCCAATTAAAATCATGACACATTAAGCCTAATGACACTACAGGGGGCTGTATCTTACTTGTAGCTACAAATTCTTTTGCAGATTTTAATGTCATTAGTTGTCCTGATTTGTGAGGAGAAAAGTCACATAAAGTTCAAAAGAGTGCCTTGGGAGAGATTATAACAATAGAACAATTAATTATTTCTTTTTAGGAACCCCCCCCATATGCATATAAAATGTATATATATGATGAAACGAGTAAGAAAATGCAATTTATGCAATAAAATGAGCACAAAACCTTTTTAACGTATTTTTATTTACAGATTTTTGTGAGGTTTAAGAAACAAATGCTCACATATTAATACGAAAATGGGATGCCAAAAACTTACAAACAAATGTCAAAATGTGGTGGACTAAAAACAATCTCTACAAAAGCTCTAAAGTAATGGTGGAAGCACAGGGGTTATAGGTTGCCATGCAGTATCTCATTCTCTGCAATTTCAGGCCCAAAGCCCAATAATACCTGGGTGCAGATCCTTGTCACATGGGGCATACTTTTGTGATGTCATAGGAAAGCATCAGCAACAATTGCAAAATGGTGTGCCAGGGTAGATAAAGATGCAATTCAGGATGCAACTACACAGAAGGGGAAATGCTGGGCCTTAAAGAAGCAATCCCAGTTCACAGTCATGTAGAAGGCCAGCAGCATTGCACAAGTCATCTGAGTATCACCCCCAGAAGACGCATGTCTTTAAGATAACCCACCGAGCAATGTGCAACTGAGGTGGTGCAGCAGAAATTGCAAGAAGTGTTGTCCAGGATAATGTAGTGAGGATGACTCCATGCTTTGTGCCATCTCTGCATCCTGGGATACTCCATTTGGATTGTAGCAAATTCAGTTTCTGTTGCATGTTCAAAATACAGACCCAGCTCACATTTGCCCAGAGGGAATAAGCACAGCATTGCCACCACTTCACATCCCCGAATTTCCGAGCAGCTGTAGATAAATTGTTTGACAATCTTAGAAACTTACAGCATGGTGCTTAAAGCTGCATGGGTTGGAAATTGTCTATAGCCGCTAACCATGTGATTAAGTGATTACTGTCTGGTTCATAGCCATTTGGCTTCCCTCTGTATTTTTTAAGTCCTTAGCTCTCACTCCTTTTACTTTTGGATTACAGCAGCCCTTATATAATATGTCTTCCTTGGGCTGTTATGTTGGCATACATAACAAAGTCAGCATCAAGTGGTCTGCAGTTAACCCTGAACAACACTCGGAAGTGGTGGATACATTGAGCTGATATATCTCAATACTTAAGACATTGTGCTGGTTTTTACCTTGCTTAGGGATATGGAGTTTGCCATGCTGCACCAGACATATTGGCTAGCCTAATAGATTGCTTCTGACTGTGTTGAATGTTGGATATCTTAGGCTTCAAAGGAGATGAAAGAAATTAATCAGTAGGTGGGACAATTGACTTCAAGCGAAGGTTTCATTCTAACTCTTTGGATGGAGGTACTGTATATTGATTACACATTTGGAGAGGTAGTTTGGTGCAATTTACAAAAACCTTTGAAAATCATTTTAAAGTCCCTGTTGTTCACTTTCATCTTCTGAGTATACTTTTATATCTTTTGATACCTTTCAAATGTGTAGCCTCATAGAGATCCTGCCACAACAAATGACCATATGTTCTGTAGTGTAAGGACATGTCCCTTCTACCTGCTTTTCACAGAATATATCAGGAAGAAACCCCATTCTCACTGTTTGATCACACCTAAAAGAAGCAGAACATGATATGGTGGTCCATATCTAACTATAGAAAAACAAGATGTTGCCAATAACAGACATTTACTCTCAAGTCTTTTGCAGTCTTGGGGAGAGGAAGGATTTTTTTTCTTAACGTATTTTTCTTAAAAAGAAAAAAAAATGCATTGATCTGTGTCCCGGCCTTCAAGGTTCACAATTTGTATCTAGTTCCTTAATTTACAGCTTCCTACCAGTTTTTGTCTCCTTCTGTAACAAAGAAATGGCAAGAAGTGGGAAGCCTGCCCTCTGTACTGTTTAGTGACAACAGTATTGCCACGGTTCACCATTTGTGAATGAGTTGCTTCACTCTCTGTTACATCACAGTGGTAAGTCATGGGAGAAGAGAAACAACCTCACTCGCCAGGTGGTGTGGAGAAGTGGAGTAAGGATGCTTCCTGACCTTTCTGGGACTCTCATGAGACATGAGTTGCTTGACTCAGAAGTGAAGTGCTGTAATTAACTGCAGTGGACCCTTGACTTACAGACGGCTTGACTTACAGACTTTTTGAGTTACAGACTTCTCTGGCCGCAAAATTTAGGTTTGACTTGCAGACTGAGATTTGACTTACAGACCAGAAAAAAACCAAAACGGAACAAAAACAGCCTGTTACGGGATTAATCAGTTTTCAATGCACTGTAGGTCAATGGAGACTTGACTTACAGACTTTTTGACTTGAGAACCGCCTTCCAATACGGATTAAGTTCTCAAGTCAAGACCCCACTGTATGTCGCCCAAAACAGTATTCCCTACAAAAGGTGGTGGCAAAAGACACTTCAATTAACTGTTTAGTATGTGAGCAAGCCCACAATCAATATCAGTGATAATTCCTTGACATCCTACCTGTTTCCTTCTAGTTGTAGTTTATATTTCTGTTTAACATTATTCCCTTTGTGAATAATTTTTTTAAAAAATGTAGCTGGTTTGGGTTACCTGAATGAAGGTTTTTGAAACAAAACAAACAAACAAAAAAGGAAATATGGCACTTTGTAGTTAAACTGTATATAGATTTCTATGACACTGGTTATTCTAGTTTTTTGGAGCAGATTAGCTTGGTTGAACAATTCTCTGTTGGAGATTATGGTGATGATGATTAGCACAGGGTTTATTTACACTCTGCAGTAGTTTTCTTCTTTTATTTATTGTGGTGGTGGTGAAAATCTTTTCTACTAACAGTGAAAAATAAATTATAATTAGAGTTTGCCCTAAAATTTGTCTTTATTGTTTGTGAATATGTTGATGTCCCTCGAGAATAAACCAGATGGAAGAAAGGAAAGTAGACTCCAGTACAGTTATAGTAGAATTGACAGGCAGAGTCAATTTGGACATTATGGGGAAGTTGTATCCTCTCAAATTAACATATTTTCCTTATAACACCTGGATTTCCTTAGATATTGCTTCAACAATAAGATGTGGAAATGAATCCTTTGTTTCATTTCCTATAACCAACCACAAACTGAAAGATGGTGAATGTATGACATGTAGCTAAAGAAAAGCACATGTAATAATAGATAAATGTATTTAATCATCTGAGAGAGCACCTCTTCTAAATCAGTACCATAGTTATCATCTAATTTGACCCTGGTTGTAGTGTGGCTGTCAGTGCAGAGAAGGATGTTAGGAATGCTTGCTTAATTCATCATTTCCATTGATTTAGGCTATTGCAGCACAATGAAGCAAGCTGAATGATGTTTCTTATATCTAGAATAAGAGGGAGGGTGCAATCAGACAGGCATTTGGCCTGCAGTTTGGTCTGGGCTGTGGACAGCCTGGGTTTTTGTTTGTTTGTTGCAAACACATCCATAATGCTTTGAAAGGGCTTTTTAAAAAGCCCTTTCCAAGCATCTCTGATGTGCTGAGTCAGTGACATTTAAAAAGAAATGGAAAACTTCCCCTCCCTCTACCTCCAGAGGCATGCAGGAAGAAAGCTTTCCATTTTTCAAGATTGCTAAGTGACTTAGAAAAAGCATGGAGGAGGAGACAGGAAGAGGAATTTTTGTTTTGTTTTTGTTTCTTTCTCTTCAAAGGAAAAGAAGATAAATCTAGATTGTACTAAACAGGGTTGCTTGAGGTATGGATTCAAGGATTGCCCCAAAGGACATACTGTGCCTCATAGTGACCCTGTTTAGCATGATTGAGATTGATCCAGGCTGGGCTAATTGGGTCATCTAGTTCCAACCTGAGACAAACAGTGCTTCTTCCCCCACTGCCCAGCAAAATTTCTGTGATCTCTACAAAATGTATGTGCAGCAGTTTGTGTAAAATTATGCATTTTATCTTGAAAGAGGGAAGCACACACATAAAGAGCTAGCACAAAATAATTGTCTGATTTCTTCAAAAAGATGCAAACAGGCCATTCAGTGCTTGCAATTTCCAAAGGTCTGTGCTATTTATTTAGCATTTTTCTAGTTTTTTTGAAAAATGTTCAGGTGAATGGCTTTGAGCAATCTCACAGTAATCATAACTACAAGAGAAGAACAGCATCATCTGAAGTCTCATTAAAATTCAAGTGAACAAAGTGGGATGATATGACAAAGGCCTTGAACTACTCAAAGAGACAGAAAAATACAAGGCAGTTAAAAGGGCACATGTTCTGTGTTGCTGCTACAGCCACCACTCACGCAACAGAATCTATGCCCCTATCTCATTTATAAAACATTTCAAATTTTTTTAGGCCTCCTTTCAGACTTCTACCTAATATTTCATTTCATGCATCTTGCTGTGAAAGTGAAAACCATATTCTGAATCTACAGAGTAAACATGGCAAAAGATTTTGCTTCAAACACCATGTCGAATTTTCTTGCAGATGGTCTTTTCTGTCTACTCATAAATGACTCTGATGAGGGGTAGTTTATATTTAATACTAAATTCAAAGTGTAAAAATGAGGCTGTGTGTGCAATTATTTGCTCCCCCTTAAGGCTTCTTTACCATGGGGGTGAGGGGGAAAGAAGGATAATATTTAATTTCACCTTCCTTGCCCTTACTCCACATAGCTGCTATATTTCAAAGATTTACATGTGCTTCTCCTTCTGCTTGTCTTTCAGAAATGTACATTACTTCTTTTTAATTGAATGAAAGGCTGCTGTAAATATTTATTAGGTACAAATCACTTCTGTGTTGAAACACGAAAAAGACATATTTTCCCCTTCTAATTCTTCTTTGTGAGCTGATCCTGAATTATAAAGCAGTGTCTAAATCATATAGCAGAGAGAAAATGGTTGCCTTGGTAGCAAGGCTGAACCAATCAGCTTCACAAACTCTCCAGAGACAATCTAATTTGTGCAGTCGATAGAGGCCGGAACAGGTGGCTAAATTAGTGTGTGTCAGACAGTTGAGAAATATGGTACATATGTACGACTGGCTCTGTAATAGTCACCTTCGACATTTTTAAAAAATAGCTTTTTCCTTTGTGCTTGCTGTGAGATGCTAGTGAATTGATAGCTGGTATTATTAAATAACAAGGAAAACACACCTGTATTAAAAATAATAAACAAGGGAAAAGATATTGTAGCCAGCTTTGAGCAGAGCTAAAAGGGGAGGATACGACACACACAAAAAAGAAAAAAAAAAAAAACCCAGAGGGAGAATAAAAGGATAAGATGTCATTGCAAAATGTATGTTCAGTAAAAATAAATAGCCGATCTGCAATTTTAAAATTCAGTATAAAATTATACCACATCAAACAAAAACTTTGGCTGAAATCCTACCGCATACCTGGTGCTTGCAAAAGTGTGATAATGTCAATGGTAGGGAGTGATTTTCAGTAATTAATAAAGATAGGGATATTCATATTCGCATATGAATATCCCCACGCAGCTGGACTTAACAAGGGTCCGGCCCCTGGGGCCAGACTATCCAGTGGCAGCCTCGTTCACTACTCTTCCTGCTCAGCTAGCGACTCAGTAGCCTTGCAGAGAGACTCATCCGCCCTCCCGTTGCCAGGAGTGGCTAGCTGAGCGTGTCTCTGGAAGTGATTGGAAGAAAGAGCAAAGCTGCCACTGCTGCCGGATGTGTGAGTGGATGGTCCTGCCCAGGGGGCCAGACCCTCGTTAAGTCCAGCTGCGTGGGGATATTCGTATTCTTATATGAATGCCCCCATCTCTAGCAATTAAACATTTCTTACTTCTGCCCTGTGACTTTTTGAACTCTTATGCAATTGGTTTCATCATATAAAAGCTATGACAGCTATGGGATGGAAGGAGGAAGTAATTAATCACTCAATGTCTCCCCTGCCAGTAATGCCATCTAGTAGTGGTAAATTTCAGTAATTAAAGACATCTTCCTTTCATCCCACAGCTTCAGTGTCTTCCACGTGATGAAAGGGATTATATGGGAGCTGGAAAAGCTATAGAGGTAAGGCAATATTAATTACTGAAAGTCACCTCCTAACAGTGATGTCATCACCATTCCAAAGGATTCCAAATGTTACACAACAGAAGTTCAGCCATTATTTTGTAAAGCCTAGACATGGAGTACATTTTCTAAATGGGGACTCATCTTGTCAATGCATGTCCGTCATCTACTGAGAAATAAGAGGTAGAAGGAATGCCCATAAATCAGTTTTGGCCTTCCAATTCTTGTTCTAACTGTTACAACCCTTCAATGCGAGATCCAGCTGTTGGATCTGAAGGCCATAGCTTCCCACCCCCACCCATTGTCAAGCAAGGCCCCAAACCATTTTTAGGTCCAATATTATTACAGTCTTTCTAGTATTGAAATTAATATTAGACTATGGTCTGATCCACTCTCTCAGTGGCCTTCACAGGATATGCTGTTGTGCAGACAGGGATACTAACGGGCCCACGACTACAATTCACCTCATGAATGTTCATTCCAAGAGTTACTTGCTGTTGCCGAAATAGATAATTTTAATGGTCACTACTCAAATTTAGAGCTCTGCCCATGCATAAACATGTTCATTTAGAAACAGCCAAGAACATACACTATCCTTTTCAAGTAATATCTTTTTCTGAGCTATGTATGGATAAGCAACATGATGGTACATATTTAAAGATGATGGACCAAAGTCCTGTTAGAATTCATATAAGGTTTGCATAACTTGCTGTGGCTAACTTCAGCTAACTGAAGATGTTGGGGCATGTCTTGGTTGCTGACATGGTCACATGCCTGATTGCTCAACTGAGGTATTGCTTTATGCTTTATCAGTTATCCACAACCAGCCATTATTTGGACTTAATACTTGGTGTTGGCATGTGTTTTTGGAGGTTTTACTATGTGCTACTTTTTAGTTATTTACTGTCACTATTCATTGTTTTATTATTATGTTCTAGCTGTTCTACAACACTTATACGAGGGTTCTGTTCTGTAGCTCTATGTTTTCAATTGGAAGCAGCAGATTGCTGCTAATTAAAGAGCTCCTGCTTCACTTGTGGGTTATGCCTGATTTTGCTCACCAACTGCACAACCTGGGACTGAAACAGGAACTCTATAATTAGGCGCAATCTGCTACTGCTAGTGACAACACTCATGTTATGCTGGCAGAGTGATGATGCTAAGGGGCAATGCAAATGCTTTCCTGGCGGCCTGAACAATTGAATATCAGCTCCCTAGTCCACAGAACCACCTGTCCACAGCATCCCCAATTTATTTGGGTTGAATTTCTCATCCGGATCAAGTACTGGCTCAGCATTTCATCTAAATTAGAGGAAAAGGAGAGATAGAGTTTGGGAGTCGCAGACATGTTGGAGAGACATCACTTCAAATATCCAAATGAGTTCCGTTAGCAAGTGGGTCTGGGTAGCAATCAAGAAGCCTTGTCACAGAGCCTGTGTAGAATGCAGCATGGTATAACATTCCCCCACCATTATGTTCTGCTAATTAATTATCTTTTCTTGTCTGTTTATTTGTGGGATAGCCTTGTGTTTATAGCAATTGCATAATGTATGCTTTTATTTTTTGCTGCACCCTGCCCAGAGTAGCGATTGGCTAGCTAGATGATAGCTAAATAAATAAATAAATAAATAAATAAATAAATAAATAAATAAGAATGAACTGTAAGATTGAGATGTTTGTAACACCCGACTGAAATTGAAAATCCAGAAACAGATATCATGACTAATAGTACTGAAAACTGCTGAGAGGTCTAGTAAGTTAACAGGATCGTGGGCACATTCCCTTTCTCCCCCCCCCCCCCCATGGATCATCTCATATATAAACCAAAACAAGTTCTATTCTCAGTGGAAGGAGACTGAAATGGATGTAAATGATCAGTGACAACTAGCAGTATCTGGAGCCACCTCACTCAAGCCCCTTGCAGCAAACTGGAGGGTTGGTGAACAGCTAATAGTGAACGTGATCAGTGGGCACCAAGAAGGGCTTCTTTAGCAGTGATCACGCAGCCACTTCCTTCAAAATCAGATTATTGTTTGTAATCCCCAGAGATGTTCATGAGATACTTCATACTGAGCTAGCAACTATTGGTCAGTATGATTCTGCCTCTCTTGACAAGCTGCACATTGTGATTTATTTCACATCTTTATTCCTGTCTTCCAGTTTTTGTGATAAATGTAGAGTTTATATATAATGGAGTGAGGAATGATTTGTTTCCTCCACTTTGATGGCACCTGAGCATTGTAAATTTTTAGTTAGCAGAGCATCTGTTCATGCAAAACTGCTTATCTGTTCTATATGGCAGCTACTCCCTATGGGTTTATTGACCAAACTTGCACAACACCCTGAACAGAACAATCTCTCTTGATATATTGTCTGACAACAGAGAAAACTGGAATCCTCTTCAGTTGCTGTTGTGGTGAACTGGAAGCCAGGGAAGGTATACTTTATTATTATTATTATTATTTTTTAAATCTGACTTTGGCTTTATGTAATACAGTACAGTATTTTCTATGAGAGTGAAAGTAGGGGTGAATGAAGTCTATACAGCAGAATCATGCTTTGGGACTTTTCTTGGAATGAATTCTTTCACCTTGTGCATAGCAGTTGTATGTTTATAAACTTCCTTCTGGAGAGATTCCCCTCCATGCAGAATACTAACATGCTGGGCAGGTCAAGATATTTTGCTGCCTGAGACAGAGCAACAAATCGTGCTCCCTTTTCATCTAGGTTAAAGGACACAGTATTCAATACCAACCAAGTCATTTTAATAC
The DNA here is from genome assembly GCF_051106095.1 of Pogona vitticeps. NCBI lineage: Eukaryota > Metazoa > Chordata > Lepidosauria > Squamata > Agamidae > Pogona > Pogona vitticeps. Next base: position 144,428,009 of record NC_135786.1, read on the forward strand.
ATGAGGCAAAAGATTGTGTAAACTCCTCTCATTGCTGGCAGTAAAATTATGCTAACAGCAAAGTAAATAACAATACATTTAGTTCCTCTTACAGTTTTCATTATCTGCTTCCTGAAGTGGCCACCTTGCTCTGCCTAATCATCAAGACAGCCATGCTAATGACACATCAAGTAGTTCAGTGTAAGCTTTGCATTGGAAGATTTTTTCCCCCTGTTCTGAAGTTGTTATCATCGGTTGTAAGAAGAAGTTTGTCTGCCCATACCATTTCCTGGGGAGGCCACTGTTGCATGCAAGGCCCGCTTAAGTTCTTTCATGTTCTAATTGGGACAAGAGCCGAGGAAATGTAACTTATTTTACGCTTCAACAGTTCTAACTTTGAATAGCTGGATTTTCTTTTGTCTCCACTATTGTTTACTTTGTGTGAAATTTCTGTTGATTGATCAATGACAACCAAAAATGCTATGTAAATTCTGCTTGTTAGCTTTTCCATGAGGTAGAAATTCTCCTAAGTTCCTCTCCCTACCCTGGCAGCAAAAACACAATAATAACAAATATCAATCTGCTGCCATTCCATGACATCTAAGATCTACTGCCTAAGATGATGCTTCAGTCTGTCCAATAGTAGAGCTAGCTTTGAAATTTGTGGCCTTCTAGGTGTTGATGAATTATTATTCCAACCATCCCTGAGCATCAGCCATGCTGTGCATGACTGATGGAGGTTCAGGCCTATCAACCTCAGGAAGCACACAGTTTCTCTGTTCATGCTGTATTCTAGAGAAGATATTTACTTGTCAGAAAACATTGATCTGGGACAATATACGTAGTTCCACGAGGGATAACTGTTTGTTGTATACACAAGGCCTCTTTTCATACATTATGGCTAATGCTGTGGTGATCTGTAGAGGATAGTTTGAGAATGTATGTTCCCCCTGAAGTTAAAAGGAACCTAGATTTATTTTAAGATGGAAGTTGCTGGATTCAAGCAAATGTTTTTTATTGGTAAGAGGCTCAGAAGACAACCACAGCAGCAACTAGACAGAAGAGACATCTTCCCTAAGTGGGAAGCCTAAGTGGAAGGGACATTGTCTCTAAGTGGGAAGCATTGTGATAGCATTTGGAGCTACATAAATAAATAAATATAGAGAAATTTCTCTTAAATTCTTAAGAAGCAGTATTTATGCTAGCCTGACAGCCATGCTTTCTTGCATCAAGCTTGGTTGCTAGGGAAACTACCTCCCTTATATGTCTTCAAGGAAGCAGTCTTGTCTAATCCTGTATCTGGAAATGGTTATCAGATACAGTGTGTGCAGATTCAAGATAATATTGTGGTTTGCTCAGCATTTCCATTAACCAGAGAAGCACTAAAGAACTAAACGTACTGGATTTATGTCTACAGCCAAGAAGGGTGTGCTGGCACTACAGAACTGTAGTAGCACTTTATGATCTTTGTGTTTAAATATATATGATACCTCTGTAGGACTTCCTTGTGAATGGATGCTGGGCCACCCAGTGTAGGGGGAGATGGGTATGTTTTGCTTCTACCACAACACTGCCATGATTCTGCGATTTTCTACAGAGGTGCAAATGCCAACCATTCAGTTATGTGGGATGCACTCAACATTAGGGGAGGGATATATGTAACTCTATGGACCCCAGCATGAACAGCAAGGGGCAGAATTTGCTCCATCCTAACTATGCCCAAGATTGCAGCCATTTAGTGCTTCCCATGAAATTTGATGTTAAACATTCCAAATTGATCCAGCCTCTCCCTTCATAGCTTCACCTAGTGGTCCATTTCTTGGATATCTGTTGGAACCAAAGAAATGCCCTGTGTTTTGAGGTACCTGGGTGGTACACCATTTAACTGTTAGGGATGGTGCAAGTTAATCTGCCACATGAGTTGGAAGGTGAACATTGTTGATGTGTATGGGCACAGTGACTTCCTTACACTGTCCCCCCACCCCATTATTAGGTGTGCAGCAGTGCAGGCAGGCAGTCAAACACCCTGTTGGAGTAGAGGAGGAGGAATCTCTCTCATATTGAAGGAAATGGCTGAGCCTGGGCACCAGCCTGTCGTATGAGATAGGAAGGATACGGAACACAGTACTAATTGTTGCTGGCAAATCTGCCAAGGATGGGAAAAGAAGAGGTGAGTGGCATCAAGGAAATTAGTTAGTGTTACCAAATGTCTGACTCTAAATGGTTCTCAGAGCCCAGGCATCATGAGAAGGAGTGAGAGGGACCTAAGAAATCAACTGTGTCATGTCATAGTTGATTTTTCCAGCTCACCTCTGTTGCCTTGCTTCTGAGCACCTCTTGACGTCAGACATCTGAAAAATGGATAGGTTTGGAGGGTTTTTCAAAATCTAAATGGGCCACTCTAGGCCAGTAAGCAAGGAGGAGAAGCATATTGGTCACCCCAAAGCTCTGCCCCTTAGGCAACTGTCTAGCTTGGTCTCTTGGCAAGGCTGGTCTTGCCAGCTCTTTCTACCAACCATGAAACTGGGAGGCATCACTGTAAAGCAGCCAGCTCTTGATTCAAAAGAAATTCTATGTCTCTTTAATTGCGTGGCACAGAAGTGACTGGCAGCTGATCTCTGCCCTTCCACAATTATATCCATATATGAGTAGTAATGTTGGCTGAATTTCATATCTACTGTTGGAAGCATAGGAGTAAGGCCTTCTACAGAGCCAGCAGAGAGATTGCAAATATTTCTGAATTTTGCTTTTCTCCTGCATAGCAAGGGTAAGATGATGCATAGGAACTTGTTAAAAACACAACATAGCCATGTGTATATAAACAAAGCCACCTTATCTCCTGAGAATTATTCCACTAGGAGCATTCATCCTGCACATCTAGGAATTGATGAGGGAGGTCATTATATTGCTGATGAAAAGGGTCCTCACTAAGCAGTGAAGAGCACTCTCTCTCTCTCTCTCTCTCTCTCTCTCTCTCTCTGTGTGTGTGTGTGTGTGTGTGAGAGAGAGAGAGATACAGAGAGAGAGAGAGAGAGATTAAGAGTGGTAAAGAAAAGGCTGCTGTATGATTAACATTGTTTTTTCATGTCACAGAGAAGGATCCTCTTCCATTTAATCCAACACAGTCACTTCTAGCTAATTTTTAGATCCCAGAGCCATCTGTTATGCTGCTCTGGATCCCATCTCTGGAGAGCAAAGGACGTCCTTGGAGATGTTACTTTTCTCATGAGCTCACATGTCTTGCCAGAATGACATCATCTTTTGCAAAGTGCATCTTGACAGAGGGGAAGGGTCTGTCCCATCATTTTTACTGGCCACTCTGAATCACACTGGGATTTTATTTTCCCAAAGCAAGCATCTCCTCTTCCATGTTTTGAGAAATTATGATCCTAAGACCCTGTAGAGCAAATATATTCAGGGATTCAAAGAGCACACTATTCTGTGGTTAAGGATCATCTTTATATCTGTAATGTTCTGCATTTCTCTTCCTGTTGAGACCACTAAAGCAGTTGATAGCACAGACAGACGCAGTGGCATTAGCAAACACGGTAACAGCAATCAGAATGGTTAAAATATCTTCAAGACTATCCCCCCCCCCAAAAAAAAAACACTTTAAAAAGAAATATCTGAGAGCCAGACTGAAGCAAGCAAGCAAGCTCAGGTGGAAACTGCACCTTAAACAGCAGAACATTCAAAACAATGTGGTAGAAATGTGACTCTTAGAAATTAGTGGCACTTGAAAACTGGGTTAATTGAATCATCTTAGAGTAGGTGAATTCTTGCAGGAGAAATTTATCTTTTTCAGGAATCTGGACCAATGCCATCTATGGTAGTGAACATGATGTTGAATTGTGATCAGAAAGGTATTGGGAAAAGATCTGTAAATCTAAATGCTACTAATTGGACAACCTGAAACAGGATCCCTTTTGATATGGGTAGCTTTAGATCAGCAGCTAGTTACTGTACAATCTGCCCGAATTGTTACCTAGGTTTGAAGGCGGCCCAAGAACTACATATAGGGATCCAACTTGCCAAAAGAAAATGGCTTGCTTTCCTGGCCTTCCTGGGGCTGCAAAAGATGGAGCAGAGGTTCCTCAGTGGGGCTGTGTATCAGATTTGGACAAACTCCAAACTGATCTGCCTGACTAAGGCTGATTTGTATGAGGTCTGGATTGAAGCAGAACGGCCAGATTCCATTCCATGGTAAAACAAAGCAAATTCACAAACTGGTTCAGATCTAGGCCATTAATCAAACTGAATGGGGAACAAATTGCTTCAGCCTACTAAGGTGTATACTTCTTAAACAAAAGCAATTTTGAAATATGCCTAGTAGGCAAACTCTCCAAACTAGCTATTTGAATCCTAGCAAATTTACTCCCTTCTTTAGGCTCTATTGTGTCTTCAAATATCATATATATATCAGTGCACACAAGTTAGAAAGTTAGAACAATTCTGATTTTCCCATGTATTGTTTTTACACATGTACAACTGGATTCATATCTGGGGCACAAATCAAACTTGGTGGGATACAAATCACTCTGGACAAGATCAGGATACATCCTGAAGCCCCAAATTAACTTCCAAACCAAATCAGGGGATCTGTGTACAGCCTTCCTTGTCAAGCATCTGCTAGGCCATTCATAGAAAGGTAGCTAGTTAAGCACTTAAAACTTAGGTCGTCATTTACTGCATGATGAAGGGTGGGGAGAATCAAATTATTCCCATCTGGATTTTGAATATGAAGAAACATGAGAACTTTTGGAAATTTCTAGTAAGAATTTAAATGAAGCAAAGTTCTCATCCACCACTAGTCATAAGCAACCAAAGTGATACTACTACTTAAAATCTTCCTTCCTTCCTTCCTTCCTTCCTTCCTTCCTTCCTTCCTTCCTTCCTTCCTTCCTTCCTTCCTTCCTTCCTTCCTTCCTTCCTTCCTTCCTTCCTTCCTTCCTTCCTCCCTCCCTCCCTCCCTCCCTCCCTCTCCTTTCTTCTCAAAAAGGACCTAAGGCAGCTTACATCATTAAAAGGACTAACACCAGGCCTCGCGGGAATACCGTCTTTCAGGATTATCCCGTATCTTATATTTCATGAAGAGTACTCTTCTTAGTACTCACCGTGGAGAGCGAGTGGTGGGTTCAGAAGATCAGTATACGAAAGTCTGTGCCTCCCGTTGAGGGGCGTAAAGCCCACCGGAGAAAATATCCGAGTCACGGCACCAGTAAATATTACCCACTAAAGGGGGTTACAAACTCCGGCGAAGGACAACAGACTACGATGCACCTCATCCAGCTGTTATATTTATGCCAATTTATTAAGATACACAGCTAGGGCCCAATCTCTTAAAGCAGAGAAGAGCCCCGATATTGATTTGGAACAGAATTATATAGATTTTACACAAAGAGTCATAAAGAGAAGTATTACGATTGGTGCCTTGAACCCATACCTTTCAATCCTGCCTGTTATTGGCCAAAGATATCTTGTAAGTTCAACCTATTGGTCCCGTTTGAAGTTTCTCATGTCATACCCCATGTCCCTTTAACCTAGAGGTCATTTTACACCCCAAAAAGAGTCATCGTGTCTCCTCTGAGCATGTCTGGATTCCCTTATCTCTATTCTTATGTTTATGTAACTTTTGTCTGCCTTCCTGGGTTAGCCTTCAGAAGAAGCAATTCCTCAAAGTATGTTAAAACTACAGATGGATACAACTTCCTCCCCCCTCATTCTAATGGCCCATCTATCTCCTGAATTGTCTTCCCGACAACCCTTTGTTGATGAAATAGAGCCTCTAATTATTATGAGAAACGAAACCCAAATACTCTCTTCTTGGAGACATTATCTCTTTCCGCAGATGTCAGGAAGGCCATTGAAATTGTAACCCCCTTTAGCGGGTAACAGGACAGTATACAAAAGCTAGAAACAGCAAGTGTACAAATATTTTAAAAAGAATTAAACAAGTATTATATTAAATATGGTAAATAAAATCAATAACAAAACACATTTAAAACAACAGCAGACCACCAGTCGTTAAGGAAAAGTCTTCCTTAAGAGAAAGGTCTTTGCCTGCTTGTGGAAGGACAGCAATGATGGGGCCAGCCTAGCTTCCCTAGGAGGGAGTTCCAGAGTCTGGGAACAGCAACAGAGAAGGCCGTCTCTCATCATGTCCCCACCAAAAGCACATGTGAGGGTGGTGGGACTGAGAGAATGGGCTCCCCTGATTATCTTAGTGCCCGGGCATAAAGGGAGATTAGGTCTTTTAGATACTTTGACCGAAGCTGCTTAGGGCTTTATAGGTTAAAAACAGCCCTTTGAATTGTGTCTGGAAATGAATTGGCAGTCAGTTGAGCTGCTATAATAAGGGAGTTACAGTGGTGCCTCGCATAACGATTTTAATTGGTTAAAAAAAACACACGTTATGTGAAACATCGTTATGCGAAACACCATTTTCCATAGGAATGCATTGGAAACCGGTTAATCCGTTCCAATAGGCACGGATTGCCGTCCTTAAGCGAAAAAACCCATAGGAAACATCGTTAAACGATACAATGTTTCCTCCATTGGAATGTATTGTAGCTGACTCAATACATTTCAATGGCTTTGCGAAGTCAATTTTTGCAAAATTAAGTGTGTCATAAAAGGGTCAAAAATGGTTTTAAATGCTTGGATTAGCTTCTGCACCCTCTAAAACGGATGCAAAAGTTAATTTGGCTTTGATCTGACTTTTCGTTAATTAATGGTGAATTTTTTCCCCCCAACTTTTGACAGCTGTCAAAATCTGACAGCTCCATTATTTCCTATGGGGGAAGAAAAAATTCACAAAAAATTAATGAAGACACAGCAACTGTTCTAAATGCTTGGATTCGTTAGAGGACCCACTAAGTCGTGTGCAAACCTGATTTGGCTTTGATCTGAACTTTCGTTAATTTATGGCGAATTGTTTTCTCCCCCATAGGAAAGCATGGAGCTGTCAGATTTTGACAGGTCCATTGGTTCCTATGGGCCGGAAAAAAAAAATAACCATAAATTAACGAAAAGTCAGATCAAAGCCAAATCAGGTTTGCACATGACTTAGGGGGTCCTCTAACGAATCCAAGCATTTAGAACCGTTTTTGACCCTTCTAAGACACCTTTTTAATTGAAAAAAGAAACATCGTTAAGTGAAGCAGGGGACCTAAAATCGCATTCGTTATGCGAAGCATGGTCCCAAACTTCGCTAAGCGAAAATCGCCCATAGGAAACATCGTTATACGGTGCATATTATTTTCTGAAAAAAACACATCGTTATGCGAATTAATTGCTAAACGAGGCAATCGTTAAGCGAGGCACCACTGTATATGTTCCCTGTAACCAGCCCCAATTTGTTACAGTATTCCAGCTGAGATATAACTGGGGCATGTGTCACCATGGCCAAATCAGACCTCTCAAGAAACAGGCACCGCTGGTGCACTAGTTTTAACTGTGTATAGGCACTCCTGGCCAAACCTGGGCATCCAGGCTCAGATATGAAACCAGGTGTACCTCCAATCTGCGCACTTGTGTTTTCGGGAGGAGTGTAATCCCATCCAGCACATACTGAATCCCTATTCCTTGATCTGCTTTTTGACTGACCGGGATCACCTCTGTCTTGTCTGGATTGTGTTTCACTCTCATCCACTCCATTACTGACACCGCAACACTGATCTAAAGCCAAAACAGCTTCTTTGGATTTAGATGGAAAGGAGAGATAAGAGTTGGGCATCATCAGTATATTGGGGACACTGAACCCCAAAACTCTGGATGACCTCTCCCAGTGGTTTCATGTAGATATTAAATAGCATAGGGGACAAAACAGATCCCTGAGGAACACCACAAACCAAAGGCCAAGGTTTCAAACAGGAGTCCTGCAACACCAACCTCTTGGGTTCTCCCCTCCAGGAAGGACCGTATTATGCTTGTATCATCTCTCTGTGTGCTAGATTTTTCCTCTCCTATGTTATCATTTTTTTCCTTTCATGCTGAATGCAAAGACACAACACAGCAAAGTGTGTTAGTTTGAGGTACATTTGCTGATAGATGTGTGCATCTTTGTGTGCCTGTTTGTGTGATTGAGAGAGAGAGAGAGAGAGAGAGAGAGAGAGAGAGAGAGAGAGAATTCAGGGCTTTAAAATTGTGACACCTAAAGGCACAGGACGTGTTCATATATATCATTTCCTGAAAAAGAAAAACAATATATTCAGAAATATATTTAATGTGGTGGTATCATTTTCTTTTTAAAAAAGCATACCCTCCCCTTGTTTTTAACCCCTTCAGGATGTTGGGCATGGCAAACAAGCCTTTAGGGTTCACCATACTATGCCTATAACTGGGCATTCCATATCTCCTCACCTATTTTTTTAAGCTTTTGCCAGGAATAGTCCAAAACAGAAGGTGGAAGCTTATTTTATTTTGAGCATGATGAGACCAGCTGAAATGGAAACTCAGAAAAGCATGGACGTTGTAGTGCTGTGGTGGATCCAGAACTTGGAAGAAATGTGTTATAAGTAATGTTGTTACTTGTAACAAGTTTCATGATGAAGGAGGAGGCAGTAATCCTTCTTCACTTTTTGGGGGGTAAAATTTAGAACAAGCCATGTGGTCCTTACACAATAGAGAGAAGATTTCCATACATCTCTCTGTCTTCAAAGAACAAAAAATGGAAATAAGGAGAAAGGAGAATACTAAAGGAAGCAGCAAAAAAGGAGTGGTCTCAAGGATTCTGAGGCACAGGGAGAAAACCCATTAAGATTAGTAGATGATTCAGAACATGAACTTAAGTGACAACCAGTGTCAAAAACAGAAGCATTTCCAGCAGTCACATCATTCAGAATGAGAGGAGACTAGTATTACAGGAACTTCTAGCTTCGCCAGGAAATGCGGCTTGAGGCTGTCAGTCACGCTTCCTTGAGTGCAAACAACATTATCTTGCTTTATTCAGATTCTGAATGGCCACAGCCATCAGCAGACCATAGTGTATGAGCCTTGCTTTAAAATAATAAATAATAATAATAATAAATAGGAGGAACCACTGGCCAACTTTATAGTTAAAAGTATGTGGAAATACTCTTTGACCACCGAGTGTGACAATGTGGTGAATAATAGGATGAGCAAAGCAACATGTTGTCTGCACTCTCTCCATATGTTAACATCAGTAAGTTGTTCTTTTGAACCTGTAAGAAGCCATGAAGTGGATCACTGTTCCAGAGTATTAAAAAAGGACTCTTCAGCCACAGGAAATAGTTCTTCAATATTGTATGAAACTTTTCATAGCAAATGCTTGACAAGCTCCTGCAAAACCTTTTTAGAGAGATCATTTTATCTTCATGATGCTCTTGTAAATATAAGGAAGCTGCTTTAATAAGCATTATGAGATACTAATAGTTAATTGTCTATACTGTTGGGAATACTTGTCTGTTTTTAAACAAGAAATGATGTGCCATTAAGTCAGTTTAGATTCATGTTGATGCTCCTAGGGTCTTCAAGGTATCAAGTGTTCAGAAGTGATTTACTAGCTGCTCCTTCTGATGGCCCTCTAAGAGGATTCTGTTTACCCAAGATGGGAGAACATGGAGTCCCATCAGTCATACATGCTCTATCTTACACAATTTCACTCACTCTGGAGTAAAATCACAGTAAGATTCTGGCCATGGTTTCCACGCTCTGACAGGGCAATTAAAAAGTATTGAGTGCCAAGTACAGTACTCTAGATGTGGTCTGTAACAAATCTATGTTTCTACTGCAGTAGGCTCAGGTAATCAATGGGGATTTGGAGAGTTAACTCCTTTTTAAGTACTATTAATTCAAATGGGACTATTCTAACTGCATTTTACTATACTAAACTAAGTCACAGTTATATTAGGCCTATTGGAATCAATGGAACCTATGAAAGAGTTCCATTGATTCTAATGGGGTTACTTTAATTGCAATTTACTATGCTAAGTGTCGCGACTGCCACCTCCTCCTACGTCACCACAAGAGATGACAGGTCACGATCCTTCACACACACACACACACAACTTCGCTGCCACCAACCACACATAAACCTGACACTTCAGACTTAGTATGGATTTCAAAATAAAAATGATGATTTATTGAATACAAAAATAAAATGGAAATCACTGAGTAAAAGAATCACTTGTCACACTATATTTCTCAGACCTTAACCCTGCACAGTTCTTTGTTACTTAACACTCAATTACTCAATTACCTAACCTATATCTAACCCTATCTACAGATCTTCCTTAAAGCCCTCTCTCACTCTCCCACTCCAACTCTCTAATTCTCCAACTCACTAATTAAAAACTCTTCCCTCTTTTCACTCCCCCCTTATATACAAAAACTCCACCCCTTTAAGACCCACCTCCTGCCCTGCCATAGGCCAGAAAACTCCAGCCTTAGCCAAGACAGGCAGGTGACGTCATGGCACACGTCACATACCTTCCCCCTTTAATAAGTTGTTTTGTGGGGGAAAGCTAAGGTGCTTTTTCCCCAAAACAACTGCAACCAACATAAAGCATTACATTTATTAACACAGTTTACTATAACTACAGTATTCAAACATACTTACACTTCCGCCATACAGGTATACAAAAACATGCAATGCATAACATTTATCATAACACAACACATAACTGTTCAAACATTTTACATTGCCATATACCATGTACAGAGTCCATAAGTTCTTCAGACGTCGTCTTCCGGTCTTCTGGATAAGGCGTCAGCCACACAGTTTATAGTCCCTCTGACCACCTTAACCTCGAAATCATAGTCCTGCAAAAGAAGCGCCCACCTCATCAGTTTACTGTTCTGTGATTTCATAGTCTGCAACCACGACAGAGGTGAGTGATCAGTGCACAAGGTAAAATGTCGACCCCAGACGTAAGCCTTCAACTTCCGGATCGCGAAGATGATCGCCAAACATTCTTTCTCGATGGTAGAAAGATTCTTCTCCCTGGGAAGCAACTTCTTGCTCAGGTACGCCACTGGATGTTGGTCTCCGCTGTCATCCTGTTGGCACAGTACCGCTCCCACACCGGCATTAGACGCATCCGTGTAGATGATGAACTCTCTGTTGAAGTCAGGAGCATGCAGCACTGCATGGTTGGTTAGAGCATCTTTCAGCCATCCAAACGCCATCTCGCACTCTTCCGACCAGGAAACGCTGTTGCTGCTCTGCTTCTTTGTCAGGTCTGATAAAGGTGCAGCAATCTCACTGAAACCGGGTATAAACTTTCTGTAATACCCTGCCAGACCTAAAAAGGACCTCACTTTCTTTTTAGTGGTAGGTCTGGGCCAATTCAGGATTGCTTCTACCTTGGCCTCTAAAGGTTTGATTAGGCCTCCTCCCACTATGTGACCTAGGTACTTCATCTCTGAGTTACCTAGCTGACACTTACTAGCTTTAACGGTTAAGCCAGCATCTTTCAATCTTTGTAGCACTAATTCTAGATGATGTAGGTGATCTTGCCAGGTGTTGCTAAAGACCCCTATGTCATCGATATAAGCTACCGTGAAGTCACTGAGCCCTTTCAGAGTATGGTCCATGAGCCTTTGAAATGTTGCTGGTGAATTTCGCAAGCCAAAGCTAAGGACTCGAAATTCAAACAGGCCAAATGGACTACAATATGCGACTTTCTCTTGGGCCCTAGGATCACTTCTTCCTTGCCAACACTCTTTGGTTAGACCTAAAAAGGATATGACTCTGCAACCTCCAATCATCTCACTTAGGTCATCAAGCCTAGGCATAGGATAAGCATCAGGTTTAGTTTCTGAATATGACTTGCTGTAGTACACACAGAACCTGACACTGCCATCTGGCTTGTCTACTAAAACTACAGGGGCTAACCAAGCGCTAGATGAGTGTACAATAATTTGATCGTTCAGCATTTCGTCTAGCTCTTTGCGAATATTGTCAAAGTAATAACCTGTTACTCTATATGGTGTTACAGACTGAGAAGCATTCCCTGTGTCAGTCCTGGGTAGCACTCCCTTGTCAACTCCAGGTTTGTTTGAGAACACTTCTTGAGGTTTTGTAACCAGCGTTCTACAACTATTCCGCTGTTCTCTGGATAGAGCAGGGCTGATCTGCACCTCTTGTGGATTGAACTTTTGTGGGCCCCTCCCTTCCCCGAAGGGCAACCCATGTTCCTCCTTATCAGCCGCTTTTATTGCAAACTGCACATGGTTGGTCTCTCTGTAATAAGGCTTCAGGGCATTGATGTGAACGACCCCCCTGCCTAACCTTTTCATAAGTTTGGATGTATGAGAGGTTCCTAAGTCTGTGATTATCTCAGAAGGAAAACCCATCCTACTCATGTAAATTACTAAGGCTTCTGCTACAGTCTGGGTCTCTATATTACGTAATGGGATCGCTTCCGGATATCTCGTTGCATCGTCTACTATAGTTAAAATAAATCTGTTCCCCCGCTTAGTGGCGTTGGTCATTGGACCTATGATATCCACCCCTAGACGTGTAAAAGGAGTTGAAATCACTGGTAATGGGCATAGCTTTGCTCTAGTTTTATCACAGTTAGAGCCCTGTCTCTGACAAATATGGCATCTTTGACAGAAACTCTTAATATGTTTACCCATATCAGGCCAGTAAAAGTTTTGGGCTATTCTTAGTTTGGTCTTGTTTATCCCCATATGAGCTGAGAAAATGTCTGCATGTCCCTTTTCCAGAATCATAGGGCGATATTTCTCAGGCACCACCAACTGTCTCTTAACTTCAGGCCCCCCTTTTGAAATATTATTCAGTTTTTCCTTATAAAGTAAACCACCCTTAATAATAAAACGTTCAGGGCACTCAGGTGATAAATCTTTATCAGTCACCTTTCCAAAACAGTCTTTTAAGGTGGGGTCTGCTGTTTGTTCCTTGACAAAGAGGCTTTTCTGAGGTATTTCAACTGAGAATGCCTCAGGTTGTGGTACAAATTTCTCTGGCTCTTGAGAGTCAGTCTCATTACTGGCTTCACTTTGTACTGATTGTGCACGTGTTACCACCAGGGCACTCTTGACATGCTTTGTTAAGTCATTACCAATAAGAAAAGGGGTAGGAATCTCAGAAGACACCCCCACTCTCCACAATCCCTTCCAACCTTGATATTCAATTTTCAAATCAGCTACAGGTAATGAAACTAGTTCTGACCCAATCCCTTTCACAGATAGAGTCTGGTCAGCAATCATACAACTTTGTGGTACTATGTCTGAGTGGCAAATAGAAATTTGAGAACAAGAATCTCTCAAAGCAGTATAGTCATTTTCAAAAACTTTTATCCTGTCCCCAGCAGATTCCAATAACGCACAATGGGTCTCTATATAATAACAGTGAACAACTTCAGCGAGAGGCAGCTCCTTCAATGTATCCAATTCAGAGCTCCTAACTGCCTCTGCCTGGGTTTCCATGGTAACAGAACTTTCAATAGAAGAAGCTTGAGGTTTACTCTGAACACAAAATACAGCCTTTGCTTCTTTTACATTAACTTTCTGAGGTGGAATTTCTTTATTTTGCCTTGTATTAAAACATTGTGCAGCAATGTGGCCTTTCTTTTTGCAAATGAAGCAGATTCTCTCCCCCCATGAGCTTTTCCCATCAAATCTTTCAAGTTTCTCTTTTCCCTCCAAAACTTGTTTACTGTGCTGGCCCTGTTCTGAGGGCTTTTCACTAAAATGGCCGCCTACTTTAGTCTGTCTCTGTGCTTGTTCCTTAGAGAACTTTGGGTCCCATGTTTTCCTCACACCTCTCCCCTCATAACAACTAAGACCCCTTATTTGAGAAATAAAATCAGCTATTTGTGCAGCGTTTCTAACGTCAGTTGGTTTCCGTTCTTGAACTAAAAATTTAAGTTCCCCATGGAGTAAGGAATAAAACTGCTCCAGGCCCACAACATTTTTCAATTCCTGAAAAGTTTTTACATTCTCCTGTTCAAGCCACCGATCTAAACACTTTTCTAAGTTAAAACCAAGTTGGATATAAGATTCATCTGATCTTTTAGTAAGTTTTCTGAACTTCTGCCTAAGATGTTCTGAATTAATGCCAAAACGATTGAAAACCATTTTTTTGAACTCTGAATAATCTTTACTGAGCTCAACTGGCATATCAGCATATATTTCTGCCATTTTCCCACTAATCAGAGACCTTAAAACTACAATTTTCTCTGCTTCTCTGAGGGAAAAATCTGAGGCTGCTCTCTCAAAACTTGTAAGGAACGCTTCAACCGAATCCCCTTGTTTATAGGATGGAAATTTCTTTAAATCTGCTTTTGATAATTGGCTCTCCTCATTTTCCCTATTATTATTATTGTTCTGGTTCATCATTTCCAATTTTCTTAACTCAAACGCCATCCTCTCTCTCTCCAATCTTTCTTCTCTTTCCATTCTCTCTCTCTCAGCCTCCCTTTCCATCTTTTCTCTCTCCAATCTTTCCTCTTTTTCTAATTGTCTCATCCTATATTCATGTTCTTGGGCTAACTGAATTTTCCTCAGTTCTGATAACTGTTCACCATTAGCTTCTTCCTGCACTGAAGCAACTCTTCCCTCACTATTTGACTCATCCCCAGACCAGTCTGACATTGCTTGGTCTCTTTGTTCACTCACTTCTGCCATTTGACTGCGTGTGAGAGGCATTTTACTAACTCAAAAGGCTCCTGTCAATTTCCATGCCTCTGTTTAAAAATACTTTTCTTCTTGCTGTGCTTTAGGTCTGACACTCTTTAACAGGGTATACCAACAGATATGGCTAGGCTTGTTACTGTAATCTCTAATGGCTTCTGCCCCTTCACCGGGCCTCTTGCCAGATTTAGAGCTACTTTAATTTTCTGCCCTTGGCTCTACTTCAAAATCCACCACAGCTTCACCTTCTCTCAGGCTCTGTAGTTCACTAGAGAAACCCCAAATCTTCGCTGCCCTTGGTCTGTCTGTCGCTTCCGAGTTCTCCCAACTCTGGACTCTCAGACCAAGTCACAACAGCCTCCTACTTTGGGCCAATCTCCCTCACAAAATGGACCTTCTAGAGCTCATAAGTCAGTTCCCTCACTCTGAAGTTTAGGTGCCTCTCTACTAGATCTGCTCCCCCCTGGAGACAAATCCTAGAGAGTTACCCACACCCCACTTCAGGTGCACCTAACTGAAATCCTTTTGCTCTGGTCACACTAGCCAAGGCTTTTCTGGGCAACTGGGCTACTGGACAACTCGTATCCCACACGCTGGCACCAGTTTTGTCGCGACTGCCACCTCCTCCTACGTCACCACAAGAGATGACAGGTCACGATCCTTCACACACACACACAACTTCGTTGCCACCAACCACACATAAACCTGACACTTCAGACTTAGTATGGATTTCAAAATAAAAATGATGATTTATTGAATACAAAAATAAAATGGAAATCACTGAGTAAAAGAATCACTTGTCACACTATATTTCTCAGACCTTAACCCTGCACAGTTCTTTGTTACTTAACACTCAATTACTCAATTACCTAACCTATATCTAACCCTGTCTACAGATCTTCCTTAAAGCCCTCTCTCACTCTCCCACTCCAACTCTCTAATTCTCCAACTCACTAATTAAAAACTCTTCCCTCTTTTCACTCCCCCCTTATATACAAAAACTCCACCCCTTTAAGACCCACCTCCTGCCCTGCCATAGGCCAGAAAACTCCAGCCTTAGCCAAGACAGGCAGGTGACGTCATGGCACACGTCACACTAAGCAAGAGGATTATGGCCATTGTGTGGAATAGTTCTGTTAATTCTTGACTGTGATGAGACTGTGAAGTGTATTATTCATATGCATTTTTGTATGATCCCTTCTTAAAATAAAGCAAACACCTCATTAACAATTCTCAACTGTATAGAGGACAATTAAACCTTTTATTTTCCCATCTTATTTTCACTCTAGAGGAAACTTTTCTTGATTCACTAACTAATGAAATGTTTAATTACCTTGGGAAAAAGTATTAGTCAAGTAAAATGTACTCTTTGATTCTTGTAATAAAAAGAAGCCAATACCTAACTTCAAAATGTGAGTTTGCAGCAAAAATCCCTATTTCCCCAAAGTTTTAGTATCAAAATAAGGAAATGAATACAGTGTTTTTGATCTCTAACAGAATGGTACTAACATGAAAAATAAAAGCTAGCAGGATATTTAAATTTAATAAGAAATATTTGTGTAGAATAGATTATTTGGGCATAATTTAAATTGCCATTGCTTATGTATATTCATTTTGCTAATTAAAATTGCAGCATGATTTATTCTCTGTACAGCCAGAAGTAATTGGATATTCTTGTGAAGTCTGATGAACAAGATCAAAAAGTTCTATTAACAACATTTAACAATCAACCTACTTTTCATGCGTGCAAATAGCATTGTTGGTCTTTGTATACTGCTTACAGAAAAAGCTGAACTCCCTCCTCCTGCTCCCATCCTTATGTAACTGGTCCTCAACTTGCGATTAATGCTCTGAGTTTCTGTGCAGAATTGAATGGTAGTGTAATGGACTGGTAAACTATTTGAGTACTGTCTGCCTGGAAATCCCTGGAAAGGGTTGCCATAAGTCAGAATTGACGTAATAGAAAATGATTAGAATTTGTATCTCACTGAACTCACTAGGGTTTATGGATTAGGAGATACATGTAGGAATTGACCATCAGTTATAATGCGCCTGGAGCTGGCTTGAAGAAGGAATCTGATGACAGAAAGGGGTAAAGGGTGCATGAACAACCAAAGGGAGAGCTTAAGAGTTGAAGCATGTTCCACTGGACTCTTGGCTTACCATATTTGCCGGCGTATAAGGCAACTGGGCGTATAAGATGACCCCCCAACATTTCCACTCAAAATGTAAAGTTTGTTATATACTTGCCATATAAGACTACCCTCTCTTTTGCATGCATGATTCTGCTTTGGCTGCATCATGGGGAGAGTTCGTTTTGCCGCTTTTGGTTCCTTTCGCTGGGAGAGAGCGAGGGTTTGCTGGAAGAAGGACAGCATCGGCACCGAACAGCTGACTGTCGGGAACCAGCAGAGAGGCAGCAGCCATGTGGTCGCATCTCAAAATGGCTGCCGCCTCTCTGCTGGTTCCTGACAGTCAGCTTTTCGGCGCTAGAGTCAGGCTGTTTCCAGGCTACCAAGGAGGAGCTCGGTCTACTCAGTCTTACTACCAGGTAAGTGACTTCGCTGGGAGAGAGGGAGGGTTTGCTGGAAGTGCACCCAGCGTATAAGACGACCCCCCCCCCACTTGGAGGCATGTTTTTCAGGGCCAAAAAAGTCATCTTGTACGCTGGCAAATATGGTAATTTTTAAAAAAACTTCAGAGCTCATTTGGTGCACTGTGTCTTCTGTAATAACGGAGGCAGACGATCACAACCAGTCTACAGCCAGCGATTGTGTATTGACCCTCAAGCACATCCCTCTTCATATTGTAGGTTGTGCTGTCCCTTGTCTCCCTGGGCTGTCTTTTGAAATAGGGGTTGTAAACAAAATTCATTTTTTGCAAGGATCTGAACATTTTAAAGCAGGCATCAAGAGCAGCAGCAAAATGACAGGAACATAGTCTAAACTTGATATATTATAAATATACGTGTTTCCTGAGTTCCATGCACCAGTGAGGTATCAGAGGAGAAGCTGCCTGCAGAATTTTCTTAATCCGGAAAGTCAGGAAATAAACATTAGCGCACTACCATCTCTCAGAGTCCTTGTGTATAATAACACAAGACACACAGAGAAGTAGCACTAAAGATAAAACTTAAAGTTCTTACACATAATATAAAGATAGGCACAAATACACAGTATCACAAACAAACCTGTTTATTCTCCAGAATTTTCATCTTGCAAACTTGCAATTACACACATTCTTTGATTTATTTCCTTTCTTCAGTTTTTTTTAATTTGCCACCCATTTAAATGGACAGTAAAGAGCTGTCCTCCTCGGCCACAAAAACAACGACAACAAAAAAACAAAGAGCCAGACAGTGCTTATCATTAACGATAAATATGTCATGAAAATGTGCAGCCTACGCTCATTTCCCAAGAAATGAAAGAAAACAAGAAGGATGGAAAGTTATATTGGAAAAATCTGTGTAGTGTCTGCTGCTTCTTTATCTCATTTCAGAGATGCCAGGAATCATTGCTGTTACAGTTCCTTGGGGAAATATTCCAAAATTACACCAAGGAATTTTGCAATGTAGTGCTAAAAACATGAGTTGCAGCAGATCTTCTGTCCTGGCAAAGAATCCTTTCTGATGTAAACATTCCAATGCCTGCATTGTGTACAAAACTAAACCACTGAATGCAACAAACACATATTGTTAGTACGGGAACTGTTACTTCTTTACTCTCCAATTGCCTGAGCATTGAGAATTTCAAAATCTGAAGTCTAAATTTACACTGGGAATAGGGAACTTTGATGGTCTGGGTGCTAATTTTCTGCCTCAAAACCCTGTAAGGGCCAGACAGACTACCAAACATGCTCAGAATAAATCTTAAAGTGGCCAGAGAAGAAGGTGGAGGAGTTCATACCATTTGCACCTAAACAGCCTCCTATTTATCTCCACTATTCTTCCAGTGTTGACCTCCACTATTCTTCCTGCAAGTGTTCTTACTTTGACCAAACTCTGTGAGGCAGTGGAAGACAGAAGGGCCTGGTGTGCTCTGGTCCATGGGGTCATGAAGAGTTGGACAGGACTAAACAACAACAACAAGTGTTCTTGCATCCACGTTCATTAGCTCCAATCCAGCTATTTCTCTCTTGAGTTGTCTTTATCTGAAACTACCCCCACTTCCATAGACTGAATTAATGTGTTCCTTTGGGAGAGATGTGTTCCTGGGAAGAAGCATCTCTTCTATCATTTGCTAGCCATTTCCATTCAGAAGTCTAGTCATAATGGGAGTCCTTTACAAACTTCCATCACTTTTTGGACTATGAGTCCCAGATTCCTGCAGCTACCTATTATTTCAGGTAAGTCGGGCTGAGGACTAGTACTAGTCTGTGGCTTTGGAAGGACCTGGCCGCCAGGACAGATGAGCAGGAAGCAGGAAGTAGTAGCGAGCGGAGCTCCAACTCCTGTTAGCATACTCCTATTAGGTTCTAATGCCGCTGCTGATCTCACAGGACGTGGCGCTTTGCTTCCCACTCCCCTCCTGCTGCTGCTAGGTTCTAAGCTAGGATCTAGGCTCTATTAGGTTCTAAGCCATTCCCTAATAGGCACAGCTCCTATTAGGTTCTAAGCCACTGCTAATCTAACAGGAGGCAGAGCTTCAATTGCACCTTACCTCCTGCTTCTGCTCACCACAAGTCCCCCCCCCCCGGTCCTTTGGAGAATGGTCTCCAACTAAACCGTTCCCTGGTGTTAAAAAGATTGGGCTGAGCTAATGCATTCTGGCCATTATAGCCTAAAGAGGTAATATGTCTCCCATGCATTGACTGGTCATCTTCAGGAAGGCAGCAGTGTGCACTTTCCAGGGATGGGGACTTGAGTCGTGAGACTCACTGTTAAGTCAGACTTAAGTCACAGACTCGACTCTGGGTTCCCCCTCCCATGAGGTGGACTTAGCTACCAATTGAGAACCCATCACCTCTCCCTTTTTTTTCTGGAGGAAAAAGCACTTGCTTTAAATAGGGACTCAGACTTGGGGCTTGGTAGCAAAGACTTGAACTCAGACTTGGGACTCCAACCCAAGGACTTGCCAACTTCCCTGCCTTTTTAACCCACAGCCTTGTGCAAAGTTTTGCTTGCCAAGGTGAACCACTTCATTGGCCATGTATGATAGCCAGTGGAGTAGTAAGGCTAGAAATCACACACACGCCCCGAATAGTATATTGTTGCAAGCTATCTATATTGTAATGAAAAATGATTCGGTCTTGTACAGACAATTAAGAGTCATTAGCTTTACAAAAGACCCACTTCTCCTTTCTTGATATGTACTGATGCCTGGCCTGCATTTTTGAACTCTTCAGGGGGTGTGGGGATGGCTGACAATGGAGACTCCTAAGATGTGTCCATATTCATTTACCACTGTATATTACTGATGGTAAACTCTATTTATTTTGTTGCCTTTCACGAACTGCACATGCATGTCTAAGGAGGAAATTTTCCAGCATCAGGAAGGATTTACACCATGTGGCTGGTGGCCAACTTGTCCTGAAGATGTCTTCTGCTACAACTCCCCTTCTTCATGGTGTGATCTCTTGTGGATCCACTATTCCAACAGAATCACACTTTCATTGAACAAGTCTGTAACACCTTCTTTCTCACAACCTCCATAGTGCAGGTCTTGGAAAGCAGAACTTAAGCCTGTGGTCAGAACACACCATGTTCCAGCTAAGATGGCAGTACAGTCGTGCCCTGCTTAACGACTGCCCCGCATTACGACAAATCTGCTTTATGACAATGTTTTTGCAATCGCAATTGTGATCGCAAAATGATGGTCTAAATGGGGGAATTTCGCTTAGTGATGATCGGTTCCCTGCTTTGGGAACCGATTTTCGCTTTACGAGGATCCAAAACAGCTGATTGTTGGGTTTTCAAAATGGCCACCGGCTGCTTAAAATGGTTCCCCACTGTGCTTAGGGACAGATTCCTCACTATACAGGCACCGAAAATGGCCGCCATATGGAGGATCTTCGCTGGACGGTGAGTTTTTAGCCCATTGGAACGCATTGAACGGTTTTCAATGCGTTTCAATGGGCTTTTTAATTTTGCTTTACAACATTTTCGCTTAACAGCGATTTTCCTGGAAAGGATTATCGTTGTTAAGCGAGGCACCACTGTAGATATTGTGAATAACTTTTTCCTGTGTCGAGTCTCTGCATGCTCATTCTGCTCAGGTGATCTTGACTGGATTGGATTTCTGCCTAGTCTTCAAAGACAGTTGCCAAGCAGATAGCTTCAATGTGACCTAATCTTCAAAAGAATGGGGGGTGTATTTTTACGTGTGCATGTTAAGCACCGTTTTGTGGGGTTCAGGGGCATTAGAGATTATACGTATTCTTTCAACATGAGAAAGATAGGCATCCATATACAGTATCTGGCAGGATCTCAAGACTCAGCTCTACAGCTCTTTCACAGACTTGGTGAATTACCGAAGACCGGCAGCTATGGCCAAGGCACACTGCATCACCACTACTAGCAGATCAGTAGGCCATCTCAACTGAAAGCATACAATGCCAAGACAGTACATGATCCTTCATACTAAACAATAGTAATAAATAATAGTAATTGTTGGTATAGTAACTTGCATGTGATGGGTCTTCAGTGCAGATGTCGCTCTTTTTTGTTCTTTTCAGATTATCACTGCATGAGAGTACAGTAACGTTATTGAGTGGCATACCAAATCAACATTCTACAAGGTAATTTTAAAAATTGCAGTAAATAGCATAATAACCTCTTGTGCTCACTTCCATTCACACTTGCTAAAAAAGGCATGACAATTGCTTTGTTGAACTGAGGGAAAAAGGAGTTGACCTCTGGGATTTCCCCTTGTGTGGTGTCATTTTGTGAATGGTAGTGAGAACAGGAGAGTAACTAGCAGGCCATCTTAACTGCTGCCTTTGGTGTTGTCAACATTCAGGCTGCCCTTTGCTATCTAAAGCTTGGCATCTTTTTCCTGGTGGCAACATGAGCACAATATTATATAGGAATATTGGGCTATTTCCTGGCATTTCGAATCATAGATACAAAAAGGCATGGATTTGACTACAAGCACTTTCTTGATTAGCACTTCAGACAAAGAAAAGAAAAATGTTTTAAAATTTAATCTCAGTGATGTAGTGGTCTAGGAGAATTTTAAAAAATTCCCCTGCCCCTCTGCCCAGGAAGTTTGCCTATATCCTGAAGTGGTTTTCTTATTAAACCACTTCATGACAGAGGAAACTGATAGCAGAAGGAGCTTTGGCAGATTCACTTCTTGATCTGTTTCTAGTGATCACATGCACTGGAAATGGACCAAACTAGAGTGAACCTACCAGCATCAAAAAAGTAGAAGCCCCTGATCAGCTCAGAAAGGTGCTCTGGAGATGGATTGGTTTGCTCTACCAATTATGTCATCTGATTGCCAGAAAAAAGAATGAACCAATCCATCCACACAGTCTATCAAACAGTGGGATAAATTCCAGTCTGATTAAGCCCTCAGTTTACGAAACTTAATACAGTACTACCAGTTCATTAGTGTGTGTGGATGAATACTCACATTTTTCTTGTATGGTCTTTGAATAGCTAGAACTGAATTAGCGTGCTTGCATCTATCTTTCTCTCCTCCTGCTTTCTTTTTCTTTCACTTTTGTTTCACATCCCATTGCCTGTTTACCTTTGTGCTATGCTAGAACAGTGCCCGTGAGCAGAAATTAAATCCTCCTGCATATCTCATCTCCATAATCAATAATCTTGCATAACCTTCTGCATCATAGGCATTTGCATTTCCCCACTTGCAGGCATAGGGTTTTAAATGGAAACCCAGAAACATGCCCTTAATTTTGCAGATCTGAACAAGGATTGTGTTAGAATATCACCAGAAGGGCACAGAACAGGGTAGATACCTGTCTATGCACCACTCATTCAAGAATGGAATGGGGAAGAGGGCCATTACACATCTCTGTTGTTGTTGTTGTTTAGTCATTAAGTCATGTCTGACTCTTCGTGACCTCATGGACCAGAGGACGCCAGACCCTCCTGTCTTCCACTGCCTCCTGGAGTTTGGTCAAATTCGTGTTGGTAGCTTTGATGACACTGTCCAACAACCTCATCCTCTGTTGTCCCCTTCTCCTCTTGCTTTCACACTTTCCCAACATCAGGGTCTTTTCCAGGGAGTCTTCTCTTCTCATGAGATGGCCAAAGTATTGGAGCCTCAGCTTCAGGATCTGTCCTTCCAGTGAGCACTCAGGGTTGATTTCCTTCAGAATTCATAGGTTTGTTCTCTTCGAAGTCCAGGGGAATCTCAAGAGTCTCCTCCAGCAACACAATTCAAAAGCATCAATTCTTCAGCGGTCAGCTTCCTTTATGGTCCAGCTGTCACTTCCATACATTGCTGTTGGAAAAACCATAGTTTTGACTACGCGGACCTTTGTCGGGAAGGTGATGTCTCTGCTTTTTAAGATGTCAAGGTTTGTCATCGCTTTCCTCCCGAGAAGCAGGCATCTTTTAATTTTGTGGCTGCTGTCACCATGTACAGTGATCATGGAGCCCAAGAAAGTAAAGTCTGTCACTGCCTCCATATCTTCCCCTTCTATTTGCCAGGACGTGATGGGACCAGTGGCCATGATCTTAGTTTTTCTAATGTTGAGCTTCAGACCATTTTTTGTGATCTCCTCTTTCACCCTCATTAAGAGTTTCTTTAATTCCTCCTCAGTTTCTGCCATCAGAGTGGTATCATCTGCATAACTGGTCGACTAGACCAGATGGGCGGGAAATAAATAAATAAATAAATAAATAAATAAATAAATAAATAAATAAATAAATAAATAAATAAATAAATAAATAAATAGCTGAAGTTTCTGATATTTCTTCCGGCAATCTTAATTCCAGTTTGGGATTCATCCAGTCCTGCCTTTTGCATGATGTATTCTGCATGTAAGTTAAATAAGCAGGGAGATGATATACAGCCTTGTCATACTCCTTTCCCAATTTTGAACCAATCAGTTATTCCATATCCAGTTCTGTTGCTTCCTGTCCCACATATAGATCTCTCAGGAGATAGATAAGGTGGTCAGGCACTCCCATTTCTTTAAGGACTTGCCATAGTTTGCTGTGGTCCACACAGTCAAAGGCATTTGCATAGTCAATGAAGCAGAAGTAGATGTTTTTCTGGAACTCTCTGGCTTTCTCCATAATCCAGCGCATGTTAGCAATTTGGTCTCTACATCCTCTGCCCCTTCAAAATCCAGCTTGTACTTCTGGGAGTTTTTGGTCCACATACTGCTGAAGCCTACCCTGTAGGATTTTGAGCATAACCTTGCTAGTGCGCGATGCTACACATCTCTACTACTGAATATCAGTGGATCTCAATAACAAATAACAGCAGCAGCAGAAGCAGTACTAAGAATAATAATCACAAAGAATCCCACAATAGGAAGTTACATAATGGTTGAATCCTGTTGTTTAACATTAAGCTAAATTGTAACTTTTCCTATCACAATTTGTAGATGGTGCATGCATGCTGGCTTAGTGCATGCATGCACATGCCCCGAGAATTGTGATGGTAACACTTTGTTTAATACCCAGGAATGGCTGTGATTTGGCTAACACTAAACCACAAGATTTCAGCCAATGTGTCTGTGTGTTGCAGTTAAAAAATGTGCAGGACATTATAAGGAAAAGAGCAAAGAAGTCCAGTTCTACGAGGGGAATTCCATTCATATAGGGTTGACTGAAGCCCTCTCTTGTTGCAGTGTAAGGTAGAGTAGTGCAACATCTGGTACAATGGCAGGTCTCCTTCTCCAATTTGTCAGTATCTACAGCCAGTCCCCACTACCACCACCAAAATTACTACCACACTGAAAAAAGGCAAAGAAATACTAGAGAAAGTGGTCACATTTTTTAAAAATTGCACAATGGGAAGACTGCACCTAGTTTTCAAACCAAACTGTGCTTCTAGGAGTGCCTGAAAGTATGCACCCTCTTTATCTGCCTAAGTTAAAACCTGATAGTGACAAAATTTGGGTTTTATGATGGTAAATTCAATGGACTGCAGCCCATGGACTACAAGTAGCCCACCATGGTGTATTGTAACCTGTATCACCAGTGGAGTTTTATTTATTTTGGTTAGTTTGACTTATTGCCAAGCACGAACTTTTACTCTGGATTTCATTTTTTACTATAACAAGAATTCTTGGGATTTACAAGAATTTTAAAAAATGACAACAAACAAAAATCACCATGATTCACACTATATCTCTTCATTGCCTAGCACAGTGAACCACCGGGTTATTCCTGATTTGCCAGATTAGACAATAGCAAGGACCCTTATGTAACTGCAATCAATAAATAATTAGAAGAGCCCTTGCTTCACATTGCCTCCTCTTAAAGTATTGTAGCAAGGATCCTCCCCCCTTTTCTCAATATTCTTTGGATGGATGCCTTGATGCTATTTCTGTGAATTTGCGTACTACAGCATGAATACCTCTGGGAACAATGTTCATGCTTCAGTAGTCCAGTACCCTACTTGCAAGATCTAAAATTAGAATCTGGTTTCTCCTAACATATGTGAACATCTGAAGAGCATGCAGTCATGTTACTCTCTAGTGCTTGAGCCAAACACCAGACTTTTGTTTAGCATATTACATTTATCAGATTTCCATAACATCATGAGTCATAGGCTCAGCCACGTTCTGAGCCACAGCATATGTTGTTGTTATGTGCCGTCAAGTCAAAATAAAACGTATAGCAACCCTGACAAGGTATCAAGGTAAGTATGATACTTAAGGAGTGGCTTTACCACTTCCATTCTCCCAATGAGTTTCAGTGGCCGAGTGGAGAATCAAACCCTGTTCTCCAGAGTCCTGTTCCATCCACTACACCACACTGGGTACACTTCTCCTAAAATTCTGCTGTCTCATTTGCTGCATAAGGCCCTTAACTCTAATGCAGGTATACCCTTTGGGGTATTTTCTGACTACATGGAAATTCCCCTGCACTGAGGATTAATAAAAAGGTTAGGCATAGGGGTGGGATTAGGGTTAGGAGGTATTACCTGAACCCATTGAGAGTTCCAATGGTGCTCCTGAATGGGGCCAACCTACTGAATACCAGAATACAGTATGCCACTTCTGTTGTTCAGCATTATGACTCAGTAAAAAGCTACCTTTGTCCCAGCAAATGTAACCATGTTACATTTGCTGGGACAAAAAATTATCCCAGTGGAATAGAGTGATAGTTTTGCTGGGAAAATTTGTCATAATTGTGGGTTTGGGGGTTTGTTTGTTTGTTTGTTTGTTTGTTTGTTAAGCATCCAGAGTAGACCTTTGGTCTAGATGGGCGGGATAGAAAACCAATAAACAAACAAACAAACAAACAAACAAACAAATAAATAAATATGTTTTGCCCCGAACAATCAAAATCAGTACATGGAAAGCAGCATGTGTCAAGAAGTTTAAACTGGGTAACATTGGTGCTAAGAGATGCAAACAGTATGAAATACGTGCTTTGCAGGTTGACATCTGTGTGAACTCTGCCACAAAATTTGACCGTGGAGAACTGAAACCTCTCCCAGCCTGGATTAGAGTTACATATGCCTTGGTCCTGTTATACCCTTTTCTGTATGCTTGAAATAATTAACAATATGGATAGATGTACAGTATAGTGGTCAGATCCATGCCAGCCTCACTGTGAAGCAACAGACAGCTCTCATTTTCAGTATTAGTTTTTATTCTGGACAAAGGCTGGCACCAGTTAAGACGAGAACAATATATGTTCCAGACAGGAAATATCTGGCCCCCAAGATGTTGTTAGATGGCAAGTTTCTGCTCCTCAAGCTTCTTTTGCTGCTAGTGAGGGAGTGAGCAGCACATGAAAATAAGTGTAGAGAAAACCCAGCCAGCTACTCACTACCACAGTTAACTTAGGAGCAAGCAGGATATTTTAATTGACTCCACTATGCTATACTCTATGTAGAAAAACCAGAAAAGGATTGCTATAAGTCAGAATTTACTTGGCAGCACATAATTAAATCCATTAATTAACTCTTATTCTTGGTAAGTCATTGAAAATGTATACTGTCTTACCAATGAATATTCCTTACAGCAGTGGTGGGCAACCTCCACAGGTTCAGCAGTGGTGTCTGTCCATTTCTACATCATAGTGTACTCCACTCAAGAGGGGTGTACAGGGCTTAGAGTTGACCGTCAAGACCTGGCAAAATTGCTTCCCATGCCCCTTAAGGGAGCACAGGGGGATTTTTTCAGCCTTTTATTTTAATGATGATGATGATGATGATGATGATGATGATGATGATGATGATGATGATGATGATGATGATGATGATGATAATAATAATAATAATAATAATAATAATAATAATAATAATAATAATAATAATAAAACAACCAAATTTAAGGCATAGATAAAAGACATATGAGAAAGGTCCAAAACAATGGAGACAGTTGCAAAGATAGATAGTCTGGAAAAACTGTTAGATTGTTTACTTATGTGATTTCCCTTTTAACATAACTAAGTACAGTGGTGCCTTGCTTAACGAGCACACCGTATAACGACGAAATCGCATAGTGATTGCATACTGATGGCCGTATGGGCGAAACTCGCATAGCAAAGATCAGTAAGTGTTTCGCTTACCGATCTTCGCTTTGCGACGCCCGGCGATCAGCTGTTCCGTGGCTCCAAAATGGCCGCTGGAAGCCCCGAAATGGCCGCCCGCAGCATTTTCACACCCTCCCCTCGCTTACCGAGGGCGCGAAAATGGCTGCCGGCTATGGGAAAACTTCGCTGAATGGTGAGTTTTGGAGCCTATTGGAACTAAGTTTAATGTGTTCCAATGGCTTTCCCCGTTCCGTACAGCAATGTTTTCACTATGCAAGGCACCACTGTACGGTAAGTGAATGTAAGAATACTCTTTTGCTCTCTGTAATTTTACCCCTACTCCCCACCCCTATTCCTTCCTTCCTTCCTTATTCCCTTGTACCCACACCCCAACCCTTACCCTTACTGAAAATGAATAAAACTTTTATTTTAAAAAAAGTAATGATGGCTATGGAGGTGAGGAGATTCTGAGAATTAAGTCAAGCAGAAATCAGTGGGGTGCTTTGGATTCAGCACAATTAACTCTTTCCTGAAAGCAGAACTCCATGCCTCTTCACACGCTTGTATATCAGCCCCCAGATGTTTAATTTCCTTGACTATTTACTGTACTCCCCTATGCAAAACTGTGTATTGACTGACAGACTTATCATTAGCTGACTACTTTACCTTTGGCAGGATATAATATCATAAACACTAAAAGAGAAAGTATGAGGGATTACTGTGTTTCCTCTTTATGCTTTCAAAGTAAATTATGATGTGGCAAATTCGATTTTTCCTTTCTGTTAAGACACATGCAGTTGATAGGTAGAAGGAAGGATGATCTTCTTACAGGGATGGGTGTGATTTGCTCTTCATGTATTGACATTTCCCTGATTTGTGATGATTCTTATCTCATTGGAAAAGTGACTGCAAATATTTTACCCATCTTATTCCCATTATTTGATTTCCCTTGACGTTTTCTGGAAACTGGAGATTGCTACTCTTCTTTCATCAAGAAAGACAGAAAGGGGCTGATTGTCTCATCTTAAAGTTTTACAAAAATGTTTATAGGGAAAGTGGGAGACCACATGCTTTCCCCACCAAAAATCAAATGTTCAGTTCCTGGCATCTACAAATAGAGTTGGAAAATATATTATTTCCAATCCTGCACTTGCCAGTCAAGATAGACCAACATGATGTAGCTCCATTATTATAGTTTTCATTACCATGCTGCTTGTGTGGGACACTAATTGGTGACACAAATATGCAACTTTTGCATCTGGAGCAGAAAATCAGATATTTGCGGCATACCTAATTATTACTGAAGGGACTGCATTACATTAATCAAGAGTGGCAAGGCCATTAAGAATATACAAAGTTCTGAATGTTCCAGGTGCTGGAGGTTTGCCCACCCTGTATTCTAGTGCCTTCTAGTCATAACCTCTTCCAGTGGTAAACAACACAGTGACTTAAGTCAAATTGTAACTTTTGGTTCATCATTCATCAGTAAACAAATCATTCCTGCTATGACTGTTGGAGGCACACACACACATGTTGGCTTGGTGCATGTACACAAGTCCGAGAATCATGACAGAGACATTTTGCTTACTGTGGAGGAAAGGGACAAAAGTTATGATTTGGTTTATGCTAAGCAATGGAATTTCAGCCAATGTCATATTAGCTGCAAATCTTATCAGTCACCTTCTCTGGATCCAGAAGTTATTTCACTTGCATGGACACTTTTGGGACAATCTAAGGAACATTTGGCCTACCAGATGTTTGGGCTTCAACTTCCATAATTCCTTACATTGGCTATGTTGTGCAGGGCTACTGGAAATTAAAATCCAAAGCATCGACAGCTAAAGATACCCCTTAAAGCAGTGGCCCCCAACCTTTTCCAACCTGCAGACTGGTTGGGGGTGTGGGGTCAATGTACGAGAGGGCAGGGCACATGAATGATGGTGCAGGGTGCACTCACGGGGGTGGGGCATGCATGCACGGATGGCACGAGGTGCACTCACGGCAGTGTGTGCTCACACATATGTGCGGATGGCACAGGGTGCACTTGCAGGGGCCAGGGCGCGCTCGTAGGAGCAGGGCACCTGTGCATGTGGACAGGCAGGCTGTGCGTGCACGGGGATGTGTGTCTTTCATCACCTTGGAGACTTTGGAGCAATTTAAAAGGGCAAAGTACAATGAAATCATAACAGAGCAACAGGGGATGCAACAGTACAAACCACTGTGACAGTTTTTTTTTTAAAAAAAAAATCAATACCAGCCAGATACTCAGCAGAACAGGATGTTTGTCTTCTGGCTGAAAGTGAGACATCATAAGAACATAGGAATGGTCTACTTAGCTCATCTTTCTGGAATAGAATGTAGTAGCCAATTAGATTCTTACAGTGAGTCCCAAAAAGGCATAATAGCAGTTGTACCTTCCCACTCCTGTTCCCCAGCAATTGGTCTTTTGAGTCATATTGCTTCTGATGCTGGAAGTAATAAGCCATCATGACTAGCAGCCAACAGTTTATACCTACCGTCTACAAATTCATCTACAGTACATTTGTTTAAAGCTATCCACAGTGGTGGGCATAACTATGTCTTATGTTATTTGACGGCACTGTCTCATTTTCCAAATACCTTGGTATGACTATATAGAAGAGGTAATTGTATGTCCCTCCAGCCCAGTATTGTCCACTCTGGATGGTATCAGATTGGAAGGCAAGTGTGTACATGTTTGGAAAAATGCTCACAAAAATCATGGATACTGACATCTGTCTATCCATCTAGATATCTGCCTTAATGATTTAGGAAGAAAATCAACGCATGGGATAGTCAAATGGTTATTAACCTGCCAAGGATATTAACCTGCTAAATTTTTTGTTTGTTAAGTCAGGGTGTTTTCACAGGACAAAACATCTTTGTGAGGAATCTGAAGTCCCACAAAATTACCTCCAGCATGATAGCAAGACAAGGGAGTCAATTTTCCATATCAAAATCTCTGCAATTTGTGCAATATTCTTTTGTGCAAAACTAGTGTCGCCTCCCCTAGAGAAATAAAGTGCCTCCATAGGATGAGCACTGAAGGAATGGTTCACAGCCAAAGGAGAGACAGATAACCTATCTGATGCTTTTAGTTCTTAAAATGTCCATGTGATGAAGCTTCAGTCATCTTATTTTGTGCAACTGTGGGAACATCATCCTGGCCAATGCATGATCCCTCATTTATAGTTCCAGGAAAATATTCACTGGCAAGGAGGAAATTGTGTGGGACATCATCCTTGCCTACAAGGGTGAGATAATTTAGGACTTACAACCTTAAGTCTACAGCGCTTGTCTGCTCAAGCTTTGAAGGGTTAAGAGAGATATATTTTTGTAGTGGTAGCAAAGGAGGCAGAGCATAGTAAGACAGGAACCGAGAATTAGCCAATTGGCTACTAACTCGTAGGAACTGCTCCTTGCTCCAGATGAGTGAGGAAAATGGGAGATTTCATGGCTGGAGCCTTCATTAGCTCGATGACACTGTTAATTACTAATTTTATTGCTATGCAAAAGGAATAAATCCACGAGTGGGTTCTGAGAGGTGGATGAGCCACTTTCTTTTTTGTTTCAGCAGGGAGATACTTAGACTGTGCTATTTCCCTCCTTTGTCATCTGTGCCCTTTTGCTGTAATTTAAACTAATAATTAAGACAAGAAGGCTGTTGTCATGCTCTCTGCATGCAGCCAACTAATAGATCCCTTTGACCTTATTAACTTGTGTTATTTGCCTCTGATGCAAAGTATTAAACTTTGGAAAAGATATTTCATCAAGGTTCAAGGAGGAACTAAGGTTCAAACGGGACCTTGATAGTTTTCTTGTTGCTGCTGTTGGATCATCCTTAGAAGTTACCCTGCCATCTTCAGACCAATAAATAGATCAATCACTGTGTCTCTAAGGAAGGATACTATACATTAAAATCTCTCCTCTCAGATAAGTTACCTAACAAATGGTTGCCCTTCTTAATCAGGGAACACGTGCAATTGATAGGGATACAGAAGGTTACCCAAGTTTTCTTACCGAGGCACAAATGTGAATTGATAAACCCATGCAGAGAAGCTATCTTCACAGCCATGATGGGTACTCCCTCCCCCTTTTTAAAAAAAAAATGTCAAGGGCTGCATTTCTTTAGGGGAAATTTCTCTGTGGTTCATTCATTCTCTGTGGCTAATGGAGCTGAAGCCAGAAGTGAGTGTTGCCACAGCTGACAGTAGGCAGTTCACTTTCTTTTTGCCACCTCTCTTGACGAAAAAAAGGAAACAGAAATAATAGACTATATCTGGTGAAATGAAACAGGGAAGTGAAATTGGGAGTGGAGTTAACAAAACCCTCCAGAGCTGCATTTTGAGTGGCACAGTGATCTAAAGGAAGCTCCACTGTGATAGTCAGCAGAATGTTGTTTTTTGTTCAATATTTACTAAAGATGAGATGAAATAACTCAAGAACACTAAGCAGACCTGTGTAATAGTATTTTATTTTATTTTTTTCCAACTCTCAGAATCCCTCAGCAATGTCTACAACTCTGAAAATACCTAATGGGTCCAACAACTGCAAGAATCCTGCCCAGAACACATACATTGTTGTGGATGTGCTGAAAGCTAGAAATTGCTGTTGAAGATTCATTTATGAGAAATATGTTTACCATACTTTTCTCCTTAAAAGGACCCAAGGCGGATGTCGTGCACCCCCAGTTTGTTTTCCCTCAAACCCACGTCCACCTTTGGACATGATTTGCTTATTTCTCTTTTCACCAACGGCCCCCTTGTCTCACCCTTGTCTATGTAGCATAGACATGTGTCGTCAAATATAACTGATTATTTATTATTTAGTTGTGGAATCACATAAGTAGGTTCATAGATGTTTTATTACATATTTATTATGTTTTATTATTAAACTTGGATATTAAAGACATTTCTTTATGTGTATTATTTATTTATTTATTTGTTTATTATTTATTTATTTATTTATTTATTTATTTATTTATTTATTTATTTATTTATTTATTTGATTTATATCCCACCCACCTGGTATATTCTACCACTCTGGGCGGCTACCAACAGACATATACTCATTAAAAAATACAAAGCAATTAACATAATCAATAATAAAAAAAGGGCAAAATATAATAAAAGATAGATAGCAATGGAAAAAGAGTTAAGTGCTGGCAGGAGGGAAGGCCTGGATGTACATCCACATTTTTAGTTGGGTTTTAAATGTACCCAGCATAGGGTCCTCACAAATCTCCGGAGGGAGATTGTTCCAGAGGCAAGGAGCCACCACCAAGAAGGCCCAGTTTCGTGTCTTTTCCTTCCAGACCTCTCTCAGCGTCCGGCTCCTCAGCCTCACCTCCTGGCTCGTGCGAGTGATCCGGGTAGATCTTGGTGGGAGCAGGCGTTCTGCCAAGTATCAAGGTCCCAAACTGTTTAGGGCCTTATAGGTAAGCATTAGAACTTTGAAGTCAATGGGCAACCAGTGCAGCATGGCCAGAATAGGAGAAATGTGCTGGTGTTTTCTCACTCCAGTAAGGAGACTGGCTCTTGCATTCTGCACCACTTGAAGTTTCCGCATCAACCTCAAAGGCAGCTCCATGTAGAGTGTGTTACAGTGGTCTAATCTTGAGATTACAAGCGCATGAACCAAGGTAGTGAGCACCCCCGTGTCAAGGTAGGGCCGTAGCCGGGCTATCCGCCAAAGGTGGAAAAAGGCGGTGTGGACTACTGATGCCACCTGTGTTTCCATGGTGAGCGTCAAGTCCAAATGCACACCCAAGCTGCGGACCCCACTCTTCGCAGCCAGGGTCACCCCCCCAAACGAGAGAGAGTCACCCAGGCCACCAGCTATGGGGGGCCCCACCCTCAGAACTTCCGTCTTGTCTGGGTTCAGCCTCAGCCCATTTTCCTGCATCCATTGCAGTATGGTCCCCAGGCAGTGCTGAAGGGACAGGACGGCATCACCTGCAGTTGGTGAAAAGGAGATGTAGAGCTGGGTGTCATCTTCACATCAATCACTGGAATAAGATCTGATGACTGTCTGTCTATTCTATTATACTTCTATCCTTTACCTATTCTTTAACATATCAACCAACTACACCAACTTTCCAATCTCTCCCCTAAACCTTCAAAACCTCCTCTCTCCTTTTCTCTCAGTCTCCAACTCCCATTTCTAAATATAACTTTGACTCCGCTCTCCTGTCCTCTCATAGGCTCCAGCTCTAGAGATCCACGTGACGGACAGGTGGGACATGGGCATTCTGCCACAGCAGATTCCATCAATAAAAAAATTTAAAGGCTAAAAAAAATAAGTATTTTATTGAAGTATTATAAGTATTATATTTTAAAAGAATTAAACAAGTATTATATTAATAATGGTAAATGAAGTCAATACAGAAAACACTTTTAAAAGCAACAAAGCACAACAATCCATTTTTTAAAAATAAAAAAAACATCTCAGACACCCGGCAGAGAGGGAAAGCCTATCTGAACAAAAAGGTCTCCTGATGAGAAGGTAACTTCTAAATTTGATTCAGCAGCAGCAACAAGAAAACTATTAAGGCTCCTGTTTGCTTTTGAGTATTCTGATAAATTAAACTGCAAGCTGCTCAGGGCTCCTGAACATCCCTTCACCGCCAAAGCAAAATTAGCATTGCTCTGGGCTGTGAACCTGAACCTGTCAGTGTGAATACATGGCCATGGACCGATCAACATAGCAGGTGGCATCTGACCTCTTTGAAGAAGAGCAGTTGTCTCAGCAACATACTGGAAATGTCTGAAGCCTTAGAAAAGCTGGACTTGTTACTCTTTGAGAAGATGTCTATGTAACTGCCTGATTCTGCACCCACTAGCTCCTGCAGTGTAGGGACAGTAAGGACTACAGCCAACAGAAAACCACTTTCTTTGGGCTGAGAAACTCTTAGGCAACTGACTGCATTTCTCTGGTATCTGGATTAAGGTCAAGTTTATTAATTCTTATCAAGTCCATAACTGTTCCCGGGAATCTGTTCATGTGGAAGCCGAACATGCGGATTGGAACATAAATAACCTTTGCATTTTAGCTTTCTCTATATTTTGGAGGATTCTACAAAGGATATTGATTTATAAATATGTGAATAAATATGTGAATAAATATGTGAATAAATATGCTTTTCCCTAGAAAAAAGTACTGAAATGAATGTTAAAATGAGCATTTGAATGTCAAATATACTGTACTTTGAAATGCATGCTCCTAGATAAAATGCAGTCACAAATTCATATTTTGTGAGAAAATATTTAGATGTTATCTATATAAATAAGCACTTAAATATATTTTTGTGTAGCTTCTGCTCTTTTAGAAAAATGCCAAATGGATGTGGAAATAGGATGGAACACACACAAAATTGACGTAGACAGCAAACAGATACATTCTCCTGTTGACACAGATAGGCATTTCTTGCACTTATCTAAGTCTTTTCTCCTCACCTGTCCCATCAAGTCATTTGCTACCATAATTCAACCTTCCTAAAATACTGTTGATTGCTGTACTCATACTCCCCCAACCAATTCTATCCTGAGCCCACTGAAGCATTCACTAAAAGGAGGGGAAAAGCTGGACAAACCAAACCAAGCAAACCCAAAAACAAAGAGAAGCATTTCTAAAAGTAATGCCAACTTCTTGAATAATATTAAAGGTAAGGAAAATGTTTAATTGTAAATACTAATTAAATGCATTAATCCAACACTGGAGGCATCCAAGAGAAAGTTGGATAACCATCTACTTTGATTTGAATTCCTTCATTGAGTGCTGATGTTGGATTTGATGGCCTTATAGGCTCTCACCAACTTCATTCATTCATTCATTCATTCATTCATTCATTCATTCATTCATTCATTTGATTTGATTTGATTTGATTTGATTTGATTTGATTTTTGATTTGATTTGATTTCTACCCCACCCCTCTAGACACAGTCTACTCGGGGCAGCTTACAGTTATAAAACATCATAAAATAAACATCATAAAACAATCACATAATTAAATCAACAAATTTAGAAGTTTAAGATGGAGAAAAAGGAAAACAAGAGAAGAAAAAAATATCAAGTGTTGACTGGAGGGAAGGCCTTCCTAAAGAGCCAAGTCTTTAAATGACTCTTAAAAACACCCAGCGAGGGTGCCAGGGTGATTTCCGATGGCAAGGTGTTCCATAGCTGAGGGGCTACTGCCGAGAAGGCCTGGTTTTTTTGTTCTTTCTTTCTGGGCCTCTCTCGGTGTTAAGCCTCTCAGCTGTCTTTCCTGGCTAGAAGTTCACTCTAACAAAAGGGAACCTTTTTGGTACTTAAAATGATGGGGGCAATTTGAACAAGATTGGAATAGGTATGTCTTGGGCGAAGGATTGATGTGTGTGTGAGTGTGTCTGAGATTTACAAAGCTTATACTAATTTCCTGCCCTGTTAGTTGGCTTAATAAGTATATCAACACGATAATACCATATTTTTATATGCCCCATGTATAAAATGCCCCC